>NC_133450.1:139915918-140515918 GCF_048565385.1 Saimiri boliviensis
AGAGAAAAGGGAATTTGCTAAAGTAGAAGTGAAGAGTGAAAGATCTTGCAGTCAATGGGAATCACGGGTACATGGAGCTGTGATTGAAGGCTTGTGTCCTTCCTCCAATGTGCCCTGAGTGGGCACCAGCATCAGACACTGTGTTAGGGCAGGCTTCTCTACTGCAGCCCTACTGACATTTTGGGACCAGATAATTGGTTGTTTAGCAGCATCTCTGGCCTCCTCCACCTACTAGATGCCAGCGGAAATTATGACAACCAAAAATATCCCCAGACATTGCCAAATGTCTCCTGGGGCGGAGGGAAGTCTCCCCTGGCTGAGAAACCACTGTGTTAGAGGCTAGAGAGGCAAAGATGAAAACAAGTGCAGAAGTGCTGTCCTCTCTTTCAAGGAGGCTGTGGGTGTTTCTTCCCAGAAACTGTGTCGCTGAAGTTAGTAGGAAAGTAATTAAAAAGAAAGCCTGGACCAGGCTCAGTGACTCATGCCTGCAATCCCAGCAATCTGGGAGGTGGAAGTGGGTGGATCACTTGAGGTCAGGAGTTCAAGACCAGCCTGGCCAATGTGGTGAAACCCCATTTCTACTAAAAGTACAAAAAAAAACTAGCCTGGCATGGTGGCAAGTGCATGTAATTCCGGTCACTTGGGAGGCTGAGGCGGGAGAATTGCTTGAACACGGGAGGCAGAGGTTGTAGTGAGCCAAGATGGCACCATTGCACTCCAGCCTGGGCAATAAGAGTGAAACTCCATTTCAAAGAAAGAAAGAAAGCCTGTTACCACATATTCTGGAAAGTAATAGCTTGTAAGTACTTTTTAAACCCCATGCAAACACCTTGAAAACGTACAGTAGTTCCTTCCTACCGATGGGAGATATGTTCTAGGACTCCCTATGACTATCCAAAATCACAGATACTACCAAAGTCCATACATATGATGTTTTTATTTGTTTTTTATACATATATACTTATGATAAAATTTGATCTAGAAATTAGGCACAGTAAGAGATTAACAGCAACAATAATAAAATAGAACAATTACAACAATATATCATAGTAAAGGTTATATGAATGTGGTCTCTATCGTACTGTGCCCACCTATTTTCAGATCTGTTTACCTCGGGTAATAAAAACCTTGGAAAACGAAACTGCAGATACGGGGGCGCTGCTGTGTAACTATTTCAGAAAGGGCTCATAATGTGGCTTGGATTGCTACTCTTAAATACATATCAATCATATATATGTGTGTGTATATAAACAGTCACTAGCATATTGAATTTTTTCACACTGTTTATCCAGCATAATTTGTAGTTGGTCTGTATTTGATTTAATACAATCATCTTTTATGCACAAGTTACATAAGTAAATAGAAAAATCCTTTACAGTCCAACGCCTCATGCAAAATTAATCTCAGCTGTGTCCTCACCACACGCTCTGAGTTGCTGGGGACATGTGGTTAATTGAATATGGGAGGGGGCGGGTGTCATCTGAGGCCAACTGTGAACTCCACTTCTCCATTTTAATATATTGGAAGCTTCAAAATTGTCCTGTGAATGTGAGGGTTTAAAACTATCGTTGACGGCGATTTCATCGAGTAAATCTTGGAGAAGCTTCTGAATAAGAAATTATTAAGTACACTGCTCGACAGGAAACATCTCTAGGGAAATGACTTCCTTCGTTGTAATACTCCCAGCATTTGACAGCAGGTCCTGTGTGTTGACTGTCAGCTGACCTCATGGTGGTCTGTTCTCAAGCTCTCTCTGCCTGGGCCTCAGTCTCCAGGGAAGAGGGGAGGTGGCCATTTCTACGCAAGCCCAGGCCCCACTCGCTGCATGGGTGGGACCTCCTCCCCTGGCTGGTGGACCCCAATCCTGCCCAGAGCCTGTGTCCAGAGCCACATGGGAGGGGAACCAAGCCTCAGGCCAGACAGGGAGGTGGACACAGAGAAAAGCCCGAGCTCATCCTCTTTCTGGGAGCTTCCAGAGAGCCCAGATTCTAGAAAAGTTGTGAAGGTCTGATCCACTTTGGACCCATATCCCACCCAAATCTCCCATCGAACTGCAATCCCCAGCACCAGAGGTGGGACCTGGTGGGAGGTGACTGGATCATGGGAGTGTATCTCTCATGAATGGTTTAGCTCCTTCCTCTTTGGTGCTGTCCTTGTGATACTGAGTGAGTTCTCACAGATCTGGTCATTTAAGTGTGTGGTGAGCAGGTGTGGGTGGCTCACGCCTGTAATCCCAGTACTTTGGGAGGCTAAGGAGGGTGGACCACCTGAGGTCAGAAGTTCAAGATCAGCCTTCCCAACATGGCAAAACCCCATCTCTACTGAAAATACAAAAAAATTAGCCAGGTGTGGTGGCGTATGCCTGTAATCCCAGCTACTTGGAAGGCTGAGGCAGGAGAATCACTGGAACTCAGGAGGCAGAGGCTGCAATGAGCTAAGATTGCACCACTGCACTCCAGCCTGGGTGACAGAGCAATCTCAAAAAAAACAAAAAAAAAAAAAAAACAAAAAAAAAAAAAAACAAAAAGAAAAAAAAAAACTGGTGACATCCAACCACAGTAGTGTCCTCTCCTAGGCCTGAGGCCAGCAGCTCAATGCTGAGGGACATCCATCAGCAGAAGTGTGCTCTCTCACAATCCAGAAGCTGAAAGCTAAGGTGTTGGCAGGGCAACACTCCTGCCTGGGACTCTGGGGAGGATCTTTCCTGCCTCTTCAAGTCTTCGGTGGCCTCAGACAGTTTTGGCCTGTGGCTGTGTCACTTCCATCTCTGTCTTCATCTTCAGGTGGCCTCTCCGCACCCCCCCCAGGTGTCTCCAGGTGGCCTCTCCACCCCTCCCTGTGTCTTATAAGGACAATTGTCATTGAATTGGGCACCCACCTGGGTAATCCAGGATGATCTCATCTTGAGACCCTTTACTTAATTACATCTGCAAAGACTTTTTGTTTTTTTGTTTCCCAAATAAAGTCACAGTCACAGGCTCCAGGTGGCCATTTCTGGGGCATGGCTCAGCCACCATACCTGCTGTTCTCACAAGGGGTGCTGCAGATGCTGATCCCACTGGAACTTCTCCTTTTGTTCCTAGCTCCTCTCCAGCTCACCGTAGTCCCTACCTGCTCTAAATGCTTACAGACATTGCTGGCCATTTGCCCTTCTTGGCACTCAGAGGATCTCCTGTTCCCTAGTCAATGAGTCCTTCATGTCTCTGCTGTGCTTACATAGGGGTGCTCAAACACAACCCAGAGAATTGCCACTGTGAACTCATAGCAAAGGCAGCCAGGCTGTGTCCTGAACCACTTCCTGTTCTTCCTGGGCTCAGGCCAGGAGTGTTCCCAGCCTCATTATGGCTATGCATAGCCATGTGGTTTGGAAACCGGTGCACATGATAAGCTTCTTCCCTGGAGTCAACAAAATCCTACCACATGAGACCCTGCATGAATTCCTCTTCTTCTAGTACACTAACATTGGGGGCCATGGATGAAAATGGCAGAGTATGAGAGGGAAATGCTGTGGGCCCCATGAGACCACTCTGAGGAGAATGATTGCCAAACCGGGAGCCTCAGTCTTAACTTCACCGGAGTGGGAAATAGACATAGGTGGGGTTTGAGATGTCATGCATGGACTATTGTTTGTTATTCAGTTATTCCAAGACAGCCCTGGGCTCCTAAAAGTTTCTCTGGCTTCTGGGTTTGGGCACAGTTTGTATCATGTTGCTGCCTTGCTTTAAAATCTGATAAGGGCAGGAAGCCATAACAAAGTTGTCATGGGTGCAATTGGCTAAGGCCAGTGTCACAGGTGGTAAAGGAATTTACTAAGACAACCATAGGTAGAGAAAGGCAGATTTATTCAAGAAAGTACGAAAATTATGTTGCAAGGGTGCAATGGGTAGCACAGCAGAGAAGGGGCTGTCTGCAAAGAGGCAGGAGCTGGGAGGAGGATTTATAAAGTTGTGCTGGAGAGGCTAGGTGCACATAAGGTTGCTAAGGCCACAATGAGCGAGTTATTTGAGAAAAGGATATTGTGCCTGCAGGTTGTTTGCAGCTAGCTGTCTTTCAGAACAATTGTTCTGACCCACCTGGGACCCTTTCCTCCCTCGTTCTTGCTTATCTTATTAGGACATCACATTTTCCCCCATCCTCAACAGAATAACAATGACAAATCTTTGGCATTGGGGCAGTGGTCTCCTTTTCCAACTACTTCCTGCTGACTATGGGCATAGCGCTGGCCCTAGCTATGATTGTTGGTTCTCAGGAGACCCTGTGGATCATTGTCTTGGATCATAGGACTTAGAATATTGGATCTTTCTGGAGGAATGAAGTCATCAGAGTGGGGGAGCATGTCCAGCTGAATCCAGGGGAGACTCATCAAGGTAGCAGGCATCACTGGGGAAAGGCTGACATCCTGTCTGCAGCATCATTTGAAGATAAAACTGTTGAATTTCAGATGACAAAAGCTTTGTTTCTTAAGCCAAGAAATTTTCCTAAATTTTGTTGTTTTTGTTTACCAAAAGCTAAAGAAAAACCTCTTGCTGTGTGACTGTTTTTTCTTAGTGGAAGTTCATTTAGGTAACCTGGAAGTTAAACTCCATTTTTAACAGCTTTGAATTTAATTAGACACAGCACAGGAAACCAATTTTAGAGAGACTATTATGCCCTAGTTACATACAACATTTCTTTTATAAATTTCCTTTCACAACTTTTAAACATATACAGACCATCTACAGCATGCTTGAACTTTCTGAGTTGTCCTAAACATCCCTCTTTCTTAAACAACCAGTCACGTTACTTAGGACGAGAGTTCACCATGCAGGATTCTTTTTCATATAACATCTCTTTTTCATAACCTTCCTTGCCACAGATACTCCTTACCTTTGTAACCTTTGAATGAGACAGTCATTTTTTTTTTTCTGTTAGCAAATTGGGGTTTGTGCTGCCTGCTGCTGTGTGCATCCTGTGAAGGGGAAGCAGATGGAGAGGTTATCCTCACACTGTAGAAGTTATTCCCCTCGAGAGATTGCTCTGTTAGACTTCTTACTAGGGCTTGTCTGAATACGTTTGGGCTGTTCTTAAACCCCTGAGGTGGGACTCTCTAAGTCAAAGTTATTGGTTAAAGGTTTAGGTAGCTTTCCTGGGACAAACAGGTCTATTAGAGAGAAAGACAAATTTAGAGGTTGGGTAAATATATTAAGCATGTCCTCATCTTTGAAAGTATATTTTTGCCCCAAAGAGGCATAAGGGACATTACCAGGGACTGGTGGGAGAATGGGACTGGTGGGAGAAAGTATTAATACTTTTAAATATTAATAGTATAAAGGGGTATAAATTTCTTTTTGGAGGGAGGGGTGTCATTTGCCCCATTATCTGACTGGATTTGGAGGAGAGTAACTTAGAGAAGGAGATTAGCACAGAGTAGGCAGTTTTTGAACCCAAAAGGGAAATTTATCATTTTACTTGCTGCCTCCAGAGTTGTCCTTGGCTTCATCTTATTGGTGACATGTCTGATTTGGAATCCACCCAGGGCAGAGAGCCCTTTCAGCTGAAGGCCATCAGGGGTGGGGATTCCAACCCAGGACCCCTTTGGTCCTCAGGGGACTCCCATTTCCAGTGGCTGAGCTTGGGGCAGAGGGGGCAAGCCTTACAGGATTTTTTTCCATTTGTCCCACTGGGGCAGTTTGCCTTCCAGTGGCCTGGCTTCCCACATCAATGGCCGTTATCTGAAGAGTGTCCTTAGGCCAACCTGGAGAGGGCTGGGGACTGGAAAGCAGCTAACGGCTGAGCCAGCCTATTGTTCCTGCATTTTTTTTCCCTCTTAACCCTGCTTTCTTGAGTCTGTTCTTAATTATAAGAGACTGAGGGGGTAAATTTGAGGATTTCCTGCATAGAGAACATGCTGCATTACACAAGAAAATTAGATGCTTCTTTTTGAGAGTCTAGGGGTCAAATTTGTCCCAATGCTCTAAAATGCAGCCCTGGGGTGAGTCTGAGGGAATGGAGGGCCTTTGTCCCATGATGGGACTGGGAAGAACATCTGCTGGGGACACAATCACAATTTCTCATGGGGTGTCCTGCCAAGGGAAAAGGGCTCCCTTCACGTCCACAGAGGGCCTCCGAGTTGCACTTTCCAAAGGGGCATCCCTCCTGTTGGAAAAGACCTCCTAGAACTAGTGCCTTGTATTGGATAAACACTGGGTCAGTGGCCCCAGGTCCATCCAGGTATGAATTACACTGGGTGGCTGGCCCAGGTATGAGTTATACTGGGTGATTCACCCAGGTACCAGGGGAATGGGTTGAGGGAAGTCTCATTGTTCTGGTGCTGCTTGGGATCACCTGGCTTAAGATGCCTGAGCCAGATGGCTAGCTGTCTTTACTGGCGAATTGACAGGGAGAATAAAAGGGGCCTGAGTTCCGCAAAACGTGTGTAGGTTCGCTTTCCCTGAGCTTCCACTGTTAATCACACTACACAGAGGGATTGGGGAACTTCTGACCAGAAAGTATAGGGAGGGCCTTCCTCCCTTCTGCACAAGGCAGCCAGCCTGCTCAGCTCCTGGCCTTTAGTCCACACCAGGGAGTGGCCCTGGCCCTTGTCATCAATTTCCAGAGGAATACTAGAGTTTGTCTTCTGGAAGATGGAAAAAGAAGGCAAAACTCTAGACTCTCACCGGAACGGGTAACAATGGTCAGACGTCTTTCCACCAGGACCTCCTGGTCCACTGGGGAGTGGCCCTGGCTGGCACCTCCACCTGTCTCTGGGTTTGGGTGCTGAAGAACTTTGAGTTTAAATAAAGTAAGTGAGCCCCACATTTCCAGGGGGTCTGTCTGCCCACTCTGTCTACCAAGAGGTTGGAGTTGGAAGAGTTGGAGAAAAGGAACAGGAGAGAGTAGGGGAGCAGCCTCAGGCACTTCCTGAGCTGCCCACCGCCCGACTACCTTCTGGGCCACAGAAATGTCATAGGTGCCACTACCTGGGGCTGTAAAGGAATTTACCAAGACAGTTGTAGGTGGAAACAGGCAGATTTATTAGAGAATGTAGGAAAACACATCGCAAGAGTGCAACGGGCAGCAGGGCACAGAAGGGGCTGTCTGCAAAAAGGCAGTGGCTGTGGGGGGTTTGGTAGGGCTGTGCTGCTGAGGCTACGTGGAGCGAGGCATTTGCGAACAGGACGTTGTGCCAGCAGGTGGTTTGCGGTAACTGTCTCTTGGAACCATTGTTCTCCTGGTCCTGGACCCCTTCCTCATCGTCGCTTATCTTACTAGGACTCCGCAAAAGTGATGCTAACACCGTGAGGATACTCACTGTAAAAGTCTGGTGAAGAACACAGGCTGTATGGTTGCCCGTCTTAAGTACTTAGAAGAGAACTCTGTGGAATGAAAGGCTGGGTGGAAGGTGACTAGTGATTACACCCCACTCCTGTCTACCTTTTGTTATCTGTCTTAGTTTGCTGTGGCTGCTGGCAGCTTCATGCAGCAGGAATGCCCTCCCTTACAGTTCTTGAGCTCAGAGTTTAGGGTCAGGGCACTGGTGGGGCTGCTTCCTTCTCCACGCTGTCAGGTTGGGGGGACTCCGTCTCCTTCCTTTTTAGCTTCTGGAGCTCCCTCTGTTCCTTGGTCTTTGGACTCTTCCTCCACCTTTGAAGTATATCACTCCAATCTCTGCCTCCCCCACATACTTCCTGAGGAGGGCAGGGAGTGCCTTGTGATGGCTCGGGCTCACCCCAGCTATGGAGAATTATCAGCCTCCAGATCCCCAACTTCGGCACACCTGCAAAACCCCCTGTACCGGGGGATGTCACAGGTTCTGGGATGCATGGGTTCTGGGGGTGAGGACCTGGACATGTTGGGGTGTGGTGCTCAGCCCACCATGCTCAGCCCACCATGGCATTTTCCCATCTTTTCCATGACGAAGACACATGTTACTTTATAGTGGACAAAACGTATATATTTTATACTGCCAAGCAGATAGACCAACTGGAAATGTGGGGCTCACTTTATTTAAACTAGAAACTCCTCTGCAAGGCCCATGAAGTCCTGAGTCATCTGATGCCAGGGACTCTACTGCTTCCTCTCCGGTAGCTGTTGTCTCCTTCCCAGGCCAGTCTCCCAGAATGCATTGATGCCTGGTGCATGCCATGCTCCCCTCACCCATGCTCCCCTCACCCTCTCTGCTTTGCTGACCCCTCTGCTCTGGGACATGGGCTGGGGTATGCGTGTCATGAGTGCCACGAAGCCAAGTGAGGCTCCAGCTGCAGGAGGGTGTCGAGGGCTGAGGGTCTTGCACCCGCCTTCAGCAGGTGGCAGATCAGACTCCCCAAGGGCCATGGTTGACCTGCCTTGCCCTCAGTCTCCACACTGCCCTGGCAAGCCATGCAGTGACCGTCCTCCAGCCAGGCCTGAGCTCGGCCCCAGCTCCCGCCATCGTCACAGAACGTGCCGTGCTCTGCAGGCTTCACACCTACCTGCTCTGGGCTCTCCTCTCCTCTCTGGGTGCTCCCTCCACACTCGCCCTCTCACTTGCCATGAAGGTGCCCAGCCCAGCATTCCCTTTCTCTCCCCTCTCTACCTCTGGCCATCAGAGGCTTCAGAGTATCATCTCTGGGCCACTGGCTCCCATATCTGTCTCCGGCCCTGAGCTCTCACATGGCACCGGGCACACCATGGCCATGCTTGCTGCCATCCATGCCTCTTGGTGGGCACAAGGGCAGCCCCTCGCCTGGTGTCCTCCACCTCGCAGCTGCTGGGACAGGGACCTGAGTCTTTCTCCCTCCGCCTACAGCCAGTGTGTCTCCTGCCCGCCAGCCCCCTCCAGTATGTTTCCGGCATGAGTCCTCCCTCCCTGCAGCCGGCACTCTCCCCCAGCCACTGTCCTCTTGCCGAACGACCAGGACAGGGTTGAGCTCTGGTGTCCTTGCCCAGTTCAGTCCCCACAGTGTGGGCCAATGGAACACCCGAAGCAGAGCTCAGGTCCAGTCTGCCCATCCCCAGCACCCGCTGAAAGCCCCAGCTGCACTCAGGGAGATCCAAGCTCCTCACACTGCCTGGAAGAGGTGGGCTCCACCAGCTATCCCGGCCCCCTGACTGCCTGGCCCTCTCCTGAGCACTCTCCTCCCCAAACATGCCCCGGGTCTTCTTCCTGTCCCCTGTTGGCCCTGCCTCCACTATTCCGCTGATCAGGGCAGAGGCCTCCGCTGCAGCCGCCCGTTCAGTGACCCCGCCTTCTAAAGTCCTCCAAGTCCTTTTCATGGCAACCTGACAGAGTCTTCTGGGCATCTCAGCCTTGGGAAGCCACCTTCTCCCCACATGTGTTCACTTGTTACTGTTTCTCCCCCCACACCCCATTTCCATTTCTTCCAGAGCCTGCCCCTCCCATCCCATCTCCAGGATGTGTCTCTTTCACCATGTGCCTGGCTCGTAGCAGGGATTCAGTAAACCCTTCTTATGTGAAGGTCACAAGTCTCTGGGGTCAATTACAACAGGCAAAAATGAGCGTGTGAAGTGTTGAACGACCGGGCTGTCCTCTCCGGGGGCAAGGCCACCAGGAGACCCTCTGAATCGGCCTAGGGCCTGCTTCTTGATCAGCCCAGAAGGTGGCCCAGCCCACCCAAGTGCACCAAGCCCCTGCGGGGACAGACACCTGGGCAGGCTCATCCGCTCCATCTGCTCCCCTAAGCACAGGCTGCTGAGTGAAGGAACGGCTTTAATTTGCTAAAAAAACGATTGATTTGGCTGAGTTCCTTGCAGTGTGAGTCACTTTAATCAGCGTCATCTAATACTGTTTGGGATGAATTTTGCAAACGTTAGCAGCTCCATTTTTTCTCTCTCTGAAGTTGTTGCAATAAAGTTACAAGAAGAAGCCCAGTGAGAAGCCCTGATGCCCACCCTAGAGAGTGCCCACAGCCTGTGTCTGCCTCTGCCAGCCTGCTCGGATTCCGCTGGTGCTGGCAGAGGAAAGGGGGGCTGCAGCCGTGAAGAAAGGAGTCGACCTCACTCTGACCAAAAGCCGATCCGCCCAAATGTGGCCCATGTCACCATGTCAGACTCACATTCTCCCAGGCCGTGAGAAGCGAGAAAGTGACCACCGTGCTCACGGTGGCCCTGCAGAGTGGGCTTTGCGGGTGCAGGTTCACCCAACATCTGCTGGGCTGTTCCGACATGCCAGACAGTGACCGTAGCCCTTCATCAGCAGGGAATTTTATTCACTGCTTGTGGCAGCTCTGGGACCTGCTGGGCGGTATTGCACCTGTCGGTGGGGGTCAGGGAACCAGGTCCCATCAGGGATCTTCCCAGGCCGGCCTTATCCTTCCAAAGCCACAAGGCTTGTCTTCACTAACCTCATCACCTTTGTTAAATGAGGCTCAGACCTGGTCTAACCAAGTCCTTATGTTTTGTTGGAGCATAACTTTCTGCTAGTTCCTGCCCGGTTCTTGCTCAGACATCCAAGCCTGCCCCCGCCCCGCCCGGACATGTGTGTGTTCATGCCTGGGACCTCAGTGTTGGCCTCTTGCTTGGGAACTCCAGCCCCACAAGAGCAAGGTTCCCATCCACTTGGCAGTGTCCTTGGCCCACAGGGGCCCAGGGAGCCTCCGTGGTGCCAATGAACAAGCAAATGAATTCACAGAGCTTCCGGAAGATTGAGACTATTTTTTTTTTTTTTTGGCAATTTTGCATTCGCTTGGAGCCTAACACAGCATGGCCGGCAGGTGCTCAGTAGGAATTTGTGGGAGGAAGGATGGGAGGGAGGTGTCAGAGACAGAAGAGGAAAGGAGGGAAGGTTCTTCGGAGACGCTGCGTCACACTCACCAGGGTTGCATCCTACAAAGCCCACTTCAGCTCACGTGAGCACACCTGTGCTATGAAGCTTTGGGCGGAACCTGGTTCCCGAGGCCGGTTCCCGAGGCCGGCTTAGACCCTGTGAGATGCCGGCTTAGACCCTGTGGGATGCCAGCTTGCCTTTTTTCTATTTTAAGACCTTTGAGAGGTGGTGTCTAGGAGCTGAGCTCTAGGGTCAGCCAGCCTGTCCTCTGGCCCCAGCTCTGCTGGCCCCTATGCAGGTGGCCCTGGTAAGCCCTGTGCCTCTGGGAGCCAATTCCCTTGGCTGTCAGATGAGGACTGTGACCCTCTCAGGATGACTGTGGGGCGAGGGGAGCATCCCTCCTGCTTTAGCCCAGAGCTTATCTTGCACGGCTATGGGGGACGGTGGCAAACATGCAGGAGCATCTGTCTCTTGCCCCCTCTAAGTTCTGCTTCCAGCCCCCAGTGACCGCTCATCATAAAGGGTCAGAAGTATCACCTGCACAGAGGGAGATGCCTGAAGACACCCTCCAAGAAGACGCACAGCTCCCTAGAGTCTCAGCACGCTGAGGCTGGGGCAGACACATCCTTCCCAGGGTGGACTCACGCCACCTCCACACCCACACCTGCAGCTGGGCTCTGTCTTCAGTCCCTGCCTCCAGCTTTAGGGGCACAACCGCCATGAGGCTTGCTGTGTCTTAGTAATGTGAATCCAAATAACTGCGGTGGCTTGAAGGGGAGACCTGAAGGAAGGAGTGGAGCAGACACCTTCAGGGAGGTGTGCGATTTATTAAGATTACTCCTAGGTGCATGCTTAAGATTCACATAGTTAAAAACCAGGCTGGGAGGACAGCCAGGAGAAGCGGGAAGCTAAGGTGGGTATGAAGCGTTGCCTCCTTTTGTGGCTGCCGGGGATGAGGACCTCCCTCCTCAGTGGAGAGGGTGAGATCCTGCTGTGCCAGCATCCGTGTGATCAGCTGCACTGAGGCCCAGGGCAACCGTAGCCATAGGGCGAATCCTTGCAGGAGCGAGATTGAGGCTTGCAGAACGCTCGCGTTCACTCTCTCATACACGCATGCACGCACACGTGCACATGCACACACACACACACACACATGCACAATCACATACACACACACGGACACATGCACATGCACACACATGCACGCACAATCACATACACACATGCACGCGTGCACATGCGCACATATGTGTGCACACACATATGCACACACACATGTGCAATCACACACACATGCACAATCACATACACATGCACACACACACGCAGACACACATGCACACACACGCACGCACACACACATACACTCATACACACACACACACACACACACACACACACAGAGCTGCTGTTTACTGGGCGCTTTATGTGCCTAGAAGGCCTGGGAGGGGATTCTCATTACTCTGATTTTGCTTCAGGGTACTGTAGTCCAGAGAGGGTGAGGTATCTGCCCAAGGTCACACAGTAAAAAGGCAGAGACACTGGCCGGAGTCTCTCTGCTCCCAAAGCCACCCTGTCCCCAGTCCTCGTGGATACTGCCAGCAGGCAGGTCACACTGACCTGACATGACTGACACCCCAACCTTCCCGCGGGATACGAGAGCTGTGCAAGGAAGATACGGATGAGGCTGCGTTGTCCTGGACGACAGGGATGCGAGGAATTCTTTACACGCTGCTGTCCGTGTCTCAGCAGTCTTGAAGACGCTCATGATTAAAAGTCTGGGGCTGTACATAAACTCTGGAGATGGCTGGGACATGCCCAGAGCTACGGAGTCGGGGTTTGAAAGCTCCAGATGAAATGGCAACATGACAGCTGAGGCCAAGCTTCGCCGGCAATTCCTCACCACGCGGGAGTTTAATTTGTACCTTTGGAGAGCATTTCTTGGCTGCACTGCTCAGATGATGGGATCCGGAATGTGGGGGGGTCTGCACTCCCAGAGGGCACCAAAGCTTCACCCGCGGGGAGGCTGCGATGAGCTGAGAGCAGGGAAGGTTCCTCTGCCCGGCAGAGGGCCTGGCCAGCACTGGGAGCAGAGCCCTCCATCAGGATTTCACAGAGAGAAGCTCCACGGGCTTTGGGGTCCCTGGAGGGATGGGGCCCTTTCCAAATTCACAATGGGGCCCATGGCGAGGTGGTGGTGAGGTCCCTGCCTCCTACTCCACCCGTGACCTTGAACAGGTGACCTAAGTCCTCTGTGCCTCAGTATCCCCGCCCATAAAACCGGAGCATCAGTGCTGTCCACCTGATGGGCCCCCAAGGGCCGAATGCAATGAGAGCCGTGTCTGGCACCCCAAAGGCACCCAATAAGGTCAGTCTCTCTAAGGACAATTGGGCCGTGCGGCCTAGGAAAGGGGTCTGTGTGGCATTTCGCTAGCAATCTGTAAGGATGCTCACTTGGTGACAACCACACTTAGAACTAGAGCCCCCCTTTCCAGGGGACCCTCTGTGGGAGGCTCCTTCCTCCTGCTGGGGGACCCTCCCCAGGGGGCTCCTTCCTCCTTCTGGGGACCCTCCGGGGGGATCCTTCCTCTTTCTGGGAGACCCTCTGCCAGGGCCTCCTCCTCCATCTCAGAGACCCTCTGTGGGGAGCCCCTTCATCTTTCTGGGGGATCCTCCATGGGGGCTCCTTCCTCCTTCTGAGAGACCCTGAGGGGGCCTTCCTCCTTCTGGGAGACCCTCGGTGGGGGAGCCCTTTCCTCCTTCTGGAAGACCCTCTGTGGAGGCTCCTTCCCAGCCCTTCCCCAGCCTCCCAGCTGCAGAGGCACCTTGGACCCTCGACCTGCGTCTGGTCATCCGGTCTCACTGGTCTTATTGTGTCTCAAGCTGCTTCCTTTGCCCACAGCTGGGCTTTTCTGATTTTTCACCTGGGCCCTGACCTGACCACTCCGACCTCATGGACAGTTAGGAGAAGAAGGGGTGGAGACGTCTCCCACCGTCCCAGCGACTCAGCAGCTGTCTTTGCAATTCGTACAAAAGGGATTTGTGATTTTCGTGGTAAATTAATTTGAAGACTTTCTGCTTAATTAAATGGGCTTCCTGAGCCCTCCGTGTGTCTTTGTTTGGTGTGGAGACCCATCTTGAGTATCAGAAGAGATGTTCGCCGCGGAATTTCCTACAGGGTCTCCCGTCTCTCTTCTCTGACACCTGTGGCCTGAACCCAGCCCAAGACCTGGCTGGCAGCTCCTGGATTTTGTTCCAGGCCGGAGCCGAGGCTGAGGCGAGCAGCAGAAGCTCCATGGCCAGCCCAGCACCGCCAGACCCTTCAATGCACAGGGAAGCCTGCACTTCATCAAGCTTGAAACACCTGCCTGAGGGCAGAAGCAGGGGACTGCGCTCTTCAGTGCCTCTCACGATTGTTTGGCAAAATGAGCTCCGAATGGCCCAGGAAACCTGAAAAAAAAAAAAAAAAAAAAAAAAAAAAACAGAAAAAGATGGGTGATGAGAAGCAGGGCTGGGCCCAGGCTGGCCAGGGAGTCCCTGCCTTTCACCCACCTCTCCCCAGGGCTGCCGCCGTGCCAGGTGAGAGGTCATTGGCAGCAGGATTCCCAGCCAGGCGGAAGCAGAAACCCGCCGAGCCTGCCGGGTGTCCGATGAGTGATTCTGTCCTGAAACCTGGTAGAGGACTCCGGGGCAGAAGGCGGGCCCCCTGCGGTGGGTCGAGTTTTCTTTCTGCAGCATGCCACTATACCAGGCACTGGGATGTGGACATCCACGTGGCATCCATGCACCAGTGCCATCAGAGGCGAGTGGGAAGCCAGACACGTGCACACAGGCCACACGTGGACCATGTGCCCCGTGGCGAGCTGGGCCCTCTGCAGACCCAGGGTCGAGAGTAAGGAGCGGTCAGCACTGCTTCCTGGGGCGAGGAGGAAGGCAGCTGTCCTTCCATCCAGTGTCTGCAGGAGCGCGCCACGGCGTGCCCACACTCATCCCACCCTCCCGGCCCGGCTCAGGCTTCCCCATTGCCACCTGCCAAGCCCAGCTCTGTTCACTTCCCCACTTGCAGTGTGGACAGTGGACACTGCGTGCTGGGGCTGGCATCACCCTCGGCACCGTCTTGAATTGGTGGCAGTAATCTCTGTGTGAAGTTTCAGTCTCCCAGCGTCAGGCAGCGGCCCCGTTTCCTCAGTCTCCGTTCGCACCGCTGACCGGGACACTCCTTTCTATGTGGCCACAAGCTGCCTCTACCTGCAGAGTAACTGTTCGTTTTCCCCAATCTTAAGTGTCCAACCTCCACCCGCTCCCGATTTTAAAAGCACCCACCTGCTAGCGTCTGAAGAGACAGCAGCTGCAGCGGTCGGTGCGGTGGGCTTAGGAGACCTCTGTTCTCACCCCCGACACACACGGGACGAACAGTAGAAGGAGCCTCGCACAGTCTGGATGCCCCTCCGAACCCCATGTTCAGACTCGACCCCAGTGTCCGAGCGGGGCCTGGTGGGAGGCGTCCGGGTCACGGGGGAGATCCCACAGGGTTTGGTGCTGTCCTGCCCAGGGTGAGTGAGTTCCTGTGAGGTCTGGGTGTTGAAAGTGTGTGCCCTCTGCCCCGGCCCTGCCGTTGCCCCCTGCTCCTGGTGTGGCCATGTGACTCACCTTCTCCCGCCTCGCCTTGAGTGACACTCCCTGAGGCCTCCCCAGGAGCCGAGCAGGTGCCGGTGCTCTGCCTGCAGAGCCCGCAGAACTGTGAGCCGATGACACCTCTCTTCTTCATCCCCCAGCCCCAGGCATTCCTTGACAGCAAGGCAGGAACAGACTAACGCACTGCCCAGGTCTCTGACCCCTGGGCCCAAACAAACCCCAGCACAAGCTCCCAGGAGGGAGACAGCCCCTTTGCTCCCCTCCCTCTGTCTGAATCAGGCAGGTGAGGGCCGATTGGGATGTCTGGAGGCCACAGCAGAGGCTGGGGAAGGCGGCTACTGAACCCCGGGTCGGGTGACCCCCTCCTGCCTGGGGCAGATAGAAGGAAGTTGGTTTTGGGTCTGCCCTTCCCTGCGGGGTAAAGGTCCGGGTGCCATTTCAGCCACCTTGTCACTAAGTATGGCCAAAACCAGAGAATGGGGCCACATCACAGAAAAACTCCAATTTCCACGAGGAAAAGTTGTGGCTTCCTTCTGAATGCGGCTTGCCAGATCCGGGCACACCAGAGGAGTGTCACTGCCGGTGGAGATTGACAGAGAATATCCTGGGCTCTGGTGGGAAGAGGGTGGAGGAAGCAGGGAGGGTGGGGGCAGAGGCAAGGGCCGTGCTGCTCTCACAGCTCATGTCCTTTCCAGGCAGTGGCAGAGAAGAAGCCAGATGCATCCTGGGCACCTGCACACGCCTCTGCTCTCATGTGACCTTCACACATGCCAGGGACAGGTAGCTGCTCACCTGCCACTCCCAGGGTGGGGAAGGCCAGGGACTCAGGCTGCTTCCTTGTCACTGCTCAAAAAGGAGATGACCCCTGCTCCTTGCCCACTGCAGAGAAAGCAGGGACCCCCAAGAGTCTCCCTGTATTTCCCAGCCAGGTGACCCTTTGCACAAGTCACCTTGGTCTTTTCTGGGGAGCCTCGTCCCGTCGCTTTCTTCCTAACTTCTTCTGTCATTTTGCAGTTGCTCTGCCAGCAAGCGCCTTATTTGCGGAAGCTCCTCAGGCATTATTTGATTAAGATGCTGAAATGCCATTTTAGAAGCAAAGTCCTGGGATAATCCATATCGACAGCTGGGGGAAGTACGAATGGGGCCCCTCCATAGCAGGAAGCTGGGTGAAAACCCAGGACGCCACTCACATCTCACCGCTCGGTTGGAGACCCTGCACACCAACCTACGTGCCAAGGCACCCGAGCAAATCACCGCTCACTGCTGGGATGGCGGCCTTCTAATTCCAGTAACACAAGTCGTCCAACCCTTTCCCTTCACTAAGGTGGTCTCCATATTTTGAGTAAACAGCTATGTACTGAGATTCCACTCTGTGTCAGTTCCTAGCCCTGGATCACTCACAATCTAGTTGTGAGAGTAGAGTGTTTGCCCACTAAACAGCAACCTACAAAGAAGACAACACAGTAAACAGTGGGTACTTATTCAAAAGCACCGGAGTCGAGGAAAGGAGGAATGTATGTGTGGAGGGGAAGTCAAGGGAGGCTTCAGGGAAGACGTGGCTTTCACACTAGGCTTTGAAACAACCACCATATCCTGTGCTCTTGACTTCGTGGGTTGGCATTTGGGCTGAGCTCAGCAAATGGCTCTTCTGCTGGCCCTGGCTGGGGCTACTCCTACCACTGCAGACATCTGGCAGTTTGCCGGTGCCAGATGGTCCAAGAGAACTTCACGCCCATGAGTGGTGGTTAGCACCAGCTGTTAGCAGGGTCTGTGTTCCACGTGCTCTGTGTTCTTTTTATGTCCTCTCAGGGTCATGGGATGCCAGAGGGGAAGCTGTGAGATCCCCATTTTTGCCGCTCTCCTTGCCACCTTCTATTGCTCAAAGCCAGTCTCAAGGCTGGCCCAGATGCAAAGGGCAGGACACAGCCTCCGTTTTCAGGGGAAGCAGCTGCAAGGCCACATTGAAAAGGGTCCTGCGTGTGGGATGGAAGGCTTGGTGGCGCCCATCATGCAAATGATTCCACACCCACATGAAGACCTCAGCATTCCTATCATCAGCATCATAGGGGGCCTTCCTGAGCCTCTGACCCAACCACACTCTCAGAAATGGAGCAAATATCAAGGGGAAGGCTCAGAGCACCTGCAGCCATAGGATAATGGGGTCAGGAACCACAGGCCAGGGACTCAGAAGGCAGGACCAGGATCTCATAGGCACAGAGTGGCACTCAGGAGAGGGCTTTGGTGCCAGCTCCACATTTCATCAGTAAGGAAACTGAGTCCACGCAGTAAAAGACTTTCTCAACGGCACCAAGAAAGGTGGTGGCTAACCTAGGACTGGAATCCGGGTGGTTCCACCCCAGGGCTTTGCCATCAGTGACCCAGTAGGAAGCTGAGTTTGCCGTCCGTGATGGACACTGCTGCCTGCTGGCAGCCAGGGGCACGAGGAGGTGGCCGTGGGGATCAGACACCAGGAGGGATGATTGGCAGATGCCAGAGGGCTTAAGGGATTTCCCAGAATTAACTTTAGGGTCTGTCCACAGTGCAACTCTGGAGAGAAGGGCTGCCTTACCTATGAGTCCCCAGGAAGACCTTTGTGGAGCAAATGAAGGAAAGAAAGAAATGAATCGAGGTCCTGTTTGTGCTCGTGCAGGTGGTTCTGCTGCGCACTTGACTGTGTGACATATTCAACCTCGCTGCACCAGCAGGACACCTGTTTGTGAAATTCTTACTCTCATCTCAGCTCTGGACACCTCCTCCACCTGTAACGTTCCAGCAGGCACTCCCTTCTGGTGTGTTCAGTGATGGGGACTCAACCCCAAGGAGGCAGCAGAGGAAGGCAGGGGCTCAGCAGGTCTGTGTGGGACTTGGCACATCCTTCAAAACCAGGGCACTGGAAGCTGGACATGAGTGGCAGCCAAGCCCACCCTAATGTCCTTGCCCCATCTCATGGCAGATGGCCAGAGGTGTCTGTTGCTGGCTGCAGATGGACTCAGATGACCCCCAGAGCACTGTGGTAGACACGGAGATGGGCTGCAGACGCCCCTGCACAGATGGCCTCACTGCCCAGCTGCACGGAGCTGTCAGCACACGGCCTCAGCCATCTGCATCTTCCGGGTCAGCCCAGGCTGCTGAGAACTGCCCCCACTGAGTTCACACCCTTCCTGGGGAGTCCAGTGAGGACCGTGCACCCCAGAGCTCCCCGCCGGTGGGCTGGGGGCTTTTCAGGTCGCATGCAGTGAGCATCGTCCTGCCTGTTCCTGCCTCCCCCACTCCCAGGTGTCGGACCTCCTGTACCTCCTGCTCCCAGACTCCACCGTGGCCTCCGCTTCTGGAGATCCCAACCTAGAGGAACCCCCACCTTCCACTCAGGGCTCCAGTCAGCTCCTGGCTCGCATTCATGAAGTGTCCTGAGTTTTTTCACCCTGCCCTCTGCTTCTCCTCTGTGGCTCCATGACTGGCCCTGGTTCCCCACTCCCAAGGCTGTTGCATGTTCAGGGCTGAGGAGGAAGGACCCCTGCTGTTTGCATCTCAGCAGCAGCGGGAGCCCCATGGGACCTGCCCGTGGTGAGACTGTGATGGAAGTAGCCTCTCCACCTGCTCCCCTGCCTTACCCTCAGGCCTGGCATGCAAGAGCGGCTTGCATGACCTTCCCGTGGCGCAGGAAGAGAGCTCCACACCCTTGTGGCCTTCGAACTACACACACGCATTTTCTTATGGTTCTGAAAGTCAGAGGTCTAAAACCAAGGTGTGGATGGGGCTGGCTCCTCCTGGAGGCTTCAGGGGAGAACCTGTTCCTGCCTTTCCCTCTTCTAGAGGCCTCCTGCACTCCTTGGCTCGCAGCCCCTTCCCCTTCAAAGCTGGCAACGACATGTGAAAACTGTCAGAACCAAAATACAGTCACTTGTGTCAAACCCCAACAAGAAAACAGAGTCAAGAGGTTAAGAAGGGCCCTCCCCACCCCGCACACCTGCCTGTGGTAAGAACTATCATGAAGGCTCTGTGAAGGGCTCCTGCACACATATACCTGTAGCTAGAAGTTTCTCAAGGACTTTCCAAACTGCAGCTTGCTACGTGAGTCACAAGGACGGCTCGCCGGATGCGCAGGAACCCCTGCCTGACACGCTCCCTCCACGCGTGAACTGACGTCAGCTCCCGCAAGGAGCTCCTGCGTTCTCTTTGCTGCAAAACAGCTTGCACACCTGCCTCCCTTTGCCTTTAAGAGCTTCCCCTTGCCTTAACCTCCTCCCACATGCCTGCGGTCCCTGCAGCCTTTGCAGCCTGGACTGAGCCCCCGCGCACTCCTGGTTACACTCAGCATCTCTGGGGGAGCTGTCTCTGATGCTCAGGTTGACAACGGTGCCTTCGAATCTCCTGCTGACCTCTGCCGTCACAGCCACATCCTCCGACCTGGACTCTCCTGCCTCCCTCTCATAAAGACCCTTGTGGTACATGGGGCCACCCAGATAATCCAGGCCCTTCACCTAACCCCACCTGCGCAGTCCCTCTTGTCATGCCAGGGAACATAGTCACAGGCTCTGGGTTTAGGGTGTGGGCATCCTTGGGGCTGTTATTCAGCCCACCTGAGCATTCTTTACCTTAGTCATTTAGGGAGGGAGGGGAAGGGCGGGGTGGCCGATAATCGGGTCTGATCCTGCGGGCTCTGCAGGTGACTGACCTCAGGCAGCTCTCGGACTTGCATAAAGGTCAAGCTCCCTGGTTGAAGGGCCCTCCCCGGCCCCGGCCCCGCACCCTGTACCCACGGTTCTCTGCAGCTGCCATTCCCAGCACACGCAGAGAAAACTGCCCCTCGGGCCTTGGTGTGGCGTCCTTCCCCTTTCCACCGGGCTCTGTTTTCAGCGTCACGCTCTCTCCACTGCACGCCCAAAATGCGGCCCACTCTTCGCCCCTTCACCCTGCCCGTCTGCGAGTTCACTGTCTGGCCTCCACAGAACATAAGCTGCCCGAGGACAAACAATGTGTTTTGTTCACGGCGATTTTCCAGGGGCTCGGGGCCACACAGGCGTTTAGTGGGTGCTGTGGGGTTGAACTCTGTCCCCCAGAAAGATATGGGGATGTCCTAGTTCCTGATACCTGCAAAGGAGACCTCATTTGCAAACAGGGTCTTCCAGGTGTGATCAGGTGGGATGGGGTCATACCGGGTGAAGACAGGGAGTTCTGGAGACACACTCAGAGGAGGAAGACAGCAGCGGAGCCCGGGGCGATGCAGCCACAGCCGAGGAACGCGGAGGAGGACAGCAGCCACCAGAAGCCAGGACAGCAGCCACCAGAAGCCAGGACAGCAGCAGGACACAGACGCCACAGAGCCCCCATGAGGAGAGGAGCCAGCCCCACCGACCAGGACTGGGGACTCCTGGCCTCTGGGCAGCAAGGGAAGGGATTCCTGTCGGTGGAAGCCCCCTCGTTCTTGGGCTTTTGCTACAACATCCCAGGGACAAGGCGAGATTCAGCTGCTTATGAGGACGCACAGCTGAGGCCTTGGGCCCGGGGCACTGGCCTTGGGCAGCAGTCCCGAGTCTGCTCCCAGCCCCGCCCCCCTGGCACAGGAGCCACAGCCCACCCAGCTCTGCTGTGCCCGGTTCTTCTTCTTCCGCCTTAAAGATGAGGGCACCCTTCCAAGTCAGTGGAATCTTAGAGCAGCTGCCTGTCATTTAAATAACTTGTCTTAATTATTTTAAAAGATAAATTTAAATATTCAGATAATTTAAAAGGAAATGCAGCTCCTATTGTGCTCCCTGTGTAACCACCATCGGCTCACTGTGCATCCTCCCTGCAGCATGATCAATATCTTGCTGGCAATACTCCCTGTATAACCATCATCCTCCTCCCACTGTCCCTCCTCCCTGTATAACCATCATCCTCCTCCCACTGTCCCTCCTCCCTGTATAACCATCATCCTCCCACTGTCCCGCCTCCCTATATAACCATCATCATCCTTCCGCTGTTCCTCCTCCCTGTATAACCATCCTCCTCCTCCCACTGTCCCTCCTTCTGTATAAACATCATCCTCCTCCCACTGTCCCTCCTCTCCATATAACCATCATCCTCCCACTGTCTCTCCTCCCTGTATAACCATCCTCCTCCCACTGTCCCTCCTCCCTGTATAACCATAATCCTCCTCCCACTGTCCCTCCTCCCTGTATAACCATCATCCTCCTCCCACTGTCCCTCCTTCCTATATAACCATCTGTCCCTCCTCCCTGTATAACCATCATCCTCCTCCCACTGTCCCTCCTTCCTATATAACCATCCTCCTCCCACTGTCCCTCCTCCCTGTATTACCATCCTCCTCCTCCCACTGTCCCTCTTCCCTGTATAACCATCCTCCTCCTCCCACTGTCCCTCCTCCCTGTATAACCATCCCCCTCCCACTTTCCCTCCTCCCTGTATAACCATCCTCCTCCTCCCACTGTCTCTCCTCCCTGTATAACCATCCTCCTCCTCCCACTGTCCCTCCTCCCTCTATAACCATCATCCACTCACTGTCCCTCCTCCCTGTATTACCATCCTCCTCCTCCCACGGTCTCTCCTCCCTGTATAACCATCCTCCTCCTCCCACTGTCCCTCCTCCCTCTATAACCATCATCCACTCACTGTCCCTCCTCCCTGTATTACTATCCTTCTCCTCCCACTGTCCCTCCTCCCTATATAACCATCATCATCCTCTCACTGTCCCTCCTCCCTGTATGACCATCCCCCCAGGTGGACTGGTCCGGTGTGTGGTGAGCCTTTGTGGGCAGGCAACTGACTGGCAAAGACTCCCTCCCTGACCCACCGTGAGCCAGGCTCCTGAGCCCGGTTCAGCTAGCCGACCTTGACCTCTGTGTCCACGGCCTGCTGAGTCCTGTGACACGGAGAACCCTCCCATCCTTGGCATCTGATCACATTCCTCGCCCCCAGCCATCCATGTCTAAATCCTCGGCCTGCCTTTAGGAGAACCCTGACCTTGGTGTGTAGCCAGGTGAGTGGTTTCCAGACGGGACCCTCGCTCTGCCCCTGGGCTGGGCATCTGCAGCTGTCTTCACTGTGAACTGAGCTGGATTCTAAAGTCCTTCATCCACTGCAGCAGCTGGAATACAGCCTGTCTTGCTGTTTCTCCCAAGTGAGCAGTGCAAACTTGTTCTCCGACACACGGTGACATGTTTCAGAACATCGCTGTGAAGGAGGACTCGCTGGTGAGAGGATGAGCGTTAAGGGCTGGGGCACCTGCTGAGTGGCTGTGCATGGAGGAGTGTCCTGCACGCCCTGGTCTGGGCAGGCCCCTTTCTCCCAGCGCTGGGTCCTAGGCGCCTAAGTCACGAAGATTCTAGCTCAACCTCCATTCCTCTGTGCCGGCAACCCCCTCCTGGCCACCCAGCTCCCACCTGACTGCCTCCAGCAGAGGCTGGGAAGGAGCCTCCCCCACTTATTTAACTGTGGAGTTGGAGAATGCCCTGGATCGAACAACTGGGCTATTTTTACCCTTTCACTGGAAGGCTTTGTCTGGCTCTCTCCCCAGGTGCAAGGCCTTGTGTGGGCTGCCTTCACCCCTCAGATTTGGGGTCACTTCCAGAGTCCAATGCCTGCAGCTTCCCAGACGCTGCCACACCTCTGCAGGTGGCTACAGCCGGGCACCCCCGACAGGGGTTTTACCCCGGGGTCTGTGAATTGAGATCAGAAACATGCTATGCTTTTTAAAACTAAATTTCCCATCATCTCTCATTTCTCCCCATCATTCTTACAGACAACCACAGTGCCTGTGACTTTGTGCACAGGGAAACTGCAGCCTTTCATCGCTGGAGTCAGCCATTGCTGCTAACTGCAAATATCCTCTCCATTCACCACTGCTGCGCACTTCCGGAGGCGTTAACACCCCCGGCCACAGGCCACGCAGACTTCTTCCTGCCACGTGGCCTGGTGAAGGGACAGGCCACCGTCAGACCACTGTGTCCACCTGAAGACGCTATCTGATAACAGTGTTTAAAGCAAGTGGTTTATTTAGAAATCCTGACTAGTTTGTTAAGAATTTTAAAACCATGTGATACGTCATTTGCAAACATCCCCAAAAGCATTCCATGGGCGACAGGAGATACCAAGGGGGTGAGACCCCTGGCTCAGATGCTCAGAATAGCTCCTGCCCCACGGGCTTAGAGAGTCCACTCCCAAAACATAAAAGTGACCTGAGGTCCTTTACAGACTAAGGCCAATCCCGGGGGCCCAGCAAACAGATCGGAGCATGGAGGAGGCCGGACAGGTTCTTTCTGAATAGGAAATTGGGGGCTGGTCATGGCAGGCTTCCCTCGGTTCCTCTGCGCCTCCTGTTTCCACAGAGAAAGCTGCAGTAGCAATTGCGGGCCACAGGTGTCTGCTGTGGAAGCTTCGTGTGTTTTTTATCTGCTTTACTCAGGTCTAACTGACATAAACAGTGATGTCTAAAGTGTACAATTTGATCAGCTTTGACACGTGTGTGTACTTGTGATACTATGGCCATGATGGTGGGGAGACACGCAGACTCCACTTCTGAGCGGCTCCTGGGCCCTTGGAACTGCTTCCCTACCTCCCCCCGCCCCCCGCCCCCCCCCTCCCCGTTTCCTCCCTTCCTTCCAGGCAACTAGAAACTCTACTTTAGGTCACCACAGATTGGTCTGCTCCTTCCTTCCTCCCTCCTTCCCTCTTCCCTTCCCTCCCTCCTTCCTTCCTTTCTTCCTTCTGTCCCTCCCTCTCTCCCTCCCTCCCTCCCTCCCTCCCTCCTTCCTTCCTTCCTTCATTCGTTCCTTCCTTTCTTCCTTCCTCCCTCCTCCCCTCCCTCCCCCTCTTCCTTCCTTCCTTTCCTCACTCTGTCACCCAGGCTGAGCACAGTGTCATCATCACAGCTCACTGCAGCCTCGAACTCCTGTGCTCGAGTGATCCTCCCGCCTCAGCCTCTCGAGTAGCCAGGACAGCAAGTGCTGGGTACGGGTGTGAGCCGCCGGGCACGCGGCCCAGTTTGTGTTCTCAGTGGCGCAGTCATCCACAGCTCACCCTTCATGCTGACAGGCAGTGCCCCCGGCGTGGGGACCCCTGCATACTTGTTTATTCACTGGCTGGTGCCAGCTGGGCTTCTCCCAGGTTCAGGTTACCGATGAAGCCGCTGTGAGCCTGTGGACAGAGGCATGCGTTCATCGCTTGTGTGAATACAGGCGCGGGAAACAGGTCTTGTCCTACGGTGGGTGAGTGTGTAGCTGGAACCTTCCAAATGGTTGTCAAAGCCTTGTCCCTTGTTACATCCCTAGGTCTTCTATGTGGCGCTGGGCGTGGCCAGGCCTCGTAATAGGCCTATCAAATTGAGCTATTTAATAGGTGTTTATTATTTTGTATCAGCCTTGTTGAGGTGTGACTGACATAGAGTAAATGGCACACCTCTGAAGTGTACACTTTGATCAGCTTTGAGCTCTGTGAGCCCTCAGGCCCATCACCACGGTGGCCGTGAGACACGCAGACCCCGTCCCTCAGTTTCCTGGTGCTCTAGGCTCTGCTTCCCCCCGAAAGGTCGCGTTGTGGGTTTCATTTATATTTCCCTACTGACGAATGAGACTGAGCATGTTTCTTTTGGAGTCAGTCTCACTCTGTCACCTAGGCTCAAGTGACTCTCCGGCCTCAGCCACCCAGCTAGCTGGGACCGTAGGTACTCCGCACCATGCCTGGCTAATTTTTGTATTTTTTGTAGAGACTGAGTTTCACCATGTTGCCCAGGCTGGTCTCAATCTAGTGATCCTCCTGCCTCAGCCTCTCAAAGTGCTGGGATTACAGGCATGAGCCGCCGTCCCTGGCCGGACAGCGAGCGTTTTTATGTGCTTATTTGCCGTGTATGTATCTTCTTTGGCGAGCTATCCATTGAAGCCTTTTCCCCACTTACTGAATTGGGTTTTTCATTGACTTATTATTAAGCTTTGACATTTCTTTGTATTTTCTGGATATAAGTTCTTTTTCAGATATGGAATTGCAAATATTCTCTCAGTGGTGTCTTTCGAAGAACATCTAATTTACTCAATGTTTTTCTTTCATACTTTTAGTATTGTAGCTAAGAAACTGTTGCCTAACCCAAGATCACAAATATTCTTCTCCCATTTTTTTTTATCGTTGTTGTTATTAGATGTTTTATGGTTGTAGGTTTCACACTCAAGCCTGTGATTCATCCTAAGCTAATTTTTGCGTATGCTGCAGACGGTGCCTGAGTTTGGTTCTGCACATGTGGGTATGCGCACACAATGGCTCCCGCACCATTTGGGAAAATCCTACCCTTTCTCCACAAATCAGACCGACTGGCTGCGTGTGGTGGCTCACGCCTGTAATCCCAGCACTTTGAGAGGCCAAGATGGGAGGCTTGCTTTGTCTAGAAGTTTGAGACCAGCCTGGGCAACACAGTAAGACCTCTTCTCTACAAAAATCCAAAATAAACTGAGTGAGGTGGCATGTGCCCGTATTCTCACCTGCTGGGGAGGCTGAGGTGGGAGGATCATTTGAGCCTGGGAGTTTAAGGCTGCTATGAGTTATGATTGTACGACTGCATTCAGCCTGGGTGACAGTGAGACTGTCTCAAAAAAATAAGACAAAGGAGGGGAAGGGGAAGGGGAGGGAGGGGAGGGAGAGAGTGAGGAAGGGAGGGAGAGAGGGAGTGAGGGAAGGAAGAAGGAAGGAAGGAAGGAGGGAAGGAGAGAACAAAGGAGGAAGGAAGGAGGGAGGGAGGGAGAAAGGGAGGGAGGAACAGAGGAAGGGAGGGAGGGGGAAATCAGCCGACCATGCACACGTGGGTCTACCTCTGGCCTTTCTACTCTGTTCCATCGATGGCTGTCTTTTCCACCCTTTCTACAGCACAGTGCCTTCTGATGACTCCAGCCTTATCATCAGAATTGAGCAAATCCTCTTTTTTGTTCTTCATTTTCAAAGTTGTTTTGGCTGTTCTAGCTACTTTGAATTTTCATGTAAATTTTACTTTTCTTTTCATTCATTTTCTGAAACACCGAAATGCCCCAAACCTGGAGAAATTTTAGAATCAGTTTGTTATTATCTAAAAAAAAAAAAAAAAGCTTGCTGAGATTTTGATCGGTGTTCTGTAGAATCTATAGGTCAAATTGGGAAGAAATTACGTCTTAACAATATTGAGTCTTCCAATCTCTGAATGCGGCTGTCATTATACTTTGTTCTTTCTAAAATTTTCTCAGCAATATTTTGTAGTTTCAGCGTGCAGGTCATGGAAAACTTTCACCAGCTTATCTCTAAGCATACCGTTTCTTTTGATGTTATTGTCAATAGTTTTGTATTTTCTTTTTTTGAGACGGAGTCTCGCTCTGTCACCCAGGCTGGAGTGCAGTGGCACAATCTCGACTCACTGCAACCTCTACCTCTTAGGTTCAAGCGATTCTCATGCTTCAGGCTCCCGACTAGCTGAGATTACAGGTGTGTGCCGCCACACCCAGCTAATTTGTGTGTTTTATTAGAGACAGGGTTTCACCATAATGGCCAGGCTGGGCTCAAATTCCTGGTGTCAAGTGATCCACCTGCATTGGCCTCTTAAAGTGTAGTTTTGCATTTTCAATTTCAATTTCCAGAAGTTTGTTACTAATATATAAAAACTGATTTTTGTATATGAATCCTGCACCCTGCATCCTTGTTAAACTCACTGTCAGTTTGAGGGGTTGTTGCTGTTGTTTTAGAGTTCATGCTGTTTTCTATGTAGATGACCATGTCTCCTGTGACTGTGGACAGCTTCCTTCTTTCTGTACATGCTGGATGCCTTTCATTGGCTTTTCTTGCCTTACAGAAGGGCTAACCCCCAGTACAATGCTGAGTAGGAGTGGGGAGGGTCACTGTCCTTATTCGCTTTTTACCTTAGTGGGAGAGCACTTGGTCGTCCAGTAAATACGGTACCACCAGTGGGATTTTTAAAGACATCTTTTATTATGCAAACAAGTTCCTTCTACTCCTAGTTTTTATCCATAATGCAATTAGATTTTGTGAAACACCTTTTCGGTATATATTGAGAGGTTTATGTGTTTTTGGGTTTGGGTTTGTTAGTGTAAGTTACTTTTGAATATTAGGTCAATGTTACATTTCTGAGATACACATGTGCTCATTCGGTATTATCTGTTTTTAGCAATTGTTAGGTTTTATTTGCTAAAATTTTGTTAGGAAAGTTTGCATTTATGCTTATAAGGAATATTTGTCTTTAGGCTTATTTTCTCATAATCTCTTTGTCTAATTTTGGTTTCAGAGTAACTCTGGCCTCATGGAATAACTAGAGTCTCTAAACTCTTCTTTTCAAGAGTTTAGAAGAGATTATTTTAGGTTGATATTTTTTGTTCTTATTTGGTGGAATTCACTGGTGAAGCCATATGAGAGTGGACATTTCCTTGTGCAAGGGCTTTAACCACAAGTTAAATTTCTTTAAAAGATTTGGAAAATTCATGATATCTATTTATTCTTAAGTGGGCTTTGGTGCTTGGTAGTTTATGCTTTTCAAATCATATGTCCATTCCTTTTAAGCTGTTGAATTTATTGACAAATTATTTATACGATCTTATTATTATCCTTTTACTATCTAGGAAATCTTTATAAATGTCACCCCTCTCAGTCCTAATTTGGTTAATTCATTTCTTTTCTTTTTCCTAACCAATCTGCCTATTTTATTGATCTTTAAGAAGAAACTTTGGTTTTTTAATAATTTTGTTTATTATTCTTCAGTTATCTATTTCCTTGTTTTTTTTATTTGTTGTATTTTCATATTTATTCAGTTCAAAATACTTCCTAATTTGCTTTTTGGTTTCTTTTTTGATCCATGATTTATTAGGAACTGTTCTATTTCATTTCCAAATATTTGGAGATTTCCAGATAGCTTTCTGTGGTCCATTTCTAATTTAAATCCATCACGGTCAGAGAACATGCTCTATGTGACTTGAATCCTTTTAAGTTCCTTGAGTCTGGTTTCATGGTCTACAATGTGGTTAATCTTTGGGAATGCTCTATGTTCATTTTCTGACAAGATTTGGCTGGTAAGGAGTTCCTGTCTGACAGCTTTGCTTGTCTTTCAGACTTTAGGGCTATTTCTCCACTTCCTTCTCGCGGGCATCGATTTGGACAAAAAGTCCGCCACCACTGTTTGTTCTGCGTGTCAGATGTCTTTTTTCTCTGGCTCCTGTCAAAATTTTGTCTTTGCTATTGGTTTAAAGCATTTATTTGTGCCTTACTGCTCCCGTTTTACGGTTTTTCATGTTTAGGGTTCATTGAGGTTCTTGGATCTGCAGATTCATGGTTTTCATGAAATTTAGAAAATGTTTGTATTTTATTTCTTCAAATATTTTTCCTGACCTTCCTTTTCTCTCCTTTGTAGACTCCAATTACATATATACCAGGCTTTTTGACGTTGTCCCAGGAATCACTGGTGCTGCTATTTTTTCTTAGTTTTTCTTTCTCTGGGTTTTATGTTGTAGAGTTTCTATTACTATGCTGTAAATCGCACTAACCTTTATTCTTCAGTGTGAATTCTGCCATTGACCCTCTGCAGTGTATGTTACATCTTACACATTATACTTTTCACATCTAGAATTTTGATTTGGTTCTTTTTAAAATTTTGGTTCCTCTGTGTCTCTACTTGCTATATTTATTATTTCCTGTGCTTCTCAAGCATATAAAATTAAATTATACTAGCCGCTCAATGTCCTTAGCTACTAATTTTATTATGGGTGTCATTTCTAGGTCACTTCCAAGTGATCGGTTTTTCTCCTTGGTACAGATTGTATTCTCTTGCTTTTTGCACCCCTGGAAAGTTTTTGTTGGGTGCTGGGCATTCTGAAACTGACCTTATTTGATGCTGGATACACACGTGTGCACACACTCACCCACCCACCCACACACCCACGTACGTAATACCCTTGAGTTTATTTTGGAATACAGTTAAGGTACATGTAAACAATTTATCCTCTTCGGTCTTGCTTTTAGGCTTTTTCAAGGGAGAAGAGAGCAGAATTTAGCCTAGGGCTAACTCTTCTTACCACCAAGGCCATCCTTCTCTGCGTGTGCACCTGACGCCTGGGGACAGAGGGTGCTTTGTGCTCTGGCTGGTGGAACCGGCTCTGTTCCTGGTCCCACATGAGCCCCCATAATCCTTCCCTGTAGTTCCTGTGGTGATTCTTCCCCGGCCTGAGGTGCTTTTTTTTAACCTGTGCTGATTTCTAGAGTTCTCTGTGCAGCATCTCCCCTCCAGTGCCCTCTCCCGTGGTCTCTACCCTCTGGGGTCTTCCTGAGCAACTAGCTCTGTTTTCTCCACAGTGGGAGACCTATGGGCTCCCCCTCCCTGAGCTGCTCCCTGAAAACTTTCTCCAGACAGCAAGGCAGAGAAGTCACAGCTCCCATGCAGGGCTCTGTCTCTTGTTTCACACCCTACAGGGTGGGCTGCTTTTGTTGTCTGATATATTTTGTCCAAACCACTGGTTAATATATTTTATCCAATTTTTCTCCCTCCCTCCCTCCCTCCCTTCCTTCTTTCCTTCTTTCTTATCTCACAAGACAGAATAGTCTGTTTCCCATTACGCTATCTTAGCTGAAAGTTACATTATTTTTAAAAAATTTTTTCAGTCAAGAGAAAGTTTTGCCAGAAACATTTATTCAACAAATATTTATGTATTATCTTCTGTGAAGATCAATAAGCCTAGAGCTGTGAATAAAGACAGACAGGATCTCTGCCTTCAGAGTTGAGAGAGATATGAAATGAATCTCACAATTAGCTATTTAATTTCAGTTGTGATAGGGAAGGGTGCCCCTTTCATGTCCTGAGCACTTTGAATCCAGTGAAGATCCCCAAAGCTCATAGCTGGGTGGAGAGGTCAGCACCCTACACCTTCTTAGGCAGGTGGAAGGGTCAGCAATGCACCTTGTTAGGCTGACAGGTGTCAGCGACTCGCCTGCTTAGGCAGATGGAGAGGTCAGCGTCCTGTGCCTTCTTAGGCGAGTGGAGGGGTCAGTGAAGTGCCTGCTTAGGCAGATGGAGAGGTCAGCTCCCTGCACCTTCTTAGGCGAGTGGAGGGCCAGCGCAGCGCCTTCTTAAGTGTTGTGGGAGATTCTGGGGAGGACACTGAGGAGCAGCAGGGTTGGGTGGGGTGACTCGGTTTCTCCACTGTGAAGATGACAAGATGCAGGCACCGGGACTCTACCCACCCCGTGGAGGGTGCTGCTGAGTGCCGTCTTCCATGCCTCCCCACACTACAGCTCTGCAGGAAGAACCGAGCAAACTGAGCTTTTCAGAGACCCCCCAAGACCATGTGACAATCCGTTGGCAGTACCTGTTCCTTGATCAGGTTCCTGGTACAACCAGGGGGAGGGCTGGCACACAGACCCAGGGAGGAAATCGTCCCAGGATAGCACTCTCTCACGGGCAGCGTAAAACAGGCTCTGCACGGTCCACGCTCTGCCTGTCCCCAGCCCCTCTGCACGGTCCACGCTCTGCCTGTCCCCAGCCCCTCTGGACTGGACCATGCTCTGCCTGTCCCCAGCCCCTCTGCACGGTCCACGCCCTGCCTGTCCCCAGCCCCTCTGGACCTGAGCTTTGTGGCTTATGAGGGCCTGGACCTTTGCCTGGGCAAAGCACATCCTACTGTGGCAAACTGCAGGAGATGCCTTTTGAGTTTGGGTTGCTGGGCTGCAGGGAAGCTGCCAGGGAGGGAAGATGCCTCACCTACACCTGCAGCTGGGCCTGTTCCTGTATTCTTTCCTCTCTCCTGCACGGCTCATATACTCAAAATATCTGCCCCAAAGCAGCCCTTGGGGGCCTCTTCCATTCTTGCCCGCCCTGCCCTTTAAATGCAGAAAAGGAGACACAGAAATCCAGGGGAGTCCACGGAAGCCACGGAGGCCATGGAGGTCCCACAGGAGGTGGAGACCCAGCTAGAATCAGACCCCGCACCCCCTGATATTCAGTCCCAAGTGCCCCCAGCCCTGGCCAGCATGGCCAGACCCCCCTGAACCAGGGCCTGCCTGATGGTGCTGGGGAGGGTGGGGCTGGGAAGGCTTCTGCTCAGACTCTCACCCCGTTGTGCATTACCAGCCCCTCTTTTCTCAGTGCCATTGGTATTCCTGTCCCGGCTATCTTGGAAAGGCCCAGCAATCCCATTACTGGGTATATACCCAAAGGATTATAAATCATTCTGTTATAAAGACACATGCACACGTATGTTTACTGAGGCACTGTTCACAATAGCAAAGACTTGGGACCAACCCAAATGCCCATCAATGATAGACTGGATAAAGAAAACGTGGCACATATACACCGTGGAATACTATGCAGCCAAAAAAAAAAAGACGAGTTCATGTCCTTTGCAGGGACATGGATGAAGCTGGAAACCCCCATTCTCAGCAAACTGACACAGGAACAGAAAACCAAACACCACGTGTTCTCACTCGTAAGTGGCTGTTGAACAATGAGAACACCTGGACACAGGGAAGGGAACATCACACACCTGGGCCTGGGGGTTGGGGAGCTAGGAGAGGAATAGCGGTGGAGGGGGGGGATTGCGGAGGGATAGCATTAGGAGAAATACCTAATGTAGATGACAGGGTGATGGATGCCGAAAACCACCACCATGGCACGCGTATACTTGTGTAACAAGCCTGCACGATCTGCACGTGTGCCCCAGAATTTAAAGTATGATAAATACATTTTTTAAAAAAGTATCAACTCACCAACTCATGGTCCTTGCCATGGACCCATTGCTATTTATTATTCATAGTGAGAAGGTTTTAGGGGAGGCTGGGCACTCATTGACTGGGAAGTACAATTGTTGTTTCATTAAAGATTGATTACACATGTGGCCAGCCATTTAAATAATGGCTCTGCTGACACCGTTAATGGAATGATAAACGATTCCACCCTTGCTCCTCTGAATCAATACGAACGCTGCGTGGGAAAGGCAGCCGGCCAGCCCTTCTCTCTCACCTGGAGGTGACGAGAGACCAGGGAAGAGCAGGCAGGTCCCAGGCTACAAATGAGGTCAGCTTTGGGGGTCAGAGGTGCCAGGCGTCAGCCTAACCACTGGCTCTGGGGCACAGCTGTCAAGAACTCAGTCAACTTTAATGTCTCTGTGAGAAACTTAATTTCAATGTAATAAGTCAGGTGCTGTGTGTGGTTTAATGTCACTTCATTATTAAAAGCAGATTGATGGAGACTTAAGACATTAGACAGACCTACCAGGTAGTGTGACATCCATCTGGTCATGCTAGAATTGAAAGGGCACCACAGACCTTCTGAGTCTGAGGGAGGCATCCAGCTATGCACGCATTCATTCACGCAGTCATTCATTCATGAATTCATTCATTCATGCATTTATTCACTAATGCATTCATTCATTCATTCATGTATTCATTCATTCATGTATTCATTCATTGACTTATTCATGCATTCATTTGTGTATTCACTCATTCTTTTGTTCATACATTCATTCGTGCGTGCAATCACAACTCCTGTGCCCTGAGCCACATACTGTGAATGAGTGATAGTGGCGAAGCAGAGCAGACATAGGCCACCTCCTCTCCAAGCTCCCAGTCAAGTGAGGAAGGGGAAGGAGAGAAGGAAAATGAACAGGGAGCAGCCAGGCAAGGAGACCCAGCCTCCCAGGAGAAGCCACAGGGTGGCTGTGAGCAAGGAGGGCACAAGACCCCCACTAGGATCTGGGGGTGATCACAGGAAAAGCATCCTATGAGGAAGGCAGTCAGCACCAGCCCCCACCCCAGGCCATACAGCTGCCCTCCCACCTCCCTCCAGGACACGGTCTGGCAGGTGGAGCTGTGAAAGGCAGGAAGGAGACCTTGAGGTCCTGAAGAGCAGAGAACACGGGTGGGTCTTGGGTCCTGTAGGAGATGAGAGCAGGGTTCAGGACAGCTGGCAGTGGGGAGCCTGGGATGCAGGGGGAGACGAGGAGGCTCCCCAGTGCTCAGTGCTGACGCGGCTGAGAGAACAGAGGTTTCCCATCAGGGCTGTCGGGGACCGTGGACCTTGGCTCCTGAAATGCCTGCGGGAAGTGAGCCGTGACTGGCAGGCTTCCTGGAGGAGGTGACCTTCAGGTGGGCCAGGCAGTCAGTGTGACCGGCAAGCACACCCTCTGCCTTCCCCACTCCCACATTCACTGCTAAGCTACCACCCTCAGAAACACCGAGGAAGCCGAGTCCCAGGCCACACAGTGTCTTTCACGCACCCCTTCCTGTTCCTAGGCCAGGGTGCAGCCCCAGACCCAGAGGTTGCCTCCTAGGCCCCATCTGGTGTTTCCAGCTGTGAAACCCGGGGATGAGATCTAAGCCCCTGGCCTGGCCCTCCCAGCCCCTCCTGCCCTGGTGTGGCTTTGTCTCCCCGGAGTGACATCAGCCCTGAGTTAACAAGATTCCGCCCCAGGAGCTGATGAGCAGCTCGCTCCTCTCCATCCTTGTTGAGAGCTCAGCTGTAGCAGCGACGCGGCCACGTTTACACCCAGAAGACTGACACTGGGGTTTCTCTGCTTTGCCCGAATAATGAGGGTTCAGTATTTGTCAGCCTCTGCGGCTTACCAAGCATTCCCAGGCTCACATTTCACCCCCCGGCTGCAGTCCGCTGTGTCTTCTTCCACGTGTCAGAAACAGGGCTGGGCCAGGCAGGCTGAGGTCACACGACTGTCAGCAAAGGAGCTGGCCCCTGAGCCTTTTCCACAGCAGAACTTTCTGGCCCCTGCAGATGGTTGGATCTTGCAGAAAGGAGGCCCTGAGGCTGCCCTCAGGAAATTTCTTTGACCTGTCTCCTGGACATGCCTCAAGTCTATGCCCCCGGCCCCAGGGACTGTTTTGGGAACCAAGCAACTGGCCTCTTGGTGCAAGAGCTGCCTGGGCAACCCTGCAATGTGGCGGGGTGAGCTGGGATGGGGAGACCCGATAGGGTGGACTTCCCTTCTGCTGCTCCTTGGCTGTGTGACCTTGAACAGCTCTCTGCACCTCTCTGAGCCATGCTGGGAGATGTCAATGAGCCCCTGAGACCTGGCCACTGGACACCCAGTTCCCCACTTGGCAGAGAGAGGGGCTCCTGAAATACTCCGGTCCCTCCACCTTCCCAGACAGGGTCAGGAACTGCTGCATTATCCTGACCAGACACATTCCGGGCCCCGGACATACCTAGGGTGGCAGCATTTAAAATGCACCCAAGGGCCGGGCGCGGTGGCTCTCGCCTGTAATCCCAGTACCTTGGGAGGCTGAAACGGGCAGATCGCCTGAGGTTGGGAGTTTGAGACCAGCCTGACCAACATGGAGAAACCCTGTCTCTACGAAAAGTACAAAATCAGCCGGGTGTGGTGGTGGGCGCCTGGCCTCTCAGCTATTTGAGAGGCTGAGGTGGGAGAATCACTTGAACCCAGGAGGCAGAGGCTGCAGTGGGCTGAGATCGCACCACTGCACTCCAGCCTGGGCAACCAGAGTGACACTCTGTCTCAAAAAAAATTAAAATAAAAATAAAATAAAGCATACCCAAGGAACTCGCGTTCCCTCAGGTTCCCTGGAGGCATCACTGGCCTCGGCCCACCTGGACTCCTCCTCATCCCTTTTCATTACAGGAAGGCTGTGTTGGATTTGCCGCCACTGACAAGTGGAAGAGGGAGGTGCTCAGCCCACTTCCAGCGCCGTCGGGTAGGCGGAATTTGCAGCAATTAATTCCAGGGACGCAGCTCCAGGAGGACGCCCCAGGAGCTCTGTGCAAGGCTGGGCGGCTGCTCCGGAGCTGGGATGAGGATGGTCCCTCCTGCCATGGGAACAGTCGGGCCGCCCACATCCTGCTGAAATCTTGAAATCCGAGCTCTGTTCTCCCCGAGTCAAGGAGTTCTTGTCCATGAAGTAGCATACAATTTTTTTGGAAGTACCCCTTGAGGTCGAATAAGATAGCGTGTATATGATAGAGAATTGTCTTTTTATTTTTATTTTTATTTTTTTTATTTTAAGGAAAGGGGACTGGAATGTAGCACTATGGAAAATTAAAATCTCCAGAAAGCAGCATTAGAAAAAATAAGCCTGCTTCTAGCCAGCCCTTCCTCTCCCAGTTGATCACACAGAAGGCTGCTGTGAGCAGGCTGGTTCTGCTGAGGCTGCGGTCTGGGGCTTTGGCGAGCAAGCCCAGGTCCATGCGGGTGGATGGAGCTGCAGATGTCCAAGAGGCCTGGCCTCCTCGACTGCCCGATTCCTGCTCTGAGCTGACAGCTGCCCCCGCCCAGGCCACTGCCCGCGGCTACTGCCCGCTGCAGACACAGACGCACTCCCTCTAAGTGGAAGAAGTCCTGTCTCAGGGTCCCTCTCATGGTCTGAGGAAGGGAACAGTGACCGCACAGACAGGGAGCCGCCCCGAGGAGCCTTTTTCTATCCACCAGGATGAGCTCAGGGTGCACAGGAAGGTCAGCCACCCTTTGGGTGGCAAGCGATGGGGGCACTGCTGAAGGGCACCTGGGCATGTCTCCTAAAGCTGAGCACACACGGAGCCTGTGGGCTGCTAGTGAAGCATCAATGTAAAGCTGCGTGTGTACGGTGACCCAGGAAGGCACCCCCGCCTGGCGTTCCCACGTGGGGCACTGCTGTGGGGTGTTCTCCCGCCTTTCATCCGTGGGGCAGCTCTGAGGGGGCACGTGCCCTGTCCCCGTGTCTCTAATGAGGGACTTGAGTTGAGGGATGTGGGTGGCCCAGGATCCCCCAAGGAGGCTGAGTAATGGGGGCGCATAGCTAGAGGTTTTTCTCAGGATTGCTCCCCTCAGTCTGAGTTGAAAGCCCCTTGGGAACCCCGTCCTGCCCCAGTCTGGGCTGGGAAGTACCTGGGGACCACTTACTGCTTTTACGTCGGGTGAGCCCTACTGCAAAGCCGCTCCCAGGACCAGAACTCCCCGTGGCATCTGTGGAGCCGAGAGTCCACCAGCAGCCGTGACTCATGGAGGAGGGAACTGGACCAGACGTTCGAGAAAGGAGGGCCCAGGGCCCTCAGAGGGCATGGACCAGCCCTGACCTCTGGTGCCACTGCCCACCAAGCCTGGTGAGGCCACTGTCCCCTGCCAGGGCTGTGGCTGCTAAATGCAGGGCGGGCATGCGTGAGCTGCAGGCTCCAGGCGGCTGGAATGCCCCCTCCTCCTCCTCTTCTCTCTCCATCCCCCAGAAAAGGTCACAGACCCGCCGGTGCTGGCCATCCTGGCACATGCGGCCTGCAGGCGTCACCCCTGAGCTCTTTGTCATGGGAGAAATGGGAACTTGGAAAAGTGGTTCTTAAATAGGCGTCGGCCTCAGGCCATTAGGCACCTGATCAGCCCACAGGTGCATCAGAACCAGCTCCCTAGTGGCCTTCCCAGGAAGACCCTGATCTCAGCAGGGGGGAGGCCCAGTGAATGGGGGGCATGCCCACCTGGCTCTGCTAAGCCGGCTGTCTCACCCCCAGGGCATTGGCATCCGCTCTTCTTATCAGCCAGCACAAGGGCTCTGTGGCCTGGCCTCCGGCTCCCGCAGGCATCTCACAAACAAAGCAAGAGTATCGACCCCAAAATGTGCTCCCCAGAGCCCAGGTCCTTCCAGTTCTCTCGTCTGGAGGCCACCCCCTCCTCTCTTGGACTGGAAACTGCCTGAATGGGCCAACTGGGTCATCTCAGGGCTCGGTTCTGAAGAAGGAATCTCCAAGGAGCTACTCTGGGTCCTGGCACCACGGGCGCCTGGGGCGTCACTGCACGTGGGGCCGGGGGTAACTCCTCCTCTGCGGGGGCACAGCCACGCCCCGGCCTGTGGTCCTGTGACTCCCTCCCTCCTCCTCCACTGGGCACTAGGTTCCTGGCGGGCAGCTTCTGTCTCGGCCCAGCTTAGCACACAGTAGGCCAGGAGACAGGCACCGTGTGAACAAATCGAAACAAGCATGGGTGGGTGAGCGCTGGCTGAGGGGCAGGTTAGAGGCTGAACCGAGCCACCCCTCACCCCAAATTCACACGTGGAAGTCCTCATCCCAGCACCTTGGAGTCTGTGATTGTATTTGGAGGTAGGATTTTCACAGAGGTCACTAAGTTAAAATGAGGCCATTAGCCTGGACCCTAATCTGATAGGACTGGTGTCCTTATAAGGAGGGGAAGTAAAGACACGGACACCCACAGAGGGAGAAGACAGCACCCACAGGCCAGGAAGAGAGGCTGGATCCCTGTATTGTCCCCTTGATCTCAGACTTCCAGCCTCCAGAACCGGGGACAATACATTTCTGGCATTTAATTCTTCATCAAACGGAGCGTGCTTTGATACAGCCTCCGAGCAGACTCATACAGGGGGCTTGGTAGCTTGTGGCTGGACTAGGGAGGTCTGGGGCCTCAAAGCCGGCAGAGGCCAGGGGCCTCTGGAGATCCAGCGGGTTCCTGTGATGAGGGCCTGGATGCCCGCCCCGACCCCAGCCCCGCTCGCCGCTGCGTGGGTGCCCCTGGCCACGGTGCCAGCTCCCACCTGCGATGCCCATTTTGTCTCTCAAACCCTGCGGATCTGCCCTCATTAGCTGCTCCGATTCCCATTTTTAGTCCCTTTATTTCGACACCTCTGAAACGTCAGCGTATTTCACTCCATTGCCAGCACGGAGCCCTGGAAGGCCAATTATCCCCCATTCGGAACAGTTCTCTTCAGCGCGAAGAACTTCACACAAAAAGTTATTCATTTTATTTCGGGCAACTTGGAGAGAAGTCATGCCCCGTGTGTGTGAACTCCGCGTGGACGCGCCTCCGAAGAACACGTGAGCCTCCCGTGCTGCGAGCACCATCCCCGTCTGGCTCCCGGGGCCTCACGCGTGCTGGAGCCGCTGCGGCCACACCTGGCGTGAAAGATGCTGGGATTGGATCTGGGCTCAGCCACTGTCTGCATGAGCAAGGGTACGTTACTGAACCTCTCTTTGCCTTGGGTTCCAAATCTGTGCGGGTGGCTGAGACCGTTTCCATCTCAGATGCAGAAATTGGTCAGCACAGTGCCCAGCCCCAAGTCAGCCAGCCAACAGTGCTGCCTTTATCAACCCTGTCGGGATCTTCCCCCAGCCAGCCCGTGAGGCAGGTGGAAGAGATCTTATGCAGCGGAGGAAAGGGAGGCTCCATAATGTTAAGGCGTGGCCAGGTGCGGTGGTTCAGGGCTGTAATCCCAGCCCTTTGGGAGGCTGAGGCGGGCGGATCTCTTGAGGTCAGGGGTTCGAGACCAGCCTGGCCAACATGACAAAACCCCCGTCTCTACTAAAAATACAAAAGCGAGCCAGGTAGAGCCCCACCTGGCTGGCATGCCTGTAATCCCAGCCACTCAGAAGGCTGAGTCACAAGCATGACTTGAACCCGGGAGGAGAAGGTTGCAGCGAGCCGAGATTGAGCCTCTGCACTCCAGCCTGGGCGACAGAACCTGTCTCAAAGAAAACAAAAAAGAACAACATTAAGGGGCGTGTAGAACCGGGCAGACGCAGTCTTCTGATTTCTGGCCTGCTGCCCTGTGGGACAGGCAGGCCCAGTCTTAGGGCGGGGAATGGTGAGAACTGTGAAAAGAGGGCATGCTGACACAAGCTTGTGCAGATGCGGGAGACGTTTTCTTCTTGGTATTCCAAATCAGCACACGCTAATAGTCACCTTTATGTTCTGAGCAGGTTACCAAAGAGTTTCTTTAAGGGCATATATTTGCTTTTGTGGCCTTTAACAAGCCCAATTAAAGTTTATGGCTTTGGCTGGGAAAGCCAACTTCCCATTTATTATGAAGTCTGCAGGCCGGAGGCATCGGGGCGGGAGGACTTCCTGCCTTCCTGCTGCTGGCCTGAGATCCCGCCTGACGGTCAGCCTCCCGGGAAGGGCCTGGCACCGGGAACTAAAGGCATAGACAAGAAGGCGTGAAACAAACCCGTCACAGCGTCCTTGCTGTCGTACAGGAGCTGCAGCAGGCCAGCCGTGCCATGCCTTTGCCCTACATAGCCGGGCGGCCGCTCCTGAGAGGCGGAGCTCAGGGTGTCTGCACTGGCGGCAGCACGAACGAGGCACACGCACCAGGGTCCCCACAGTGGCTCCAGGCTCTGATCGTGGGGGTGACTTCCAGCGATTCTGTCACCTCTCTGCTGAGGGTATGTCTGTAACCTGTTGGAGGCCATAGATGTCTATTTCCTATGAAATGCCCAGCCAACGGCTATGGGACCCCCATAGAGCAGATACGAGCTAGCGGGCTCCCTGCGGTGTGCTGAGCCGGATGACCCCAAGGCCCACCTGCAGTGTTTGCAGCGATGCTGGGAAGGAAAGCCTAGTGCCTGAGTCAGCGCATGACCCGGGTGCAAGCCTGTGGCCATGGACGGCTGCCAAGGTGGAGAGGAGGGAGGAGCCCAGGGGCTGGACAGCCCAACAGCCCACAGGGGCGTGGCCTGGGGACGCTGCGGGCAGGGCAGGAGCCGAGGGGCCAGACTCGAGGCAGAGAGGGGGGAGCAGTGGCAGAAAGGAGTGTTGGGCCCTCAGACCCCACTGGGTAGCGGCACGCCATGAACTTGGTAGAAAGCCCCAGAAGTCCTCACGAGGACACTAATTTGAAATCTTTGTCAGCAGGTGCTGGTGGCAATTAGGGTTTTATTTCGAGCTGTACATAGCCATAGTCCGGGGTCCTGGCCCCAGCGCAGCCACCAGCCTCTGCACGCCCCCGGTCACGGCTGCTCTTGGCCTCACTGCCCTCGGGAAACCAGGAGGGTGGGAGAGTTGGCTCCGAAGGCAGGCAAGCTGGAAGGTTCTCTGTGATTTTATGGTATGTGGTGACATTTAGCCAAGAAGGGGCAGCTCTGTGGTGGGAGTCCCAGATGCCTGGCTGAGGGCTGACCCTCCGCAGGGGTTCGCTCTCCTTCCTGGAATCTGGCGAGGACTGGCTGCAGGAGGCCCGCTCCGTCCTCCCTGCATCACAGGCACCAGGGAAGCGCTTCAGCTGCTGGCCAGCTTGCTGTCGGCCTTGCCTGTGGGAGAGCTATCGCAGGGGGCCGCTGGTAGTGTCGCTCGTGGATTAGGGGTGCCAGCTGTGAGCCCAGATGGGAACAAAGGCCAGCAGTGCCCCACGCTGGGGGCCGCACCCAGGAGCAGAGCCGCTAGGGCCTCCTTCCCGGCCCAGCCCGGGTCCTCTCCACTTAGCGGTTTTGACAGAGCCCCAAGCACCTGCAGAGCAGACAGACTGCCACGCGCTGGCGGAGAAAGGTCACCCTGCCCTTGCCTGTTCAGCAAGGCTCTGCAGGAAGGGCCTAATGACTAATTAAAACCCTGCTGCCCGGGTTGGAATACTAATCCTTACAGCTGCACGGCCCTCCGTGAGGAGGCGTCTCTCTGTGCATTCTGAAGAGCCGGGAGATGGGGCCGGAGGGGAAGGCGCTGGTTTCCACTGACCGCTTCTTTCCGGGTGGGGAGCGGCCTCCGCCTTCCAGTTCTCAAAGTCACTGTGAGGAAGTTAGAGCTGCTCCTTCCTGCTCTTTCTCAGGGCCACAGGCAGAGATGGGGCCTCCTGGAGGGTCAGGCCTCTAACTTCCAACTCACTTCTAGCTCCTGCCCAGGGAGATCCCAGCTGGGACTGGCTGGGAGGGAGACACATTCCCTCTGAAAGGTCTGGCAGGTGGCAGGCTGTGCCCAGCCACGACCACTGGTGCCCCTGGGGTGGGAATGGCTTTGCCATCTACCTTGAATTTCCCCCTCCTCTGGCCACCCAGCTTGCCCTCAGGCCCCGCCTGAGCTAGTGCTAGGGCATGTATGTCTCTGGGGATCCAGAGAAGTGACTTTCAGAGGCTCTCTGTGTGTAGGGGAGTGGTGCGCAGTGAAGTCTGAGACCCTCAAGAGTTAGCCTGGCTGACGGCAAGAGGAGCCGACTGGTCTTCGACCCGGCAGGCCCCAGCACCTGAATGGGTCTCCTCCCTCAGCCCCATCTGGGCAGCATGGCACCCTGCGCCTCCAGCCTTCACAGCGTCCTCCCCGTGCCTGGGAGGTGCGTCCGTGGCTCGCTTATTCCCGGGTCCTCTGGCTTCAGGCCCACCCACGGGTCCTTGGAGATACCTCACTGCACCCACCGAGGAGGCCCTCCTGGCAGTGGTGCTCCGGAGCCACGCCCTGTTGTTCTGCCCAGGGCCTTGGTTGCAATCTGAAATAGACCCACACAGGATGCGTTCAGGGTGGGTTGTCCTCTCCCCGGGCAGCAGCCTCATGGCGGCAGAGCCCACCTGGCTGGCTCCCAGTTAGCCGGAGAAGTCAGCCCCAGTGTGCATTTGCTTAATGAGTGGATGAAGGCGTGGATGCACGGATGGATTCCTGCTACCTCTGTGGATGCTGGTGCCTCATAGGGGTCAGGGCTGTGGCCAGGACTGGCAGCCGCAGCCAAGGTGGTGCAAGGCACCTCCAGCCAGAGCCAGGCCTTCCTCAGGGACGTCCCACCCAGCACCCACCAGGGGAGAACCTTCCAGAGATCGTTCTAGGAGGAAGGGCCAGGAGGACAGGTGGCTGTGGCTCAGAGCCTCTACTGACCCAACTCCGAGACCCCCCAGGGCACCCGAGGCAGGGCCGCACTCCACCCAGAGGCCCCAGGGCAGCACACAGCACTCCTGGGGTCCCACTGTCTGGGCCCCGAGACAGCTGCCTTCCCTCCAGGATGATTATGAGCCACACTGAAATGGCCAACAGTGACCCGACATGGTAGCGGGTTTCAGACATTCAGATGCTTTGGGAATGATGATTTGGGCCACCCCACCAAACAAGGAATCGTGACCCTCTGAGGGCCTGGCTGAGGGCACAGGGACTACGAAGCAGCAGGGGGAGGGTGTTTATAGGACAGCTGCAGCCACGTGACCAGGTAGAACCATGAGGTGTAACAGTCACGAGTTCTGATTCCTTGTTTGGCTGTAAGTCCGTCGGTAGATGGGACCCACACTTCTCCTTCGTCTTATGTTTCCTTGCATCTAACATACGTTGCATTGATAGGAGTGACCTTCTGTCTCAGCAGGCTGGGTGGCCTCTAAGACAGGCCCATGACCCTCTCCTCTCTGTATCTATGGCCTTCTTTCCCCTCCCCTGAAGTGTGGGCTGGACCTAGTGCCTCACTTCAAAGGATGGACAGAATGTGACAAAAGCAAAGGGTTATCACTTCCACGATGACAGGTTAAGTCACAAAAAGATCACGGCCTGCATCTTGCATGCGTTCTCTCGCTTTCTGTCTTTTGCAGCTCTTTTCTTCTGAGAGAAGCAGGTTGCCACATCATGAGTAGCCCCACAGAGTGGTCCGTGTGATGGGAATCTGCTGACGTGAGCCAACAGCCATGCATGTGAGTGCAGAGGACGATCCCGTGCCAGCCCAGCCTTCGGATGAGATCCCAGCCTTGGCTGGAAGCTTTGCTGAGGCCTGGTGAGGAGCCGGTTCAGCCATGCCCAGACTTCTGTCTACCAAAGAGGTCAGATCACACACACTTACTGTTTTAGGCCTCTGGGCTTTGGGGTGATTTGTTACCTAGCAATAGGTAATCAATACGCTTGGCATTTAGGCCACAGGATATCAGGAAGGGCATGTGACTTCGCTGTCGGAGGAAAGGACATCACCCAGAGGTGGAGGAGGGGATTTTATTTCCTCTTCTGGACAGAGTGTGTTTTCAGTGGTTGGAAGGATCGTGCCCCAGGTTGGACGTAAGCAGGGATTTTGCTGTTGTCTTTATTGCAACATTAAGTGTGCCTAAGTGAGTCACACATGGTGCCAGGTTGACAAGGGGCAGACCGTGGTGGGTTTCTATTGCATCACCCCACCCGCGCAGAGCTGCACTGCCCAGAATGCCCTTTCCTATGGAGACCCCAGTCAGTGAGGCCCCGAGAGGCATGGTGCGGACTTGGGAAGGTGGGACGCTGTGGCTGTGTTCCCTCTGTGCCCAAAGGTTGGAGCTGCTGCAGCCCTGCACGCGGTCACCTGTGGGCAGACACCTCACCACTATGCAGCAGGGCACCCGCAGCAGCCCTGTTCTGCCCGATTCCTCCATGAGTTCTTCAACTTCCAGGACAAGTGAGACATTCAGCACCTGATACAGGGTCCCAGCTTCTCCTGTGGGATCCCAGGATTAAAGCCGGGACTGCAGCAGTAAGACTGCCTTGCGGGGGACATCCGTTCCGGCAGTTTTCAGGGGGCTTCTGCCGCCCCATGTGACCTGCAGCTCTCCTGCCCCACTGCCCACCCTTCGGACACCAGGCTGCCACACCAGGCACAGAAGGAAGAGCCTTCTTTGACTGTTACCAAATATGGGCAAATCCTGCAATAAATCCCTCAACCACATTTCCCGGTGGTTCCGCCTCTCTGATCAAAGCCTAATACAAACCTAATCCCTGTGTAGGGAAGCCCTGTTCCCCTGCTCCCAAAGGATAAGAAAGAGGCTCTTTGTGGTTTGCAGCAGTCGCCAGGAGGATAGCAGCAATGTCTGCGGCCAGACAGACTTGCCAGTGAGGGGATCACACAGGGACACCCACAAAACTCATAGACATCTGCCGTACCCTTTAGGAGGCAGAGACCAAACCCCTGTGGACGAAGGTTTCTGTGCCCCAAGGGCTGGGCTCAGTGACTGGAGCATCCATCTGTGCACATGCACAAACACACACAGACACACACAGAAATACAGACACAAATGCACACAGACACACCTGCACACAGATACAGACACACACAGAAAAACACACAGACACACATGCACACAGACACAGAGACACAGAAATACACACAGACACACATGCACACAGACACACACAGAAATACACACAGACACACATGCACACAGACACAGACACACACAGAAATACACACAGACACACATGCACACACAGACACACACAGAAATATACACAGACACACATGCACACAGACACAGAGACACAGAAATACACACAGACACACATGCACACAGACACAGACACACACAGAAATACACACAGACACACATGCACACAGACACAGACACACACAGAAATACACACAGACACACATGCACACAGACACAGACACACACAGAAATACACACAGACACACATGCACACAGACACAGACACACACAGAAATACAGACACAAATGCACACAGACACACCTGCACACAGATACAGACACACACAGAAAAACACACAGACACACATGCACACAGACACAGACACACACAGAAATACACACAGACACACATGCACACAGACACAGACACACACAGAAATATACACAGACACACATGCACACAGACACAGACACACACAGAAAAACACACGGACACACACACACAGACACAGACACACAGAAATACACAGAGACACACATGCACATAGACACATGGAAATACACATAGACACAGACACACAGGGATACACACAGACACACATGTGCACAGACACAGACACACATGGAGATACACACAGATACACACAGACACATACAGAGAGACACAGACACAGAGAGATACACACAGAAACAGACACAGACACATATAGAAATACAGACACACAGGCACACAGACACAGACACATAGAAATACACACAAAACACACAGATATACCCACAGACACACACAGATATACACAGACACACACAGAGGCATAGATATACACACACAGACACAGACACATACAGAAACAGAGACTTAGACACATACACACACAGACACATAGACACATATATGTGCACACAAATACACAGCAACACATGCATACATATGAATACACGTGGACATACAGACACATATAAAAACAGACACACACGTGCACAGACACACGCATGTGCAAAAAGACACACATACACACAACACACACGAACAGATAGACACATAGCGAGAGACACACACAGATGGAAAGTTTACTGCAGCCCTATCAAAAATGTTTAACACCATGCTAGGAAAAATGGCACCTCCAGCTGTACCTTCTAGATTCTTTCTTGTTCATTCTCTGCAGTTGCTGGAGGAGAAAAGGAGCCCAGAAAGTATGATCCCACCTTGCCGGGGGCCGGTGGTGAGCGTGAGCCCCACTGTGGGGAAGGAATTCCCGGTGCAGTACAGTTTGAAAGGAGGTCCAAGTCGGGTGGCCTGAAGACCATGTACTGGAGCACATGTGTCCTGTAGGTGTCACGCTTCCAAAGTGGGCAGCCCCTCTCTTGCCAGTCTGGGCTGCCCAGGGAGATGGTACAGCCATGTGATGGCACAGATGTCCCTGGCCCAGGCCACAGTCTCCTTTAGGGAGCTCCTTCCACAGCGAAGGGCAAGGCGAGGAGAGATGCTACTGTGGCACAGAAGCCCGTGGTGGCCCCCAGCTGGCTGGCCATGCTGGGACCAACTGAGTCAGAGGGACAGGAGAGCTGCCACTCTGCACTGTGCATTGCATCTGAGGAGAGGGCGCAGAGCTGGAGGCTCCTGGGGCCTCCTGAGCACAGAGAGGAGTCACTGCAGGGCCCACAGCTGTCAGCCGAGCCCTGCCTTCCAAGCAAGCCTCACTCATCACTGCTCCAGGATCAGCCTCATTCACAAGGTGTGTGTGTGCACCTGCATTATTGAAGCTCCATCCGAAAACCCTGTACTGAATAGGGTGTTATGAATCTAGAGGCTGGTTAAAGACCAGACCAATGGAGAAGACACATATTTGTGCGTTAACCATCACCTTCTTCTGACATGATGGCTCCCATAGTGACAGAAGGTGTGGTCTGGAACCCCTGTTGTCCAGCTGTGGCACCTGCCACTCTTGCCCCAGGCTCAGGGTCACATAGAGGGAGACAAAAGTGAGCGTGGATTCTCCTTACTTCCCTCACTCTGCCAGCTGCCTTCCCTCTGCTCTGAAATGCGGGTCCCGAGCTCAGACTTCAGGGCGCTCTAAGCCCTGGCTGCATGGTGGGGTCCCTGGTAATGCTAGCCTTCTGGACACACTCGCTCAGCTTGGGAGAAGTCTGCCACATTCTGGCTCAGACCACTAGGACAGATAGCCTAGCCTCCTCATGCCCAGTCTCCGGCAGGGCCACTGGATGCATCTCCCTGAATTCACCAGGCTTAGGTGTCAGAGGGCGGGGCTTCTGTGTCTTCATCATTCTTTTCTCCCCAGTGCCAGGTGCATAAAGGAGCTCAGTAAGCATTTATTGAATGAATGAACTTTGCATGAGTTGTTACAAAATCGCTGCCAGAATCAGTGCTACTCTCAGACCGTATTTCCTGACGCTTGATGGTTGTTAAATCAGAAAGCATCTCCTATCTTCATCCATTCATCCACCCACCCAACGTCACACTTCTAAAGGATTTGTGACAGCAGAAAGTACAAAGGTAGGTGACATCTGAATACATTTTTGGGCATTTGCATAGTGCTTGTTCACGCCTTAAGGTCTCATCGTAACGACTGTGTTGGAGATGATTGTGCCACGGGGCCTTAGACACAAAGGGCTCTGGTTTGGTGCTGAGATTCCAACTTTAGCTGATGCATTGAGAGTGGGTGGGAAGCAGCTGGGGGTTTTGTCTGCAGTCCTGAGGAGTCAGTGCAGAGGAGGGTGGAGGACGAGCATGAAGGGAGCAGAGAAAGCGGAGGATGCTGGAGTTCACGGCTACTCACGGGTCTGCTGAGAGCACAGGAGGGCTTTGCTTCGGCACCGTCTAAAAATACGCAGAGTGCCCGTCATGTCCACAGCTAACTTCATACTTAATTCGGAAGCACTGGAAAAGCTTTCTACCTCTGATCAGAAACATGACGGGGACGTTCCTTCCCCCTACTTCTATTCAACATGAGGGTTCTAGCCAAACAGTCAGGAAAAAGAAGCTAAAGATATCCAGATAGGAAAGGAAAAACCACCTCAATGTGCAAATGACATGATCTTCCCAAGAAATCCATAAAAAAACTTTCAGAACAAATAAACAAGTTCGGCAACGTGGCAGGATACAAGATTGATACGCAAACATCAACTTTATTTCTACACACTTGTGACAAACAATCCGAAAATGAAACTTAAAGAAATTTCCACTTATAATTGTATGAAAAAGAATAAAATACCTAGGGATAAATTTAACAAAAGAAGCCCAAGACTTGCACACTGAAAGCTACAAAAGGTTGTTAACAGAAATGTTTCAAGACTAGATAAACAGAGCGCTATCCCACATTCTTGAAGGGGGTGACTTGCTGTTGTTATGACGGTGGTGTGCCCCCACATTTACCTACAGATTTGATGTGACTGCTGTCAAAATTCTGCCTGACTTTTTTGGTAGAAATAAACAGGCTTATCCTAAAGTTCATATGGAAACCCAAGATATCCAGAGCACCCAAAATATTCTTGAGTAGAACAAAGTTGAAGGACTCACACTTCCTGATTTCAAAACCCGCTACAAGACATCAGTAAAGACAGTGTTTACTGGCATAAGAATAGATGTACGGATCAGTGGAATAGAACTGAGAGTCTGGAAATAAACCGTCACATCTATGGCTTATTGATTTTTGATAAGGGTGCCAAGACCATTCAATAGGGGAAAACAGCCTTTTCAACAAAATGGTGCCGGGATAACAGAATATCCACATGCATATTCAAAAATTATCCATATATAAAAATTAATTCAAATAAATCAAAGATTAGGCCAGGCATGGTGGCTCATGCCTGTAATCCCAGCACTTTGGGAGGCCGAGGCAGGCAGATCGCCTAAAGTCAGGAGTTCAAGACCAGCTTGGCCAACATGGCAAAACCTTGTAACTACTAAAAATCCAAAAATTAGCTGGGCATGGTGGCACACACCTATAGTCCCAGCTACTTGGGAGGCTGAGGAGGAGAATTGCTTGAACCCAGGAAGTGGAGGTTGCAGTGAACCGAGATCGCACTGCACTCCAGGTTGGGCTGGAGCAAGACTCATCACACACACACACACAAAAGGTAAAAGATCTAAATGTAAGAGCTAAAACTATAAAAGCTCTTAGAAAAAACAGGCATAAATCTTTGTGACATTATGTTCCTCAACACATTTCTTAGATGTGAAATCAAAAGCACAAGGAAAAAAAGATGAATTGGACTTCATTAAAATTAAAAGCTTTTGGGCTTCAAGACACAAAAAATTGAAAAGACAACTGACAAAATGGGAGAAAATTGTTATAAGTCGTCTATCTGATGAGGGACTTGTATCTAGAATAAAGAACTCTCTATGCAATAATTAAAAGACAGAGAACTTAATTTTTTTAAAGGGGCAAAAGACTTGAATAGACATTTCTCCAAAGAAGGTACACAAATGGCCAATAAGCACATGAAAAGATGCTCAGCTGGTTTAGCCGTCAGAGAAATGCAAATCAGAGTCACAGCAAGATTCCCCTTCACATCCACCAGCATGGCTACAGTCATGAAGACAGATAATAACAAGTGTTGGCAAAGATGAAGAGGAATTGGAACTTTCACATGCTGCTGATGGGATGCGAAATCATGCAGCTGATTTGAAACCAGCCTGGCAGTTCACCAAGAGATTAACTATCCAGTTACTATATGACCCAGCAATTGCACCCCTAGGTATACACCCATGAAAATTGGAAATAGGTTCGCATAAACTGGTACATGAATTTCACAGCAACATTAGATCTTAACAGCCAGAGAGTGGAAACAACCCAAACATCCATGAACTGAGAAGTAATATCGCGGAACATTACTCAGCAACCATGGAGTACTATGCAGGCAGCAAAAAAGAATGGAGTATGGCTGTGTGCCTCGACGTGGATGAAGCTTGAACACATTCTGCTAAGTGGAGAAGCCAGTCACCGAGAGCATCCATTGTCTGATTCCATTTGTACAAAATGTCCAGAATCAACAAATCCATAGAGACAGGAAGGAGACCGGTGGCAGCCTGGGGTCAATAAACGCAGACCCTCTTTTGGAGGGGACAATGTTTTCTCACAGCTCTGTGGAGACAGTTACTAAAAACCACTGAGTTGTGCATTTCCAATGTGTAAATTTGATAGTAAGTGAATTATAGCTCAATCAAGCTGTTTAAAGAATCACAATAACCCAGAAAGATTCTGTGCCTACCCATGGTCCAGATCTCAGCTGACCCGTGGTGTAGACACCTGAGCACGGTGAACCAAGCAGGCTGAATCTTCAGGTGAGGACTTGCAGGGCATGAGCGGAGGCCAGTCACAGAGCAGCAGCCGGGCTGGGCGCGTGGCACGGGTTTGCCCGACACAAGGTACATTCTGGTCCTTTTCTATTTGAGATACAACTGAATACAATAAAACCACAGATCTTAGTTTAGTAAATTTTAACAATCATAGGCACTCATGTAACTAGCCCCCTAAAACCCCCAAATTACGGCATATTGCCACCACCCTAGAATGTTCCCTTAAGCACACACGCAGCCGTATCACAGCAGTGAGCCACGGGGTTGCCGCTGGAGCAACCTCAGGGCCTGGGTAGGCCCCTAGCCAGAGCCGGAACCTGGCCTCGGTTCCTCCCACGTGCACACCCCTCTACAAGTGTGGCCTAAAGGTCACGAAATATTCGCCCCCTCCCATCAGCCTCTAGGACCAGAAGGGAGCCAGAGAGCCAAGGGATTAAAACTCAGCTTCAGAAATCAGACAGCCGGGTTTGGTCTTAGCTTTCCCGGCAGGATGTGACCTTCAGCTAAGTGCACCAGGGACTCTGTTTCCCACCCGTATCACAGCAGAGAGGTGGAACTCCACCCCAGAGGCGGGGCTCAGACACTGGACCAAATGGAGGACCAGCTAAAATAGGGATCGAGTGGAAGCACCTTTCCATAAGACACGCCCCCAGTGTGCCAGGTGAGTTGACTGTTGCCATGGCAACACCTGGGCCTTCCCTCCTCTTTCCATGGCAGTAACCCCAGGATCTAGAAATTTCCGCATAAGCGTCCCCTTAATCTGCATGTAATTAGAAGTAGATATGGATGTGACTACCGAAGCACCCTGAGCTGCTCCTGTGGGCTCACTGCCTGTGGGGTAGCCCTGCCCTGCAGGGGCTGTCACGGAGCTGCAACGCTGCCCGGTCAATAAGGCCGTTCCTGCCACCCCACCGCAGGCTTTTCCTGGGCCAAGTGAAGAACCCTTGCAGGCTCAACCCCACGTCGGGGCTCCCTGCTCTGCCCCGGCATGACGGGTCTAATTGTTGACTGGAGGCCAGGAGTACCTGAGTCACTGCAGGTTGGGGACTCAGCGGGGGGCTCCCCTGAGCCCCGGAGGAATATCCTGGCGGACTGGCCGGCTGTCATCAGGGAGGAGTGGGGTTGTGGTTGGCGTGAGAGCTCAGCTGAGAACAGGCGTGAGTCGGGGTGGCAGTGGACGCTCTCGTGTTCCAGGACCCCAGCAAGGCCCGGTGTGGCTGTGCCACTGTCTACAGGAAAAGGACGGGGCGCCTCTGAAACGCTCACAGTTGTTATTTCCGGGCAGTTCTTCATGTTCTTTAAATTTTCTGTATTTCTCCAACTCCTTACTGAGTATGCAGGGCCTTTATAATCAGAAAACTAAGAGGGTCGTTGCACCCGAAGCCTCACTGGGGCGTGGCACCACAGACGTGGCCCGCCGTTTGCCGTGTCTTCTGCCTCACAGACGCGCTCACGTTTCTCAGCGTTTGCCCGCGCACCCAGCCCCGTTCTGGGCTCTGGCTCAGGCTACAGCGTTGATCTCAGGATCGCCCAGTGGGTGAGGAAGGGCCTGGGACCGGGAGGTTGTGCCCAGTCGTGTGGTTGGCATCTTGTGCCTTGTCTGAGCCACGCTTCTCCTCTGCTCTCACAGCACACGATCATCCACACGGAAGGAGACCTCTGTTACCCCAGGCTGCCCTGGCCCTCACCAGCCGAAAGCCTGGGCCTTCGGGACTTCTAACAGGTCGGCTTCAAGGTGGCGTCCCTGAGCCCCTCTTTCCGAGTCTTTCCATTTGCTGGGGCAGCTCACAGAGCTCAGGCAAACACTTACGTTTACAGATCAGTTTAAAAGAATATTGCAAAGGACACGGGTGAAGAGACCTGTAGGCCAAGTGGAGGGGGTGCTTCAGAGCTTCCGCATCCTTCCTGGGCGCGCCACCCTCCGAGAACCTCACTGGACCCCGTCCTCTGGGCTTTTTACGGAAGCTTCAGGATGTCAGCATTCCTTCTCCCATGGCATAGGATGGGACCCTCTCATAATCAGAAAGGCCAGAGAAAGTTGGGGTGCCACCTTGGGGCAGGCTAAAGGAGGGCAGGAGAAGGCAGAGGCTGCCCATGAGGCCCAACACCCCCAACATTCTAACATGGGAACAAGGGCTATGGGAGTTACGAGCCAGGAGCTGCAGACAAAAGCCCGTATCTATCGTAACAGCACGTAACCAAACAAATCCATTTCCTGGCCACAGATTCAATTTGTAGTGTAACCTCGATTAACAGCACGGCGTTCAATGTGTACAGAGCGCCTGGGCCGGGAGTGAGTGTGTGGGTCAGGCCCACGTAGATTCCAAGGACGTGAAGGGAAGCCTGGACGCTGCTCCAGAAAGCAGAGGACACCCGTGGGTGGCCAGTGATGGGCTTCTCGCTCCCATGGAGCTGTGCTGGCTGCACCCTGTCCACCAGCAGTGCCAGGCCAGGGTCAGGGCTGCAGACACCCAGGGCAGGTGCAGAGGTGAGGGGTCACAGGTGAGCACCCTGGGAGTGGGGTGAACTCTGCCTCGGATTCCCTGGGGAGCCTGTGGGAGGTGCACGGGTGTCAGGGATGACCAGAGGCTGTGCTGTGGCCCCTTGGCTTGCTGTCCGTGGCCTTCACACTGCCTCTCACCTCCTCTGGAAATGAGACTAATTGGCCTGGCCGCCCTGACCCCGCTGGCTGAGAGCCCAGTAGAAGGGGTAGTGGAGTGAACTCTGCCTTTTGGGCCAGGAAGATTGGTTTGAACCTTAGCATCTCATGTAGCTGCAGGTGACAAGAGTCTACAGCTATGCCAGGCAGAGCAGGACTCTCCTGTCCAATTCTGAGCTGAATCCTCCAAGTGACCCCATGGAGGTGGCGTCAGTGTTACAATAGCTGAGCCGCTGAGAAACTAGGGTGACCTGCAAGTGAGTGGGTGGACGGTGCCAGGCTGCGTAGGGGCATGGACACCCAAGGGGGCTCCTCTTGCAGGACAAGCCTTCTAGCACATTCTAAGGGAACCCACGCCCTCTGCCCTGTTGGTGCTGCTCCCAGAGAGGTCGATAGCTGGGTTTGGGGTAGGGCTCAGCTTCTGAATGTAAGAGACCAGTGTGGGGTCCTGACGCGCAGCCGGGCTGGGGCGGTGCTCAGAGAGAGCGCCAGGCTCCCTTCCTTCATCCTCACCTGTCAGGCAGGGACCCCCAGCCTGCCTTCCCGAGGCTGCTGGGGTGGGGAAGGATGTGGAAGGTGCAGCCTGTGGAACAAACGTGGGTGGTCAACACCGCCATCAGTCAGGTAGCACAGCCCCAGAGCGGCACAGCCCGGCTGCCCCCAGCGTCCTCAGAGACAGATGGCTGGGGCCTCTGCTGGGGGGGGGAGATTTCTGCACCCTCCTGGCTGGAGGTGACGCCGTGGGCCGCTGACTCTGGGAGCTCCAGGCTCTGCCACCCACGCCCGCTGCTCTGGGCATATGGCATCGCCCTGCGGGCCGGGATGGCCGCAGGCCTGGCTGGCTCCGCCTGGCCCCCCAGCGAGCTACTGGGAACATGTGCTGTAGGACCAGGAGAGAAAGTGGGCGAGGAAGTGGGGGAGTGTGGGGTGAGCAAGTGTGAGCGTGCAAAGTGGTGTGCCAGGCATGAGTGTGTGAGAGATTACAGTGGCTGTGTGCAGGGGTGTGCCTGTGTCTGTGTGTGTCTGATGTGAATGTGTCTGGTATGAATATGTGTGTGTCCCGTGTGAGTGTGTCTGTGTGTGTCTGGTGTGAATGTGTCTGTGTGTGTCTCTATGTGTGTATCTGGTGTGAATGTGTCTGTGTGTGTGTCTGGTGTGAATGTGTCTGTGTGTGCCTGTGTCTGTGTGTCTGGTGTGAATGTGTGTGTGTCTGGTGTGAATGTGTGTGGTATGAATGTGTCTGTGTGTCTGTGTGTCTGTGCATGTGTCTGGTGTGAATGTGTGTGGTGTGAATGTGTCTGTGTGTCTGTGCATGTGTCTGGTGTGAATGTGTCTGTGTATGTGTCTTGTGTGAATGTGTCTGTGTGTGTCTGTGTCTGTGTGTGTCTGGTGTGAATGTGTGCGAGGCGGCACGGGGGAGGTTCCGTCCACCTGCTCACCTGCTGGCTTTCTTCCTCCTGCGGTCCCTGCTCGCTGGTTCTCCCCCACCACCTGTCCCAAAATATTCCCAGCCTGCCAGGTAGGGAAACCCGCGGTGAGGGCACCTACGGGGCAGGGTTTCCGTGTCCCTCAGGAGGAGGTGTGAGGGCAACACTGAACGGGTGGGGGTGGCTAAGGGTGGAATTTCAGGCATGAGCAGGGGTGCCCTGTGTCCAAGCCAGGGGAGCAGGGAGGGACAGGGAGGGGTTCTCCAACCAAGGAATTCCCAGGGGCAGCACGCAGCCTCGGGACAAGCCCAGCTGTGAGAACAAGAGGATCTGGGTCCAGTTCAGCCTCAGCCTCCACTCATTTCCTGTCTCTGCAGTCTCTGGGCCTCAGTTTCCCTGTCTTTAAATTGCAATTCGGTATTGCAGTGCTCAGGGCTGTGAGGCTGGATGAGATGAGCTGACCCTGACTGTATTAGTGTCTCTGATACCCCGTTCCTGACACGCTGGGTCCGGGGCGCCGGGGACCTGTGCTCCAGCAAACCCCTTAGCAGGAGGGACGGCAAACCTTGGAAATAAGTCAACAACCCAGTCCCAGAACGGAGGTGGACAGCAAAGCCACGGGGACGTGTCTCTGAAGCCAAACACCCGGCACTCAGTCAGCTCCCGGCAGAGGAGAAGTGAGACCCGCCCCCTCCCCCCCACCTGGCCGGGCTGAGGCTCTCCCGGCGCCCCTCTGCTCAGTCCTATTAGCCAGCGAGCAGCAGAAAGAAGCAAGTACAGAAGGCAGCCAGGCACCAGGGACAAAAGACAAAAGCCAGGGTGGGGCTGGGAGGAGGCGAGGCTTGCAGGCCGGGCCAGGCCCTGCTCCCAGAGCCGAGCCGCAGGGCTCCAGAGGGAAAGGCGGTTTATCCAGCTAGATGGATTCCTCTTATTAGACAAAGTGCTGTCTCCCCCAGCTCTCACCCCTGCACTGCTACAGAAAAAGGCTCTCCATGGTTGGGGGTGGGCATCTTATTCTCACCTCCACCTGGAGGGGCGGGCTGGGCTGGGGATGGGGAGAGGGAGGAACCCATCCCCGCCAGACCAGGCCCCAGGCCAGCCCCTGGAGTAACCTGGGGGCCTGTATGCTGAGCGCCTGGCTTCTTCCGTCTCAGCTGCGATGCCCCCAGCAGCCCCGGACTCTCGTCGTGTGGCAGGCTCGTCTGAGAGCCCTGGTCCAGTAGGAAACAGTAGGGGCCTCCTTCCCTCCTCCAGAGCTGGGAGGTGAGGCTGGGAGCATCCTCCACCCACCTGTCCTTGGTGCACCTGTGCAAGGCAGACAGGGTGGAGGCAGGACGGGGCGGAGGGTGCTGCGGGGCAGGTGGGCATGAGTCCCCCGCCATCCCTGCTCACACGAGGGGCTGTGTCAGGATCCGTGTGAGAAAGTGTGCCTGCGGGCTCAAGCAGGGCTGGAGCCTCTGCCACCCACCTGTGCACGGCAGCTCTCGGTGGGCAGTCTGGGCGGGATACCCTGCAGACACTGTGGCCTGCGCCACAGCGGATCCCATGTGCCTCCCTTAACCCTCCCGCCCCGGACCTCCCCCAGCCATTTTCAGGACCTCGGGAAAGAAGAAGGCGTTCGAACATCTTCAAGATCATTTGCAGGTGAGGAAACTGAGGCTCCGAGGAGGTGCTCATGCCCTTCCAGTGGGAATGTGAGTCAGGCCAGGGCACCTGCGAGGCTCACTGTTTAAGTCCAAGAGGCACGGGGCCCTCCGTGTCCACCTGGAAGGGCCCGGGGGCTAGGCTCTCCAGCCTCCGCACGCGCAGCACCCGCCCCAGAGGAAAAACACCACTTCCCAGGACCTGACCCAGAGTGGCCTGTGGAGAGAGAGCAGTGTGTGGAGACAGAGTCCCTCCAGAGACCTCCTCTGTGCCTCAGTTTCCCTCCGTGTCAAACGCCAGCCTCTGAGCTCTGAGGGTAAGCTCTCTTCATTATTGGAAGATTGTCCAGAGAATACACCAAGGAGAAGCCCTGTCTCAGAACTAAGTGTGGCTCCTGCATGTGCCCCTCCCCCATTTGCACCTGCTCCCCCCACATGTGCCAGTGCCCCGGGCAAGTCACTGTTGCCGTGTTCCTCTCCTGGCCTCCGGGCACATGGGTAGGGGCAGAGGCAGAGCAATCAGCTTTGCCCCTTGCCTGCCGGCTGCCAGGGGCGGGGGCAAAAGAAATGTTTAATTTATCACCGGTTCCAAGAACTGAGGGAAAAGTAATAATACTTCTGTCTTGAGCAGCAAGAGCATATTATTTACAGCCGCGAAACTTTCACGGCCATTTGAATGCAAAACAGGGTGCGCCTTATTCACAGCCGTTTGTCCCAATTGGGAAGGAAAGCGTTTGAGAGCAGAATAGCACTTTGCTGCAAACTGCTCGCTGAGAAAATGGCAAGGCGATCTGTGTCCGAGGGAGGCTGGGAGCTGGACACGGGCAGATACCTGAGGAAAACAGAACAAAAGCGGGTGCAGCAGGCAGTCCACGCAGCCTGCGCCGAGCAGAGCACGGGGGCTTTTTTCTTGATGTATTAAAAATAACATTTTTATTGATTCCTGAATTCCTGCCCAGATGAGGTGGGGAGGCAGGAAGCCACGTGGTCGAGACGCCTGGGGAGAAAGCCCACGGCCCCCCAGCTCGCGTCCCCCCGAGGCTGCTTCCACTCTGCGCCGCGTGGTGGGGGCGGGGGGCACGGCTGACTCAGTTTCCCTCGCTCTTAGGGCGAGCACCAGCGCTTCTCTCCCAGGAGCTGAGATGATTCATGAACAACCAAGGAGATATCTGAAGATGAAAAATGTCCCACCGTCCTGGGGATTCATCATCCGACAACGCATGCTCCCTCTCTGCGCGGTGACTTAATTATCCGCCGTCGACAAAATGATCCTCCTCCTGCTCCTCTCCGGAGAAACGCTGCCGTTTGGAGCCCACGGTACAGATTCTCGGCAAAGAATCAAAGCTCTCTCTGCAGCAGCGGAAAGGCTCGGAGTGTCTTTATGGAAGGAGAGAGAGCAAAAGGAGAGACGCCTCGCAGCTCCCGAGGGAACGGGCCAGGGAGAGGCAGAAATGGCTCTAATTTTGTGATTTAAAAATTGAACTTGATTCTGTTTCCTCCCAAGCCTACTGGAAGGGAGTCCTTGGCCCCAAGGGCCAGGGTGGGGCAGGGAGCATGGTCTTGCCGGGAAGCTGGCCTGTGTGGTCCCGGCTAGGACCCTCTGGGGAGTTCAGCCCACTGTGTGCTCTGGCTCCAGCCCCGGTCACCAGGGAGCCTTAGGAACAGGGGACTTCCCTGCTGACCCTTACTGAGGCCATGGCCCCTGGACACTCAGGCTTGCTTATCTGCCGCCTTGTCCACGACCATGTGGGTCACCGTTCTTTGTAAAGGGCTGCTCGTCACTGACCTGCAGGCTCACTGTTCCCCGCAGCTGTGACGGGGTCCAGCCTGCCTGGGGCAGTCCTCCTCCTGCTTGTCTGCCATCCTGTAGCACCTGTTAAAGCTTGCAGGGACACTTTCACGCCCAGATGTCTTCCTGGCCGTCCCCGTTCTAGAAAAGAAGACATTTGAACTAGTCTTACAGCCCACACAGGGTTTTTTGTGTGTTTCTGTTTTTTGCACCTGCTAATTAAAGTCATAAATTCTCACTGCATAAAGTTTGGAAAGTAAGGAATAAATAACACGAAGCAGTGGAGAGAGCCACGCCGGCTGCTAGCATCTCGGAATCTCTATTTTCTGTCGTTTTTTCCTGGGCGTGTAATTATGCCACCTGGCCAGGGTCCTCCTGAACACAGCCATCGGACTTGACCGTCTCTGGACACAGAGATGGGAAGGGCTTCGAAGGGCAGAGCTGCCAAGGGAATATGGGGCTCAGCTCCTGCCACTAGCTGCTGTGTGTTCTCTTGCCAGCCACTCAGCCTCTCTGAACCTTCTTTGGTCTGCAGAACCGGCAAGGGGCTGCCACAAGGGTGGGTGCGCTACAAGCCACAGCCACGGGCTTCTGCTCCGAGGGCCCTACAGAGACCCCTGAGATAGTGCCCCCTGCCGACCCTCCCCACCACCACCCCACTTAGCTTTCCTTCAAGTTGCTCGCCGCCTGACACAGGGCACGCCACAGTGCTGAGCTCCCTCTCCTCACCCAGGGAAAGATGGGGAAGCTCCTGAGAGGGAACTCGCTGCTGTGTTCCAGACTGTGTTTCTGGGGCACATGAGGCCCATGCTGGGTGCTCAGTGAGGCTGTGCTGAGTGGATGCCAGGCCTTTCAGGAAAGACGGCGAGGGCACCAGGACTGCCCGGGAGGAGCAGGAGGGGCCAGCAGAGGATGCCGAGGACAGGAGGTCACGGTGGGCCCTGGCAGCCTGGCACGGGGCTGCTGTCCTCTCTGTGAACTGTGCAGCTGTCTCCACCCCTGGGCAGGCACACGGCAGTGCGGGTGGGGGTCCTTCCTCCTGGCACGGACCGCCCCACAGCCTGTGGGACTGCAGAGCCTCCACCCCGGACACTCCTGCTCCTGGATGCGGAGCGAAAGGCGGCTGAGGCCATGTGGGATGGTGCACGGAGGCTGATGGGAGCACGGTCCGCTGAGAGAGAGAAGCCAGCAGGCCTCAGGATGGAAGCTGACGTTCGCTTGGTGCCTCACTGTGATTAGAGTCCTGTTTCACTGTGAGCACCTCGGGCTGTGTCCAGAGGCCTCTGTCTCACGGAGAACAGGACCTCTTGAAGGATGATGTGCTAGTCGTGGGGCCTGGGGGCCACGTTCTGTGTGGACAGCCAGGACTGGGATGGGGCCTGGACCAGCCCCCACCCGGAGCAGCTGAGCGTCCACCCCTCGGTTCACATAGAAGGAGCCCAGATGTCTGTCTTGGACGGCCGGCCAGGCCCCTGTGGGCTGATGGGAGGTTCCCTTTCCAGGGCTCTGGGCTTGTCTCCAGAGCTTGAAGTGCTGAGGACCCCAACCCGGGCCATGATGGATGCCACGCCCCCACCTGCCACCCCGTCGATGTCCGTCCTCCCATGGGGGACACCCTTGTCTTGTCTCCGTGATACTGGGGGCTTCCCCTGGCAGAGCCCTCATCACAGGACTCGGACTGACATTTACTCATCCATCTCCCCAGTGAGCCCCAGGGAGTGTCTCAAAGGCCACCCCCCAACCCAAGCCACCATCCACTCCCAGTGCCGGCTGACTGCCCGCACGCAGGGCTCTGTCTCCATTCCTCCCATCTGCCTCTAGAGCAAGAAAATCGCCCCCTGGCATTAATCACGCCCCCATGTCAGTTCCAGGGCTGGAAGGACCTACGGAGACCTGCCTGTGTTCATTCACTTACCCGTTCAGCCTTCATTCAGGAGGGGTTGTGGCTCAGTGATGCACCCAGCCCCGCGCCAGGTGCTGCAGGTACATGGCTCAGGAAGGCGACGCAGTCCCTGAGCACCTGGCCTCTGTGTGCCGAGAGCTGAGTGAAAGGGTCCCAGGGCCACGGGGAGATTCAGAAGGTGCAGCGTGCCCTGCCGGGGGTGGGGGAGACGAGAAGGGCGTGACTGTCCGGGAAGACAAGCTGGAAGGTGAGTGGCAGGGCAGTTATAGGCAAATACAAGTGTCCAGGGTAGAGGCTCTGGCCCTGGGAGGCCCGGGGGTGGCGGGGTGAGTGCCCCAGAGAGGGCTGTGCCTGGCACTCACACAATGAGTTGGGCATGAATGTGGCCAGACCACGAGGGCCCAGAGCACACAGGGCCTGGAGGCCGTGAGGAGGGCCATCTGCCTCTCGCTGCGGCGGACAGCGGGGAGGGCCTGTGTTCAGGGGCGCCACACACCGTTTGTGCTCCGTCTTATAGCTGGGCCCTGCGGTGCCGCGCTGTCTAGGGTAGAGAAGCAGGCATCAACCTTCCAGGCTGCAGCAGCAGAGGGGTGGGGTGGCTGGGCCTGGGCAGTGGCAGCAGGGGAGAGGGACGTGGATGGAGGTGAAGTGGACAGGTCTGTGGAATGTGGGGAGCCTGGATGTGGGTGTAGGGGGCATCACGGTCCTCTCTGCCCCTGCAGATGAGGCAGCAGGCTCTGGGGGAAGCTGGGGAGAGGCAGAACCGGGCTGCTTGGCTCTGAGGGCTCCTGCACAGAGCTGCAAGTCCCAGGAGCTTCTGGGGCTGGGACCTGCCTGCGAAGTCAGCGGTGAGTCCAGACCTGTGGCACGTGGCCTCTGCTGTCGGCTTTGCTCTCAGGGCAGAGCTGGCCTCGTCCTCGCTGTGTGGCTCAGGAGATAGAGGCCCAGAGAGGCAGGGCCGGCACCCGCTCAGGCCAGCTGATAACCCAGGCCAGCCCCAGGTCCCTCAGCCAGGCTCCATGGTGACCCACTGTCGGGGTGACGAGCTTTGTCACCTGCGGGGCAGGAGGGCAACGAGACCTGCTTGGAAGCTGAGCATCCAAGTGCCCAGCAGGGCCTTGGGAGCCGCATCCCGCCCTCCTCCGCCTCTTGATGCATCGGCCGGCCATCCTGTGCTCCCGACACCGGGGCCATAGGGAGCCGCGTCACCCAATCCGGGCCCGCAGGCCTCTGATAGGCAGAGCGCCTGTCCCTGCGGGACCCCAGGTTTATATTTGCAGCCACAGAGCAGGGCAGGGAAGGGCCACACTGACCCGCCAGCTCTTCCCCGTCTGGCTCCTGCCCTGACCACGTCCATCACTGCTGGCACCAGGGGAGAGCGTGCAGCGGCCCGTGCTCCCTGACAGCAGCCTTCCCCAGAGAGCCAGCCCACCCCACCCACCCCAGCCTGGGGTCTCTCAAAGCCTCTGGACGCTGCCTTGGCTGAAGCCGGTCCTGAGCTTCAACTCAGGGGCAGACCCAGCCCACCTGGGTAGACAGGGCTTGGCAACATCACCGAATCCCGAACACACCTCGTAGGCAGCTTCCAGCCTCAGGTTTGGAGCGGCAGAGGGGCAAAGGTTCCAGCTAGTCAGCCAGGGGCAGGGAGAAGGTGCCATGGTCTGGTCAGTCACCTCCCTGACTTCCTCGTCTATATGGCAGCTGAAGCCTGTGACAAGAATGGACAAAGCCAACAGCAGACCCAATCCTATAGGTTAAGCTTATCGGTCCTTACATGAGGGTGTAAAGTATTTTAATCGGGTAAGTGTATGCATCCTGTTAGCTGAGCTAAATCACACAGAGCTGACTGGAGGAGGCAGGACTAATTTGGAAGATAAGCCTCCAGCGAAGAGTGCCCCATGAGGACATCTGGGGGCCCCAAGATCTCCCTCCTGCAAAGCTACATGTCCTCCTGTGCCTGATGCGCTCCCACGCCACTTAGCTCTGTGACTTTCTCCAGGTTGCCTCAGTTTCCCCAAATGTAAAATGCAGAATGAAGTGCCCCTCCCGCCCCCTCGCCCTGCAGATGAGACACAGGTGGAGAAAGGTGGTCCGGTGATCTGCGCCATCCCAGGCGGCTCTTACTGGAGGTTGGCTGCTATTGTTAGGTCACTTGCACATTCTTTACGTGGAAGATGGTTGAAACCTGCACTTGGACAGTGCTGCCAGCTGTGGGCCACCAGCTCTGCAGAGACCCAAGGCCCCAGTGCAGGCTCGGAACCAGGCAGAAACAGCCCTGTGTGCCACCGCGGGCATCCGCACTCTCAGGGACCAGTCACCTTCCTCCATGCCTGTCTGGGCCATCCCAGGAGCCATTGGGGCTGTTCGGCCTTTGGTCCTCTTGTTTCAAGGGAAGAAAGCGGAAAATACCTAGAAGTCTAGATGGCCCTGGGCCCATGACAGCCTCTGCCAGGAGCGCAGGAGCTGGGCGGGACCGCACCACCCATTTCTTCTTGGGAGACTTCTAGGGGTGGGGGCTGTGGTAGGCGATACAGAGCATGTATTTCCCCAACATTAACCATGCAGCTCCCAGGCTGCAAGGCTTAAAAGAGGAACCCGCCGCCCTCCACGAAGCCGGAGAATCAGCAGCAGTTTCCAAAAGGCAGCCTTGGTTTAGACCACAAGATGATGGAGAATTTGCACTTTGCTGGGGAGACTGTGAGGCACCTCGCGACCTTGTGTCAGTTTGTATTTGTTGTTCCTTTTCAAATGTCTGTTATTGAAGCAATTTCTGGGCAAATCACACAAAGACAGCGCTTGAGAAACAGATGATAGCCCGCTCACCCAATTTGCTAAATAGGTTTGGAAATTTCTAGAGGGACTCTGACTTCAGTGACTAACTTCACCCTGGTTTGCCCCGGGGACATGGGGCCATCAAGGCTAAAACTGGGACAGATCCAGGCAAACGGATGGGATGGTCAGCCCACCTGCGTCCTGGTCACTGTCTTCACCCAGCAGCTCCGCCCCTCACTTCCCTCAGCTGTGATGATTGACAGGTGACCCACCAATCAGATTCTTCCCTAGGATTCTTCATTGGAGATTGGTGGGTCACATCTTGACTTGACCCCCTAACGCAGAGTATGACGGAGGTGACTTAGCGGTGATTGTGGCCGGCGTGGCCGGCGTGGCGCTCTCTGCCTCTGAGAGCGCACTCCCCTGTAGAAGGAAAGAAAGAACTCAGGCAGGGACAGCGTGTGTACCTGTGTGCGTGTGTGCATGTGCGTGTGTGAGCCTGCAGACCCATGCACCCACCCCCAGCTGTCCCTTGTCACTGCCATGACCAGATCGGGGTGCTGGGAGGACGGATAAAGGCTCGGTCCCATGCTCTGCCCTCTACTGTAGCAGATAACCCGCTACACAGAGGCAGCTGTGCTGGGGTGAGGGAGGTGGAGGAGAAGGTATTTATGTGCAATAAATGTTTAATTCCACCCAGTGCTCCCCCTGTAGCAACCTGGGCCCTAGATGAGTTTTATGCATTCCATCCACATGGCGGTATCCTTCAGCAAGGTTAATCCTGTCCTAATGCGAGTTTAAAAATTAAATCCACTTCGATGAACAAACGTCCTTTGCAGCTTCATCCCATTCTTTTATGCAGAGTAAATATGTTTGCACAATGGCTCTGGGAACAGCACTCCGGAGCGGATAACACACACATCCAACACGGCTCCCAGCACCGACTCCATGCATTATAGATGACAGTCCCAATCCAGTCCCACTGCCGTTCTGGGGCGAGGACAGCAGCTTGGCAGCGCCTTTAAATCAAGCGCAAAGCAGACTGTGAGCTGGTTTTTCGGGGAGCAAAAAGCAGTAAAAGAATTTGGGAACCACTCATGTAACTGAGGTGAGAACATGCAACTGGATTTCTCTCATCTTTTCAGGAGTTTTAAAACATACACAAAACTAAACTACCGGAACAACAATGGCTCCTCCCCGGAAACTGACCCTCCTTCCTGGTTTGTTTTCCCCGGGGTTTCCGGAAGGTGACAGTGACCTCTCTCCTACCCAGAGCTGGAGGTGGAGGCTGGAGACGTGGTTGTACCACCATGTTCTTGGGCTTGGAGACTCAATTAAGATATTAAAAATAGGACTCAGTCTAGCAGGGTTCTTCCAAGGAGCTGTCTTTATGTCTTCAGCCAGCAGCCTGTGAAAGCGTCCCCAGTCCTGGGGAGGCTGGAGTGTTCTGAAGGGGATTATCTGCCTCCTGGGGTATACATTCCAATTTACTCTGACACAAACTATTACCCTGCAAACACTGGCCATCCGTCTTCAGGTGCCTGGCAGATCCTCGGTGCGGGTGTTATTATCTCTGGGAAATTAAAGTGAGCCGCAGGGTGAGGGATGCTTCCTGCCAGAGCCCCAGGTACCTCTGCCTTGAGGCCCAGGCTGACCTCCAAACGGTTCCAAGCATGAATTTGTCTCTCTGGCTGGCGCTGCCCGGCGTCCTCTCTCGCCCTCTGCGCCCTCATAAGGGCTGATAAGCACCTCGCCTTTTGTAGCTGGTAGGGAGCTTTATAAAAGGCAAGGTTGCGGCCCACCCAGGGGTCTGGGCAGGGAGGAGATCGTAGTGCTGGGACAGAGGAAAGGCGAAGAGAGAAGGAAAGTACTGTGCTGCGTAGCAGAGTGGGGCTTGCCCCGCCTGGCCATCCTGGGTGGCAGAAAATCCCCCTTTATTTCATTTAATTTTCTGAGACAGAGTCTTACTCTGTCACCCAGGCTGAAGTGCTGTGGTGCCATCTTGGCTCACTGCAACCTCTGCCCCCCTCCCCAGGTTCAAGCAATTCTCTGCCTCAGCAGCCTGAGTAGCTGGGATTACAGGCACATGCCACCACACCCAGCTAATTTTTTTGTGTTTTTAGTAGAGACAGGATTTCACCATGTCGGTCAGGCTGGTCTTGAACTCCTGACCTCATGATCTACCCGCTTCGCCTCCCAAAGGGCTGAGACTACAGGTATGAGCCATGGTGCCCGCTGAATTCGCCCATTTAAAGTGCACAGGCCCGTGGTTTTTTGTACAGTCACAGAATTGTGCTGCCATCACCATATTCTAGTTTTAGGACATGTTCATCACCTTAAGAGAAACCCTGGACCCTTTGCCCCCCCAACCCCACCAACCTGCCTCCCTTCTTCCCCTCATCGCCTGGCCACAAGGAATCTCCTCTCTGTCTGTGGATCTGCCCACTGTCAATGGAATCCTGGGACATGTGGCCTGGCTTCCCATGTGTGGTATGTGGAGGGCCCGCCCTGTCGTTGCTGGGACCCCCACCCCCTGCCTTCTATGGTTGCTGGGTTCCGCTGTTCAGGGAGGCCGCACTGCGTTCATCTCTTTCTCAGCCGAGGGTCATCGGGGTCGCCTCCGCCTTTTGCTGACTGACGTGTGCTACTGGGAACGAGCTTGTGCAAGGGTTTGTGTGGAGCCTGTTTCATTTATCTTGGGAATGTTCCCAAGGGTGTTGCTGGCAGTGCAGGGGCAGTTGGAGGGGCCGCCAGCCTGCTTCCACCTTGGCGGCTCTGTCTCCCATTCCCACCTCCTAGGCACTGCTGGTGGTCGGCTTTGCCTTGAGCACCAGGAAAATCCACCCTGAGGGCGGGCGTATCTTTGCTGAACCCATTCCCTAAAGAAGTTAGGATCTCTTACCCCAAAGGGGACCCTGACACAAGAGCTGGGGGGTCCCTTGCCTGCCCCTGAGGCCTGAGTAGTGGTGGGGTTACCGGCTGAAGGTGACAGTGACTTCTGGAATTGGAACATGGGGCCAGCGAGGGAGCGAGTGGGGGTGGAGAGGAGCTTCGGCTTCCGCAGAGAAGGCTCTGAAAGGCCATCCGGTCCCGACTCGCTACACGTAGGGGACTCAGGCTCCGCGCGGGGGAGTCCGCCCCATGGCAGAGCTCACTCGGAGCTGCACTGGAGCTCTGGCTTCTCACCCACCCTTTCGCTGGCCTGGGCTGCCGCTGGGCACCACAGCCACGCCTACCTGGAGTCAGGAAGTTTGTCTGGCAGGAGGCTCCTGTGCTCCAGAGAGGCCCGCCGTCAGTGTCCGCCAGAGAGGCCATCAGGGGCCAGGGCCTGGGTCTGCTGGGTCTGCTTTTGCCTTTCAAACTAAGTAGCAGCCCCTCCCAGTCACTCCAGGAAGAGGAAGGAGAAGATGCCACTGGGGCTGGTGGGGAGAAATGGGGCAGAATTTGCCCCCTTGTTGCCAGCACTCTCTGAATACCTGGCCTGTTGTTCCAGCAGGCTTGAGCTCTGCTACCTGTGGTGTGGATGGAGCACGAGACGTGACACGAAGCAGGACCCTGGGGCTCTGCAGCAGAGAAGACAGACAGTGTATGTGTGCGTCTGTGTGCACGTGTGTGCATATGCATGCGTGTGCGTGCATGTATATGCATGCATATGTGTGTGGGGGGTGTGTGGGCATGTGTGCATGTGCATGTGTGTATGTGCCTGTATGTGTGTGTGCCTGTGCATGTGTGGGTGTGTGTGCATGTGTGTGTGCATGTGTGTGCGCATGTATTGCATGTGTGTGTGCGTGTGTATGTATGTGTGCGTGTGCGTGCGTGTGCCTGTGCACGTGTTTGCATGTGTGTGCATGCATGTGCATGTGTGTGCATGCATGTGTGCCAGTGTGCTTGTGTGCATGTGCATGTGTGTGTGCACGTGTGCATGCACGTGCATGTGTGTGCATGTATGTGTGTGCATGCATTTATGTGCATGTGTGTGTATGTGCATGCATATGTGTGTGTATGTGTGCATGTGCGCGTGCCTGTGCACGTGTTTGCATGTGTGTGCCTGTGTGTGTGCGCATGTGTGCCTGTGTGCTGGTGTGCATGTGCATGTGTGTATGTGCATGTATATGTGTGTGTGCATGCATGCGTGTGTGCGTGTGCATGCGTGTATGTGTATGCATGTGTGTGCATCTATGTGCATGCATATGTGTGTGCATGTGCATGCGTGTGTGTGCATGCATTATGTGCATGTGTGTATGTGTGCGTGTATGTGCATGCATGTGTGTGTGCGTGTGCATGCGTGTATGTGCATGTGTGCATGCCTGTGTTCATGCACATGTGTAAAGAATGACTTCTGACTCTAGATAACAGAGAACTAGTTTTTCTGGGCTCCATTTTTAGCGAGTCATTGACTTCTTCCTAACGACTTACCTAGAAAACAGCCCGTAGGACTGACAGATACGTTGCCTATTTCTGCTAGACATACCGGACCTACAGAAGTCCAAAACCTTTGTTTTCCCCAGAATGTCGTTTTCTGAGGCCATTCACCACAGGAACAGAATTCATTACGTATCTAGGAATCAAGCAAAAATGTACACTCTGATACAAGACGTGGAAGACTCTGAAGACGGGGGATGGCTCCGTGCTGGCCGTGCTCTCCGAAGCAGCGGCCCAGTGTCAGGATGTTACCGATTATCTCCAGACGAACCCCCAAATTCAAAACGCAGTCACAGCCGTGTTTGGGGAATTCAGCAGTGCTGGAGGAGTTAAGGCCTTAGATAGCTCGACATTAGCCAAGAAGGGCAAAGGCCATGGGTTTGTCCCGTGAGATAGAAAGACGCCCTGCAAAGATGCAGAAATAAATGCCACATGGCACTGGCCAGAAGAGCAATGGCCTAGATAGAACCAGGAGCCCAGAGACACAGCCAACATGGACCCTACATGGGACATGAAATCCCAAAGGCAGCACTGCAGATCCAGTAGGAAGGGGTGTGTGGTCTGCAGATGTTTGCTTAGCAGGGGGAGGGCCACAGTGAGTCCCCGCAGCTGTGGGCCACAGATGCAGGAGGACTCCATGGATCAAAGGGCCAGGTTGGAAAGGTAGAAAGTCAGTAAGCCAAAAGACTGGAGAGTATCTTGAGGGCCTAGGGGCTACAAAAGGCTTCTTAAAGAAAACTTACTTATTTAGACAGGGTCTCACTCTGTCATCCAGGCTGGAGCACAGTGGTATAATCACAGCTCACTGCAGCCTCCACCTCCTGGGCTTAAGGGATCCTCCCACCTCAGCCTCCTGAGCAGCTGTGGCTACTGGCCTGTGCCAACATACTTGGCCAATTTATGTTTTTGTAGAGATAGGCTCTCGTCATGTGGTCTTGAAGTCTTCAGCTCAATCAATCCTCCCACCTCGACCTCCTGAAATGCTGGGATTCTGGTTCAAACTTGTTACACATGGAGAAACTGAGGCTCCGAGGGGGGGAGCATGCATGCTTGTGCACATACACACACACACACACGCACGCACGCACGCACCCGGTCTGTCTTCTCTGCTGCAGAGTCCCATGGGTGACACACACACACCTCATCTGGGATTACAGGCATGAGCCACCACACCCAGCTAAGGAAACTTTAGAGGCCAAAATTAGTAGCTCAAAAACTACGTGGGCAAAGGCCATGGAGAGCCAATGGAATGGAAGAGAGGTTTGCAATGTCTCACGCCCACAAAGGTGGATGTGTAGAGCGAAGGCATTGGCAGTGAAAGCCAGCAGCCCCCACGGAGAAGGCGAAGAAGGAGCAGTCTCCTTGGGCGACAGGTTTGCCATCCACCGTAAAGCTGATGAGTACCAGCAAAGATATCCAAATCCCAGGCTCCTCGGGAAGCAGGAACACGCAAAGACTCGGCGGGGAAGTGCAGAAGCCAGCACGCGCCCCGGGGGGACGGCCTTTCTAAACGGTCCGGTTTTACTTCATCACATTAGGGCTCAGAATAACTGGTGTGAGCCAGGAGGACTCCGGCACAGGTTCGGGGCTGGGGAGGGCGGCGCTGAGGCACTGGGGCTGGGAGCGGAGGTGGGTTTAGAGGCCCCCTGGATCACCGGCCCGGACAGTGCGAGTAAGGGGGCGGCTGCAGCCTGGGGGTGCGCGTGGCTGTGGAGAGTGTGGGCTGAATGCAGATGCCCCAGGATGCGTGATGGTGAAAGTCACACGTGCGCACGCGAGCTCCGTGGAGGAAGCGGAGTTCAGAGCCCGGTGCCGTGGTCACCATTTACCTACGTTATAAATACACACAGATTCATTTTGCAAGAACATGGTTCAGATAAAAAGCTATGCACTAAACCCATGTAAGAGACGCAGAGGCTTGGAGCAGAGGCAGGGGAAGGAATGCGGGGCAAGGGAAAGGGGAGAGAAAGGAGTCTGCCGGGCCGGGGGCGTGGCGCTGGCGGACGATGGCCCCTACCCCAGCCCCAGGCCTTTCGAGGCTGGATTTTCTGCTTCTCTGCATCTGCGGTGTCTGCAGAGCCCCAGGCCATCCTCACACCCTGCTCTCTGCAGCAGCATTCCCCCCGCAACCGGAGGCGGGGAAACCAAACCTACCCACCCTTCCCTGCAGACCGGAGGAGGACTGGCCTTCCATCCAGGGGCTCTCTTTGCTGGAAGAACCCTCCGGAGGACTATGGCCATCTGGCTGGGAGACGGGGCAAAGGGGAGGAAGGCCAAGAGAAACCGGTGCTTGGACCTGGGCACACGGGGTTGCAGGCGAGGGGGAGCCTGAGTGGGGGCGGCTCCGCGCAGAACGACTCTGCCCCAACTCGGCATCGCGGCTCTCTGCTCTCGGCACAGTTGTCTCCGTCTCAGTAGAAGGGGCCGCAGCTCTCACCTGCCCCCATCGGCATGGCCTGCAGGGAGCTGGTCCAGGGTCCTGCATCCTGGGTTGGGGGAGCCCAGGTCTGTGTGGGCCCACGGTCGCGTCCCTGCTCCTCACATGGGTGTGGGGCTGCCAGGTCACCTCCCACCAGGGAGATAACAGGTGCTCAGTAAACTAATGTTGAAACCTCGTGCTCCCAGGTCAGGGCCTGGTGCCTGAGCCAGGAGGCAGGGGTGGCCCGGGTTGTCCTGAGGGCTGGGTGAGGTGGGATATTGGCGAGGAAGAGGTAGTGGGGGTCAGGCTGGGTCAACTCTGTGAGCTGCTAGGTCCCTGCCCCGGGGTTGGGGACGGAAGGATTCCATGGCTCTTCCAGGAGCCGGCACATGGTGACAGAGCTCGCCTCTCCGGAGGAGAGAATGAAGAAGTGAGCAGCCTTCAGACTGAGGGCAGGAGTGGGGCTGTGTAGCCACAGCAGGAAGCAGAGGCTGTGTGTCCTGGGGCTGAGAGAGGAAGCCGCGGGTGTGGCCGCATCTGATATTGCTCAAGGTGAGTCCTGGATTCCTCTTCCCTGAAGTAGGAAATAACCAAGCAGGGGTGGAGCAGGTGGCCCTTGGTCCCTTCCTGGGGTCCAGGCTCTGGTCTGACTCGGCAGAGAGCCTCTCACCGGCGGCAGGGCTGCAGATGCCATCCGTCCTCACAGCCAAGCAAAGGTGCCCTCGGGTTCCCTACAGGACCCTAAAGAGTGGGGTGTGCAGGGCCCCACCAGCTTCAGCCAGGTAAGCTGTCCCTCTTCTCACTGCCTGCCAGACATGATACACAGAAAGTGAGGGGATGGGTCCCATCAAAGGGACGGGGACAGCTCAGCCCAGGGGACATGCCTGGCCTCGACACTGGTTCCAGCCCCCGCTCTGGAGGGAGCCAGATGCCCCACGGTAGCTCTGGTGGCCTGGAGGAGCCAGGTCTCTGGGTGGATGTCGGGGGCACACCTGCTGCCCTCAGGTGCCCATGGGGCCTGCAGGGCCTGGAAAGTTCCACCAGCCAGGGTGGCACCTTTCAAGGAGAACCTGGCTGTAGGTGTCAATCTGAGTCAATTCCTGGCTCCACGGCTCTCCACTGGGCTTTTGGCGATGTGACTTCACCCGTTGAGGCCACAGCTGAGTATCTGCCTCCACCCACAAGGTCCACATCAGCATCACTTTGCTCTTTCTGGATTCTCTTGCTCAGGAAGATGAAACTTGCCAAGGACTTTGTTGCTCATTGCAGGAATCTCCCTAAAGATCCCCTATTAGTCAGAGTTCTCTAGAGGGACAGCACTAATAGGATAGATGTCTATATGAAGGGGAGCTTACTAGGAGAATCGACTCACACGATCCCAAGGTGAAGTCCCACAATAACTGTCTGCAGGCTGAGGAGCCGGGAAGCCAGCCCGGGTCCTGAAACCTCAAAAGTAGGGACGCGGACAGCGCAGCCTTCAGTCTGTGGCCGAAGGCCCGAGAGCCCCTGGCAGCCCACTGGGGTAGGTCCGAGAGCCCCACAGCTGAAGAACTTGGAGTCTGATGTTCGAGGGCAGGAAGCTTCCAGCACAGGAGAAAGATGGGGCCGGAAGACTCAGAAAGTCGAGTCCTTTTCTGCTCTTCCGCCTGCTTTATTTTGGCTGCTGATGAGACGCTGCCCACCCGGACTGAGGGTGGGGCCGCCTCTCCCTGTCCACTGACTCCAATGTGAATGTCCTTTGGCAACACCCCACAGACACACCCAGGGACGGTACTTTGCATCCTTCAATCAAGTTGACACTCAATATTAGCCATCACACGTCCACCCCTTGTCAACTTGAACCCACACACATCCTGACATCATACATAATTTTCAAATAAAGACAATCATAAAGTCATAATTATGATATAGCTGTCCTTCATACAACCGGAAGAGCCCATTAATCCTTAACCTAAATGCTATTACATAAAGTTAACAACACTTAGACGCTGATATGAAGTCAATAAATCTTATGATAGAAGGAAAAAGGAAGGAAATAAAGATATTTTCTTAGTATGAGGGTACACAAGCACGAACATGTTCCTAACAAAGTAAGGAAGGACTGCTCTTGACACTTACAGTCCCCATTTCTGCAGCTGGTCACGTGTCTGGAGCTGGTGTTGGCGATGACCTTCTACCACGCATTCCGTATTCCCTTTGCCTTCAGTGGGCACCTCAGCAGGTTGTGGTTCTTGTTTTGTATTTATTTATTTTTGAAATGGAGTTTCGCTCTTGCTGCCCAGGCTGGAGTGCAATGGTGCAATCTCGGCTCACTGCAACCTACGAGCCATTGTCCTGCCTCAGCTTCCCAAGTAGCTGGGATTATAGGCATGCGCCACCACACCCGGCTAATTTTTTGTATTTAGTAGAGATGGGGTTTCACCATGTTGCTCAGGCTGGTCTCGAACACCTGACCTCCGGTGATCCATGCACTTCGGCCTCCCAAAATGCTGGGATTACAGGCATGCTCTGGTCGGGTCGTGGTTTTCTAGCGGGTGGAGTGACCCAACCCTTCTTTTCCTGAAGGGTCTGGGCCGTTTGTAGTCCTGCCTGGACTGGGCTGTTGCAGCTTCTCATCGACCTTAGTCACGGGCCCTAACGGGTCTCCGGTATCCCGTTCATCCTCTTCCTTCCTCCACTGTGGAGTGGTAGACTGACTTCATCTTACGTGTCCGGGTCAGTTACCCCGGCCAACATGCTAACTCCCTCAGCCTGTTGATTTAGAGGTAGGGGGAGCCCAAGTGGCCAGGTGGCAATCTTCACTTCCAGTTTAATGGAGACACTGTGGCTTCTCCTGGCGGCAGGGTTCCTCCCTCTGGAACTAAGACCCCTAGACCAGCAGAACATAATGTTGCGGGGACAGAAATCAAAAATGTTGCTAGTGGATGGCCAGGGGTGGCGGTGGGTGGTGGCACTTCCGCTTCCACCGCTTGACTCCTGGACCCGTGAATCCGGGATATGGGGAAAACAGTATCATATACTTGACACGGCCTTCTGGAGAACTTCGCCCCGGGCTTGCGAAGTATTGTCACCTGATTGGAGGTGTGATTGTGAGTTCGAAAGGCCATTGACCATTCCATCGATCCAGCTGCTTCAGGACGGCGGGGAACGTGGGAAAACCAGGGGATTCCATGAGCATGAGCCACTGCCGCCCTTCTTCAGCCGTGAAGTGAGTGCCATGCTCAGAGGCGATGCTGTGTGGATACCATCACGGTGGATGAGGCATTCCGTGAGTCCACGGCCGGTAATCTTGGCAGAACACCAGAGTGTGTAAACTCAACATGCACCACCCAGATGAAGCCACGGCCCATCGCCGGCCCCCCATGCCCCTTCCAGGTTCAAGGCTCCCCCTCCTAAGACAGCGGTCATCCGACTGGCATGACCTTCCTCCCCGTGTTGCCACTGAGCGCGCATTCCTTCACACCGCTGTCAGCTCTGCCCACCTTCACATTCTGTACAGAGGCAACCAAACAGCACGCGTTCCTCAGTGCTGGCGCCTGTGTGCTCTGTGTGCCTGCGGAGCTCAACAAAGCTTTTGTGTGAAGCTGGAATCTGATCTTTTTACTGCTCCATACAGGATGCTCCAGTATGAACGAAGCTCGGCTGATGGGCCCATTCCGCTGCGGATGGACGTAAGGGTTATGTCCGGTGTGGGGCTGGACGTTTTCACACACGTCTGCTCTGCAGCCGGGCACATCTTTGTCGAGTAGAACTGAGCTGAGTATCACTGGTTATGGAATATGCTGGTAATTGCTGGGAATAATGACAGTTTTCCACAGTGCTTTTACCACGGTTTCCGACACATCCTCACCACAACCTCGTCGCGTCTGCTGTTTTGAAGAAAGGTACTGTATGCGGTGAACTCGTGAGGTTTAAGTTTTCATTTCTTGGATGAGTTATGAAGTTGAGCGTGTTTTCACACTTCCATCATCTATCAGATATTCTCTTTTATGCGTGTGTGGTGAAGTCCCTTTCCCACTTTCTACGACGCTGCGGATTTATAGAAACCCTGTATTCTGGGTATCAGCCTTCGGTCGCTTCTGCGCGTGGAAGTCGCTCCCCCTGCTCTGTGGCTTCTCTCCTCCCTCTTGCTGTGGTATATTTTGAAAAAGAAAGAATGTTACCTTCACCGTCCATTTTTTGACTTTCCTTTCTGGTTTGTGCTTTTCTATCCTGTGTCAAATACATGCCAGGCTCTTCCGGGTCTTGTAATATGATCTAAAGCTGCTGTCTGACCTTCCACGTTTGGGTCTGCCATTCTCCCCACATGGATACTTTTTCGTCTGATGAAAGTCAAGTGTCACTTCTTGTTTTTCCACATGAATATCCAGTAGTTTGTGCCACTCATTGACAGCGTATTCTTTCGCTATGGCTCTACAGAGCCACCATGTCATAAATCAAGGGTCCGTAGGTGCCTGGATTTGTTTCTGGACTCCCCACTCAGTTCCCTTGGTTTGCTGAGTACACCTAAGCCAGCACCTCACTGTCTCCATCACGACCGCTTAATAGCAACTGCGGGCATCGCTGGGAGCGAGGCGCCCTTCTTTGTTCTTGCTCAAGAGTATCACGGCTCTCCACACTTTGCCTTTAGTTCTGGCTGGGGAATGGCAACACCCACGCCCTGACTGTCCAGGGTAGGGCCGCTGCTGGGGATCGGGGGTTGGGAGGCCCTGGATGGAGGTGTCCCTGCCCCTTTGGCCTGGGCCACCTGGAACATAAACACCTCTTGGCCCACAGGGGATTGGGCCCTGAGCACATGCAGGGTGGCACTGAGACCCCTGAGGGCTGCGTACCCTGCTACTGGCTCTGGTGGCGTTGGGATGGGAGAGGGTTGGAACTCTGGGCTGAAGCCTCTTCTGGTCTTTGCGTCACGGCCACCTTAGATTCTGAGAGTGGGAAGTGGGAAGCAAGAGAGAGACCACCGGGGCTTCGGGGGTCCTTCCCCCATCTCCAGCTGTGGGTCTGCCTCTGACGCTGGCCTCTCAGTCCCACGGAGAGCCCCGGCTTGCCTCTTCCAGCCCGAGCCTCGGCAGGCCCCCTGCAGCCGCACTCACCTGAATGAGAGGGCCTGGGTCCTAAGCCTCCGGGGCAGGGATGAGCTTCTCAGCTGGTCCCGAGGCAGTCCGTAACGTTGCTGGTGCCTTCTCTCTCTGCCCACAGCCCCATGGCGTGACCGAAGGCATCCACTCAGGTGCCTCAAATGCCTGCAAGAGAGACCACAAGGATAGCTTCTCCCACCGCTGCGATAGTGGCTCACCCACCCTTGGAAGAAGAAGGTACGTTTTCAAAATCAAAGAATGCTCCACTCCACTCAGTAAACACCAGTGGTGGACGGGGCAGCTCTCCGCAATAAAGGGAAGGTGTTTAGAAACAGAAAGCCACCCTCAAGGGCCTGGAAGCAGCCAGGAATTTCCAGACATTCCCAGTTGATTTTTCTCCTGGATGCCACGTTCAGACATCCCCTAAGCATTTACCCATCCCCGTCTCTTGTGCCTGGCGACAGAAAGACCTAAAAAGCTGGGACCTTAACGTCTTTTTCCAACAGGGAGCTGCGAGCTCCGTGTCGACCCGGTGGACTTCCAGGCCACCGGCAGTTTGCTAAGCACAGCCCATTCAAGGTGGCCGGGAGGCGGAGACGTACAAGCTGGTCCTGGGAGTCTTTGTTGGGGGCAGGGCGGGTGAGCGTCTGCTTGGGGCCGGGTGGCCTGAGTGGGAGCTGGGAAGCAGAGAGAACCTGGCCCCGTCTCCCCCGGTGACCTTGGGTCCTCCTCTCCCTGAATCCTGTTTCTCCATCTGTGGAGCAGACACTAGCATCTGTGTCTCTGGGCAGCGTGCGGCTCTCAGGACACAGCGGCTGGCCTTCCGAAGGCAATGTCTGCTGCACAGTGAGCTGTCTGAGCAGGGCTGACGTGACCCCCCAGCATCACTGCGAAAACCTGGAAAATGATGTCCTTTCTCATGGGCACCTTAGAGCTGTTTCCCAAACTGCCTTCCATGGAACACCGGCCTTGTGGGACATTCTTTACCAAAAGCAGTCTCTGACTGCGTGACTTGGGGAGGCATTTCCCACAGGGCATCTGCCTGGGGAAGTCCCAGTGTATGTTCTTTCATGAAAGGGGCTGAGAATTTACTCAGCGGGAAGCCCATGTAACTAACTGCTGTATGGAGCAAGGCCGTCCCGGGGGATCCTCGGAAAGGGCAGCGCTGGGGAGTCTGGACCGTCCTTTCACAGGCAGGACCTCACACATGACCTCCAAGGAAGGGGGCAGGGCAGGGAGGGTGACCCCCATTTTACAGGTGGTAAGACTGAGGCTCAGGGGGTGACACTTCTCACCTGTAGGAGCCAGGGATGAGCTTTGGGCTCAGGGCTTGAGACAGAGGAGGGGCCCCCAGGTGATGAGGGCCGCGCTGCACCTGCCAAGGGCCACCAGGGCTCCAGGGGATGCGGGGAGAGACCGAAGGAGTGGGGCAGGCTGAGGAGGGAGGCCATTCCAAGAGAGAGAACCTGGAGGAAACAGGTGGTTGTCTCAGGCTGGGGACAAGAATTTCCAGCCCAGGCTGCCAGAGGTTCCCTCCTGCTTCCTCCACGGCCTGGGCGGGTGGTTCGCACACCTGGACCTCCGCTGGTGCGTCTCTGAAGTGAGGCTGGCTCTGATCAGAGGCAGGGCGCGGTGAGGGCCTCAGGTGGAGGGCTTTTCCTGACATCTGCAAAACCCCCATTTTCTGTGAGCAGGTGATTCTCTATCAGGCCACAACAGCCGGTCCTTCTCCACCAAAGACCAAGACAATGATGTGGATCCTTCGAGTTGTGCTGTGCAGCTCCAGGGAGCCTGGGGGTTCAGCAACTGCCAGGCTTCAAACCTGAACGGTCTCTACCTCGGGGAACCCCAGAGAGCTTTGCTAACGGCATCAACTGGAAAGCGGGGAAGGGCTGCAGCTACAGCTGCCCAGTGTCGGAGATGAAGGTGCGGCCCGCCCAGCCCAGCTGGGCCAGGACCCTCCGCACGCACCTGCTGGGGGGAGGCCGCACCCACAAGTGCTGCCGTGTGGCAGTCACCCCGTTTCCCCAGCCAGTCTCACTCCCATGACGCCCATAGCTGCCCCTTTGCCTCAGCCCGGTCAACCTGCCCCACATGCCCACGACCTCACCAGAAGGAAAATTATGTTTCTAAGTATGTTTGCTCTGGGACAGACAAATTTTTCCACTTTAAATGTGTGTTTCTCAAACGCCAGTGGTTCTGATCACTTTCCTGCGTCTGTTGCATGGCAGAGGTGTCCCTGGACTTTGGTCGGGAGGAGTCAGGATCCTCACTTAGCAGATAGTGTGACTCATGTTCAGGGAGGTTCAGTGACTTTTGCAAGGATTTTCAACCTCCAGTAATTGACACAGGGCAATCCTCCCCTCCACCCCCAAGCCTCCCTCATCCCCTCAAGCCTCACTCACAGCACTTCACACTTCTTGAGAAAGATCACTTTGGGGTCCAGAAAAACTCTTTAAAAAGGGGGACAGTGGGCCGGGCGCGGTGGCTCAAGCCTGTAATCCCAGCACTTTGGGAGGCCGAGGAGGGTGGATCACGAGGTCGAGAGATCGAGACCATCCCGGTCAACATAGTGAAACCCCGTCTCTACTAAAAATACAAAAAATTAGCTGGGCATGGTGGCACGTGCCTGTAATCCCAGCTACTCGGGAGGCTGAGGCAGGAGAATTGCCTGAGCCCAGGAGGCGGAGGTTGCGGTGAGCCGAGATCGCGCCATTGCACTCCAGCCTGGGTAACAAGAGCGAAACTCCGTCTCAAAAAAAAAAAAAAAAAAAGGGGGGTGGGGACAGTGTAGAGGGAACTCTCCTGCTTCCCACCATGGCAGAGTTCCTGCTTTTGGCTGGCCGCTGACGAGAAGAGATAAACACTCAGCACTCACCCTGGGCAGAGAGCTCCTAGTCAGCCAGTGCTCAGAGAAGGTTCCGAAGTGGCCTTCCTCCCACACACAGACCTCAGCCGGGGGGACTGCTGACGTCAGAGGGAAACGCTGCTAGGAGATGGTGGGGAAGGGGCTTCTCCTGCTTCCAGGCTGGGGGAGATTTTCCAACCACAACCTCAGAAGCACCCAAGGGAATGTGGCAAGTGTGACCCCGTTCAAATCAAGAGCTCCCACTTGCCAAAGGACACTGAGAGGACCAAAGGATGGCCAGAGGGCAGAGTCGCTGTGTGGCACGCATGGCTTCAGCTTCCTGCTATCGGTGCAACCAGTCACCACAAATGGAGTGGCTAAAACAGCAGGAACGGGTCACCCTGGCATGTCTGGAGTCCCAGGGCCTTACTGGGCCAGCAGGCAGGACTTAGCGGTGCAGGCTCCTTCCGAGGCTCTGGGGGAGGACCTGCTTCCTTGACTTTTCCAGCCCTCAGGGGTCACTGGTGTTCCTTGGCTGGGACTCCTTCCCCCAAGCCCCAACCCAGCAGCACTGGACCTCTCTGACCCTTTGTCACCTCTCCCCCCAGAGCACCGAGGGCCAGGCTCTCCCCTCCTGAGTCTCACGGGATTAGACTAGCCCCACCTGGATAATCTGGGATCCTCTCCCATCTCCAGGCCTGTATCTTTAACCACATCCGCAAAGGCTCTCTGGCCATGGAAGGTATTTGCAGGCTCCGGCTTTTCGTGTATTAAGGCAGGGCATCTTGGGCAGGGCCGTGGTGGGGGCGTGAATCATTCTGCCTACTACGCCCTATGCAAAAATAAATAAATCACAGGCTCGTGTCTGAAAGAATTCCTGCAAACAATAAAAGAATTAGAGCGGCTCGGTTAAAACAAAAAGGTATGCGATATGAACAGATGTTTCGCGGAAGATGACATGCCGGGCATCGGTGCAGTGATCAAAAGCTGTCCCGCTTCTGCTCACCAGAGAAATGCAAACCAGCGCCCAAAGGAGCCTTGTGACACTCTCATCTGAGCCTGGGAGCTCAGAAAGACTGACAGCACCAAGCGTCAGAGGTGACCGGGCAAGGGGGCTTGCATGCACTGCTAGCAGCAATGCGAATTGGAGTAACCCGTCTGGAAAACCGCTTGGTGTCGGCAGTCGGAGCAGAAGACAGACAGGTCTGTAACCTGCCAGTCCCCCGTCATGGCCTGGAAGCGGCCGTCATGTGTACCAGAGGCATGGCCAGAAGTCTTTATGACCAAATACTCACCGCAGCACCAAACCGGAATCAGCCCAAATGCCCATCGGGAAGAGAATGGATTTTTTAAAACACAAGGACAGCCGTTCGGTAGAATGCCATACAGCCATGACAAGGACGTGGTGACGCCTACATACAAGGAGCGTGAGTCTCACCCACACGGCAGCAAAAGGAGCCGATTCGAGAGGGTGCGTGCTGTGGACACTGCACCCAGGAGGTGGAGGTTGCAGTGAGCTGAGATCGCGCCGCTGCACTCCAGCCTGGGTGATGGAGTAAAACTGTCTCAAAAAAAAAACCCCGAACGAACAAAGGGCGTATTTCTATGGCTACAGAGCCAGTTCAAGAGGGTATGTGCTATGGATTCCATGGTAGGTGAAGTATTTCAAAAGCAAAAGTAGCTGAGAGTATTCTGGATGCATATTTAGGGGGTAAACGTATACAGGAAAAAGATAAGAAAGTGATTGCGTTTGAGCGTGGGACTGCGTGGTGACTGGGAAGGGACAGGGACGGGCCTTTTTGGTTCTGGCGATGTTCTGTTTCTTGACCCGGGTTGTGATTCTAAGAATGTTTATGAACTAGGGAAAAAAATTCAGCTGTACTTTGGCTCTATGCACTTTGCGGAACATGTTATGTTCCACAATTTTAAAACTACTTACGGAGAAACTGCACACGCTCAGATCCCGGACATGAGCTGCAGGCCCATCCTCCCCTGATGTCCAATGTTCTCAACTCAGTACTGTGAGGACAGGTCCTTGGAGCCCTCTGGGGGCCAAACAGACCCTACCACAGCCCTGCCATAACCTCTAGCCCATCATAAAGTCCGCTACTGGGATAGGACGTTCATCGCATTTTTACAACCCAGGGAGATTTAGAGTTAAGTCTAGAAATGATTAATATAAATATAAAACATAAATATAACTAATAGAAATAGAGATATAAATAGCCGTAGAAATATGCCTTTTTTTTTTTTTTTGAAACAGTTTTACTCTGTCACCCAGGGTGGAGTACAGTGGCGTGATCTCAGCTCACTGCAACCTCCACCTCCTGGGTTCAAGAAATTCTCATGCTTCAGCCTCCCAAGTAGCTGGGATCACAGGCACAAACCACCATGCCCAGCAATTTTTTTGTATTTTCAGTAGAGATGGAGTTTCGTCATGTTGGCCAGGCTGGTCTTGAACTCCTGACCTCAAGTGATCCACATGCCACAGCCTCCCAAAGTGCTGGGATTACAGGCGTGAGACACTGTGCCCAGCCAGAATATGCCTTTTGTATTAAGGAATCTGGACAGGTTTGATTTTTCACAGTCTTATAATGTTTAAAGAATTTGATCTATTATGAAGAATCTCACAGATCCAGTATAAAATGTGGAATCAACTGATGGACATCATCTTGTAATGCCACATGGAAATCTTAGTGCATTTGTACACAGTACTGAAGTATTTAAGAGACTTTGGGCTCATTGCATTTCTAGGTTAAATTATTAGATTTCATGAGATTAATTAATGCTGAGGAGGTTTCCTCATTAGACTACTGAAATGCCGAAGGGGAAATTAGAATGTATTCACTTCTTATTGCAATTTAAAATGTTTGAAGGTATTTAAAGAACTAAATTTATGGTATCCAAAAGCCCTTAAAAGGTGACTCTTCAGATTTGCACGTCTTATAAATAGAAAAACAACAACTGTAAGCCAAACTTAAAATATTCAGGGTGAATTGAGTTTTTGAATTTGTAGCCTTCAGAAACTAAATGCTAATTTTAAGAGGCAAAATAGGCTGGATGCGGCGGCTCACGCCTATAATCCTAGCACTTTGGGAGGCCGTGGCCGGTGGATCACCTGAGGTTGGGAGTTTGAGACCAACCTAGCAAACATGGTGAAACTTGGTCTCTACTAAAAATACAAAAATTAGCCAGAAATCGCTTGAGCCCAAGAGGCAGAGGTTACAGTGAGCTGAGATCGTGCCACTGAACTCCAGCCTGGGCAACAGAGCAAGACACCGTCAAAGAAAAAGGAAGCAAAGCAAATGTATGAAGCGATGAAGCGTCTTTCCCGTCAGCAGTTCCTCCACACCCCAACTCCCACCAGCAGCACTGAGCATGCGTTTGTGATCGAGGGATGAAACTGAATGGGTCAGAAGACCGCAGGCCCTCCTCCTCCGGGCGGTGCTTTTCACCCGGGTCATGGGATCTCCCAATGGGAGTATGGGTGTGACCCCTTCCATCGACATGTTGGCATTCCAGGACATCCACACCGTGCTGTTTCTGCTCCGTTTCCTTTCCTTGCTCATCTTCGTTTGTCTTCATTGACTGTTTTTATTATCCCGTCACCTCCTCTTTCCGCTTATAACTTGTTCATTCTTTTCCTCCTCTTTGGGTGTTTGTGCTTGGGATTGCAATAGATAGCCTTGATTTTTTTATGACGTGCTATAAATTATTCCTTCTACCACGTTACCAGTGAAGACGTCCAAACACCTTTGACTACATTAACTCCCTTCTGCTTTTCACGCCACTGTTGCCGCCCATTCTACGATAGATTTATTTAAGGCCCTGCAAGAAATGGCTGCTGGGATGGTTTTGTGCAGTCAGTACTCATCCTTACCGTATCGACACGTTATGTTGTCCTTTATTCCTTGTTCTTCTTTTTTTTTTTTGGTTTGAGATTATCTTCTTGCTGCCTGACAAACTCCTTTTCATATATATTTTTTAATTTTTATTTTTGAACAGGGTCTTACTCTGTCCCTTAAGCTGGAGTGCAGTGGCATGATCTCAGCTCACCGCAACCTCGACGTCTTTGGCTGCAGCGATTCTCCCACCTCAGCTTCCCGTGTAGCTGGGACTACAGGTGCACACCACCACCCTGGGCTAATTTTTCTATTTTTTGGTAGAGATGGGGTTTCAACATGTTAGCCAGGCTGATCTCGAACTCCTGACCTCAAGTGATCCACCTGCCTCAGCCTCCCAAAGTTCTGGGATTACAGGTGTGAGACACTGTGTCCAGCCTCCTATATTTTTTTGATGAAAGTCTGCTGAAGATAAATTCTGCCCATTTTCAATATCTGAAAACATCTTTATTTTGCCTCATTTTTAATAGGTGTAGACTTCTACATTGCCAATTAGTTTCTTTCAGCACTGTAAATATGGATGTCCGGTACTTCCAGATTTCGTTATTTTCGCTGAAAAGCTAGCTGAAAGTCTTGTTGCTCCTCTGAAGATAATATGACTTTTTCAAAAAATAAATGTATAAGATTTTTTCCCCTTGCTTTGATAGTTTTACTATAAGGCACCTGGATGAGAATTTCTCTGAATTCGTCTTGCTTGGGGTTCATAGAATCTGTGACTTAATGTCTTTCACGAGTTTTGAAAAATGCTAGCCATTATCTCTTAAATATTGCCATTACTTTACTTCCTCTTCTCTTTCTTTCTTTCTTTCTTTCTTTCTTTTTTTTTTTTTTTTTTTTTTTGAGACGGAGTTTCGCTCTTGTTACCCAGGCTGGAGTGCAATGGCGCGATCTCGGCTCACCGCAACCTCCGCCTCCTGGGTTCAGGCAATTCTCCTGCCTCAGCCTCCTGAATAGCTGGGATTACAGTCACGTGCCACCATGCCCAGCTAATTTTTTGTATTTTTAGTAGACATGGGGTTTCACCACGTTGACCAGGATGGTCTCGATCTTTTGACCTCATGATCAACCCATCTCGGCCTCCCAAAGTGCTGGGATTATAGGTTCTGTTCTCTTTCAAATACTTCAGGGACACCTATGGTCAATGTTTTTTCATGTCCCGTATGTCTCTTCTGCTAGTTTCCGTATTTTATTCTTCTTTCCTCTCCCCGTTCAGTCTGGATATTTTCGTCTGACCTACATTCCAGTTCACTAGTAATGTTTGTAGCTGTATCTCCTTTGCTTATTAATAGAAACCCATCTATTGAGTTATTAATTTCAGTTGTAGAATTGCCAGTGTAGATTCGGATGCCCAACTCCACTTCACCACTTTTTCACCTATTTTTTCATCGTCTTCCATTTTCTTCAACATACCAGTCACAGTTGTTTTTAAAGAGATTCTAAATACCCCAGTGGCCTGTGGATTTTATCTTCTGTTTTCTGTTTCTTTTTCATCTTAGCTTTTTGACACACTTGGAGGGTTTTGACTGAATGCTAGACAGAGTATATAGGAAAGCAGAAAGGGTGTTTTTAAGTCAGATTTTTTTTGAGATGTAGGTTAAATACTGTAAAATTCACTTATCTCAGTTCAGTTCTCAGAGGTTCCTTTGTGAGTTTTTCTTTGGCCCATGGTTTATGTAAAATTGTATTCTTTAACTTCAAATTATTTGGGAATTTTCTAGACCTTGTTCTGTTATTGATTTCTGGCTTACCTTTATTAGGGTCAGAGAATATATTTTATATGACTTTAATTATTTTAAATTTGCCAATGTTTATTTTATGGCCCAGAATATGGTCTGTGTTGGTGAAAGTTCAATTTGAACTTGAAAAAAATGTGTATTATGCTGTTGTCTGTTGGAACGTCTATATATGTAAAATGGATGAATAAACTGGTGAGAGAGTGCTTCACCACTTTGACAGTCTGGCTGATTTTCTGTCACTCATTCTGTTAATTACGAAAAGAGAAGTATAAGCTTTCTAACTATAATTGTGGGTTAACCTGTTTCTTGTTTCAGTTCTATAAGCTTTTTGCCCCATTTTTGAAGCTTCATTTTTAGGTAAATGCACTTCTGGAATTGTACTGGGTCCCTGTTGAATTGTCTGTTTTATCAACATGTAAAAGCACCCTTTATTATTGATAGTAGTCTTTGTTCTGAACTTCACTGCATCTGTTATTAACATAGCCTTTCCCGTTTTCTTTCACTTGGATTTTACGTGATATGTTTGCCCCCCACTTTACTTTTAACAACTCTATGTTTTATAGTTGAGGTTGGGTTTCTCGTAAACAGCAAATAATTGGTTTTTTAAAAATCCAATCTGAAAATTCATGTCTTTAATTTTGTGTTTATACCACTTTCACATAACGTGATCATGTATGAGGTTTAATTGAAACCTACTGTCTTGCTAGTTGTATCCAGTTGTTTTTAGCATTCTGTTTTAATTGATCAACGTTTGACTGTAGCTCTTTTGTGTGGTCCCTTTAGAGGTTTCTCTGGGCATGACAATATACATACCTAACTTTTCTCAGTATACGGAGAGTTGAAACCGTACTACTTCAAGGAAAACATAGCAACCTTACAATGATATGGATGACATTACACCACCTCCAAATGTTGCAATTATTAAATTTATTAGATCTGCCTACCTTAAAACCCATCAGACAGTGTTCTAACTTTTGCTGTCAACAGTCATACACGTTAAAAAAAAAACTAAAGAGGCAAAAAATAATCTGATGCATTTATCCAGCTATTGATCATTCCTGTCGCTGTCTTTCATTCCTGAAGTTCTGTGCTTGCGTCTGTTCTCACTCTTTCCAGCCTAAGATCTCCCTCTAGTACTTCTTTCAAAGCAGCTCCAGTGATGTTGAGTTTGCATAGCGTTCCTTTCCTTGAGAATGTCTTTATCCCAAGTTTCAATGTGAAGCACGTTTTCACTGAATATGACATTCTGAGTTTACAGCTGTTTTCTTCCCATGCTTTAAAAATGTTGTTCTCACCTTGGCCTCTCAAAGTGCTGAGATTACAGGCGTGAATATTCATGAATATGAATGCGTGTGAATATTCATGAATGTTCATGAATAGTCATGCCTGTGATCTCAGCACTTTGAGAGGCCGAGGTGAGAGGATGGCTTCAGTCCAGGAGTTTGAGACCAGCCTCGGCAACATGGTGAGAGCCCATCTCTACAAAAAAAATTTTTTTTTCAATAGCCGGATGTGGTGGTATGGGCCTGTAGCCCCAGCTACTTGGGAAGCTGAGGTGGGAGGACCACTTGAGCCTGGGAAGTCAAGGCTGCAGTGAGGCCTGGTCACACCATTGTGCTCCGGCCTGGGCAGCAGAGTGAAACCCTGTCTCAAAAAAAAAAGAAAGTTATTTCACTGTCAACTGGCCTGGTGGAGGCTTTTGTTTCTTTTTCTCCTCCTCCTTTTCCTCCTCCTCCTCCTCCTTCTCCTCCTCCTCTTCCTCCTCCTCTTTCTTCCTTTATTATTTTTGTCAGAGTTTTGTTCTTGTCACCCAGGCTAAAGTACAAGGGCACAGCCTCGGCTCACTGCAACCTCCACCTCCCAGTTTCAAGTGATTCTTCTGCCTCAGCCTCCCAAGTAGCTGGGATTACAGATGCCTGCCACCACACCTGGTTATTTTGTGTGTGTGTGTGTGTGTGTGTGTGTGTGTGTGTGTGTGTGTATTTTTAGTAGAGATGAGGTTTCACCATGCTGGCCAGGCTGGTCTTGAGCTCCTGACCTCAGGTGATCCACTCGCCTCAGCCTTCCAAAGTGCTGGGATTACAGGTGTGAGTCACTGCTCCTGGCCCCCAGTGGTTTCTTTTAAAAAATATGCAGTGGTTCGGATCACTGTTGTCCTGTTTGTATAGGACAAATGCGCAACTCTGTTGTTTGGTGTGCACACTTTCGGAACTGCTGTGTCTTTTTAGCAGGTTGACCCTTTATTATTATATTCAGTATCCAGTAATTTTCTTTGCTTCGAAGTCGCTTTTATCTTATATTAATAGAGCCTCTCCTGCTTTCTTTTGATTAACGTTTACATAACATACATTTTCCCATGCTTTTATTTTCAATTTTCTTTTAGACAGTATATGCTTTAGTCAGGCTTTCAGATACACTCTGACTGTCTCTCTCTTTTAATGGGTGCATTTAGACCATTTACCTTTATGTGATTACTGAAATGTTAGGAGCCCACATTGCTGCTGGGTGGGAGTAGGAGATCCAGCTCCTCAGGAGACCTCCCCCGGTACCTCTGTACATACGAGGGTCTCTGCTGACACCTCATGGGGAGGGGTGGAGTCATCGCTACCGGGAGGTGGTGAAAGTCCTGAATCTCCACTAGGTCTCTCTGAGACCAGCCCAGTGGGAGAGGAGATGAGTGACTCATAACTGCTGGGTTGGGGTGGAAGTTCTAGTCCCCCCCATGTAGACTCTGCTCACACTGCTTGTTACTGCTTGTGCACGGAGGAGATGAACGTGCCTTTTCTGATACCAACTCATTCAGCACTAGAGGCTGCTGGGATGCCTCATTACAGCCTGATGAAGGTGGAAATCTAGCCTCTCCATCTAGCCTTCTTTTGTAGGGGAGGAGGTGGGTCACAGCGTTTGACTGGAATAGAGTGATTACTGTCTAAAGTTTTGTGTCTCGCTGAGCTGCCTTCATCCTGAGCCATTGACAGAGAGAGCAGGTTTTTCCTGGCCCTTTTTTTCTGTCTGTGCCTATTGGTATTTTCAGGTTACCAGCATCTTCAGGTCAGAAATATCTGTCACATTTATGGAGTGGAATAAGGTAAAAGTATGTCTGCTCCACATTACCAAAAACAGAAGTCTCCATTTTTCCCCATGGGGTTTCTCTCTGTTGTTCAAAATGGAAGAGTTTTATTGACCTGTCTTCAAGGTCACTGGCTCTTCTGTCCTCTGCATTCTGGTATTGATTCTCCCTGGGGAAGTGTGGTTTTTATCGTTACATTGTTCAGTTGTAAAAGTTTTCATTGGGTTTATTTCATAGCTTTTAGTTCTTTGCTGAGAATGTCTGGCGTTCCATTCATTTCAAGAGTGTTTGTCCTTCCTCCTTGGAGCATGTTTATCACAGCTGCCTTAAAGTCCTCAATAGTTACAGCGCTTGGGCATGTCAGGATCGGGAGATGCTGACTGCCCTGTTCCTTCAGAGTTGCTTGTGTTTTTCTGGCTATTTGCATCCCTTGTGCAATTTTTGATGCATTCAGGACATTTGGAGTATTATGTTACGAGATTCTTTTCAAGTCTTCTGGGAGAAGGTCAGCTTTGTTGTTCCAGCAGGCAATGCACCTGAGTTCAGACTGCAAGCTCTGTTTTGCTTTCCCTGCATGGGTTATTTACAAAAACGTCGTGTTCCCTGTCCCATCTGTCTTTGCTACTTTTCAGATCATCGGGCGTTTTGTCCAGTGTTTGACGTGCTGCAGTGGGCTCGCTCCGTTGTGGGAGTGTCATTCTAAAATGCAACCCAACCCCAAAGGTTTTCTGCTCTAATTTCCAAGGCTATAAATACAAGCTATCACGCCAGTGATCATGTTAAGTTACGTTGCAAAAGTGATTTTGAGATGCTATGAAGACAGCTAATTCGTTGACATTGCGTTCATTCAAAAAGGGGTTTGTCAGGGTGGTTTGCCATCTAATCATGGCAGCCTTTTAAATGCAGAGTTTTCTCTGGCAGGTAATGGAAGAGGATTCAGAGAGATTTGCAGCATGAGGATGATTTGATACATTTTTTCGAGCTTTAAAGATGGAGGCTTATTTAGAAAGAACGTGAGAGTGGCCTTCGATAGGTGAGAGCAGCCCCCAGCTGACATCCGGCAAGAAAACAGGAAAACCTTACTCCTAAAACCACACAGCACTGAATTCTGACAGCAATCTGAATGATCTTGGAAGCTGCTTCTTCCCCAGATTTTCCAGCTGAACATAAGGCTTGACTTCAGCTTTGTGAGACTCTAACCGGAGAACCTTGCTTGCTCAGCCCACTCAGACCCCTGATCCACAAAACCGTGAGTTAATAAACGGGTGCAGTTTGTGGTCATTTGCTGTGCAGGAGGAGAATGCTAACAGCCACCTTCACTGCCGTAGAAATCACGGACTTTGCTTTTTCAAGGTTGACTTGGATAGCTAGAAACCTAGCAATATCTTGTCTTCCTCCAACACAGGTCTCACGTGCTCTTCCAGGCATGTTCCGGAAGTTAATATCCACTTCCGATATCCAGTTCTGGACCACAAGAAGCTGGTCTGTGCACCCCATGACTCAAAACCTGTTTGCAATTTGGAGGAGAGCTGGTTTACGTGCAAGTGACCCGGACCTTTGGGATGCAAATACGCGTAGCTGTCAGGCTGAAGCGCACGTTTCCTAGCCTGAAACTTCATCCCTGGCAGGCTCTAAACCTGCACCTTGGTCGCCTTCAGGCTGCTGAGTTGACAAAACTCCTGCACAGCCTTGAAAGCTTTTCTCTGATTGGTGAATGACCCCAGGCAAAGATACCCACAGATACTCTACTCTGGGTTTCGATTTCTGCTGAATCTTGTTCTGGTAATTCTTCATTACTCTGGTGATCTTTAATGCTTATGAAGGGTATCTCTGAACTTTGTCCAGCTTGTTCTTTTCAAAAGGAAGTTGGGCCTTATTCTCTAACCCATCGTGACTGGAAGTAGACGTCTGCACTTCCAGTTCCAGGTTCTAATTTTACGCTTAGGTTTCCAGGTTACTAGAGTTTGTACACTGAGCACTTCGTCGGTGTTCACGTAATACTCACTGGAGGAAACGGACATCCTCTGATTGTTGAAGACTTGTAATCTGTCGCTCCAGTGTTTCCTGCTACGGTTGCTTACTTACATCCAAGCCAGTCATTAACACTTCTATGTACACATTTTTTCCCTTACGTTGCGTTTGTTTTCCAAGTTCTCTGGTGAGCTTACTAATTCAAAGTTTACTCATTTAAACTTTTCTTTCAGTTTATATGGTGTCATAAGTGACAGTTATGCGACAGACTGAAGTCATAGTACCACATCGCCTTTTGTAAACATTCACTGTGATTAACCTGATCCTTATTCTGTGTTTTTTAAAAAAAAGTTTGAACATGCTCTTGTTTCAGATCACTCTCTCCTTTATTCTGAGGGATGGGTGGGGGGCATGGGGACACGTGGCCCACAGAAAGCTGGAGATGGAGTGGGAGGCGGGCCGAGCTGTCATCTCTGTTTGGTGGGCTGTTGTGTGACTCCCTACCACAGCTCATCAGCAGAGGAGAGGAAGGGCTCCAGGCATTGCCCACTGAGATTTCGGTTCTAAGGGTCAGGGACGGGGCTCCTGAATCCGTAATTTTCAGAGCCTCCCCAGGTGCTCTGATGAACAGTCAGGTTGAGGAACCACTAAAGTGCTCTTTTCAGAGAGCTGAGTAGAAGGCTTGGTGATTTCGGTGCCAGCAAATAAAACCCGGAGACCTTCTGACTCATCAGAGCAAGCGTATATTAAAGAAGACAGCAATCCTGGGAGGGAAAAGAGATAAACAAATTAACACGAATAGGTTTCGATCAGAATCCAGGCTCGCACAGCCCAGGGAAACAGGAGCTGGAAGCCAGGCAGGTTGGTGTCCCCTGAGCCAAGCAGTAGTCATAACCAAGCCTGCCGGCTGCGTGACGGCCACTCCGGGTTTGGCTTTTGGTTTTGGATGTGTGTTCTGCCTTTGACTTGCATGACTTGGCCATCAGCCCAATAGAGGCTGTTCCTGATGGTATGGGGCACATAACCTTGGGCTTCCCGCCATACAGATCACTTGGCCTCCTTCAAAGATTAGCTTTTATGCAGAAGCAGAGCTACATTTGGCAGGAGGAAGCCCTTCCAGTATCAGTCACCACGTCCCAGACCACGCCAGTCTGGTGGCTGCTCATGACAGCAGTGAGCTTCTTTGGCTGGGAGCTGCAGGGGCACTGAGTGGAGTTCTGGTGGCAGAACACCCAGGACGGCTGCCCTTTCATTCCAGTTCTCAGATTTGATGGTTTATATTTCAACCCCAATTAAGTCGTACACCACTGATCCCGTCCTGGAAGGCCCAGTTTGCTACCTTGGGACAGATGGACATTTCCAGATTGTCCTTGGCTGTGCTGGCTTCCCCACATCTTGGGGTGAGCGGGTGGGCTTCCAACCTCCTGTAAAGCTGCAGAAATCAGATAATTGGCCGCCCCCCCACCCATGTGGCCTCAGGCTGATGAGTCACAGTGACAACCAAACTATGTACCTCAAGTGTGGCTAAAGAAATCAGTAGGAGGCCGGCTTGGCGCAAAGCCCAGAGTAAGTGTTCAGACCAGGAGGAGAATGCAGCTTTCTCCTCTCCTCGACTGGGCCACCTCTTTGCAAAGACAAGGAACAGCAGCTCTTTTAACAGGAAATCTTAGTACCTCGGGGCTGAAATACAAGGCAAGCTTGCTTCTTGCCCAAGTCACAGTACAGTGCGGGGCATGGTGACGAGAGCCGCTCCTGCAGTGATTCCAAACACCAGGTTTCTTCTGGGCACCTTCTTTCCTGAGATGGATATTTGGTTCCTATTTGACTCCGGTTGGAGGCACTTCGCTCATTCACCCCCAGGCCTCCCTGTATCTCTCATTCGCAGGAAGTCTTCCTTGAAGTTTTCAGGCTCGAGCAGGAGGGATCTTTACTACAAATCCGAGTCCCTCTGTTCGAACCACACACGCCATTGATCCTTGTTACCCTAGTGCTTTTTAAATCCCATCTCTTACTGTCTGGAGTCTAGCAGTGTTCAGGCATTTCCCAACGCTGCAAGACTTCCGGTTCTTAGACCCTTTAATCTATTGCATTCCTCAGCTCTTTCCTAAGCTCTTCTTCCTCCTGTAACACGTAGTCAGGCAGCCAATGAAAGTGAACATGCACTGAAGATTCTGTTTGTCGAGTTGCTCCCCTGGGGCTGAAAGCGCTGCACCAGGGAATTGCCTTCCAAGTTACTGACGGCAACATGCTGGTCAAACAAAACTCTGGGGCCCCCCGCCCGTTGTGTGGCGGCTGGGCCGTGCCTTGGATTTTAGGTATATGTTGTCACACTCTTGCACTTCTGGGACCAATCTCTGCCTGAGTCAGTGTAAGCACCAGTAGCTGCTGTGACAAACAGCCCCTCAGGATGGCAGTGTCATCACTTCCCCTTGTCTAGCCATGCAGGACCCACACGGTGCAATGCAGATTTACAGAGGGCTTTGGGGTTCTCCACCAGGACATGGGACTGAAGGTTTGGGGGGCCAGTTTAGGAAGGGGTCTGCATAATCTGTGTGACCATCCCATTGACTACATGTCCATCACAGAGGCTCATCTAACTGCAAGTGAGATTTAGAAAAGGAGCCTTCTTGTACCCTCAGGAGGGGAAAACGCAGGTTTGGTGAACATGTGACATCACCTCCGTCTCAACGCCACGAGGCATGTTTTTATAAACAACAACAGTGAGAAAGCCTCCTGGAGTGACGGGAACACGTACAGTAACAACAACGCATCCGTCTTCACCATGCGTTTGACATCTGTGTGTGGGCCGGGATGCAAACTGTCCGTATTTGCACACCTGACGCAGGGCAGGTGAACCCCAAATTGGGACTTAGCCCAGGAGGGTTTTTGGCTTTACCCAGGAAAAAATTCAAGGGTGAGCCAGTTGCATTAAACAGCAACTTCTGCTGAAGCGGCCAATACAGCCGCAGCCAAGGCAGCCTCCTTGCAGAGCAGGGCTCTCCGTGGGCAGTGTGCCCAGAACAGTGGTGCGGGGGCAGATCTGCGGGCTTACGTCCACCCACCTTTAGCTATATGCAAATTAAGGGTGGTTTGTGTGGAAATTTCTAGGACAAGGGTGGTAACTGCTGGGTCATCAAGTCATTGCCACGGAAACAGGCGGTCATTTTGGGTGTTGCCTTGGCAATGGTAAACCCACGTGGCACACTGGTGGGTGTGTCTTATGGAAAGCTGCTTTTACCCCAGCCCTGTTTCAGCTCATCCTCGATCTGATCCAGTGTCCAAGTCCCTGCCTGCAGAGTCACACCCTGCCTGCCTCTCACTCAGGTCGGACAGGCAGTGAGGGAGGAACTGAGTTCTGACTCCTATGAGGATTCAGGAGAACTTCAGCCTGAGCCTGGAGGAAAGAAACAGGAGAGAACTCGCCAGAGCCTCTGCTTCGAGTCCTCCGTTTAGGCCATTTGTCTGATGATGTTGGAAAATACCTCGTTCTCCCGGCGAGAGGGCAGGCTTCTTTGGAGCAGGAATTCACTGCCTGTACTCTGGAGAGAGCTGTGCACCCAGCCGATGTTCCATGGGGGTAGTGGCAGAAGGCTTTGGCTTAATCTTCCTTCACTAAACGATTAGTGGCACTCTAGGGAAGAAATGAAGGGGTGAAGGTCTTTCAGGCGAGTGTCCTGAAGCCTGTGTCTTCCCTGACCTTGAGAATAGGAGATCAAGGGTTTTGGGGATTTTTTTCTCTGCTGCAAATGACTGGGGCCACTGAGTCTCCTCTTAGCACAACCAACCATCTTGGTGGCCAGGGCTTTTCCAGGAGATGGGACGCTCAGTGCTAAAACTGGGCAGGCCCAGGCTCACTGGGACAAGTCGGTTACCTCACTCTTTCTGACCACAGGCTGCTGGGAGAGGAAAGCAGCTTAGGATGCAGAGGAATGAAGGGAGCAGAACAGGCACACAGAGAGGCTGGGACAGCGAGACGGGAGGAGCCCTGAGCCCAGGAGCCTAGCACAGGGATGTTCTCCTAGCGTGGGGTCACCTCCCACAACGCACCGCTCGCACCCCGCAGCAGTCCGTGGTTTGTGCCTGTGACCCCCCTTTTGCCTTTGGCCGCTTCCCCGGATACCATTTCTAGTTCTCCCTCCCATTCCCTGCACGGTCTCCGCCTTGGTTGCTGTAAAGTGCAAAGCTCAGCACGCAGGGCGCAAGTGTAGAGCGACCTCTGCAGAGGCGAGTGTGGCATCCTCCTTGCTGCAGATGTCAGGCCTTTGTTAATGCAGCCTAAAACAGCATCCCGCGTTCAGTGAGCACCATCATGCTCCGCCCAGAGCCAGCTGAGCCTGGAGTTGACAGGATGGCCCCTTCCCAGTTCTTTTTGTGTGAATTGCACTCAGGCATGGAGTCGTTGGAAGAACGTGTAAACCCATGGTAAAGGGAAGGGAAGGGGCAGGGGACATGGGGGTTTGGGTCGACGGAGGCAAGAACCACCTGGCTTCAGGGTTTGGGTGCCTGCCAGTCACAGCTCCCAATAATCAGCTTATTAGAGGGAGACAGTATCCCTCAGGCCAGGAGAGAGAGAAGAGAGCCAGTTCTCCCCTGAGCAGATTCTGAAGGCAATGAAGGCAGCAGACAGCCTGGCCTCCGCTCTGACCCCAGGGAGCCCGCCCTGGCTGGTGTGGGCAGCAGGTGAGGGAGGCCTTTGCTGGAGCCTGGCCCAGGTCAGGTGGCTCCATCGTCCTCTCCCAGGTCTGGATACACAGCGGGGTCCATCCCTGCCCATTGCCCCATCCCAGGGCACAGCTCCCATCACCCTCAACAGAACAAGCTGGACCCAGCCCAAGGAGACAGGCAGGTGATGGGAGGTGTGGGGGCAGTCCAGGCAGGACTGGATTCACAATAGAAACTTATAGCCAAGGACTCCTGCGCCCAGGGAAGGGTCCGAACGGAAGCGGAGGCCTCACGGGCAAAGGCTGTCAGCTGGGCGGGGGGTGCCCTAGCAGGGGGACTGGCAGCTGGGCGTGGGGTTCCCTAGCAGGGGGACTGGCAGCTGGGTGGGGGGTTCCCTAGCAGGGGGACTGGCAGCTGGGTGGGGGTTGCCCTTGCAGGGGGACTGGCAGCTGGGCGGGGGGTGCCCTTGCAGGGGGACTGGCAGCTGGGGGGGGGGTGCCCTAGCAGGGGGACTGGCAGCTGGGCCGGGTGGGTGATGCTGGGCTGCGCTTCCTGGCCCTTCAGCACCCTGTAAACCCGGTGTGCTCTTCTCACTCCCTGGGATCCTCAAATCCACCCTGCCATCCCATGTCACACGAGAATGAGGATTCAGAGAGGTCAGGTGACTGATCAAGCCCCACAGCCCAGGTCTTTGCGGACCAAATGCCACTGCCCTCACCAGCCGAAACAGAGAGACTTTGTGTTTGAAGGAGGCAAGTCCTACTCAGACCGGCCTGGGAGCACACGTCACACATAGCGCCACGTGGCCAGTGTCTTCATCAGCCTGTACTGGCAGCTGAACGGGACCAGGGACCAAAGGGCCCCAGGCAGGGCTTCTGGAGCCAAGGCCTTTTTGCCTTTCAGAATAACGCTCTAATACATTCCAGGGAGGACCCCCTTTCCAGAACTCAAGGGTCAAGATTTGGGGGACATCTCCAGGACCTCCCTTTACGGGGGTGTGAGGTGCACATTCTCTTCACCTGTTGGAAGTTGAAACGTGCAGACTCAGGGGTGGACGGCACTGAGGGGAGTCCTGACGCCAGGTCTCATCCTGACCGTGGCCGGGTGTGGGGCTGAGCTCTTTGCTGCCCTAGAAGGCTGAGTGGCCATGAACGGCGTCAGTGTGAGGCCGCAGAGAGGGGAGGCTGACGTAAAGGCAGCACCTGTCAGGGAATCGTAATCCCGTCTAGAAGCGAAGGGCCCAGGTCTGTGAGGAAGGGGACGTCTGTGTCTGGTTTCCTGGTGGCAGCACCCCTTCATTCAGTTATAGACCCTCAGATTTGTCAGCTTGCTGGTTTCTATCCTGAGGACAGGTCAGCCCCCTCCCGGGGTGGGTGGTGTGGCCCCCTCCTACAGGTCCCAGAAGGAAGGAAGGGCCACACCCAGGGCTGTCCCTGCTTCATCCTGTCCTGGCTCATCCCAGGCCTTGGACCCAGAGTGAGGAGGGAAGGTGGGGATGGATCACGGAGGGTGAGGCTGGCGCTGCGTCCTGATTTTCAAGGTGCAGCACCCCCAGGAGCTCAGAGGAAACGGTGTCTCCTCCCCCAGAAGACCCAGACACGCAGCGCTCTCCATGACTCATGTGGAGCTCAGACCAGCCGAGACCCAGGATGGGAAGGGGAAGGAGGGAACCCGCATTAAAAAGCTCAGAGAGGGATCATGGCCTCCTCGGGCCCTTCTGGATCCTGAGTAAAGGGCAAAAGTCAAGGGCAGCGCTGTCATGAGAGGGATCAGGGCCCAAACAGCCATCTAAGGGTCAGCTCTGGCCAATGCTGGGGTGTGGAGCCTCTGAAAGCCTCGTCAGGCTGAGCTGGCCAGGGACCGGGGACAGGGCACAGGTCCTCAGGGGGATCAGGATGAGGCAAGAGTGGAGGGCCAGACCCCGTCCTCCGCAGACACAAGTTCCTGCGCGAATGCACTTTGCTCTCTTGCAGGCGGCCTGCCCGGGGGAAGCGGTGGAAGGGGCCATCTGCATGCCCGGGGGAAGCGGTGGAAGTGGCCATCTGCACTGGGCTCGCTGCAGGCAGGCTTTGCAATGGACACTCAGGGCCAAGAGGAGGGCTCTTCCGTCCTCAGGAGCACTTGGGGCTCGCACCTGCCTCATTTAACCACTCTCTCCGTTTTGATGAGGGAGTCACAGGCCCACAGTCACTCTTGGTTCTGCTCATGAGAAAGTGGTAAGCAGGTTCCATGAACACCCAGCAGAGCCGGTGGCAGGAGCCCGGGCGGCAGGAGTGCGTGGGCGGGGCTGCGGCTGGGGGGCCGGGGCAGGTCACTGGACCAGCAATGGCATCTCAAGTGCAGGAAAAACTTCCTCTCCAATGTGCCTTCTCATCCCCCGCCATCCAGCTCACAGAGGAGCCCAGGTAACGCGCCCCGGAACGGGGTTATCCTGCCAGGGCCCCCGAGCAGGGCTGCACTCTGAGCCCATCCCAGCATCAAAGTCTTGTATTGGTTCCTGAGGAAGGCGCCTGCTGGCATAGTCAGAAACACCCTCTTTTTTGCTAAGGAAAGACAGAGGTTTGAGATGAGTCGATGTCGCAAATCTGGAAGGGCCGATGGTGGAAAGAGCAGGATTTGAACCTCTTCCGCGGAGCAAGACAAACGCAATTTAGAATCACAGCACGTGTTTCTTTTACGAACCCGAGGGCTAAGCTCCCGACCCCACCCCCCACCAGCGTACATGCGGGGTGTCCTGACCCTGCGGCTGCCCGGCTAGGCAGGCCGCAGCTTCATCTCCGACACCCTGTAGCTGTACTTGTACCCTTTCCCCGACTTCCAGTTGATGCCGTTTGCAAAGCTGTCGTGGGCCCCGCCAAGGTAGCGACCGTTCAGGTTTGACACGTGGCAGGTTTTGTACCACCAGGCTCCCTGGTACATCACAGCACAGCTTTGGGTGTGAAGGTCATTGTCCTGGTCTTTGGTGGAGAAGGACTGGTTGTTGTGGGATGTCAGGGAATCACCTGCTCAGGAAGAAATGTGAGTGTCGTTATAGGCCATAATGTTATTATAGGCACAATAAGTCTTTCCACCTGAGGCCTGGCCTGGCGGTCCTCCATGTATGGTTCCGCAGGCTGTGCACTGCACAATCCAAGGGGTACAGTCCACGACTTCAGTGAATACTGCCCTGCTGTTGGCAGTGGCCTTAGAAAATTGCCTTTAGGTCTAGCCCTGCTACCTAATGTGTAGTGTGTTTATTTCATGCAAGGACAGGAGGTAGGATCATCATTCTCTACTCTGGATTCCACCGTGGCAGATCCCTTCCAGCCACATCCTGCAGAGATGTCAGCTGCTGTCACTGTGCGTAGGTCCCTGCTCTGCAGACACTTCCTTCCTACTGGTGTCCTTGCCGGGGTTTCAGCACACTGAGCACAGACGTTAATGTCGCAGGTATAGATGGACAACCCAGGCTCAGAGAGGCGAGGCCTCTTCCACAAGCCTGCCAGTACACAGAACACACTCCCTCCACGTCCCCAGCACCCTCGGAGGCCCAGGCCACGCGGCCCAGCACAGACACTCACCCGCACTGCCCTCCACAAAGGCCCCCAGGACCAGCCTGTACTTCTCCGCCTCGCCCGCCATCTGGAAGGAACTGTACTTGGCAAATTGGTGGTTGTCCTCAAAGTCCACCAGGTCTACGCGGAGCTCGCTGGTCCCTGAGGGAGGAAGGTTTCAGGGTCCCAGCAGAAGAGCCCTCTGCCTCCAGACACGGGAGCTGGGGAACGGGGGCAGGGGCTGGAAGGAGGTCTGGGTTCCATGGAGGCAGAGCGTGGGGAGCACTGTGGCTTCCCTGGGGCCTGTGCAGCTCTGACCCGCAGGTGGTGCTGAGCCGCAGGGAGAGACTCGACTCCCAAATCCTCGAGGGTTAGAGGCAGAACTGGGGTTGGGCCCAAACTCCACTACGGGGCCACTGGGTCCCTCCTTCCCACACTCAGGATCTAAGGTGCCGGTGGGGCCCAGACCAGAAGAGGCTTCAGCCCAGAGCTCCGACCCTCTCCCATCCCGATGCCTCCAGAGCCAGTGGCAGGGGCCGCAACCCTCGGGGGTCCCAGTGCCACCCTGTGTGTGCTCAGGGCCCAATCCCCTGTGGGCCAAGAGGTGCTTATGTTCCAGGCGGCCCAGGCCTAAGGGGCAGGGGCACCTCCATTCAGGGCCCCGCGACCCCCGATCTCCGGCAGCCGCCCTACCCCGGGCGGTCAGAGCGTGAATGTTGTCATTTCCCAGCCAGAACTCCCCCAGCTGACTGCCGAAGCCCTGCTTGTACGCGGCCCAGTCCCGGTAGAAGTCCACGGAGCCGTCCGCCCTCCGCTGGAAAACCTGTGGAGGAGCCGGGGGACGGGAGCCAGGGGCCAGGCCGAAGTCCCACAGCGCGGGGGACCCGCCCTCCAGAGGAGCAGCGCGTGCAGATGGCAGAGCATCACAGCCGGGCCAGCAGCTCGCAGGCCCCACGGGAAGATGAAGGAGGAAAGGGGGCCCCAGGAGGGGAGGCAGCAAGCCCCAGGCCACACCGCAGGAAAACGCCGGCCCCTCCCAGCCTCCCCCACGGCCTGGACTTTTACCCACGGGTCACCCCCACCCCCCAGTCATCTCTGCCTGTCCCTGTGCAGGGGGATAGAGAACTCCAGAGTGTTCTCCCAGCAGGTGTGCAGCCTGGCCTCCGGGACTCCCAGGCTGGCCCACCCTGCCCAGGGCCCCTCAGCGCCCCCACACTCACGGTCCAGCCCCCTCCGTCCGTGTCCATGTCACACAGCACGGTCAGGGGCTGGCAGTCGGGCAGGTAGACGGTGTGCCAGCCGCTCAGGAAGTGCCCCCGGTCCCGCAAGTCCTTGCAGGTGCGTGGGCCTGGGAAGGGAACCCGGGGAGTGGCTGCAGGACGGGAACCCTGGGCAGGGCAGGGGCAGTGGGAGGGAGGCCCGGGAGGGAGGAGCAGGCCCACGGGCATCTGTGTGGACAGAGCAAGACTCCGAGGCCTGGACGGGGACAAGGCTCTGAGGGCCACGCCGCTGTGATGGCCACTCCCAGTCTGCCTGACCCTCCCATCTCCCCGCGTCATTCCGTCCTTCGGCTCCTGTGCACTCGGCCTTCTGGGGTAAAGCCGAAGGTGGAAGAAAGTAGCCATGGAGGGCACTGAGGTTGTCTGGACAAGATTTGTCACCTCCTGAAATGATTAAGGGACAAGGGAATGGGCACACCGCCTTTGTCTTTTCTTTGTATCTGTCACTTCCTTCTGGCGATGGCATCCTATGACCCTGGACTTCCAGCCACAGGCCGTGGGGGGAGTGTGGGGGGAGCGTGGAGGGGGGAGCATGGGGGGAGCGTGGGGTGGTCAGTCACCTGTCAGGCACGGCTGGGGCTCCCCGGGTGCTCCTGTTCGTGGGTGAGAGAGGACACACGTGTCACAGTTTGGAAATCAGAGCCCTTGAGCCCCCACTGGTCCGCGGATACCGTGTAAAACGTGGAGACCATCTTCTGGTCCTCTCCAGGAGGAGATGGTGGGGGTCCAGTCAGGGAGTCCCTGAGCCTGCTTCCATGGGCCACATTTTTCTTTCCCTCAAGGGAGGCCCACACTGGCCCCTCCACGACACGCACCCCTCTCGGAGGGGCCTGGGGAAGCAAAGGCCTCCATCCCAGAGACTGTCGAGGCCTCCATGTGCCAACCAGAGGGAGCCTGGATCTTCAGGGCTCTCCCGGGGCCCCAAGGCCTGCAAACAGCCCATCTTGGTAGACGCAGTAATAAGATGGGACAGCGTTGTTAGGGTCTGGGCGCCAAACTGTGTATTTTACCTTTAGACACAATGCATGGCTGAGCCCGGGGTGCGGTGAGTGTAGGGGGATCTTATTCTGAGTAGGTCTGTGGGTAAGGGTGAGTGAGTAAAGGGAGCTTCAATTTCCTACTGTGTCTTTCTCTGATTCTTCAAGATATTCCTCATGAAACTCTGTCAGAAAATTATTTATTTTAAAGCAGAGCATTTCCGCGAACTCTGTGCTGAGAGCTGATTTGGGTGGTTCTCCAGCGCCCCGGGGCCTGCTCCCCACACATGGTGCTGGCTAGAGATACAGCCTCGGGGCGGCGTCAGGAGGAGGGGACCAGACTGGACCTAGTGCTTGGGGGACGGAGGCCAGGGCTGAGTGGGACTGAGAGAGGTGAGCAGACACGCCCACCCTGCCCTCCCAAGGCCACTTCCACCTTAGAGGGACAGGATTTCGCCTCAGACACACCCACAGGGCAGATGCTCCGGTACTGAAAACCTTCCCCTACCCGAGAACCTCTTCCCCATACACAGCCCCCCACTGAGAACCCCTCCCACTCCAAAACTCCCTCCCCCCACCCCAGAAGCTTCCCCCGGTATTAACGGCTCTCCCCGGTACTGACAGCTCTCCCCAGTACTGACAGCGGTCCCCGGTATTGACAGGTCTCTCCGGTATTGACGGCTGTCCCCGGTATTGACAGCTCACCCTCCATACTGATAACACCTCCCCACAACCTGCACGTTGGAAATCCCTCCCCCGACATTGAGAAGCCATCTCCAACACTGATAACCCCACTTCCCCAAACGGAGAACCCCCACACACATTGAGAACCCCTCCCCCACACTGAGACCCCTGCCCTGGACGGAGCCCCGGAAGCCCCGCCCACATTCCTCTGCAGCCTTGGCTGCAAGGAGCTTGCCACCCCTCCTCACTCTGGTCCCCTCCTTACCCTTGGGCCCAGGTGGTCCTGCCTTCCCAGGGGGTCCAGGGGGGCCACGTTCTCCTGCAATTTCCAAAGACAAAACTCCCTGGAGCAAAACTCCCCAGCCAGGACCGAAGGGCCCACCCTGGAGCTGGCGGCTGTAATTTCCAGTCATGACCACGGCCCTGCTCAATACGAAGTACCCGAGGCCCCACCTGGGCTTGCCCGTCCTGCACCAGAAGGTTCTAGACCCGGGACCCAGACCTCATGGGGCTCTGCTGTCCACTCAGGGGCCGGGAGCTGGAAATCCAGACACCATGGGGGGAATCCCAGCTCATTTCCTTCCAGGTGTGAGCACAGAGGGAAACCCCTGGACTCTTTGAGCCTCAGTTTCCTCATCTGAGGCAGGTGGAGAAGAGTTTGTGGCCTCAGGGCTCAGGCGAGAAGGTGGAGGGACATAGAACTTTGAAATCGTGCCAGTGGCCGAGCAAAGCTGGTGTTGGGTCAAGGATGGGGAGACAGCCCTACAGAAGCGTGTCCACATGTGAGCTCATGAATAGTTAAGAAGGACACTCCGCCATTTCAGAGCCGTGCTGGGCCTTGGGCGTTGGCTCTGTCCCTGGCTCTAGCAGGGCCCGACCCAGGCTCAATTTAGGTGCAATGGTGGGGGCGTTGCCCAGCTCAGCATCTAGTTTCAAAAACAGCAAGAGCCAGTGCCCCCACCATGCCCTGCCTCCCCCCACCCCCCCCCCCCGGCCCACACTTACCTCTCTGTCCATTGGCGCCTGTCTCTCCCATTGGCCCTGGGATCCCCGGCAGCCCCGGCAGCCCTGGCAGCCCTGGGCAGCCTCGAAGAATCGTGAGCTTGTCGGAGCCCTCCACGCCCACCACCTTCACCTCTGCAGAGAAACACAGGTGGGCACTCAGTGTCACCTGGGCCTGAATACTCTACTGAGCCACAGACACATCACTCAACTGAAAGGCACCTGCCACCTTGGTGACATCAGGAGTGGGCAGATGGCTGCAGCCACAGCCACCTCCCTCCGCCGGGTGCTCCTGCTCTGGTGAACACTTGGTCTGTCCTCACCTCCTGGGCACTGGTCAGGCAGGAAGGAGATGTGGGGCAGAAACCAGGTCTTGGAGGCCACGCTGCCCGAGGGGAAGCCTTACTTCCTCAGCACTGTGTGCCCTGAAACAAGTCCCTTGGCCCCTCTGAGCCTCTGTTCCCTTGCCTACTGAGGGCGCAGCTTCGTTTCAGCTCCGACCATTTAGGATAGCATCATAAACTCAGCTGTTCCCATCTATCGTACCATGGTCATCAATATTGGGTGAGAAGGACGCGGGGAGAGAGGCTACCAATGAGACTCCCGCGCCCGATCTTGGGAGCAGAGCAGAGAGTGGATGGGCTCCTGTGGATCCACCTCTTCCCTCCACAGAGGGAGGCGTCTTTCAGGGACACAGAACAAGCTGGTGCAGAACTAGAGGTGGAAGGCAGCTTCGTGGTTTTCCATTAGGTATCTCGAATTCAAGTTAGATGGTGTATTATAAAAATTACACGTGCTGTTATTTGACCATTTAGAAGCTCTAGAAGTGTTTCACCTGGGCCTGAATACTCTACTGAGCCGCAGACGTACACTCAACTGAAAGGCACCTGCCACCTTGGTGACATCAGGAGTGGGCAGATGGCTGCAGGAGGAGGAGGAGGAGAATGCTGCCCTAACCCCAGCGCCCCACAGTGAGCCACTAGGAGCTTCCAAGTGACCCTGCTGTCCCTGGCCTGTCACCCTCCACAGTAATGCAGTGCTGGCCACAGCACCCCCAAGCTCCGGAAGCCCCGGCTCTGCTGCGGTTAAAGCCGTGTCTCCTCCTGAGCACTCCAAACATCCCAACACGAGTCTCTGCAGGCATCGGGAACATCAAACTCCTGACCCTCCATCAGGTGGACGGAGTCAGGACCTGATTCCAGGAGCCGCGTGTTGAACCTGCCCTCCCATACTTTGGAACCCGTGGTTGGGCACCCGAGTGTCCTCTTGGGAGCCCCGAAGGAGGTCCAGAACACTTGGGGACAGTGCCACTCCTATGGTGCCACATCAGGGACACCATGGGAACCGCCACCTCCAGAGCCCAGCAGTTCCTGGATGGAAACGTCCCACAGTGCTGGGTGCCCATCCCTGCCGATGCTCTCTCTCCCCGTGATGGCAGTCACGGCAGAACACCTGACCGCTGCCGGCCCAGCTGGCGCCACAAGCCCCACCTCCCCCACAACACCACAACCGCGCCTTTTACGCTTAGAGGACATGCGGCCCGGGGAGGCTGGAAACCTGAACGGTTTCGGTGATGGGTGGGCAGGCAGAGGACACCCCGTCTCTGAGATGCCACATGCATTCAGGACCTCTGCGTCTGCTCACACAGACGACGCGTGCGGAGCTGCTGTCTCGACAGATGATGTGCCACACGGCCTGGGGCAAGGCCTGGAAGCCAGGAAGCTGCCAGTCATGAAGCTGCCCGCCTTGCGGGATGAGAAGTTTCCAAGAGGAGGTCCTGAAGGGACTCACCTGGACAGGTTTCTGCCGCCTGGACAGCCCAGGACATGCCCAGGAGTGTGAGCAGCAGGGGGGCAGGGCCCAGGACCCCCACAGCTCTGTCCAGCTCCATCTCTTCTGGTCTTTGCTTCAAGAGGTCCCCGACCTCTTATAGGACTGGAGAGGCCAGCCTCCCTCAGACTCTAATTTCTCATCTTCCGAGTGACAGCCGCTTCCTCTCTGCCGGCTTGGTGACGCCAGCAGGGGGTACGAGGTCATCTCCAGGGCTGCTCCTTCCGCCCGCCCCTTGGGGATCCCAGGGCATCTCTCATCCCTGCAGGGGGATGGTCTGCTCCCAGGGAACAGGCTGACTCGCTCCCAGGGAACAGGCTGACTCACTTGTGGCCTTGCGCGAAGCCCAGGCCCATCCGCCCACCTTTGTTCAGTGGTGAGCAGAGGACACCAGGAGCTGAGGACGGGAACGAGGAAGGGTCTGCTAAAGACGTTCTGCTTCAAAGACTTCTCTCTCCCTTGCCCGAATCCCTGAAGTCCTCATGGCGAGAGCTGGTCATTGGCCACTGGGGTGGACCTTACACGATAACCCTCACCGTGTCATGAGTGGACTTGGAACGCTCCTCAGGAGGCGTGGAAACTGCCACTGGGAGGTCCAGGCAGGATGTCAGGGCCAGAAGGAGAGGAAAATGCATGTGTGTCCACCGATTCCCGGGGAAGTATGTAGAGCTAGGTTTCCCACCTCAGTGGCACACAAACGTGAGGGCAGGGAGACAGGGTGGGTAGCCTGGGGGACTCAGACCCCAGTGCACGTCCAAGGGGGAGGCCTTGAGGGGCTGAGCCTGTCGCGGGGGTGGGTGAGAGTAGGCGCATTTCACTCCCAGGGCCCAGGAGAGCCCCTGAGCCTGAGGCCAGGTGTCCCACCTGCAGGCAGCTGTGGTCTTCAGTGACTGTCCCTGGGGCAGAACCCCGGCCTTGGAGGCCACCCTGCCTGAGGGGAAACCTTACTTCCTCAGCACTGTGTGTCCTAAAACAAGTCCCTTGACCCCTCTGAGCCTCTGTTCCCTTGCCTACTGAGGGGTGCAGCTTCATTTCAGCTCCGACCATTTAGGATAGCATCGTAATCTCAGCCGTTCCCCTCTATCGTGCCATGGTCATCAATATCAAGTGAGAAGGACACGGGGAGAGAGGCTACCAACGAGACTCCCACTCCTGATCTTGGGAGCAGAGTTCCCAGAGGCACGCTCTCACCCGGGACTGAGCCAGGTTAGAGACAGAGACAGTAGCAGGTGGGGCCCCAGACCCCGCATACCTAGGGCCCCCCAGAGACAAAATCATCGCCACACCCCACCTGCCGCCATGGGGATGCTGGAGTGCCTCCTTCCTTGGCAAGATCAGTAGAAGGATTTTCGACTGTGACCCCAGCCCAGGAAAGCCACGCAAGAAACTAAATTCCACTGGATGTTCCTTCGACGCCCATGGAGATGTGTGGTCCTGAGACTATGACCTGTCAAGAGCCCCCTGGGGTCCATGGTGTTGCGGGCAGTGCTGGATGTGGTCCAGGAATGAGCCTCGGGAAGACACAGGCTCCACGGAGATGCAGAAATGGAACCTAAGAAGATGGCTTGGGGGCATCTTCCCCCAAGTCCTGAAGTCACCTGCAGAGGAGCCAGGTCCCTAGAGCTGCTCAGTGAAACCCCAGCAGCCAAAATTCCGGATCCTTACACAGGTTCCTTAACTGCATGCTATTTGTCCTTCTTAACAGGAGCATCTTTCAAGCCTGGGTGACTTAGAATTAAGTCTAGAAGGCTTTAAAATCTCAAAGACACTATATTAATATTTTAGTGTTCAGAAATCTAAAAAAAATATGCTACGTAAAGCACTCGTGATAGTCAAGAGAATTTGGTGTATCGGAGCGGGTCCAGGGTGACTTCAACAGAAAGTGGCCAATTGAGTATTGATTTGACAGAGTGCATTTATGCAGAAACCTTACTGAATTCATATAAACTATAGAATCAGTTTATTGGAACTCCGAGTTTATCACATGGTGAATTTTAATGATTATATTTCTAACAGTTCATATTCAGAAGATTTTTTTTAAAGTTACACAAAGTACTAAAGATTGAGTGTGGGTATATTAAATGAATAAATGCAGTTACAGTGTTTGAAGGTGTTTAGTTAACTAAGTTAGGGAATGGGCCAAGAATTATTCTCAGGTTCCTTACAGGAGGTTATTAAAAGCTAGAATAATAAGATTTATAAGTCACACTTTAAAAATGAAGGCAGAGGCCGGGCGCGGTGGCTCAAGCCTGTAATCCCAGCACTTTGGGAGGCCGAGGCGGGTGGATCACGAGGTCAAGAGATCGAGATCATCCTGGTCAACGTGGTGAAACCCCGTCTCTACTAAAAATACAAAAATTAGCTGGGCATGGTGGCACACGCCTGTAGTCCCAGCTTCTTGGGAGGCTGAGGCAGGAGAATTGCCTGAGCCCAGGAGGCGGAGGTTACGGTGAGCCGAGATCGCGCCATTGCACTGCAGCCTGGGTAACAAGAGCGAAACTCGGTCTCAAAAAAAAAAAAAAAAAAAAAAAAAAAAAAAAAAAAAAATGAAGGCAGAATGCAGCTTTTATTAAGTATGATTTTTAATAAACAGAAATAATTAAATTTGAATTCATTTTAGAAAACGAAGACCTGAAGTCTTTGGTGCACTCAGAATTGCCCACAAATGATAACATACAAAAAACAAAGCCCTCCCAAGCACCAGCGTAAATGTCAGTGGGGGATGCTTCCAGGGGGTCATGTCACTTGTTATGGGTGAGGTGGCTGAGGCCCAGAGAAGGGCAGAAGGTTCCAGAAGGCACATGGCCAGCTCATGGCTGAGCCGGCATCCAGCTCCAGCAATTTGGGTCCCACCCTTGGCCTTTTCTATACTCCTGTATTAATCGGGGTTCTCTTAGAGGGACAGAAATAATAGGAGATATATACATATATATAAAATGAAGAGTTTATTAAATATTAACTTACAGGATCACAAGGTCCCACAATAGCTGTCTGCAAGCCAGAGCAGCAAGGAGAGCCGGTGTGAGTCTCAAAACTGAAGAACTCGGAGTCGAATGTTGAAGGGCAGGCAGCACCCAGCACCAGCACGGGAGAAAGGTGTAGGCTGGGAGGCCAGGCTCCGTCTTGCCTTTTTCCGTTTTTCTGCCTGCTTTATATTCACTGGCAGCTGATTAGATTGAGCCCACCAGATTAAGGGTGGGTCTGCCTTCCCCTGCCCACTGCTTGAAAGCTTAAACTCCTTTGGCCACGCCCTCTCAGACACACCTAGGATCCATACTTTGCATCCTTCAATCCAATCAAGTTGACACTCAGTATTAACCATCACACCTTCCTCCAGGAGTTTCCCTTCCACGCAAGGTCCCCCTGTGCCTGAGCCCAGGTCTCCACCCTCAGGGTGCCAGCTGTTCTAGGACAGGTGGCGCTGTGCACAGGAGACGGACAGGCAGGCGTGGGTCCCATCGGTGAGGTCTCGAACGTGACCACCGTCTCACAAAGGCCAGGAGGAGGGACATGGAGGATGGTGCCATGAGACTCTTGTAGCAGAGGGCAGTGGCTTCATGCTGCCGGAAGGTAAATGGTGATCATGGAAAGTTAGTCATGACAAATTCTAACACGACCACTAAAATAACAACTTTCAAGATTCAAGCCAGACAAAGTATGTTCTCAGACAACAATGGAATTAATTAGAAATCAAGAAAAGGAAGATGTCTAGAAAATCCCCCCAAATATTTGCATACTAAATCACATTCTTCTAAATAAGGTATAGGAAACAAAAGCGGTCAAAGGAGAAATTAGAATTTTGAATTGAATTAAAACAAAAATGCAGTAAAATACAGTTTGCTTGGAGTTTTTTTTTTTTTTTTTTTTTTGAGACGGAGTTTCGCTCTTGTTACCCGGGCTGGAGTGCAATGGCGCGATCTCGGCTCACCGCAACCTCCGCCTCCTCAGTTCAGGCAATTCTCCTGCCTCGGCCTCCTGAGTAGCTGGCATTACAGGCACGCGCCACCATGCCCAGCTAATTTTTTGTATTTTTAGTGGAGACGGGGTTTCACCATGTTGACCAGGATGGTCTCGATCTCTCGACCTTGTGATCCACCCGCCTCGGCCTCCCAAAGTGCTGGGATTACAGGCTTGAGACACTGCGCCCGGGCTGCTCGGTGTTCTTAAAGCACTCCTTGGGAGGAAATTACAGGGCTAAATGCTCACTAAAGAGGAGGAAAAGCCTCAGGTCAACAGCCTCTGCTTCCATCTTAAGAAACTGGAAAAAGAAGAGTAAATTAAATCCAAAGTAGAAAGAAGAGAACAAATCATTATGAAAAAGACCAGAAAATCAATACAACCTGAAACCGATTCTTTGAGAAGGTAAATAAAATTTATAAATCTCTAGTCAGATTGAAGAAAAGACATAAAAGAGAGAGAATGCAAACTATCGTTATTAGGAAGAGATCGATGACCTCACCACGAATTCTACACTTATTAGGAGGAATGTAAAGGGATAGTGAAGCAATTTCGTGCCAGTACATTCAACAGAAGAAATGAAACGGACAATTTCCTTGAACCACCAAAGTCACTCAAGAAATACATAAGCTGAACAACTGGCATGGTGGCTCGTGCCTGTAATCCCAGCATTTTGAGAGGCCGAGGTAGGTGGATCACTTGAAGTCAAGAGTTCGAGACCAGCCTGGGCAACATGGTGAAACCCCATCTCTACTACAAATACAAAACTTAGCTCATGTGGTGATGGGCACTTGTAATCCCAGCTACCTGGGAGACTGAGGCAGGAGAATCACTTGAACCCGGGAAGGCAGAGGTTGCAGTGAGCTGACATCGCACCATTGCACTCCAGCCTGGGCAACAAAAGCTAAATTCCATCTCGAAAACAAAACAACAACAACAAAAAAACAAAAACTCTATACATATAAAATTAATTGAAATTGTAGTTAAGTCTTTACTTTTATTATAAAGAAAGTGTATCAGGGTAATGTGGTACTGATGCAAAGGTAGACTTATAGACCAATGGAACAGATAAGACAGTCCGCAAAGAAACAGAAGGTCTACAGAATAGAGAGCCCACCTAAAAAGTCTCCATGCCCAGACCGTGTCACTAATGAAATCTACCAACTATTTAAGGAAGAAATAATGGCAATTCTTCCCACATTCTTTCTGAAAATCGGAAAGTTACAACTACTTCTGCACTCATTCTATGAGCCCAGCAGTCCCCAAATAACAAAAGTAGGTAAAAATCATTGCAGGAAAAAAATAACTATAGGCTGTTAGCCCTCATCAAAATAGATCCAACAATTTTAAGCCAAATTTTAGCAAACCGAACCCAACAATCTATGAAAATGTATCACGAGCAAATGAGGTCTGGCCCAGGAATAGAATGTTTGTTTACCACTTGAAAATCAATGTAATTCTCCTTCTGACCAAGTTAAAAATGATATAAGATCACCTCAAAAGAAACAAAAAGATCTGAACGTCTTCATCCATTCCAGATAAAAAAGGCTCTTGAAAATGAATAGACCGTAATCATTTTCTATCACTGTGTAACAAAAACAAACAAACAAACAAACAAAAAACAAAACAAAACAAAAAAAAGCACGTTTATTATCTCATAGTTCTTGTGGGTCAAGAGTCCATGCACAGTTTAATGGGGCCCTCTACTGAAAGTCTCAAAAGCAACAATGGAGGTATCAGACAGGGCTATGCTCTCATCTGTGGTTCAACTGGGGAATGGTGTGTTTTTAAGCTCACTCAGTGTAGGGACAGACTGCAAACCCTTGTAATTGTATTAATAGGAATGAAGGATCCATTTTCTGGCTGGCTTTTGGTAGGAAGATGCCTTTGATTCCTAAAGACTACCTGCAGTTCCTGTCCTATGGGGTTCCCCAAACAGCTACTTCCTTCCTCAAAGCCAACAATGGAGTGAGAGACTCCAGCAAGACCAGCAAGATGGGAGCTACTGATTTATGCAATAATCACATACACAGCTTCCTCTTTGCCATACTCGGTTGGTTAGAAGCAAATCGCAGATTTTGTCTACACTCAAGGGGGGCTAGGGGGCGGTAGGGACCAGACCTGCTGTGAGCAGTGAGGTGCAAGGATCCTGGGGACCCCCGGGGGCCTGTCTACCATAGAAGGAAGCTTGCTCAAGAGCACCCACAAAAAGAAACCCCAGAGTTCACATGACATTGAATGGTACAAGACTGAAGGAATGCTATTAGAACAATCAAGAGCAACAGAAGGCCTTCACTCCCACCATTTCTACTCAGCAGGGACTACAGGTCCTAGTCAGTGTCATCGGCAAGAAAAAGAAGTCATGCTTACCAGGAAAGGAAAATGTAAACTGTCTTTTTTATTTAACACATGACAGGTTATATAGAAAATCTGATCAAATCTATGAAAAATCTACCAGAATTAAAAAGTGAGTTTAACAAGGTTGTAGTCTGTAACTTCCATATATACAAATCGATTGTTTCTTCAAATGTGAATCACCAATGAATAATCAGAAATTAACTTAAAACACCTTTTACAATAACATTGAAAATATAAAATGCTTATGGATAAATCCAATCAAATATGTGTAAGACCTATTCAGAAAACTACAAGATATTATTGGAAATTAATCTGCAGATGTAACCCAGTCCAAATAAAAATCCCAGCAGCTTTTTTTTTTTAACACAAATTAAAATTGATTCTAAAATTTATGTGGAAAAACACAAAATGTAGAATGCCAAAACATCTTTAAAAAATTTGGGGGGGTCAATACTACCTGATTTCAAGAATTATTATAAAGCAACACTAACGGGAAAATGGTTGTTTGGATGTAAAGGCAGACAAATAGAACAATGAAACAGAACAGACATTTTAGAAATAGACCCACATGGATGCGGAAATTGATATTTGATAAAAGCACAAAGGAAATGTAGTGGAGTAAAGCTAAACTTTTTAATAAGTGATGCTGAACTAATTGAATATGTAACAAAAAGAACATTGATCCCTACCTCACCACTATACAGGAAAATTAATTTGAAATAGATCATAGCTCTCAGTGGGAAATAGAAAAATATAAAACTTCCAGAAGAAAACACTGAGGTTAGGCAATGATTTCTTGGGATACTAAAAGCATAATCTCTAAAAACAAAATGTTGATTAATTGATTGTATCAAAATATAAATACTCTGTTGTTTGGGCTGGGCACAGTGGCTCCTGATGGTACTCCCAGGACTTTGGGAGGTTAGCTTGATGGGAGGCACATGCCTGGCATCTCGAGGATCCCTGCCCTTCAGGTCACATCGTCATCCTAACCAAGAAAAGGGCAGGAAGTGGAAGGGAGCGGCCAGGCTGCGGAGGGGAGGGGAAGGGAGGGGAGGGTGCTGGGAGCGCTGCTGCTGGTGCTCCCTCCCATGTGGCTGCACGCGGAGCCCACCCCAGTCCTCTGTTCTTTGCCCCTTTCTGTCTCCAGAGCCCCATACCCCCCAGGATCAGGGAGCTGTGCAGAGTGGGCACAGGGCTCCCTGCCTGGTCCCTCCAGAGTTCCTTCTGGGACCTGGTGCTGAGAGGGAGGATGTGGGTCTGTGGGGAGGTGGACTGTGATGGGCAGGAGAGGCCGGCTGCCCCTCACCCCGAAGGAGAGGCCCGTGAGAGCCGTCGGAAAGCTCGTGCTCTCGGTCCTGCAGGGTTTTCCTTTCTAAGAGCCTACAGGGGTGTGCTTGACAGCGAATAAACAGCACGGCTTCGAAGTGTACGACTTGAGAGTAGGTTGACAGAGGATGCGCCTATGAAACCAGCACCACAGTGGGGACAAGGAACAGATCTGTCAGCCCCAGAGGCTTCCTCGTTGCAGTCCCGCCTCTCCCGGCCCCGCTCGCCAAGGCCCCAGGCGACGTCTGCGCTTGTCTCTGTCACTATAGCTTGTTTTCCTGAGATGCTTTACGGATGAAATGACATCCCAGCCACTCTCTGCTGCCTCCTATTTCAAGGGTCATCATGTTGTACTGTGCCCAGCAGGAGGACACGGGGATGGTCCGGACAGTGGCTCTCAGACAGGATGCGGTCAGCGATCCCAGAAACCACACTCAGTGGCCAAGCTGCTGGAATCCGTGGCAGAGACGACTAGTTCCTGGCGCTGCTCCGGGATACTGCCCGGCCCGATTTGGATCGCAGGTTCTGAGTAAATTACAGAAGAGTGGCAACAGGAATAAAACCCAGGCCCGCCCACTCAGGGGCTTTTCTGTAGCGCTCAAAAAATAATAACTATAAGTAAAAAGCATGTTAGAAAACAAAACACACTTTGGGCAAGGAAACCGAAGCACAAGGGCCTGTACCAGGTCGGCCACGGCGGGAATGGGTGGCCTGACTCCCGGGACAGAGGGTGCGTCTCTGGGTGGGGAACGGAGAGGGGGCACCCCCGAGTGGGAGCGCTGTGCGGAGAGGATTCTGACTCACTTCCAGGAGGAGGCTCTGAGCACACGAGCTGCCTTTTGCCAGCTTCCCTCCCACCCCCTCCCACCCACCTTCGTCCAGATGCCTCTCCATCCTCTGGGGCTCTGTGTCGTCTCTCCTCCCCGGGAGCATTTGTGACAGCCCAGAGTTTGGGGGGTTCACACCGTGTTCTCCGAACCCGCCTTCCTTTATCACAGTGCAGCGGCTGTGGGGTCAGCAGTGGGCTGGCCGTCCCCCCGAGGGCCAGGCTCTGTGCTCGGGGTGGGGTCCACCTTGTTCACCGGGGCTGCTTGGGGCTCAGCACAGGAGGCACCCAGGGCACCACCAAGGATATTCATTGCTGCCCCTCAGGGGTGGCCTCCCCCAGCTGAGGTAACGGGGGCTTGGTCCCCCCTGGGGCACAGCTGAGCTCGGAGGCCGGGTGCTGGGGGTGCAGGGAGTGGCAGGGTCAGGCCCCCAGGGTGAAAGCTGGGGCTGGGCATTTCTGGGCACCCCCTGGCCTTTGCTATTCCCAAGTCTACACTCAGCCCTCTCAGTGAGCCCACGGACCCCTGCATCCACACTAGGGCAGGGCGGGCCAGGCTGCAGGCGGCCGAGTCAGAGCTGTGGGCCTGCGAGAGCCCCTACCCTGGGGGACGTGTGCTGGGACCTGTGGTCTCCCACACGGAGCTGCAGCCAGCAGAACTCGGGAAGCTGGCATCCAGTGTCCCATGGCAGGGTGGGGGTTTACCAGGTACCACTAGCTACCTCCACATTAACTCCTTCAGCCTTGGATGCCCCTGGGGGAGAGGGACCCTGCCTGGCCCAGGGACTGTCCACAGGGGAGTCCCCGGAGCACACAGGAGGACCACCTGAGTCAGACCTGATTCATCCTCCCAGGCCTGTGGCAAACCCGCCCCATGGGCGGTGTGGACCCACACCTCCTGCAGCCGTCTGTCCCCCGCGGCAGGCTCTGGGTTACGGCGGACATGGGAGCTCGGGAATAGTTCGGCTCCCACCTGAGGGGCCTTTTCCACGAGCGTGTAGCCACCCCTGCACCAGGAGCAGCTGAGGACAGGAGCCAAGGCTCCTCCACGCTCCCCACACCCTCTCTTGCAGGCCCAGCCCCTTGGAGGCCTCTGCTCGAGACTTACAAGTCCCTGCGGGTCACGGGTTGGGAAGAGTCGTCTCTGAAGCAGCCGCAGTGGGCCTGCCAGGATTTCCACCTGGAGGTTGAGTCAGGCAGAGAAAAGGCAGAAAGAGGCCTCAGGGAGATTCACAGAAGCAAAAGCAAAACCAGAGACCCAGAGAGGGCCCTGAATTCCAGAGCGGGGAAGGGTGGCTGCCGGGGCTGAGCCCTCTCCAGGAGAGAGAGACGGACACGGGGGCGAGCCCTCCGTCGTCTGCGGGGTCTGGGCTCTGGGCAGCTGATCCTGGGAGGGGCCTGCCTGGCTGACCAGAACGAAAACAGGTGTTGTCAGACCTTATGCAACCCCCGTTTTGCTGGCTCAGCCTTCTGGCTACTTTCCCTCTGCAGGGGGCTCAGATCTGTCTCACCCACACCCCTTATTCTCATCTCTGCTTCGTTCTTGATGCGGGATTCATGCACACACGGTCACCTTTCCTACAACGTGTGAGGCTCTCAAAAGTGAGTCTTGGGGGACCCTAGGAGGCAGGTGGCAGGAAGCCTGGGGACGAGTGAGAAGAGCAGGGGCCAGATGGCCGCGCCAGGCAGCTCTGAGTGCAGGGATCACCAAACACGCTCTGTAAAGGGCTGATGGACACACAGTTGAAGAGTTGCAACTCACAGGGTCTTTGTCCCAGCTATTCTGCCTGGCACTTGGAAACTGCCAGGGATGATAGAAACCAACCAGAGACAATATGGCAGCCACGGGCACGGCTGTGCCAATAAAACTTTATTCACAAACAGGCTCGGTGGCCCTGCTTTCTCTTAGCCAGTGGATAATGCCCTCAGCCCTAGGGCATCTGACCCAGCGGTAGGGCCAGGTCACAGGGAGGCAAGGACAGGTGAGCAGTGCAGGGGCGTGGCAGTGCAAACGGTCGTGGCATCCCACGACCCCCTTTGAGGCAAGCGAGCACTCACAGCTGCGGTGAGGGAGATACACTAGGGCTTCGCCCAGCCTTGCAGGCCGGAGGCAGGGGGCTGGACGCCGGCGCTGGGTGCAAAGCTCTGCAGGCCATGTCCACAAGGGACTCGTGGGAGCTCCCACTTCCCATGAGGATGGGGCCATGATCCCCACGCTGCCCTCCTCCAGCCAGGGTGCATGCAGAGCCCCTCTGCCGCCAGCACCGGGCTAGGCGGGCCGCACCTTCATCTCCGACACCCTGTAGCTGTAGTGGTACCCTTTCCCTGACTTCCAGTTGATGCCATTGGCAAAGCTGTCATGGGCCCCCCTGAGGTAGCGACCGTTCAGATTTGACAAGTGACAGGTGACGTGCCACCAGGCTCCCTGATACTGCACAGCACAGTTCTCAGCAGCTTGGTCGTTGTCTTGGTCTTTGGTGGAGAAGGAGTGGTTGCTGTGGTATGTCAGAGAATCACCTGCTCAGAGGGAAAAACAGGGCATTTTTTGACGTGCTAGGGAGCCTGGATCCTAGGCCCAGTGCAGAGCTGCCATGGCCAGGAGCCCATGTCGTGCACTGCACAACTCCAAGGGGCACCACCCAGTGAACATGTGCTCTGCTCTGCTGGGACAGCCGCCTTGGCATCTCCTTGCCTGGTCTGCCCAGCCAGCTAACAGGCGTTCCTACACTTGGAGACCGCCTGGCTCTGGGTGGGGCAGCAGGGGGAGGCGTGCCGGGCAGCACAGAGCCTAGGGATTCAGTCTCTGTAGAAATATCCGTATCATGTTTCCTGTTCCCCATCAGTAATGGTAGCAGATAATCAGAGCCACTCTGTACCGTACTTTTACTACCTGTAGATCATAATTTTCACAAGTGCAGTCAACTGTGAGAGAACAGACGGATGGACAGACTGTGGGTCGGACAGGTTAAGTCACCCCTCAGTGTAGCATAGCAGAGGCATAGCCAGATGCTGGGCACACTCCCTCCACGTCCCCAGCACCCTCGGAGGCCCAGGCCACGCGGCCCGGCACAGACACTCACCCGCACTGCCCTCCACAAAGGCCCCCAGGACCAGCCTGTACTTCTCCGCCTCGCCCGCCATCTGGAAGGAACTGTACTTGGCAAATTGGTGGTTGTCCTCAAAGTCCACCAGGTCTACGCGGAGCTCGCTGGTCCCTGCGGGAGGAAGGTTTCAGGGTCCCAGCAGAAGGGCCCTCTGCCTCCAGACACGGGAGCTGGGGAACGGGAGCAGGGGCTGGAAGGAGGTCTGGGTTCCATGGAGGCAGAGCGTGGGGAGCACTGTGGCTTCCCCAGGGCCTGCGCAGCTCTGACCCGCAGGGAGAGACTCGAGTCCCAAATCCTCGAGGGTTAGAGGCAGAACTGGGGTTGGGCCCAAACTCCACTACGGGGCCATTGGGTCCCTCCTTCCCACACTCAGGATCTAAGGTGCCGGTGGGGCCCAGACCAGAAGAGGCTTCAGCCCAGAGATCTGATCCTCTCCCTGCCGCTGGCTCTGGAGTCATTGGGGCTCCATTCAGGGCCCCGTGACCCCTGATCCCAGGCGCTGCCCTACCCCGGGCGGTCAGAGCGTGAATGTTGTCATTTCCCAGCCAGAACTCCCCCAGCTGACTGCCGAAGCCCTGCTTGTACGCGGCCCAGTCCCGGTAGAAGTCCACAGAGCCGTCCACCCTCCGCTGGAAAACCTGTGGAGGAGCCGGGGGACGGGAGCCAGGGGCCAGGCCGAAGTCCCACAGCGCGGGGGACCCGCCCTCCAGAGGAGCAGTGCGTGCAGATGGCAGAGCATCACGGCCGGGCCAGCAGCTCGCAGGCCCCACGGGAAGATGAAGGAGGAAAGGGGGGCCCGGGAGGGGAGGCAGCAAGCCCCAGGCCACACCGCAGGAAAACGCTGGCCCCTCCCAGCCTCCCCCACGGCCTGGACTTTTACCCACGGGTCACCCCCACACCCCAGTCATCTCTGCCTGTCCCTGTGCAGGGGGATAGAGAACTCCAGAGTGTTCTCCCAGCAGGCGTGCAGCCTGGCCTCCGGGACTCCCAGGCTGGCCCACCCTGCCCAGGGCCCCTCAGCGCCCCCACACTCACGGTCCAGCCCCCTCCGTCCGTGTCCATGTCACACAGCACGGTCAGGGGCTGGCAGTCAGGCAGGTAGATGGTGTGCCAGCCGCTCAGGAAGTGCCCCCGGTCCCGCAAGTCCTTGCAGGTGCGTGGGCCTAGGAAGGGAACCCGGGGAGTGGCTGCAGGACGGGAACCCTGGGCAGGGCAGGGGCAGTGGGAGGGAGGCCCGGGAGGGAGGAGCAGGCCCACGGGCATCTGTGTGGACAGAGCAGGACTCTGAGGCCTGGACGGGGACAAGGCCCTGAGGGCCATGCAGCTGTGATGGCCACGCCCAGTCTGCCTGACCCTCCCACCTCCCCGTGTCTCCCTACCTTCACCTCCAGGGAACCCAGCTTTTGGGGTACACTCTAATTTTCTTTGGGGCACAAGACTATGAAGGCCGTGCCCTGCTTCTTCTCAGGGCATCTTCCAGGGGACCCAGCACTGGGGTCCTGTGGATCTGGCCGGTGCAGAGGGAAGAAAAGGCAGAGGCCTCTGGGGCTGGGACTGCAGAGCACCCCGATGCTCCTGGTGGGTGCAGGTCGGGGTGGGCTGGTCTGGGGTGCATGTGCAGGCAGGGCTGGAGGATCCGGGGCCCACCACCCACCTGTGTTACACAGATCGGGTTCCTGAGGGTCTCCTGGAGACAGGGACAGACAGTAAGAGCTGGAAGTCAGATAACTTGTCCCCCGCACAGAGCAGAAGATGGTGGCGCTTGTCTCACTCTCCTGGCATGAAGGTGGCCACTGCCCTCCAGAAAAGCTGCTAGTGCCTGTGGCCATCTTGGGTGGCTGTGACCCTTCTTGTCCCTGGAGGCAGCAGAGTGACTGGGCCTGCATTAATTGGCCCCTTCCTCCTGCTGCATGTCCAAGCTAGAGGGAGCTTGGTGCTTCGGGGTCTCCCTGAACCCCTAAAGGCTCCAGAGTGGCCTGTGTTTGTAGATGTGGCAGGAAGGATGCAGTCAGGTGAGGTCTGGACAAATGGGCGTTGATTTACATTTAGAGGCAAAGTATGATGGAGCCTCCAGCTGAGAGAGAGAACGTGTTCTCCCAGCGCGTCCGGCGCAGCTCAGAGCAGCTCGCGGGGAACAGCGGGGTTAGAGGGGCTGCTCTCCCTGCAGCAAGCTGCTCTGGGTTTTCTAAATAATTTGTACACACGCATCAGACAGCGTTCTATTGCATGTGTTACACACATATAACAGACAAATACCTATTATCTGTATGTGTAGGATGTGCAGGTTTCTAGTTTAATGTATCTGTTGTATGCTCACACATTCTCTGTGATCAGACTTGTCATGAATGCTCCCTGCCCACTCGGGCCAACCTAGGTTTTTAAACAGTGCCCCAAAAGGACTCCTGCAGGGGGCAGAAGACACGAGGTGACAGGACAGGGGATGACAGGTGAGATAGGGTGAGAGGGGCTGGGAGAGGTGAGCAGATGACCCTGTCCCACCCACCCAGCAGATGCTGACCTTGGAGGGGGAAGGCTTGGTCTCAGGCCCACCCACAGGTGGATGCCCAGGCTCTGAGAACCCCCCCACCATTGAGACCCTTCCCCGACTGAGAACCCCTCCCCCACGCTAAGGCCTCTGCCCCTGAGAACCCCCTCACCCACACTCAGACCCCTGCCCCTGAGAACCCCTCCCCCACGCTGCGCAGGTGTGAGCTCTGGTGAGGACAGTGTGGCAGCCCCAGAGGCCCCATCCACATTCCTCTGTAGCCGGGTCTGTAAGGACCTCACAGCCCCTCCTCACTCTGGTCCCCTCCTTACCCTTGAGCCCAGGTGGTCCTGCCTTCCCAGGGGCTCCAGGGGGGCCGCGTTCTCCTGCAAATTCCAAAGACATTGACTTAAGCAGAGCTCCCTGCTCAGGACCCGAAGGACCCACCCTGGAGCTGGTGGCTGTGACTTCCAGTCATGACCCGGATCCTGTTTGTGCTTTGATGTGACCGTGGCCCCACCTGAGTGTGCCCGTCCTGCACCAGAAGGTTCTAGACCCAGGACCCAGGCCTCACGGGCTCTCCTGTCTACTCAGGGGCAGGGAGCTGGAAAGTCAGAGCCCATCCCAGAGCCCGTGGGTGCAGTCCCGGCTCTTCCCCTGCCAAGCATGAGAACCTGACAAGTGTCCTCACTTCCTGAGCTGCAGGTTCCTCCTGTGAAGCTGGTCCCTGGGAGACTTTTAGGCCCCCATCCCAGGTGAGAATAGGGACTGGGAATCGGAATCCTGCTGGTGGCCACAGCAGATGGTACCAGGACTGAAACCAGGGATGCTGCCAAAACACCCACTGGGCCCTCACTAGGTCATTGAAAGATGACGACCTGGCTAAGGTATCTCAGAACCCTGCTGGGCCCTGGGAGTCAGCTCTGTTCCTGGCTCTGAGCAGGGGCCCAACTCAGGCTCTCGATCTAGGTGCCATGGTGGGGGCGTTGACCAGCTCAGCATCTAGTTTCAAAAACAGCAAGAGCCAGTGCCCCCGCCATGCCCTGCCTCCCCACCCGGCCCAAACTTACCTCTCTGTCCATTGGCACCTGCCTCTCCCTTTGGTCCTGGGGCCCCCGGCAGCCCCGGGCAGCCTCGGAGAATTGTGAGCTTGTCGGAGCCCTCTACGCCCACCACCTTCACCTCTGCAGAGAAACACAGGTGGGCACCTGGGAAGTGAGATTTTCTCCTCTGCTGGGGCCTTGGTCTGTCCTCACCCCTCGGGCACTGGTGAGGAAGGGAGGTGAAGAGGGGCAGAGCCCTGGCGTTGGAGGCCGCCCCGACCTAGGGGAGCCTCCTCTCCTCAGTACTGTGTTCCCTGGGGACACTCACTGCACTCCGAGCTTTGCCCTCTGGGCTGCCAAGTGCGGATAACGACAAGGTTGTGGCCAGCGTAGACATAGAGAATGCGCATTTTACATCTCTCAGGGTAATTTACGGCACTTAGAAAGAGCCGCATAAACAGTGGGCCCTTTCAGTAACCAATGACAATAAATATTCCTAAGAAAATGGGGGGATTGGGGCTGACAGAGCGTTTTCCCTCCCAGACCCTGGGAAGGTGGCTGTAGAATTTCTGGGCTGGAAGGGGCCTTCTCAGTCCCGTGGAGAGGGGCAGTGTGGGGTCCAAGGACACAGAGCCAGGGGTGGCAAGGCTGGAGCCAAACTGAGGCTGTTTACTTCTTTGAAAGAACGTTTTTGTTGTGGTTGATTACAAATCGACGTGCCCTCCCAGGGCCCTCATAGAGGCGGTGGCCTGGAACAGAGCCCTCGCCCCGCTCACTGGTCAGAGCACCTGTAGATCACTTCTTTTATTTGCTTATTTTTTCTCATTAGAAAAGAATACTTAATAATGTTAGATAATCTAGAAAATAAGACATGCTGGGGGAAGAAATTAACTCACCCGTAACATAACCAGTGCAGGGCCCTGTGTGCTGTGTGTTTCTCGGCTCCCACTCGGGGCCTTTCCCCGCAGGACCCATCATTGCCCCGGTACCCTGGTCCACTAGGAGCAGGCTCAGGCCACGGTGCCCACTACGGTTTATGGCAGCCATCCCTGGTTCTGAGCCCAGAACAAGGTCCTCCAGCATGGTCCCGATGCAGGGGGGCCAGAGCCTCCCCCAGAAGATGGAGCCACAGGTGGAGCTGCCGGGAGCCACCTGAATGTCCCAGGAGCGCTGGGAAGGAGGTCTGGAGCCCTGGGGCCGTATCACCCTCACTGGACCACATCAGGGACACAGTGGAACCTCCTGTCCCAAGTGCCAGGTGCATTCCAGGCTGAATTCCCCGCAGAGCTGGGGCTTGACCCTGCTGGCCACATGGGAGGTCTCCCGGTGACAGTGACCATGGCACAGACTGACTAGGCCCACCCCCGGCCAACGCCCTGCACGCCCACTGCCCCCTCCCAGGCCATGGGACTCTCTCGACGGCCCTTCCATGGAGGAGGACTCGGCCCTGGGAAAGGGCAGCTGGGCGGGACCCCCCATGGGCTGGGTGCTCTGGGTTGAAGACCCGGCTCCTGTGTTAAGCTGCATCTGTGTCTCTCAACCTGTGTCTCCTCTTCAAAGTGTAAGGCTTACAAAGAGCTGTTGAGGCAATAAGGCAGGAAGCTTCCCAAAGGGCAGGGCACCGGGCCTGGCACGCCGTGAGTGCTCAGCAAGTGGCCGCGGTCAGCTTTCCGGAGCCTGATGGCTCTAAAGTCCTACTCCCCTGGGGGCTGACTCACCTGGACAGGTGTCATCAGTCAAGGCCATGGTGCACAGGAAGCAGACGACCAGGAGACCGGGTCCCATGGCCACGGGAACTCAGCTCAGCCCTGGGGCCCTGGTCTTTGCCGCTGAAGGAACTTTGTGGCTCTCACAGGGCTGCGGCCGCCCACTGTAACCTCTGTCTCTATTTCCCAACCCCACTGGGGATGGCCACTCCCTCCCAATAGCTTGGTGGCCCCAACTGGCAGTGGAGATCGCCCCGGGGCCATTGTCTCCCACAGGCCTCACGGGCTTCCCGCCTAATGAGCCTGGCTTCCCCTTTAACGAGCCAGGCTTCCCCTGGCGGGGACACTGCCTGGCAGAAGGCTCTCTGAGGCCCACGTGGGAAGCACCCGCCCATTTGTGTCTAGAGAAAGCTCAGCAGGGACACTGCCTGAGGCCCGCGCCAGGCAGAAGGGCTTGTGGAACCCAGTCCTTGAGGAATTCACTCGCAGAGAATCTGTTCTAAGTCCACAGAAGTTTAGGAACGTCCACGGGGACATGAGGTGGCTCTCAGTGGAGGGAGAGGGGAGCTGGATAGTCACAAGGGGTCTCCCTGGGCAGTTCACAGGGAGTCGGTTCCAACCTTAGAGGACGCTGGCTGGCGAAGGTGGTGTGGGCAGACCAGGAGTCTTCTCAAGGAACTGGACCAGGGGCCCGTCCAAGCCGGTTCCGCACAGACACGGGGCGGCGACTGGGACAGCAGCAGCTTCAGGTGAGGGCGGGGTGGGGAGGGGTGACATGAAATTGCCCGCGGGGAACGCTGGACGCCTGCCCCCGAACCAGGGAACAGGAGGATTGGCCCCAGCTTCGAAGCCTGATCCATACCTCTTAGAGAAGAGCAAAATCCGGAAGAAAACGGTGGCCTCAGGTTCAGTCCCATTAGGGAGAGGTGGCAGGCTGTGGACCCAACTGCACCACCAGTGGAAAGAGCCTTGTGAGGCTGAAGCCTTCATGGCACATCAGCTCTACGTCCCTGGCATCATACGGGCCTGAGAACACAAAGCCATTCGATGACCACAGCTTTGACCATGCCAGACCCAGTGTGAGCAGGATGTGGCTGGGAAGGAAGGGCAGGCTCCCAGCGGTGTGTGGAAATGGAACCCAGAGATGTGGTCTCCCTCCTGGCACCTTCTCTCCTTGCCCAAGTGCCGTGGGCAAGACTCACACAGAAGCAGTGAGCCCCCCTGAGCTGGTAGCTCAAAGCCGACAGCAGCCTGCCTGGGTTCCCTGGCCCTTCGTCACCTGGGCTCCCTGCGTGCTAACTGCCTCCTAAGTAGGCATCTGTTTCTTCTAAAGTCTAGACAGGATCGAGAAATTGAAACTCATAGTATGAATATTTTAGCATAAAGTAATCTATGTCCGTTTGGTATTTTGAGTATTGGAGAATTTGGCCTATGTCAGTGACACCTTGACAATCCAATTGAAAATGTGAACTCGAGGAATTGAACGAGTTAGTGATTTTATGTGGAAATCTGTCACGTGTGCACAGTTTTAGAACATTTAAGAGACCTCCCCTAGGTTCATCACGGTCGTATGTTTAAATTACTAGATTTTGAAAATCAGTTTATACTCCGAGGTGTTGCTTAAAGTAGAAAACTGAAATACTAAAGTATAAATTTAAATGTCTTAATTTTGGAATTGCAATTAAAATGCTTAAAGCTATTAAATTAACTGTCAGCAATGGACCCAGAATTATTCACAGGCCCCATAAAGGAAGTTACTAACCTTTGCCTGTTACAGGCAGAACAAGGTTTATCAACTAGATTTAAAGGCTCAAGAAAGCACTGGACTTTTGAAGTTGTTATTTTAATACATTGAACAAGTTACATCTGAATTGATCTTTTATAAAAACAAGATCACAAGGGTGATCTTCTCTGTGGGAGGAATAAAAGTAAGCAATGAAACACCATGAAGGGAAGCCCCCATATCACCAGGACCAGGAACAGCTCGGCTGCTGGGCCTCTGAGGGTATTTTTGCTAAGCATGAGGAAACAGGGGCCACAGAACTCCCTATGGGTCTACAGATGCTCCTGCCACACCCCCGCCTCCCTCCACCCACCACGTCCTTACGGGTGCTCTATAGCAGCATTCCCTGTGCCAGCACACAGGGATTTGGCTTCAAACTGTTCTGGCCTCATGTTGGAAATAGATGCTTGGTGCCACAAAGAAAAATCAGCACTGAGACAAAGGATTTTTCCGTGCAATTTTTACTTCCTGGACTACAGGAATGGTACCCTCACTAGCCATTGTGTCCCGAGAGTACAACGAACAAAGGAAAACACACAAATTTATCCCTTACGCATTTGGGGTCGTCCTCACTGCTGTGTCTGATCTTCGTTGGCTGGAGCCAGATCTCACAATCTAAACTAAAACTTGATTGGCTAACAAAATTTAAAATTTAAAAGTTTTAGTTTTAAAACTTTTCTATTTTATGTAGTAAAAAAAAAAAAAAAAACTTTTCTAAACAGGTAAAAGCAATGGAGAGCTGGGACATGCCTGTGAGCACGTCCAGCACAGATATCTTGGTTAAAGTACAAGGACACAGAATGTACTACGTGCCTGTAAGCATGGCGTGTCTCACAGCTACAGAGGATAGGGCTTCACAGAGTTATTAGCACACTCATTCTTCAATAAGAAAGGAAACTTTATAAAGGAGCTTTTCTATTTCCCACACTCACAAATATGAGAGAAAAAGGGCTTGTGTTTAATAAACTCCTACTACATGCCAGGTACTGATGTATGCCCTGTGGTGCAGGAGGGAGCAGAAAGACCAGTCCCTGTGTTCTCAAAGCCTGTCTATTGAGGGTAAACAGAAAATAAACAAGTAGACAAATAAACAAATGTTTAATTATAATATCAGATCATATAACTCGAAAAAGCAATGTGGGCTGCAAAGTAAATACTAGTAGAGAGTATTATTAAGATAAAACAAACTGAAAAGGACACAGCCTGCTATCGCAGTGGCTACACACACGCACATGCGCACCCACACATGCACACACACACACACATGCATGCACCCACACATGTATGCACACTCCCACATACACATGCACACCCACCCACACCCACACATGCACACACACACGCATGCACCCACACATGTATGCACACACACCCACATCCACACATGCACACACACATTATGCACACACACACATGCACACACATACACACATGCATGCACACCCATACCCACACATGCACACACACGCAACACATACAACACATGCACACGTGTGTACACATATGTGCACACACACATGCAGGCACACCACACATGCACACACACACATGCATGCACCCACACATTTATGCACACCCACCCACACACACATGCACATACACACCCACACATGCACACACACCACACATGCACACATGCATGCACACACACCACACATGCATACACACGCATGCACACACACACATGCATACACACACCACACATACACGCACACATACATGCATGCACACCACACATGCATACACACACATGCACACACACTACACATGCATGCACGCACACACACACACATACACACATGCATGCATGCGCACACCCACACATACACACATGCATGCACACCCACACCCACACATGCACACACACACAACACATACAACACATGCACACATGTGCACACATATGTGCACACACACATGCAGGCACACACACTCACTCACATTTGTTTCTTCTTGTCATAAAAGTATAGGATGAGTGACCTGGCCAGGCACCTCTCCTTCCACAGTGATCCCAGGTCCCCAGCTTCTTCCAGTATGTGGCTCTTCTACCTTCCATATGTGGCCCTGTCCTGAGGATGGTCTCCATCCAGCCACTTGGAACTGGAAGAGAGCATGGAGGATCCTGTGGCAGGGGCTTCTGGTGACTCCCTGGGGCCCAATGGTGACGATGCACCTCCCTTCCACCCATCACCCCTTGGCCTGACCTGTACCACAGTTGGGTGACTGCAAGGACCACTGGGGAATTCAGCCTGTTTGTGTGACTGGGAACAGGAAACAGGGGTTGCTGAGCACACAGGAAAATGAGCTGAGGCTGTCCAGAGGATATGTTTCAAGGTTGCTGTTTGCGTGGTGTGTGTTTTTCTGTTCATTTGCTCTCATCCTGTTTGTCTCTGCAAATACCTTTCTTGTAAACAGCATACAACTGGATCCTGCTTAAAAAAAAAAAAATCCACTGTGACAATCTGTGCCTTCTGAGTGCTCAGTTGATTTATGTTTAACGTAATTACCGATATGGTTCTGTGAGGCCTACCATCTTGCTACTTATATTATATCCTATCTTTATTCTCTCTTACCTATCTTGCCTTGGGCTGTTCAAGCATTTGTTAGTACTTCACCCTCTCTCCTCTGCTGACTTTTTATTTATTTATTTATTTATTTATTTATATTTATTTATTTTGAGATGGATTCTTGCTCTGTCAGCCAGGCTGGAGTGCAGTGGTGCCATCTTGGCTCACTGCAACTTCTGTCTCCCTGGTTTAAGTGATTCTCAGCCTCCCAAATAGCTGGTACTACAGGCACAGCCACCACACCTGAATTCTTGTAACTTTAGTAGAGATGAAGTTTCACCATGTAGGCCAGGATGGTCTAGAACTCCTGACCTTCAAGTAATCCGCCCACCTCGGCCTCCCAAAGTGCTGAGATTGCAGGCGTGAGCCACCACACCATTTAAGGGAAAATCTTAAAAGCAACCAGAGGAAAAGAAAAAAGAAGAAATTAATCAAAAGGGTAAACAACTTCTCATCATAAAAGGAGAAGATCATGAAAGAACATTTCTAAGGTGCTGCAAGACAAAAATTCTTAACTTAGAATCATAACGAGATGATTCAAAAATGAAGGTGAAGTCAGGTTTTTTTCAGTTAAGTGAAAGCTGAGAGAATGTGTTGCCAGCAGATCCATGTCCCCAGCAATGCTGAAGGGAGGTCTGCAGTTAGGGGAGGTGTTACCAGATGGAAACACAGATCCGTGGGGAAGGTGGAAGAGCCGTGGAAGTGGGAAATCTGAGCCAGGCTCTGTCTCAAAAAAAAAAAAAAAATTTTTCCCCTGACCTTTTGTTTTTGGCAGTATGCCTTGGTGTGATCTTCTTTGTTTATCCTGCTAGGGTTTCACTGAGATCTTAGATATACACGTTCATGCTCTGGATCAGATTTAGAAACTTTTGGCCAGTATTTTTGGCCACCTTCCAGCGGCTTCTTGGCAGTAGGTTTATTGGCATCTCACCCATGCATGCTGACATCAGGAGGCAGGGTGTCGGAGAGCAGCAGAGGAGGACAGGACTAGTGTGAGCCAGCGTGGAAGCCACTGACTGTACAGGTGGCCTCCGGTCCACTTTTGCACCACACGGGGTGTCAGTGAGCAGGGCAACTGTCGCTCACTCTTTCCCTCACGTCCTCACTATTTCTCTAGACTGCTGAAGCCATCTCTGTGCCTCCCATACCCACCTTCCACACCAAATGCCAGGAGCACATTTTTAAAGCCAAGCTGTGGTTACATCTGTCTCCTGTCTCAAATCATTGAAATCTTCTTCTGTCCCCTCTTCACTCTCTCTCCTTCTGCACTGCCACGGTATGCTTTCAGCTTGCTCACTACCTTTCCATTGAAAATTGAGGCTGCGTGCACTGTTCTAGAAACTTCATTTTCCACACTTCAACTTCGGCATCTATCAACACTTTTTTATATTCCCTGATCCTTCTAATTTCCCATCTAATAAATGTTTAATTTTACATATTTTTACTTTTTGCTTGTCCTTAGATTCCCATATCTTTTTTTGAAATCCTTCACTTCCCCACCCACTACATCTAAGTTTTCTTGCTTATAAATTAACATATGTATTCTACTTAAATAATTTGCTTGCAAATTTCAGCCTCTGAGCACTCATTTGTTTCTATTGACTTTTTCCTTTTGATTATGGATTACACTTTCCTCCTTCACTTGCATGTCTAGTAAGTTTTGATTTTGTGCAAAGCATTGTGAATGCTGCATTACAGAACACTGAATTCTGTGCCCTCTCTCAGAAAAAGCTGAGCTTTGCACCAGCAGGCAGGCAAGTTGCCGGAAGATCACTTTTGATTCTGTGGGTGCTTAGTTTTCAACTCTGTTAGAATGGCTCTATGTTGTCCTGAGCCCTGAGGTAAAAGCTTTAGTTCTGGAATATGGTGCTTATGTAATACTTAAGCGCTGGGTCTTCATGGACAGCCTGGCTTGCCAAATTCATCCCAAGTGTGGGGCTTGAACTCAAATTGTCTCCCCAACACTGGGGAGCTGCTGGACTCTCTCTCAGCTGTGCCAGCCTTCCAGTGGCTTCTCCCCAGCAGGCTCACTGGAATCTCACCCCGGCATGTTGCCTTCAGGAGACAGGCAAGGATATGAAAGGCTTCAGTCAGCAGATGCTGGGGCTTCCCCACATGGCTCCCTCTTTTTCAGGATTTCTCACCCCAGTCCCAGCCACTCTGGTAGGCTCCATCTCTGTCATCAAGTCTTCAGCCTCATAAGACAGCTGCCTTCTGCTTGGCCAGTGTCCCTTGCATTCTGTGGACTCGGAAGCGCCCAGGGGAGGAAGTCAGGGTGCCCGGCTCTCACGCAGTGTGCCTCCTATTTCCCACATCCAGATTCTGCCTGATTTTAGTTACTCTGCATTGCCTTCCAATAGTTGTATTTTCATAGGTTTTCTGGAGTATTTTTGTTCACAGGAGAGTTCATCTAATGTAAGCTGTTTCTCAACTGTCAGATGCTTGACGTCTGAAGGGTGAGTTTTTTTAAACTTTTAGTTCCACAAAGCCTCTCTGAAGAGGTGACATTTGAGTCAAGAACTGAAAAACATGAGTCAGATATACAATATTTGGGGTAAAGTCTTACAGAAAGAGGAAAAAGTCTTGTCAGATCTGAGAAACAGTAAGGAGGCCAGGGTGTCTAGAGCAGCAGAGGAGGACAGGACTGGTGGGAGCCAAAATGGAAGCCACTGACTACACAGGTGGCCTGGGGACTATTCCTGCACTGTTATAGGTAAAATTTTTGATGCCACGAAAGTAGCACTTGAATGTAAATTTCCTCAGCAAGGCAATTTACTTCTCTAGAAGGGCATAGCTCACAGATGGAGCCATGCCAAGTGCACACCTGGACAGGGGAGGGAAAGGGGTGCTTATGGCCGATGGGAGTTGCCCCTACAGCTGTGTTGTTCTGCTATTGGCTAGGGTTGGACTGCATAGCCTAGTCTAATTCCAACTGGCTATTTTAAAGGGAACAGCAGCATGAGCAGGAGTGGCAGGGTGGGTATTTTGGTGGGAAGGATGTTTAAGGGCAGGCCAGAGCAGGTAGCCAGGAGTCAAAGCAGGTGACGGGAGCAGGTGACCAGGATGAGTCAGGACGGGGCAGGGGACCAGGGAACAGATGTGAACTACTGATTTGAACTGGTGGAAAAGGTTGTTGACTGAAACTACGAGGAAGCTAAACTTTAAAACGGAGGGCAAAGAACTGAATGTACTCATTCTTTGAAGAGAAACTTGTGGTTCACTCTATCCAACAGCACCAAGTGGGGTGTCAGCAAGCAGGGCGACTGTCGCCCACTCTCACCCTCACATCCTTACTATTTCTCTGGACTGTGGCACCATCTCTGCCTCCCATGCCACCTGCCACACCAACACCAGCTGCACATTTTTAAAGCCAAGCTATGGTTACATCCGTGTCCTGTCCTCACATCCTGCAGCTGGATGTCTGTCCATTGCTCCTGAACACAGTGTAAGCCTAATAAAGGGTTCAAAGCCACTATCCATATTCCAGGCTACGCCCGACTTCTTGCACTGTCTTTCATTATTTATCTACCCTCTGTCCAAGTGGGGAATGTTGCTATTATCTACACACGATGCACTTACATCTCTTCCTCTAGAATACTTCCTAAGATGGGGACTCAGCTGTGAATTCCTCTCCCTCACTCATCTGTGAACCACTTCTTGTCCAGGCGTTTCATTCTTCTTTCTTCTGAGCCGCAATCACGCTCTTCTCCCAGAGGAAAATTAGATGCCAACTGGGGCGGAACAAACCAGTACGTGAGACCCCAGTCTCCTCTATCTGTGCCTACGTCCAGCAGGGTCTCATGCAGGAGAGAAACAACACCTTCCTCCCCTGACAAATGATTAAGAGGGTGAGATTGGCTCTCAGTGCCACATGGCAGCATGCCCTTGGCCTCCATCCATTAGACGAGCCCTCCCACACTTTCTCTTCTTTCTCAGGATCTGTTCTTCTGTACCAAGATTCCACTCTAAATAAAGGTTGTCAAGTTGATTTCTACTGAAGAATCAGAACCTTGCTAGAGAGGTTTATAAGAAAAATATCTGGCCGGGCACGGTGGCTTAGGCCTGTAATCCCAGCACTTTGGGAGGCTGAGGTGGGCAGATCACAAGGTCAGGAGTTCAAGACCAGCCTGGCCAACATGGTGAAACCCCATCTCTACTAAAAGTATAAAAATTAGCCGGGTGTGGTGGCAGGTGCCTGTAATCCCAGCTACTTGGGAGGCTGTGGCAGGAGAATCTCTTGAGTCAGAAGGCGGAGGTTGCAGTGAGCCAAGATCGCACCAGCCTGGGCAAAAGAGCAAAACTCTGTCTTAAAAAAAAAAAAAAAAAAAAAAAAAAAAAAAAAAAAAAGCCAGGTGCGGTGGCTCACGCCTGTGGCTCCAGCACTTTCAGAGGCTGAGGCGGGCATATCACCTAAGGTTGGGAGCTCGAGACTAGCCTGGCCAACATGGCGAAATCCTGTCTCTACTAGAAATACAAAAATTGGCTGGGTATGGTGATGTGCACCTGTAGGCCCAGCTACTGGGGAGGTTGAGGCAAGAGAATCACTTGAACCTGGGAGGCGAAGTTGTAGTGAGCTGAGGTCACGCAGTTGCCCTCCAGCGTGGGGGACAGAAAGAGACTCCGAGACGCTGTCTCTAAAAGGAGGAGGGTGGGGAGAGGGGAGGAAGGGGAAGGGGAAGAAGGAGGGAGAGGGGGAGGGGAGGCAGGGGGAAGGGGAAGGGGGAGGAGAAGGGAGGGAGAGGGGAAGGGGAAGGGAAAGGGGGAAGGGAAGAGAGAAGAGAAGAGACCTGTGGAGTCTTTGAGACACTTGAATTTTAATGGTATTCCAAGCTTTATATGGGAGGAGTAGATTTCTTTACAGTGGAATTTTAGCATCAGAGGAACCTAGGAGGCATATTTTTGTGGACCCACTTTGCTTTGAGACTGACCAGCCTGGTTTAGAGCAGAAGTCTGGGAAGCCTAGCAAGTCCTGCCTATTTCAAGCAGCAGCAACATCTGCACACTTTTTAGAAACACACATTCTCAGTGCTGCCCCATACCCACTGAACCAGGCCCTCTGCAGGGAGAGAGGGGTAGAGGGAACCCCACAAACTGTTTTAGGAAACCTTCCAGGTGGGTCTGAAGCAGGCTAAAGTGTGAGAACGCCGCCAGCCTTTCTGGCGGCTCCAGGCCCTGCCCTCTGTCTCCACAGGCCTCCCTGATGGTGAAGGAGAAGCAGCCGTCCCGACCGGGAACAAACCTCTCCTCTTTTCATCCAGTCTTCTCTTGTCCCCTTCCACACTCGTGCCTGAATGTGGAGCCTTGACAAACGATGGCCCCCACTCCCTGCTACTCTCATCAGAACCAAAGCCCTGGGCCAGACTGTCTTGCCTCAGTATCTGCACTGCCTCTGTCTCTCAAGAAAGTGCAGAATGAGGTGATCACGGCTGACTCCCAGCAGGGCAGTCTTTATGGCGTGCCTGGCACTGATATAAGTGACTCCCATGCTTGGCACAAAGGGTGGGTGGCCGAGGCTCCAGGGAGGTGAGGCGGTGCCATGGGCTTGTGGGGTCTGCCCTGCCTTGGGGAGCATGTGGGGTGCTTCCAGGCAGAGTCTGTGAAAAGTAAAAAGTTCCTCATCAAAGTTTTCCTTTTGGTTAAAGAATAAATAGTAAGTGTTAGAAATAATCGTTTCTCATAAAAAGTAACTTCCTTCAAGCTTCCTTGAACCTTAAACTCTTTGTTAAGTCCTATGTAGCTGTTAAATAAAGTAAGGGGTAAGTGCATCCTATGTCCTTGTACTTCAGCCAAGTTATTTGTTCTGGCCTATATAGCTGCTCAGACATGTCCAAACATGCCCAGGCATCTCCAGGCTTACAGCCACACGTCTTTCTTATTTGGAAATGTTATTATTCTCCTAGTTTCCCGTAAACAACCCCCTTCCTTTGTTCTCCATCACACATTTACCTATTTAGGAAAGTTTTAAATTTTTAGCCAATCAGGATTAATCTAGATTGTGAGGCCCAGCTCCAGCCAATGGAGACAGGACACCGCAGTGAGGACTCCATGTGTCAGGGATAAAAACCTCTGCTTTTCTTTGTTCAGTGCACTCTCATGACAATCAGGCTGCTGAGAAGCACCCTTTCTGCAGAAAGTAAAATTGCCCTGCTGAGAAAATTATTTGTCTGAGTGTTCATTCTTCCTTTGGCACTGAGGGGCAAGCATGTGCTTCTAACAAGTTGAAGCCAGTAGAACTCAAGAAAGTGGCATGACATCTGGTATCAGTACCATGGCTGGGACTTGGTGGGAGGCTTGCAAGCTGCACCCAGCCAGCCCCATGTAACCCTTCATGCCTGGGATGCCCTGGGAGGAAGCTGGTGCTGCATGGGCAGTGGGAGCACAGAAGGGGTGCAGCAAATGTTGGACGGTCCTATTCCCAGGCCCATGTTAACCTCCACCTACCTCTTGAGCAACCAAGGGCACAGCTGTCTCCTCTATGACATTTGCTGTGGGCCAGCAGCAGAGCTGGACCAACGTGGGCTGGTGGCACGTGGCCCAAGCCCCACCCCGGCTGTCTTGGCTCCAGCTATGGAAAAGGGCTTCCCTCTACCCGGCTATGGATGATCATCTCTTCTCATTTTGAGCTCTCATCCTGTGGAATCTGGGAGGGAGCTGCAGAGGGTCAGCTCCAGGACCCAGCCTCCAAGTGCAGAGGGCAGAGAGCTCTTCCATGGACAGCATTCCATGCAGACCTCCAACAGACAGACAGACATCACAAAGCCTACTCAATAAAGTTATCCAAATGGCTTCTTCTGTACATGTCCACATTCCACCTTCTTGTGGAAAGTGAGACCACACCTCTTCCTGGAAGCCTATCCTGAACACTCCACCCACTTGGAGCAGGCTTGGCTCTCAGCCTTGGGCTTCCTAGCCTCTGGGTGGCCCTCGGGGGTCTCAGTTGTGAGTTGGGTCTCTTTGGTACTTGAGGTCATTGTGGGCAGGACATTCTCTTCTCTCAAGAGACTCACTCACCAACCCAGGGCTGCACACCCAGCAGGTTCTGGACACTAAGAGATTGCTCAGTGATCAGTGGCACCCTGAGATCACCTGGCCAGCAGGTGGTGAGCGGCACTGGTGCAAATGAGTGCAAGACAGTTGCTGGGACCTGGGAGAAAGCGTTTCCCAGCCATCAACTCATCTGGCCCTACAAGCTGTGGCCGCACCATCTATTTTGTGGATGAGGAAACCAGGTAGCCGGACATCTTGCTTCTGATCCATGCCGTGCATGAATGGTTAAGAAACACACTTCAGGTTCCAGAGCTGAGGAACGCATGGGCATGGACACTCAAGCCTTATGAATCCTGAGCAGCTCAACCCAAAGTCGGCACCACTGCTCCCCACCTCCTGCACTCTCAGCCTGATGGAGTCCACTCCCCTTGAATCTGGGCTAGGCATAGTGATCTGCTTCTAACCCACAGGATACAGCGAGGGACATGAGGCATCCCTCCTGCGGCTGGCATAAAAGATGCTGCTTCCACCTTGCCAGCAGACTCTCCTCTGTGGCTGCTCTGGAGCAGGCAGCTGTGCTGGGAGGCCCACATCACAAAGAACTGACAGTGGCCTCCAGCCAACAGCCAGTCACCACCTGAGGCCCTCAGTCCAATGGCACTCAAGGACCTGAATCCTAGCAACAGTTGCGAGTGAGCTTGGACACGGAGCTCTCCGCAGGTGAGCCCCGAAGAAGACCCCAGCCTCGAGTGACACCTTCATTGCAAATTTAGGGCAAGAGGGATCCCGAGGCAGACACCTCCTGAGATGTTTCTGGATTCCTGACCCTCGGAAGCTGTGAGATGATACACGTGTGCGGTGTTGAGCCTCCAGGCTTTGGGGTCATTTGTGACACAGCAGTAAAGAATACAGCACGGAGCACACTGTCTCTATGGTCAGTCTCCCACCTTCAGGAAGAGCCTTCTAAGTCATCCCGACCCTGAAGGAGACTTCAGTCTAGTGGCTTCTAGTTTGAAAATGAATTTGAGAAAGTCCCGAAGGGTAGTGAACATGCTCTGCTGAACATGTCAGTTCTCAACAGATGCCGGGGGAATTAGGCTTCTCCCAAACCTACATGATTTCCATTCGTCAATTTGGAAAGAAAAAAAAGCAAGATGTTTTGGGCAGGAAGTGCATGTGGCTTTTGTGAACGTATTCACTCCTGGGATGTTACTAGAAAGTGAGGTTTTCCTGCCTGGGGCACAGAAACAGACCCCAGTTCCCAAGAGAGGCTACTGGGTCAACTTGAGTTGAGCCAGAGCAGCCTGCACGTCCTGCCAGCTTGGGAGGGGAGCTGGGAGGAGGGGAGGAGGAGCAGGCCCAGTCCCTCCAACCCCTGCCGGCTTCCCCACGCTGAGGGCATGATGGGGATGGCCAGCAGAGCCGGGGAGGGTCTCCTAGGCCTCAGAGTGCTTTGGATACCTGGCCACGCTGGGAACACGGGCTGTGTGCCTGAGCCTCCTGCATCTGGAGGGACGCTCCTGGGGAGAGTGTCCCCTCGAACACTGCTGGCAGGTCGGTGGGGGGGCTTTCCCGAGCCCGTGGGCAAGGACGGTGATGCTGCCTTCTCGTCTTGTGGGCCACCTTATCAGGGGAAATCTATACAAACCTCCACACCTCCCACACCTCAGTGATCACCCCAGGGCTGTATGACCTTGTGGCGGGGTCAGCTCTTCCCAGGTCCCACAGGTGCACACCCACCACCCCATGCGGCCACGTCGCCTCCCCAGGTGCCCTGTCTTGCTTTGGTTGGATCTTTGGCCTGTTACTTCTCCTCTGTTGAACTGTCCTCATGACAAAGTTTCACTTGTGAGATGCATTCACAGCACACACCACACACACGGGCACACTCCCCACAGGCACACACACATACAACACAGGAACACACACACACACTACACACAGGCACACACCACACAGGCACACACACATCACACACAGGAACACACACACTACACACAGGCACACACCACACGGACACACATATCACACACAGGAACACACACACTACACACAGGCACACACCACACGGACACACATATCACACACAGGAACACACACACTACACACAGGCACACACCACATGGACACACATATCACACACAGGAACACACACACTACACACAGGCACACACCACACGGACACACACACATCACACACAGGAACACACACACTACACACAGGCACACACCACACGGACACATATATCACACACAGGAACACACACACTACACACAGGCACACACCACAAGGACACACACACATCACACACAGGAACACACACACTACACACAGGCACACACCACACGGACACACATATCACACACAGGAACACACACACTACACACAGGCACACACCACACAGCAGACACACACACATCACACACAGGAACACACACACTACACACAGGCACACACCACACGGACACACATATCACACACAGGAACACACACACTACACACAGGCACACACCACACGGACACACACACATCACACACAGGAACACACACACTACACACAGGCACACACCACACAGCAGACACACACACATCACACACAGGAACACACACACTACACACAGGCACACACCACACAGCAGACACACACACATCACACACAGGAACACACACACTACACACAGGCACACACCACACGGACACACACACATCACACACAGGAACACACACACTACACACAGGCACACACCACACGGACACACACACATCACACACAGGAACACACACACTACACACAGGCACACACCACACGGACACACACACATCACACACAGGAACACACACACTACACACAGGCACACACCACACAGACACACATAACACACACACACACACACACCCCAGCACACACACCACACAGAGAGGCTACACAGTTGGATGGGAATGAATGGCTCCCTTTTATGCTCTGGGTAGGTTTCACTGTACTCGAAATCATTAAATCCGAAGCCCACATCTGCATGCAGTGGTGTTTCCTGTGATGTGTTTGTAAAATAGACGCTTATGCTTTATGTATGCATCTAATGCACACTGTTATACGGGCACACCTCCAACTCCACGTAGAGCTTACAAAATGCTTCGTGCACTCACTTCTAACTCCATCTAAGGCGCACGCAATGCCGCCTGTGCACACCTGTAACTTTAAAGCATATATAACGTGTGTGTGCTCACCTCTACCTTTATTCAGTGTGGTTCCCTGGATTCCTCTTCATGAGGTTTCAGTACCTGACTTCATGCAGCTGCAGGCCCAGCCCGCCATGGGCTCTGACAGGAGCCCCCTTCCTGTAGACATGCGGGTGTGTGGGGTCAGCTACGGCTATTGTCTCCACGCAGCTGAAGTGAAGCAGAGAACCCTATGGGGTGGGGGGTGGGGCCTCATGTACTGTGGGTTCCACCTCCGTCTCCCCACAGGTGACCTGGCTTAGAAGTCCTAGAGGTGGACACAGAATGCCTACTTTTAGGGGGCTCCCTGAGTGACTCCAACATGCAGCCAGGTTGGGTGCCCCTTATGGGCAGACCCCTAGAAACACCGGGAGCACGTTTGGTGGGCCCTGGGCTTGTCCCGCTGAGAACTTGCGGCTGCCCTGGGAGGTGTGCTCCCGTACCTGCTGGCGGTGCAGCAGTGCAGCCCCCACAGTGGGGGAACAACCAGGACCCGACCCTGGGAGGCATGGATTTGGGAGGGCCCTGGGGGCCTGTGTGAGCCAGTGGGAGCTAGGAGGTGGCGTCCGCACTGGGAGCTTGGACCCACACGATGGGCATGTAGGGTCAGCATCGGTGAAATTCAGGGTGTCAGTGAATTCCGCCCTCCTGATGGCCCTGGAGCAGTTGTGAAAGCTTTGGCTCTCCCCTCTTCCCCTTCTCCAGGCACTCCGGAACGCAGACGCCCCCGCACTCCTGGGTGGCTAGAGTCCGGGGACGCTCAGTAAGACAGCCCTGGGCAGCTCAAAGGACTCCTTTGGCCTGGCATGGGCCAGCTCCAGGGATGCCCCCACCTTCTTCCTTATGCATGGATGGGGTTTTGTCACCAAGACATCTGCACGACAGGGGCGGGGCTTCTGGCCACGTGGCAAGAGTGCCCCCTCAATTCATGGGTCCTACCGTGCAAATGGGCAGACGGGAGCTCTGACTGGCAGATTCCTGGTGGCATCTGAGCCCGGGGCACTGAGGCAGCTGTCCTCAGCCTGTTCTCACCAGGCCACAGCTGTCACCACGTGAGCGTGTGTGCACGCGTGCGTGTGCTCCTGTGGTGCTGTGGGGGTCATGCTCGGGGCTTGAGCATCTTCTAGGATTCTCTCCTCTCACTTCCGACCTTCTTTTCTCAGTAAATCCCATCAACCTCACCTTTGAAACACCAGGAACCCCTCCACTTTCCTTCCCCCTCCCACTTCCCTCTGGCCTCTGCCCAGCTCTTCCCGCTCCAGCAAGGCCCTTCCTAACACCCAGGCTCCAAGGCCCTTCCTAACACCCACTCGAGACGCACATGGAGGCCACTGCCTAACGAGGGCTGAGACCTTCGTGGCCAAGGGCCCTGGCAGGCAAGGAGGCTCCCTCCCCCCCATACCTGGAACCCGGGGGCCAGCTTTGCAGGGATGAGGCCACAGGCAAAGCCTCTGTCCCCTGCCAGGCTGGTGTACACACAGTTCCCCTCCTGGCTTCCTTCCTCTCAGCCACGCCAAGTACACCCTGAGAGCCCAGGGCGCTAGCACTCGGATAAGGGAGGCGGACGGATGGCTCTTCCAATACAGGAAGCTTGAATTAATTCCTGCCCCGGACGGCGAGACACAACCTGCTTTCTCTTTCATGGGGACAAGTTGTTTCCCTCATCCAGCAAGGGTCGACTCGGCCCTCTAGGATCCTTAAAACAAAGGACGGTCATCGCCCACCCTGCTGGGGCACTCCACAGGAATCCCGTCCTGGGCTCCTGAGATGCAGTGAGCCGAGACGCAGTGAGCCACTCCGCAGCCCGGGCCTCCGCACTCTGCCATCCTTGCCGGGCGTGTGGATCTCCTGTCCTCCAAGATTACGAGTGGGGGACCGCCTCCCTGTCTTCAGGAGACCCGGCCCAGGCCAGGACGTGTGCCCGTGCTGGCTGAGGAATTGCTGGGGCCATGACAGTGGAAGGTAGAGGTGTGGGGTGCTTTCCTCACATTCCCAGGGACACCCACTCACGGGGCACCAGGCCCGGTGCCAATTCTCCAGCCCAGCTTGCAGGCAGATGTTTTTATCACTAGGCTCCAGGGGTGAGGCGAGGTGCAGAGGGGCGGGAGCAGGCCTTGCTCTAGGGCAGGTGTCCCCAAACTTTTTCCACAGGGGGCCAGTTCACTGCCCCTCAGACCGCTGGAGGGCCGCCACATACTGTGCTCCTCTCACTGACCACCAATGAAAGAGGTGCCCCTTCCTGAAGTGCGGCGGGGGGCCGGATAAATGGCCTCAGGGGGCCGCATGCGGCCCACGGGCCGTAGTTTGGGGATATCTGCTCTGGAGCCTTGGCGACCTCTTCCCTCTACCTTGGTTACCTCGCCTGGAGGCTGAGCTCACAGTGCTTGCCTCAGATGAGCCTGGCAGGTAGCTGAGCTCTGTCTGTGCCTGCAGGCAGCAGGGACGAGTCGCCCTGTCATCCCCTGGGCGAGAGTAGCTCTGTCTCCAGGCCGCCCCAGCTGGACCTTGGCTTTCCCCTGGCCCAGCCTCCCTTAGCTCGTCCTGGAGCTTCACCTGGGTAAGAGCGGGCTCTCTGGGTCACAGGCCTCTACCTGGGTGGTGGCATTTAAACGAAATCTCTCTTCCCAGTCATCTCGAAGCCGGCTGCAAAGGCAGCACCTTAAGAGGCTGCGTGCAGGAAGGAGCTTCTGCCCCAATCTCTCAGCTCCTGGGAGGCTCCTCCCTTCCTAGGCTTCCCTGCCCACACCCTCCAGGCACTCCGTAGGAGGGGACGGTGCCCAGAGGCTGAGCAGTCCTCCAGCCTCCTGCTGCCTGGGACGGTCAAAGGGTCATCGTGAGTCTGGGCCACTGACTCCTCCGGACCGGCTGGGGCCTCTCTGCCGGACCGATCCACCGCCCACCTGTGCGATTCCCGCCGCTCCACCAGCAGGCACCATGCCAACTGTCTACCCACCTGCCTGGCTCTCCTCCCCACCCCCGGATTCGACGGCAGGGACCTTCAGACCTGCCACACTTTGACGACTGTGAGTGTCCATTGCCGGAGTCACATTCCCAACTCAAATGCGTGTATCAGGCATCACCCTAATCCATTCTGGAATTTCTCGAAAGGGGTGGGCTGCTCAAAGGCGTGGTGGCTGTGTGTTAAGGGGTGCTTGTCCCTCAAAGCGTTTCTCAATGCGGTCTTTAAACTGTTGATGCCGGGAATGGTTGCCTCTTCTGACCCTGCACATCCTGATTCGTGGGCTGTTTCCCCTCGTTCCTGGCTGGTTCTTTCCAGAGCTGGCGGCCACGTGGCACCTTGCCACGTGCCATCCGGGAAACCAGCCTGCGAGCACTGTTTCATGTCCCAGCCTCCTCCCCAAGGGCGGCAAGCTATTAGTTCTTCATCTGGCTCTGTGCCATCACAGTGATCAAACAATTTTACCCCATGTTCTGCCTGCGGGTGACGTAGGTCAGCAGCCTCCCATGCTCTCACAACAGGCCCGGCTTCCCCGGGCAGTGCTGCAGGCCACCCTTCCATTGGGAAAGTAACCCTGTCCTTAAGCACCAACCTGACGGGATCACCAAGGCTCCTGGCGCTCCGACTTGAACGTGCAGCGGAGTTGTTCAGAGGCCTGCTTTCCGATGAGTCAGCGCGCTCCCACACCCCTGAGCCAGCAGGCCTGGGATGGGGCCCAGGGATTGGCACTTGTAACAAGCTGGTGCCGATGCTGCCGGTCCCCGGACCATGCCTGAGACCCCCTGGCCTCGGTTACTCAGCAGTAATAAACGGCCCTCATACCAGCGGCTTAATACAACAAAAACGTGCTGCTGCTGCCCCTGCTACCCGCTCATCACAAGGTGGCGGGGGGCTCACTGGGAACCTGCTGATGACACAGCCCCTCTGTGAAACGTGGCTGGTGCTAGGCAAGAGGGAAGCCCACCGTCAGGCTGGAAGAGTCGGACGCCATGCAGTCATCGGTGGGAACGAGCCCCACGCCTTCCCCCACCCCAGCCACAAGGAGCCAGGGAGGCTGATCCTGCTACACAGCTGGAAGGGTAGCACTGGAGAGCTTCCAGAACATTCCCCCAGGGCTCCGATGGCCCGGGGTGAAGAGTGAGGCTGGTACACGGTGGTGCAGATGCCTAGCAGTTGCCAAAACGCACCTGTCGGGCAGGTGCCCAGCCACATTCCAACATCCTCCCAAGGGCACAAAGCTGTCCACGCCAGCCCCGGCCACTCCCGAGGGATGAGCTGCACCTATGGATGGCCGGGACCGTCCCCTCCTTTCTCTGCTGTGGCCAGTGTCATTACCTCCAGCAGTCTGGGTGCCCCAGGACTGTATGCAGTCCCGTCTGGGAGGGGCCTGGCCACCCATAAGAAGATAGCCACTCACATCTGTTTACGGTGGAAACAGTCAGCTTAATTTATTGAAAAAACTATTACAATTATTCCTTTGTTACACCGGTTTAGAATAGTTTAAGATATCCTTTCCTGGGCATTACAATGAAAACTTATGACACATCTATCAGATCTTTTGAAAATGTACAGTGTGTCACTTGGCATGGTATTTCAAAGGGCCTGATGTCCTAGAATCTTTATCTTGTGTTTTTCTGCTTACCGTTTTTTCTTTTCACCAGCGTTTGTCCATTGATTATATATATATATGGGGAGGAAAAAATAAAATTACACCGAAAGAATTTCTGCAAATATAAGAAGTAATTTTATTGCAATATACTGTGGCTAGGGTGGTCTGGGGAGAACGGGACACGTTTTGAAGTTCAGTACAAATTCTGACAACTTGGAAGGGACCACAGAGGAAGAAAATGACAGAATCAAAGGACAAACCGGATGGGATGAGAAATCAAAACAGAATCACATGACCTAGACACAGTCCCCAGGGCCTGGCGGGGCAGTCCTCGGCTATGGCTTTTCTTTTGAAGGGCGGTGAAGGTGACAGTCACTGGCACATGCTGGCATCCTGGGCTCCAGAGACTCTCCAAGCCAGACTTTTCTTTGGCAAGAGCAAGACTTATTTTCCAGGGAAATTTGGAAAATCTGCGTTGATGGTGTTTTGTTCCTCCTGGGCGGCTTGGCTGTGGCTTCCCAAGCTGGAACTACATTCTGGTGGGGGGTGGGGGACAGCACCAGAGGGCCCAGCCTCCATTTCCCACGGGGGGAGGAAAGGGCACTAGACCCGGGCAACTTTTCACAGTGAAGACATCGCCTTTCCCAGCTGCCCCTCGGGTCCTCCGCCCACAGACGGCAGCCCCCCTGACCTCAACGGCCAGAAAAGGGTTCCCCAAAGGGGACCTCGCCCACCTGCCCTGAGCTCCAGAGCTGCTGATGCTCGCATCCAGGACATTTGAGACGGGAATCCAAATCGGCTGCTGGGGAAAGAAGTGCTGCAGGCAGCTCTGGAGAGACTCAGAGTTCATTGCACATTTCTCCATCTGCCGAGACAGCGCAGGGCACAACTGAACGGCTTGGAACAGACACGGAAATTAGCACCACAAACAGTCAGGGACCAAATACAATCCGCTCTAGTCACGCCGACGACAATGCAGGAAGAGCTTTTTATTGCTTGTGTGTGTTTTCAAATCAAGTAGGCACAACCCAGGACTCGTTACGGCCCTCGGGAGTGGACGCGCCAGGGTGGGAGGGCGCGGGAGGCGGCGTGCTGGGCTCTCTGGCCCCGTGGAAGGGAAAGTGACATGCGTGATCTTAAAGTCCTCGACAACAGACTGTGGAGGCAATAACAGAATGAAGCAGGGAGAACGAGGCGCGGCCAGGCACCCCGGGGCGCCTTCAAGGAGACCTTAAAACAGATAGCACCACGAGAGAGAAGTGTAAAACATAAGCACCAAATTTCATCGCGTTATCACCTACAAAAGTATGTGGTTTCCCTGCCCTGGACACTCTCCCATCAGGCTCTGCAGGAAGAAAAATGGAAAAGGAAGCAAATAAAATTAATCGAAACCTGTGTTTTAGTCTAAGTGCATGTAGAAAAAGTAAAATATCAAAAATTTGTTCCCTCCCTATTAAAAAAAGCCTAGAGCAAATCAAAACCTGTCTGAAAGGGGGCACTGGTACCTGCTTTTCAATGGCAGCATAAATTCTTGCTGTCCCGGGCAAATTTCCAACGTATTGCACATTCTTGGCCGGGGCGGGGTTGGGAAGACTTCCTATTTCTGATCAGAACTGTGCCGCAACCCAGCATCCGGGCCTCGCCCCTTCTGTCCGTAGGGCTGGGACCCGGCTTCCGTGCGTGATTGAAAGCCAGGCACACTTAACATTTATAACAATACAATACAAATATTTACTTAAAACTCACAAAAACATAAGCACCTTTAATCCATCGGGAAGGCACCTGCAGAATGACATTTGGCCTCTGAATGGACCGTGTTGGGGGTTGTTAAAAACGGAGGCTTTGGTGACGGTGGGGTGACCTTTACAAGGCTTACCTCGGAACGTTTTCTGAAGGTCAGGGGAATTACACATCTGCAAGTTGAATTTAGGAAAAAATAGAGTGTCCAAATCTGGCAGTCTCTCCCCCAACCCCTGTGAACTATTCACAAGCAGGATTGGTTGGGTGATCTGGGGGCCGGAGGCGTGGCCCGGCTCCCGGGGCACGTGGGTGTGGGCCAAGCGTGGGGCAGGCCCAGGCGCTGGGGTGCAACTAGGTCATGTGATTCGGCTCCGGGGGGTCGCGGCTCCTTCCCTCTGTTCTCTCCGGGCTGGGGTCCCACACCCCGTGGTGCGCGGTGCAGATGGAGTCAGGCGGGAGGGGAGGGAGAAGCCTTCACTGTCCAGGGTCAGAACGTGCGCGGGACACTCACGAACGAACGGCATGCTGAGGTCACGAGGTTGCTCTCGGGAGCCCGGGCTCCGCGGCTCCTAGCCCATGAAGCAAGCCGGCCCCACTTCAAATCCAAATTTCTGTGACGCTTCACCGAAGTCATTGAACATGATGTCCACGATGGGCACCTGCCCCACTCGGGGCGTGTCGAGCTCGAGCACCGTCTTCTGGTAGCCTTTCTTGGTCTGGGGAAGAGGGAGACAGGTGGCTGGTGGTTAAGAACAGTGGGGGCTCCTGGGGCTGACTGATCGCCCCCCACACCCTGGCTGGCTCCGACACCCGGGCTGGTGTCCTGCCTCCCACTCCCATGGCCGCACTTGGCCGGGCAAGTACTGGAGGAGACACAGCTGATCAGAGCTCGAAGTTAACCCCTGTGGACCCCTGTGCAGTGTGCACTTAACTCCCATGAGTCCCCCTTGCACAGGTGGGAGGGGGCGTGGGACAGGTGTCAGCGAGGGGACGGGACCCTCCCAGGGCTGCAGGTGTAGCTGTTCAGCCCCTCCCACCACGCCCAGTCGGGACACATTGTGACACCCAGGTATCTGCTTCCAGGCAACCCCCCAGGACCCAGCACCAGCTACAGAACAAGCAGGGCACCCTGGAAAAGAAAATGGGAGCGGAAGTCATCCAAGGTGGCCCTGGCAGAGCCTTGAGCCCCTACGATGGCCCGCCTCACACTGCCTTAGGCACGCGGTGGGCTGGGTCCCTCAGAAGTAAGAGGAGTTCACCTGCACAAGCATGGGAAGGGATGGGGACCTTACACACCATCTGGTCCAGAGGAGTCTTGGGTAGACTGAGGCACAGAGGGCCGGGGTGGCGATGAACCAGTGGCCTGCAGGGTGAGTCCGCACCGATCCCTTGCTCAAGCCAGCACAACCCTGGGCACTGGGGTCGGGGGACAGAGCCAGGGAGAGGCCTCCTCCCTCCCAGAACACAGGTAGCGAAGGTTCGAGATTCTTTGGTCCCTCTCCAGTCACCCAAATGTAACTCCCAGAGTTCAGGACATTTATACCTGAGGCTAAGCTGGCCCTGCTGGCCCGTCAGCTTCCCCCAAGACAAGGGCCCCGCACGCCGCACCTTTCCCACAAACCAGGAGCCTGCAACACATCCTGGACAAGTGGCTTAGGCCACCTCTGACCCAGACCAGGTTTTACAGTCTCAGCTGGATCTGGGCCTGGGAAGGATCTCCTTCCACTGCCCCATCTGCAGAAGAAATGATGGCGTTTGGCACAAGGAGGCTGGCAAACTTGAACGTCTTGCAAACCAGAGAGATGAGCAGAGGGCCAGCCAGGGTGCCCTCCAGGGTGGGGGGCAGTGTCCCCAGGAGGCAGCGTGGCAGAGGGCCCAGCACAGGCTCCCACGCCAGAGACTCAGATAGCAGCCTTACTCTGCCGGTGATCCGCTCCCTGACCGACGTGGACGGCGTGGCTGGCTCAAGGGCCTTATTCTCCCTGGCCAGGATCTTAGCGTTCGAGTTCCCATGGATGGTGTTAGGAGGTGGGGCCAGTGGGAGCCGAGAAGAAGCCTCGTGAGTGGGATTAGTGATCCTATAAAAGAGGCCCCAGAGAGCCCCTTGCCCCGTCTCTGCCGTGTGAGGGTGCAGTGAGAAGCCAGCTCTCTGCAGCCTGGAGGTGGGCGCTCACCGAAGCCTGCCCTGCCAGCAACCCAGCCTCCAGAACTGTGGACGACACGTTTCTGTTGCTTGTGAGCCACGCAGCTGGTGGTTTTGCCATGGCAGGGGATGGACTAAGACCCTGAGCCGGAACCATCTCCAGCCACGCCACTCCCAGGCTTCTGACCCTCAGACAGAGGGCGATAACAAACATCTGTGGTTTTAAGCTGCTAAATCTCGGGGGCTAATTGGTAACAAGCAATGGATCGGCAACACACCATCTGTGACTCGGTCTCCTCGGCTGGAAAATGGTTATGCCAACATCGCAGGGGCGGTGTGAGAGCGAATGACAGCTCGCCTGCCCCGCACGCATTCCTGGTACCACCTTCCTGAGCGTCTCTAACTTTACCCCCTGCTCCTGCCCACTTCTCCCCAGGCCCTGCCCTTCCCACAGGCCTGCCTCGAGGGCAGCACCTTGCTCCTCACTGTAGCTGGCTCAGCCGGCATTATTTTCAAGCTGGGATTGGAACTTCGCAGCCGACGTGAGTTCTCAGAGGGCTCATTAACCCCAGGCAGCTGTGACCCCAGCCCAGAGAAGCTGATTCCGACGGGCTGAGGTGGAGCTCGGAATTCGCACTTGTAAAAATGGGTGTCTCCGACGATTCTGACGGCATGTTAATGACTGGCCTTTGAGAAACGCTGTCCTAGAGGATGTCACCATGGGGCCCCTCGGACTCAGCAGAGGCCAACTGCGGGGCCAACCGCACCCTGTGGCCAGCTCAGCCCTGCAGAGCGCAGCTGGGAGGTCCTGCCTCACAAGCTCACCTGGGTGGCCACAGCTCTCCCGTGGAGAGGGACGGCCAGGCCAGTCGCAGCCCTGCGGTGTCTGGGAAGGACGGGTGGGAGCGGGGCTAGACACAGGATCTTCAAAGATGGGCGGCCACCCAGACATTCCAGGGGATGAAACCCTGGTGGGTACGGACCCCCTCGTCCTCCCCGCAGCGAGGAGCCAGAGACCACCCCTGCCTGTCTAGCCCCCTCTCCTCAGGCCCAGTCCCACCCTGGGAGTCCAGTGAGATGGGCCAGCCTGGCTTCACCCGGCTGCTAGCAGGCGGCACTGTCCTGGGAGCCAGTGACTGGTCAGCAAGCCAGCAGGACGGTACCTGGCCTTCCTCGTCCACCCCGGGAGGGCGGGCAAGCAGCCCTTCTCAGCGGAGGCATTGGTCGCGGCTTTCCTCGGCGGTGGCATCAGCCTCTCCCCGGTGGGATGGGCCGCGTTTGCTGAGCTGCGGTGATTTCCTGGGATTTATGGGACCCCTCTGCTCCAATTATCAGAGCGCTTAGAGAGGGGCGTATTTAAAGGAGGTTGCGGCAAGCCGCTCCGTTACCCCATTATTCCAGAGACATAAATCACCATTACAGGCCAGAAACGGCCCCCCAGAGGCGCGGAAAGCTGCACAAACCCCAGGATTTATGCGGCGTGGCGCCTGGGCTCTCCTGCAGGTTATTTGTGGGTCTCCGTCGGCCCGCTCAGCGGCCCCGTCAATCAGGCGCCCCAGCCAAACGATGCCCACGTTGGAATTCCAATTTTTTCGGCCGTTATTACAATATGAATCACGCAGGCCTCCGGGGGCTGAGGCAGGGCTTTCGCCGCGGGCCTGAGTTTGGGGCGTCAGGCCTTCTGCAGGAGCACCCGTAACTAAACGAGAGGGTTGTGACTTTTCAAATTGTGGTTGGGCTCATCAGGGACTGGGGTCAGCAGGAGACGGGCAAGTCCAGGCCAGCGTCCCTGCATGCCACCCCACGGCCGCCCCGTGCCCCAGCTCCACGCTGCTGCTGCCCACCCGCCTGCCCACACCTCCTCTCCAGCCTGGCCGCAGAGCCCGCCCCTGCCGTCAGGGGTTTTGCAGTTTTCAGCTGTTCTCTCTTCGCCTCTTCACAGTCAGAATCTTTGCTTTGCCAAAGTAGCGGCTTTGCCTCGCCCTGCCCAGCCTACAGTCTGGGGATCCCGTGACCCCAATCCCGCCTCTGTACTCAGAGACACTCCAAAGACAGTCGGGGAGCTCAGGAACGCCCACTGTGGGGAAGGCAGAGAGCGAGCCAGGCTCTCCTCTTGGGCTGGTACCTGCCACGCTGGGCGGCTAACCAGACCCATGCTGCCAGCCGCCCGAGGGGATGGCGCGGTCTGGACGGCAGTGGCACCTGGTTCCCAGCTTCGAGGTGCGGTCCTCAGCCCCAGTGGTGCCAGCTTCTTTGCGTTCCACGGCGGACAGGAAGCAGTGGGTCCTCTAAGAGCCTGCAGCAGGTGGACCCTCTGTGCTCCCTTCAGGCTTTTGCTCTGTGTGTTGAATGCTGCTTCTCCATGGGGGAGATTTTGCCCCCTGGGAGATGTGTCTGGAGACATTGTGGGGTGCCGTCACTCTGGAGGGGGCTCCTACTGGCATTTGGCGGGTGGAGGCTGAGAATGCCAAACAGCCTGCTGTCCCCTCATCACAGAACCGCCTGGGCTGGGGAACTGCTCTCCAGCCCGGCTCCCTCCGCATGACTGATGGGACCAGACCAGGGGGTGATGGGCAGATGTGACAGGCAAGTAGACTTGAGCGCAGTTCTCAGAAGAGCTTCCTCATCCTGAGACTGCGGCCATGGCCTGGGCTGCTGTCAACTGAGGCATTCAAGGTGCGGTGCTGCCAGGAAGGGACTATGGTGAGAGGAATGCTGCAGAGGGAATTAGTGAGTCTCAGCTCTGCCACGCCTGGGGACCCGAGGCGAGTGAGCCTCAGCTCTGCCACGCCTGGGGACCCGGGGCGAGTGAGTCACTGGGCCTCAGGTTTTGCGTCTGTCGAATGGAGGGAAGGCGTGCATTGCAGTTCTCATTTGGAAGTAGGGAGTTTTTGGTGGGGTTTGGCACATGGAGGCTGGCATAGTTGAGTGTCTTGCAAACCAGTGGCCACGCTTCCCCAGAGGCCAACAGCACACCCTCATCACGGGGACACCCTGGGCCGAGTAGAGGCCTTTCTGCTTGTGGAATGAAACAGATCCCAGCTTAACCCTATCCCAGGACGCCGGTGGAACCAGGAAGTCGGGTTCTGAGTCAGAAAACACTGTGGAAGACCTCTGGGACCTCCCAGAAGTGGGTTTTGCTGATGGAATGAGTAGGGGCAGGAGCTTCAAGAGGAACTGGGATGAAAGAAGTTGGATCTTCCAGAAAGCTCTTAAAAGCAGCAGGAGCCTGTCTAAGCCAGATTAGGGAGCCGGGATCTGGCCCACCCTTTAACCACCATGCATCCGTCACGGCGGGGACGTCTTTCTAGCATTGTCCTCCAGGGAACATTCCCCTCTCTGGAAAGCTGTTCTGTTTCCTTTACCAGACAACACCCACTGGGCCAACTAGTTTCCCTTTTTGCCATGGAAGCCAGGAAGCTCAAAGCCAAATTCAGGGCTCTGTCCCTCCAGGTCCTGCCTCTCCTTTACAGGGTTCCTGATTTCTCTTTGCCTCTGTGTTTACTGCCTTACACTTGCGGTCCATAGTATCTAAACGTAGTCACAGGAACTAGGGCTTGTAGTGGGTCAGACACAATTCTGAGCTCTGAGGCATGGTGCCGTGGGCTCCCCAGAAAGCCGTGAGGCGGGCGCTATGTTACCCTCATTTGAAGAGGAGGGTAAGGTCCCTGGTGTTTTTAAATGCCTCTTCCCAGGGACCGTCAATCTCACACACAGATGAGTCGGCATATTCCATAGTCAGATCCGAAGCACTGACCCTGACCAATCGCAGAAGGCAGTGGAGGCCGGGAAGAGAGGCCGAGCAGTCCTGGTGAGGACGGCCCCCGCTGGGCACAGCCTGGCCGGGCAATAGCCCTGGGGGACACGGCTTTAATCCTCAGTGAGGCCCTCGGGCAGCAGGGGAAAGGAGCTGAGTTTCAGATGCAGGTGTCTGCAGCGGTGCTGGGCAGGGGAGGAGGCGGAATTGGAACCCGGGGCCACTGTGCTCCTAGGGGCCTGGCACTCTCCGTCGGCGCCACCCTCTGGCTTTCCCTCCTGCCTGGGCTCTGCTCTGAGGACCCATCTGTTCTGCTCAGAGGAGGCACCCTGCAGGGCCGGCTCTAACGCCAGCCCCGTTCCCTTCAGCTGCCCTGGGTCGGTGCCATGGCGTGGACATCTGTCCCCTCCAAATCTCCAGGACAGGTGGCCATATCCCAGACCTGTGCGACAGCCCTAGGTAGATGGCAGCCCTGGGAAGGGCAGTCCCGAGGGGACCATGGCGGGGGTGAGCTCAGCTCACTGGGTAGGGAGCAAGAAAGGCGTGGATGTCGGAGGCCCACGGTGGGGCAGAAAGGCGGGGACACCAGGGCCAGCACCTGGCCTGAGTGCCCGTGAGGTCTGATCAAGCCTCCCTCCACTCGGGCCTCCGTTCCCTCGTCCAGAACAGCTCACCCCGCGCGGAGCGGGCCCATGGCCGGGCTGTCCGGAGAGCTGGCACCTCAGTCTGCAGAGCGTTTCGGACACAGCCGTGCTCTCGGGAGCAGCCCCGGCTTAGTTCTGGCCACTCCCCAAAAAACCCTGTCCGAGCAGAGGGAGGCTCTGAGCTCCAGACTGGAAGCACAGTGGGGTCCTCGCTTCCTCACTCCACGCCGCAGCCCTGGACAGAGCGAGGGACCGAAGCCCCCCGGCTTCTCGGCCAGGTCTCAGATTTCCCATCCTAACCCACAGAGCTCTCAGAAGTTCCCGGAGCTCTGGCTACGTCGTGGGCTTAGGATTCCTCATGTCCCCGCAACTGTGGGGCTGCCTGGGGTGAGAGCCTGGTCTGGGGCCCTCACCGCCCCGCAGTAGGCAGAGTGGGGGCGGGGAGACCTGGGCGAGTGGGGCGTGAACCCCACGTGGGCGTGAGCAGCGGCGCTGGGGCGGCGCGGACACTCACAGCACAGCCGTCCACCAGGGCGTGGATGTAGGGGTTGTTGTCGTAGGACATCTCCTCGTCGTTGGAGCCCAGGAAGCGGATGGCCTTGTCATAGCTGCCCGTGGCTGCGTCCTGCCAGGCCACCGACTGATAGCAGTGGTAGGTGACGTTCTGGTGGGCAGAGGCGCTCAGCAGCCGCAGGAAAGTCATCTGGACCACGCCCACGGGGTTGCCCTCGGCGTCCACGTAGGAGAGCTGGGGGGACAGGAGGGTTAGGGCTGAGCAGGATGGGGACGCACACAGCAAGACAGGCCCGCATCCGCACTGCCCTGGGCTTCACCCACACTGTGGTCTTCTCGGGGGCACCACCTAGAAACACACTGCACCCACAGACCCCCTGAGGCCAGCGCACATGGGCTCTCCTGGGCGTTCCCAGGAACAAAGGAAACCATGCCTCACATCCTTCAGGGCCTTAAATAATCCACCCACTCCTCTTGGCCCGTGCTTATCCTTCAGAGCTCAGCACCTGTGCTGCCTCCTCCAGGAAGCCCACCCGGATTAGATGCTCCTGCACTTGCTCTGTGGCTGGTGGCTGCCCTCCCCAACCTTAGTTTGTCAGTGTCTGTCTTCCCTACCAGACTGTAAGCTCGAAGGGGGCAGGATGGCATCCTTCTTGCTCACTACTGGCCCTGGTACCCACCCAATAGCTGCCCCAGTGTACACATGAGAAAGCTCTGCTGCATGGCCAATGGCGGACAGCGTCTCCAGGGCAGCACCCACGGTAGTGCCGGCTGCAGCTGCCCTCCCTGCACGTCCACCCATAGCCCTCCTCCCCTCCCGCCACCTGGGCGCCTCCATCCAGATGGTGATCTGGGTCTGCCCGGTCTGCATGTGTTGAGTGAGCAGAGAACCACTCTCTTAAGATACGCCTTGCATGAAGACCGGTCCTCTCATCCCTGAAACACGGAGCTCTGCACGCCATCACTGGATTGGGGCACCAGGAGCAGCTGGTGAGGCCCGGTTTCCCCTGAGTAGGGGGTGCAGGGCCAGAGAGGGGCATGAGGTTCCCTGGGTGAGGGGAGGGGCGTGGAGCCCCCAGCTGCAGCACACCTCTCCTGATCCCTGAGCCTCTGCATGGCTCCTCCCTCTGCCTGAGACACTGCCCACCCAACAGGAGGGGCCCCACTGCTGTCCTTTGGGTGACAGCCCAGACCACTGCTCCTCCCCACTTCCAGCCTCTAGGGCTGGCTTAGGGCATCTCAGCCCTCCCTGTGTCCCTCCGCTCCAGCCCTGGTGCCCCGGCCCTGTCATCATCCCCCAAGGCCAGCGAAGGAAGGTGCTCACAAGATTATGTGAACAAAGGAGCATCTGCTGGGTGCCCAGGATGTGCAAGGCCCTAGCCAGGGAGCCCGTGAGAACCTGGAGCCAGAGGGGCACGAGGCCTCGGGGGGTGAGTGGGCCAGCTGCAGGGAGGTGCTCGGGGAAGGCGAGCCTGAGGGAGGGTCAGGGCTGTGCGGATGGCGGGGGTGACCAGGGGCCCTCTGGGAGGCACGGGGGTCTCAGATGATGTCTGGCACGGCCGCTCCAGAAAGGCCACTCCTCCCCTTCCCAGAAGCGTCCCCTCAGAGCAGTGTGTAGGACTCTGCGACCGTGGGTGGCCCATAACAAACGCCAGCCCAGGGCTCTAGTGACAAGGACTCTCCCTGAAAGCCTCCCAGTCTCTGCACAAATCCAGGGAAGGCATCAGAGGAGGACACTGTGCAGCTGCTGAGGTGGCCTCTCCAGCATCACGAGCTGGGTAACCAGAACCGGGCTGCTCGGCTCCGCCAGGCCAAGGCCCCAGCAGGGCATCCTGAGCAACACTGCGTCTCACTTTCTGCAACTTGGCGGCAAACTCGAGGTTTCTGAAAATCCTGACACGGCCAGGGACACGGATGCATCTTAGCTCCCCTAAATGTCACACATCTCTCCCGGCCTGTGCGGGACCTCTCTGCAGGGAGGGCCTGGCTGGGTGGCCGGCCTGTCCTGTTTGCGGTGTCAGGGAATGAAGCAGGCTAAAGCCACTGAAGCCAGCGCCCGAGACCCACTCTGGGTGCCGTGTTTCGGACCCTGCCTCTGGCCTGCTCCGAAAGAACCCCACGGAACACGTGGAGAGAACTGAAATCAGTATTCCCACGAATGTCTGGGCACAGGGAGGGGGAGGAGGCTCAACACACCGCAGCACCCACTTTTCAAACAGATGTCACTAGAAAGAGCCCAAGGTGAGCGGCCGGCCCGGGGCCTGGGCCTTCCCAGGGGCGAGGGAGCATGCTGCTCCCCAGGGCCATCGGCGAACTGCGCTCTCGGACGCAGCCACGAAAACCTCACAGGTGGACCTGCAGGTGAACGGTGAATACCAACCGACAGAGGGGCGTCCGCTGCTCCTTCCGGAGGGAACGTGACTGACTGGAGGAAGGGTGTGCCACAGAAGCAGCGGTGGGCGGCGCCGGACACAGAAGGACCTGAGGCCCCGGTGCCCATGCGGTGGCAGGCGGCAGGGGCAAGGAACGCACTGCCCGTATCGGAACCCCAGAGGCCCTGCTCTCCTGGTGGGGGGTCTCTGCGGTATTACCTCAACACACTGCCTCGTGGGGAGCCCTGCCCAGACACAACTCCCATTGCTGTCCTGAGATGGAGTCTTGCTCTGTCCCAGGCTGGAGCGCAGTGGCGTGATCTGGGCTCACTGCAGGCTCCGCCTCCAGGTTTCCAGTGATTCTCCTGTCTCAGCCTCCCGAGTAGCTGGGATTACAGACACCATGCCCGGCTAATTTTTGTACTTTTAGTAGAGATGGGGTTTTGCCATGTTGGCCACGCTGGTCTTGAACTCTTGACCTAAGGTGATCTGCCTGCCTCAGCCTCTCAAAGTGTGGGATTACAGGCGTGAGCCACCGTGCCCAGCCCATTTCTGTATTATTATTATTTTTAATAGGGATGGAGTCTTGCTATATTGCCCAGGCTGGTCTCAAACTCCCAGGCTCAAGTCATCTGCCTGCCTTGGCCTCCCAAAGTGCTGGGATTACAGGCATGAGGCATTGAACCCGGCCAAAAAATCCAATTTCTTTGAGAAGAGGCCCCCATCTATCTCTAGTCCACGGATGATATTCACAGGGCTGGAAGTAAGGCTGTGGAAAGATCCTGAAGTATGGGGATGTGTTCCCTGGGTCGCCCCTTCCCCCACTCCTCACCACGGAACAGGACGAGAGGCAGAAGTGGGCTACTCGGGCTGAAGCCTGCGAATGAGGTCTCACAGTCACTTCCTCCACGTGAGGAAAACGGGCTTTCTCCTTTTCCCATTTGGGAGGGTGCCGTGAGCGGCTCTTTGTGGAGGCTGAGCGCTCTCACTGAAGGGAGAGGGCAGGGCCGAGGCCGGGCGGTAACTACCCACAGGACTGCAGAACGGACCCTGCCACCTTGGTCCCCAGCAGCCTCACCCCCGGGGCCCCTTCCCTGCCTGACCCCACACCCAGCATCCCCTACGCTCTGTCCCTCCGGGCCAAGCAGCCCTGGTCCCGGTGCCCCCGAGTGCTTCAGGTCCTTCTGTATGCCAGCAGCTCTGTTTGGAACTCAGCACAGATGCGGTGGGAGAAGGAAAAGCAGAAGGAAGAAAGGAAAAACAGGACTGCAAATACACAGCAAACCACAAGATGGGAAGCCTGCAGAAACGTGGCCAGGGGAGCGCAGACCCTCAGAGCGTCTGCAGAGGAGCTGGCGATGACTTCAAATCAGCAGCAACGAGCGCCGGGGATTAATACCCAGCCGTGAGTGCCCTCAGGCGACGAGACGAGGGGCTTCAGAGGTGCGGACAGGGCAAAGGTGGCTTGGGGCCGGTGCTCTGGGTCCTTGGGGGAAGGATGGCCTCCGTGTCCACCCAGGGAGGCTGGGGCTGCGGCCGGGATGCAGCAACCTTCGGCAAGTGGTCAGGCTAGAAGCCGCAGAACCCTCGGGCTCGCTTCTAGTGAGCATTTGTGAGTGGGGCCACTAGATCCCAAGAAGGGAGGGGAAGAGAAGGAGAATCTGGGCCATAAATGGCACCCCGAACCCATCTGTGTTCTAGAACTTTGGCCCTTTAACTTGCGGGGAGAAGAGACAGAACTTTGCTCTTTACTCCAGGAAAGGGCCCAAAGAGAACTCTGGTGGGGTTCCCAGGGGAGCTTCACGGGGCACGGTGGGTTCCTAGGGGTGCTCCGCCCGGCACGGCGGGGTTCCTAGGGGTGCTCCGTGCGGCACGGCGGGGTTCCTAGGGGTGCTCCGTGCGGCACGGTGGCTTCCTAGGGGTGCTCCGCGCGGCACGGTGGGTTCCTAGGGGTGCTCCGCACGGCACGGTGGGTTCCTAGGGGTGCTCCGCGCGGCACGGTGGGTTCCTAGGGGTGCTCCACGCGGCACGGTGGGTTCCTAGGGGTGCTCCGCGTGGCACGGTGGGTTCCTAGGGGTGCTTTGTGTGGCACGGTGAGTTTCTAGGGGAGCTCCACACGGCACGGTGGGTTCCTAGGGGTGCTTTGTGTGGCACGGTGGGTTCCTAGGGGAGCTCCATGCGGCAGAGGCAGCCGCTGGCCTGGCATCAATGCATCTAAACTGGCGCTTGGGCGCTACACCAGGCACAAGACACTCTCCTGTGCGGTTCCTTCCTGGGACACCAGTGTCTTTTCCTTTCAAGGGTAGCTTGTGTAAGATTCGATCCCCAAAAGCTAAAATGTGACTTGCACAGCGGTGTGCAGTGTAACTGGGAGTCTGCAGCCCAGTGGGCAGTCAGGCGGCCCCTCAGCCCTGAGCCGCTGGGGAGGGCGGTTCAGCGGTGCTACTCCTCGAAGGAGCTCTGAGTGGCTTAAGTGGTCTGGGACCCATGTCCCCTGCCCTGCCATCAGACACAGTGAAAGCGCTCCTGCTTCTGGAGTGTCCAATCTCAGTGCCCAGGTGCAGGGCCGCAGCACCCGTGGGCAGCGGACCAGCTTGGGCCGTGGCGCACACCCAGCTCTGGGTGCCCTACGTGGAGACGGAAAACCATCCACCTACTCCAGGAGGAAACACACTCCTGTCGGGGTGGTGGAGGCCGGGGACAGGACTCCACTCCTAGCTGAGCCTTGCTGTCACGTGACGTGGAGCAGTTTGGCAAGAGTGGGGCGGCACACACGGCAGTGATGGGTGCCATGCAGAGCTGCGAGCAGCCGGGCCGCAAGCAGGCGGTGCCGAGGTGGCCACTTACCAGGGACCCCCGCTTGTACTGACTATACCAGGTGGAAGGCTGCTCTTTGGGCCAGCGGGCCATTTTACTCTGTAAGATACGAGATGGGCGGGTTTAAAGCGACAACCGCAAAGAAGCCAGAGGCCACCTTACCAGTTTCCCACGCTTGAATTCACTGAACCAGGAGCCCGGGTTTTCTTTGGGCCAAGAAGTGATTCTGGCCTAAACGTGCAGCGGGGAGGTGGGGAGGGAGAGAAACAGAACGAGAGGGTTACTTCTCCGGCCTCCAGAGCAGCGCCCCACGCTCTCCCAGTCCCCAGCGCCTGCGTCCACACTCGAGGGGCTGCAGGGAGGACCCGCTGAGGGCCCTGGCCCTCGGGGAGACTGGAGGCTGCATGAGGAGCCCGGCCCAGCCCTCAGGGAGTCTGGAGGCCACGTGAGGATGAGCCCGGCCCAGCCCTCCGGCCCCTGCTGCTGCCCAGGAAGGGTGCACTCTGCCTCTCTGGTTTTGCATGGTAGGCCTTAGCCCAGTGCCTGGCACTCAGCCACTGCTGGAAACGCTCATTGAGGGAATGAATGAATGAATGAATCAATGACAGACCTTCAAAGCCTGGGGTGAAGGGAATGGTAATAAAAGTCAGCATCTACTGCAGGCGAGGGGTTGGCATTGTCATCGTGTCCTCACGGGCTTGCCTGGCTGCTGCGGCACCAGACTGTGTGCCTGTGGTGTGTGTGTGGTGTAGTGTGTGTGCGTGTGGTGTGTGTGTGCATGCTGTGTGCAGTGTGGGTGTGCAGTGTGTGTGTGTGCCTGTGATGTGTGTGTGCATGCTGTGTGCGGTGTGGGTGTGTGGTGTGTGTGGTGTAGTGTGTGCCTGTGGTATGTGTGTGCACGCTGTGTGTGGTGTGGGTGTGCAGTGTGTGTGTGGCGTAGTGTGTGCCTGTGGTGTATGTGTGCATGCTGTGTGTGGCGTGGGTGTGCGGTGTGTGTGTGGTGTAGTGTGTGTGCCTGTGGTGTGTGTGTGCACGCTGTGTGCGGTGTGGGTGTGGGCTGTGTCCGTGTGGTGTAGTGTGTGTGTCTGTGGTGTGCGTGTGCACGTTGTGTGAGGTGTGGGTGTGGGGTGTCTGTGTGGTGTAGTGTGTGAAGGGTGTGTGATATGTGGTGTGTATTTGTGTCAGTGGTGTGTGTGGGGTAGTGTAGTATGTCTCTGAGCGCACGGTGTGTGTGTGTGTTGGGTGTGTGTGTTGCGAATCTGTGTGTTGTGTGGTGTGTGCTGTGTGTGGCGGGGTCTTCCTGGAGACTGAGACACGTGCAGGTAGGTCCTGCTCCTCTCTGCGGGCCCGGGCCGGCTTGCATTGCCACAGGGCAGCACCCGTGCCCCCTTCCTGGGAGGGCTCCCGCGTAGGGTCCGCCTTCCACAGAGGCTGCGGCTGCGGACACACAGGCTGGGCCCGGCAGGAGCGAGCGGGGAGGGGGCCCTGGCAGCCCGAGGGCCCACTTGCTGCAGGCGTGGAGTGGAAGAACCCCCAGGGCCAGCCTGTCTCCAGCCTGGACTGACCAGGGCCCACGTCGTGAGCCATGAGCACACAGGAGACCCATCGCTGGCTCATTCCCCAGCCTTCTTCTTGAGCTGGCCCTGTACCAAGAAGGCCAGGAGAGGGGATGCTCTGGAGGAAAGGGTGTCCCGCCGCCTCTCACGCACCCAGAGCTCTCCCACCCTCTGGTTTCTGCATCTGCCGCTGTCAATGCCAAGCCCAGGCGGCGTGAAGGCAGCTACTCCCGGGAGGAGCCCTGGGATGTGGGCAAGCGTGGGCTCCCCCAGCCTCTGCGGTGAGCCTCCTCCGGGCCGAGGGGCCACCTGAGAGAGGACCTGTATTTGCCCTCAGCCAAGTAGCTGTGGCCTGAGCCCGTGGACGCCTGCCTGGTCGACACCAGGGGAGCCAGGGGCACTCAGCAGCCCCCCCGCCCCACTGTGCTGTGAGCATCAGCCGCAGCTTCCCAGGAAACCTCTGCGTTCGGAGGAGGCTGTCCCATGCTTTCCACGGCGGCGAGGACACCGTTTGCAGAGGCAGGCCGTGAACGAGGCATGAGAAACACCTTTTCCAAGGGAGCTGCATTCGGGGCCTCTGGCCGGACTGAGGGAAGCGAGCCAAGATGGAAGGCCCCGTGTCTCGATTCTCTCTGAACACAGTGTTTATTGCTAGGAAGGCAGGTTCTTAAGGAGTTAAAACTCCAGGTGGGGGAGGGGACGCCTACACACAGAGCCCTGCAGACCCAGCCACGGAGCCCTGCTGCAGACGGCGGCACCTGACTCGAGAGGGTTAGGGAGCAGGGGCTGGGGGTCCCGGGGAGAACTTAGCTGCTCTTCCTCTGGCAGGACACTGTTTCCGGGGGTGCTGAGGCTGTTACGAAGCGGTGGCTGCAGGGACGCACAGGTCTGGACCTGGACAGCAAACCGCTGCAGCCCCAGAAGCGGCGGCCTTTGCCTGGGGTCACACAACTGCAAGCTCTCTGAGGGCGGCACCGCCACGGAGGAGCGGCCGTCGAGGCTGATGCCGGGGCATGTGAGCTGCAGGCCCGGCCACCCGCCAGCAGTGACAGGGAGCCCAGTCCTCGCCTGGCCTGGGCCAGCGCTGGACCTGCCTCGTGTGCACACACGCCTGTCCACACACACCCGCCCACCATGTACACACCCACAGCAGCCACATTTGCCCCCACACATCTATACACACCCACACACCAGCCACACACACCCATACACCCAAACATTCACACATCTACACACCAGCCACATGCACCCACATCCCCACACCATCCACACACCACCACACACTCCCACACACCCACACCATCCACACACAGCCACACACCAGCCATGTGCACCCACCCACCAACCACACATCCACAGCAGCCACATTCGCCCCCACACGTCTATACACACCCACACACCAGCCACACTCCCATACACCCACACATCCACACATCCACACACCAGCCACACACTCCCACACACCCACACATCATCCATACACAGCCACACACCAGCCACATGCACCCACCCACCATCTACATACCCACACACCAGCCACATGCACCCACACACACATCTATACACACCCACACACCAGCCACACACCATCCACACATGTCCAAATACAATCCTACACTGTCATACACCATCCATACACACACCCACATTCTACCCACACACCCACCCACAGGTGCACACACACCATCCACATGCACCAACATGCCATCTACATGCAACAGCATGCCATTCACACACATACCCACAGACCGTCCACACACACCCCATCTACACATACACACAGCATCCATGCATGCACACAACATCCACACACCCACCCACACGCACCCACAGACCATCCACACACCCACCCACATGCACCCACAGACCGTCCACACACCCATCCACATGCACTCACATTCTACCCACACACCCACCCACACGCACCCACAGACCATCCATACACCCACCCACATGCACTCACAGACCGTCCACACACCCACCCACATGCACCCACAGACCGTCCACACACCCACCCACATGTACCCACAGACCGTCCACACACCCACCCACACACACTCACAGACCATCCACACACCCACCCACACGCACCCACAGACCATCCACACACCCACCCACACGCATCCACATTCTACCCACACACCCACCTACACACACCCACAGACCGTCCACACACACACCCACATGCACCCACAGACCGTCCACACACCCACCCACATGCACCCACAGACCGTCCACACACCCACCCACATGCACCCACATTCCACCCACACACCCACACGCACCCACAGACCATCCACCCACAGACCCACACCCACCCACAGATCGTCCACACACCCACCCACACGGACCCACAGACCATCCACACACACACCAAGTACGACACTCACCCTTCACACATTACACACCTACATACCACATGCACCCCTCCACACGCACACAAACTCCTGCCACAGAGCCGAGGCCTCTGAAAGGCCACAGAAGTGAGTATTTAAGTGACATGCCATGAAATCTTCTCAATAAATTAGAGCCTGGCTCCCCATCCTGAATTCTTTGCTAAACAGACTTTAAAACAAAGCACTCAGGAGGAGAATTAGGGCAAAGGACAGCTTCTGGAAGATGTCTTGAGGTCACGTTATCATACCTGCCCCCCAATTCCTTCAAAGGGTTTTAACGGGAGCTTCAGGTCAGTGGGACCCCCGAGTCACTGCAGAAAAGCTTTTATCCACTGGTGAGTGAAGTCCCAGCCCTGGGCGGCAGGTGGAAATCCCTCCAACCTTCCCCGACCCAGGCTGCACAAACCTATTTTATTGCTAAAAAATGTCTTAAAACAGTTTAAGATCTACCTCTAGAAGAACAGTTTCACTTGTGAAACCAATTCATTTCTGGCTTTTGGTCTTAAAGCTGCCTAGACAAGAAACGCTTGAAGCCCTCAGCATGGCCCTGTGACAAATGCCCCACTGGGGCCATCGAGGGACGCGGCTACTCACCCCTTCGGACTTCTTGTCGGGGAAGACACACGTCGAGCCCCCGGCCGTGAAGTTGCAGTAAACCTTGAAGGAATCCCTGGAGCATCCTTGGTTAGGATCGACCCAGTATTCACCTGGATTTCAGAGACGGGGAGGGAGGCAGGCAGATTCATGATTGCTCCCTGGATGGTTCCAGAAGCCGCGACGACATTTCAGCCAAGCAGTTAAAACGCGTGCCCCAGGAATGCTGCCAACACGGGCCTTTCTGGGGTTTGCTTTATTGCATTTTGTTTTCCATGCTGGGCCCATAAAGAGATGTGGACAAACTCGTTCACCAAGAACACAGCTGGGGCATGAAGCAACTGGGTAGTGTTCTGGCAGCCAGGAGGGCTGGGGTCCAGCCCACTCTCTGGGTGGACAGAAATGCAGAGAGGGTTCTAGAAGGAACTCTGGAAATTCACGCATGTGGGATCAGAGGCTACTGGAACTATGAACGTCCCTCGCATCTTGTAGGGGGAACATTCGGACTTCCCAGAGAGACAAGCTCATGTGATTCTATCCTTCGATTGGTGCCTGGGACAACAATGAGGAGGAGGATGCGTTTTCATGGTATTGCAGAGTTTGAAGACTGTTTGCCCGAGTGCAGCACCTGATGCCGGTCCAGACACTGACTCTCACTTCCAGCTGGCACTGACCTTCACTTCCGCTGGCACTGACCCTTACTTCTGGCTGGCACTGACCCTTACTTCCACTGGCACTGACCCTTCCAGCTGGCACTGATCCTCACTTCCGCTGGCACTGACCCTTCCAGCTGGCACTGACCCTCACTTCTGCTGGCACTGACCCTTACTTCTGGCTGGCACTGATGCTTACTTCCACTGGCACTGACCCTTCCAGCTGGCACTGACCCTCACTTCTACTGGCACTGACCCTCGCTTCCGCTGGCACTGACCCTTCCAGCTGGCACTGACCCTCACTTCCGCTGGCACTGACCCTTACTTCTGGTTGGCACTGATCCTCACTTCCGCTGGCACTAACCCTTCCAGCTGGCACTGACCCTCACTTCCGCTGGCACTGACCCTTCCAGCTGGCACTGATCCTCACTTCCGCTGGCATTGACCCTTCCAGCTGGCACTGACCCTCACTTCCGCTGGCACTGACCCTTCCAGCTGGCACTGACCCTCACTTCTGGCACTGACCCTTCCAGCTGGCACTGACCCTCACTTCTGCTGGCACTGTGCCAGCCAAAGGCCTCTCATGCACTGCCTCATGCAGCTCTGTTCCCTTCCAGGCAGATGTTTTTATTACCATTTGAGAGGTCAGGAACACGAGGTTCAAGCAGGTCACCGGCCAGAAAATGGCTAAGACCAGATGAGAACCTGGTGGGTCTGAGCTCCAAGCCTTGGCCTCTGCACTCGGCCTCACCCCGAGATGCCTCCATAAACTCCAGGCGGGGAGGCTCTTGTGCACCCCTGCCCCACAGATGGGGAGGCTGCTGCTGCCCATCCTGTCCTTTCCACTGTGCCTGGCTGGGCTGTTCTTGCCACACTCCATGTGTCCTGCAGGTCCATGCCCGCTTTGTGGGGCCAGCCCTGCCCCTGCTTTGGTGGGGCCCTCACCATCTGGGAAGTCAGGGTGGCAGAGCTGCAGGTCCTTGCAGGTACGAGCAGGGTTCTGCTGCGTGCCCAGGGGCCGTTTCATCTGCTCGATCTCCAGCTTCAGGGAGTTGAGCGAGCCGAAGATCTCTTCCATGCCGTCCGCGTAGTCCACGTAGTTCTCGCCGTTCCCATCGTCCAGCAGCTGGCTGGCGTCAATGTTCCTCCGCGTCCTGGACGCCTGGATCGGCAGGGGCTGGATGACCTCGCCCGGGGGGCCCTGGGGCAGGACAGGAGCAGTGGCAGGTGATGGAGGAGGGGATGGGTCCCAGGACAGGAACAGAGCAGGGACAGCAGGGGCTGCATCTGCAGGGGCTCCCCGGGGCCTGGAGGCCTGGGCTATGTGGACATCTGTCCACCTTGGCACTGTTTCCTTCCTTCCTTTAGTTTCTGGAACATCCCACGCCCATCCCACTGCCAGCTTCTTTCCAGCACTGAGCACCTCTCGCCTCTAAGCCACGCTTCTGTTCCCTCTTCCCTTTCTGGAGCTGAAACGTAACAGCATGCAGCCTGGGGCTTGCACCTGCCGTCCTGCCCTCAGCCACGTGAAAGGCTAAGGCTTAGGAAAGGGACAGGTCTCCCCTCTCCTGCCTCTGCAGCTCTAGCTGGGGCTGAACGCAGGGGGGCCACGAGTCCCTCCTGAGGCAAGGAGCCATTCACTCCCTGGAGGCCCCAGCTAAGATGACAACAGGAGCTGAGAGACTCCACAACCAAAGGGGGGTGTCCAAGAGTGCGCTTGTGTGCCCTGGTTCAAACTGGCCTCACCCTGTACCTCGAGGGCCTTATTTAGTGCTCCCCATCCCAACACACACACACCTATGCATGCACACAACACATTATAAATGCACACACATGCATGCACACACATATTATAAATGCACACACACGCATGCACACAACACATTATAAATGCACACACATGCATGCACACACATATTATAAATGCACACACACGCATGCACACACATATAAATGCACACATGCATGCACACACATATGCATACACACATAAATGCACACACATTATAAATGCACACACATAAATGCACACACACGCATACACACATAATAATGCACACATGCATGCACACACATAAATGCACACATGTATGCACACACACATTATAAATGCACACGCATGCATGCACACACACATTATAAATGCACACATGCACACATATCCCAGGCATGCATGTACACACACATACACACACGTACACACAGATACACATGCCATGCGTGCACATACACAATAAAAACACACATGCACACACACTATACATGCACACACATGTGCCCCCCACATACCCATGCATACCCATACACATGCACATGCACGCAGACCATGTACACACATATTATGTGTGCATGCACACATACACATGTGCCCATACAGTCACACACACACACACACATTCACATGCTATGCACACACGTTTGCACGCACACAGCACACACACGTGTATCCTCTCTCTCCTGGTCAGCTGTTCTTCCAGGGCCAGTTGGCCTGTGTGTGAGCTGCCTGGGAACACCTGTGTGACTGTTTCTCCTGCTGTGCCCCAACGAAGAGGCCCGGGCTGCCAGACGGGCTTTAGGAGTCTCAGGAGGGGTCACACACACAGTTCTTTCTTGATTCCCTCAGAGCTAGCCAGAGACCCCACCCCCTTCCTGGACTTCAGGGGCTACTTACCGGGGGGCCTGGGGGGCCTGGGTGGCCTGCCTCACCCTTTGGGCCAGTTGGACCCTGGGGAAATGGAAAGGAATCAATCGTTGGTCACAAAGCATGAGGGGACTCTTAATCCACCTTCAGCTCTAGAGTGGTCCCTGGAGACCTGTGTGGGGGAAGTGGCCCTCACAGCCACAGGAGAGAATGGCAGAGACCCCTGTACCCTCCTGGATCCCCGAGATGAGAACAGCGCAGGATGCAGCCCTCCTTGCGCAGGGGCTGAGCAGCCTGCACGCCTCGGTCTGGCATGCTGGAGTCACTTTAGAAAGACAGGAGGGTGGTGAGAGGCAGGACCTGAGCTGGGACGGGTATCCGGGTGGTTTGTTCCTGTGCCAGGGGGCCCGTCACCCTCCCCCACCTCCCAGGCATGTGGGCTGGCTGGGGCAGCGTGTCACTTACCGAGGAGCCCTTAGCACCTTTTGGACCAGGTGGACCCTGCAGAGAGAGGAGGGCAGAGCCTCAGGGAGCCAGGCGTCAGCTCCAGCCCTACTGCGCTCCGTGTCCTGCCCAGCCCGGTCTTGCCCTCTCCCACCCATGTCCCGCTCGGGAGTCTACAACTGTACTTGCCCAGCTAGAGTGGGAGGAGGGTCAGGGCCTGGCTGGCACTCACCCCTCAGGGAGACACAGGGTGGTCCTGCCTGCACCCGGCCAGCCAATCCCCTGCCCTGGCTAGAAAGCCATAGCTCAGGCAGCCGTGGGGGTGGGGCAACAGTGGAAAAGAGCGTGTCCTGGCTCAGAAGGGGCTAACAAAATGCACTCCCAGCCCTCTCTGACAGCACACAGCGGGAGCAGGCCCCCGTGGGCCAGGTGCACCTGCCGCAGCGGCTGCAGGGACGTCCTGGGAAGGATGTCCCAGCCACGTGAGACCCACGCGGTGGTGCCACAGGAGGGGCGCTAACTCCACTTGTCTGGGCCAGGCTGGCCCTGCTTCTAGAAATTGGGAGGGCTGGAGAGCCAACTACTACTGCCTCACCCTCCCCAGACACCCACGGACAAGTGGCCTTGTTCCCTTCAGTGGCCACGGACCATTTCCGCCCCGTCTTCCCCGCCCGAAGCCAGGGCTGAGCAATCCTTTCTTCTGTGCCCTGGAACCCCAACGTTGAGTTAACGGGCAAATCTACCCTGGAGGCCCCAGTTCCGGCTTCTTGTGTGACTTTTCTACAATTCTCCAGCCCCACACTGAGGCCACCAGGCTCACCCCGACTCCCTGCCCTCCAGGAAACGACCACGCCCCTCCCAGATACACACCGGCAGGCCAGGGGGCCCAGGAGGTCCAATTGGGCCGGAAGGGCCAGTGATACCCTGAAAGGGAGCGGAACATACAGGTTATCACCTTCAAACAAGGCAGAGCCACGGGGCTGCCGCCGCACATCCTGCCATACCCCTCAGCTCCCCATCCCTTCCCCAGGGTGCCCCTTCTCAGCAGCCTCCTGTGGCTGCTCTCTGATCCCGGGCTGTGCATGTCAGGGGACCCATCAACCCAGGCTGGCCTGAGCAACCCCCACAAGGCTGCCGGCCCCCGGCACTGCTCCCTTGGCCAGGCTGCCGGGAACTCTCTCTTGTCCCCCAGGCCACAGAGGACTTCAGGGAACGCTGGCCGAGAAGAACGGTCAATGGCATGGAGGACAATGGCCAAAAGGCAGGGCCTGCACTGAGCTTCATCCTTCAGCAATGTCCCGCAACCTTTCCAGGACCCACAGTGGGGGCGCCACCTCACTCCCGGCCTCCAGGGGCTGTCTGCTCTTGGCCCGTCCCCCACATTCTATGAGACATGTGTGCTGGTAGGCACAGCGTGCTCTGCGTGTGTGTGTCTATCACACCTGGCTCGGGATGGAAAGATTCCCACGTGGGAATGAGGACCCATGGCCCTCACGGGGGAAGGACAAAGACTTCGAGGGTCACCTTGTCCCCTCTCCTGCCTCCATGGCACACGTCACCCTCTCCAGGCCACTTCCAAGTCGCTCAGTGGGAGAGTGAAGCTCTCTGCATGGGGTCTACTTGGCTATGACTTGCAGAGGCTGCAAACTCTCATAAGCTACAGCGGCTTCCAGGGGTGTCTGGGGGCAGCTGGGGGAGGTGGAAGCAGGGGCCGGAACCGCCCCTCTGCCCGTAGCCCTGGCAAACATGGCTGGTTGTCACCAGTGACCTCCTGGGCAAGCGGCAGATGACGGACAGGCTCTCCCACCAGCTGGGAACCCGGCAGAATGACCCGACTTCCAAGTCCCTCCAGTTCTGAGGGCCGCCAAGGTCATGTGGAGGAAGCTCCGCCTGCCAGTCTGGGCATGGGGCTGGGAGGCGGCTCTGCCCAGCTCCCTGTGCACCTGGGCGAGCCCAGCCCTTCCACGTCCCCATCTGCCCAAGGAGGATGACCGGACTCAACCGACACGCGGACGTCCCGCCGGCTCTCATGGACCTTGGGTCCCTGGGTGCCTGCCCCAGGGATCTAAAATGCCTCTCGACAGCCCACACACAAGAAGTGCCATCTCACGCACCTGTTCTCCCTTAGGACCGGAGGAGCCCTGGGGGCCGGGGAGACCGCGGTCGCCCTTCTCACCCTGTTCACCCGGAGGGCCGATGAGCCCGATCAGGCCTGGGTGACCCTGTGGGAAAATGAAGACACGAAGGGCATTTGTGGAGCCACACCTCACCCATGCCACGGCGGGCCAGTCGGCACAGGACGAGACAGCAGGTCCCAGGCGGCCCGTCGCCGGCCAGAGTCCTGTCCACAAACAGACAGGGAGCCACAGACACAGACAGACCAAGTGATAAACGGGGTTTCCGGAGTGGTCATGGCTGGCTCTTTCTCTTTACACACACTCTCCATTTCTGTCTGGCAGACCCCCATGGCTGCTCCTCTACGGCACTAACACAGAGTTTGTGGGCTGACACAGAGAGAAAGGTGCAGAGTATGGGAGATCCCGCAGTCATCTGCCGCTTTTTAAAAAAGAAGGATCCAGGACAGGTGCCGTCTCTGTCTGTCTTCTAGGAACCCATGGAAAGCCCCAGAGGGACGCCCCTGCTCTCATTCGCCTCGGGGCTGGGGGTGCGGCGGGTGGTGGTGGACGACAGAGTGAAATGAGAGGCCCTCGCTGGCTATTGCTTCATACGCAACCATCTGGCTCCTGAGCACCTTTTATGCTTGTAAATAAATCAGTGCAGTAGAAAACAGTCCCAGCAGCTAGGAAAAATAAAAGGCTTTGCTCCTGCTGCAGAGATGCCCCCACCCCTCCTGCGGGCAGGATCTGAGGCTGCCCAGCACAGGGAAAGCAGCAGCAGCTGGAGCCTGGACGCCCATCAGCCGGGGCCTCTGCCTTGCTGGAAGGTTCTCCATCAACACCGCAGGGGCCTCCGGGATCCCTCGAACTGCTCAGGACCCCCCAAAGGCAGGGTCCAAGCCTCACACACAGCATGTCTATTTCCCTTGGTTTCATCACCTCTCGGGGGACCCACAACCAGCCTGCAGTAGGTGCTGGACACATTCGGGTGGCCGATCAAGGGCTTGTTGAGCTTGAAACCCAGGGTCACAACTGTGAAGGCCCCAAGTCACAACTGCCAGGGCGCGGAGGTAGGTGCCTCTTACCTTTTCACCTTTGGGACCGGAATCTCCTTTGAGACCGGGAAGTCCTGGGGGACCCTGTGGGAGGAGGCAGAGGGATCAGAGTCCTCATCCCAGGGGTGTCGCGGCAAACTCACCACCCCGCCCCCACCATGGGGCATGTCACTCACCAGGGGGCCGGGGGGACCATCTGGGCCTGGGGATCCTGGGAGACCTTGTTCACCCTGAAACACAGAGACGCTCCCCGTGAGTCCCTGAGCCCCTTGTCCCTCCACTCAGCACTCTCCGCCCCTCCTAGCCTACTCACCACAGGGCCAGGGATCCCTCGAAGGCCATCAGGACCAGGCTTCCCAGGGGCCCCCTGGGGGCCAATGGGGCCAGTCTTCCCAGGAGGGCCTTCCAAGCCGGCTTCTCCCTGCAGGGAGGCAGAGGGCAGAATGGGGTTCAGGGCTCTAGGTTCCAGGCACCCCAGCCCGGGACCATTGCTCGGAAAACCTGGGCACCTCTGGGAGAACCCTGGATGACCCCAGACATCCAGGGCTGCCCCGGTTCTTCACATTCCTTGTGGAAGCTGCCCTGGCCAAGTCTCCATCCCGATCATTTCCCCAGCCAGCAGGGATCCCCAGCCTCCACTGACCACGCCAACCACAGCCCAGTCGTCACAGGGCCACTGCCGAGGCAGAGGTGAAGCCCCTCAAGCTTCCCCATCTCACTTAACGACAGGCGTCTCCAGGAGGGAGGCGAGCAGCACCAGACCGGACCGCCATCACCTCGCTGAGAGAAGAGCCTCCCACGTGCTCCCGGGCCAGGCCCCAAGCTAACTGCACGGGCGATGGCACCCCGTCTTCTCCAGGGGCCCCGCACCAGACACAGTCACCATCGGACACGGTCCACTTCAAAGCTCGGTGGCTGGGGCATGGCCGGCTCGAAGACCAGGCACGGGGTGGCCGGGCGCCGGGGACAGCAGAACCCAGCCCTGGGCTCCCTGACTCCGGCACCCCCCACCCCGCCTCCTCCCTCAGGCTAGCAGGGCAGACGGTCCCAGTCTTGTGGCCACCATGTGGCTGCCTCTTCCAGAGAGAACCAGGTCACTTCCCCAGGTAGGCCGTGAGCCAGGGGCCCCTGGGATGGCCACTCTCGGCCTCCGTGGCCTTCTCTGCCCACACGGTTATCTACTCCCCACCCCCGGGGTCCCTTCAGGGAGGTCTACATGGTCACAGCCTGGCCCCAAAGCACGTTACCTTGGCTCCTTTCTCTCCCTGTCTGCCTTCGGGGCCTGCAGGGCCTGGGGGACCCTGAAATAAACAAGGGAACAACAGGAGGTGAGCGTAGCCTGCGGTGGCAGAGGGGTGAGCTCAGGGCATGCTGGACAAGAGAGCAGGGCGCAGGGTCACGGAGGCTGCTCCCAGGCCGCCTGCAGGGACACGGGGCCCCAGCACGAGTCCTACAGACTCCAGTTCCAGGTAACGGCCTCTCGGGTCACGTGGGAAGGTGCAGGGCATGCCGTGAGTTCTGCCTGGACTCCTGTTTCCCGCAGCCCCAGCAAGTGGCGGGGCCGCTCAGTCTGCCAAGGGCGCCTTCTCTTTTGTTCTGGCTTTTCGGTAAAACCTGAGCCAGGGGACAAGGACTTTTGCAGCTTTGCGGGTCTGTCTCCCACAGTGGGTACACTGACAGTGTCAGCAGCCGGCCTGTCCTATAAGGAGGAGCTGAGTTGACCTGGCACGTCTGTGATTTTGTGGTGACGTGGTGGAGGCTGAGTGGAGAACACGCCGCCCCAAGCCCTTCCTCATCAGTGCGGCTTTTAGCACCCAGGGCCCAAGCGAAAGATGACAGGGAGGGGCGGGTGCTTTGCAGGGAGCTGCCAGCCAGGACGCGCTCGCAGAATTATTTACCCTTTTTCCTGGAGGCCCGGACGGGCCTGGTTCTCCAGTAGGGCCGGGGGATCCCTGGTATTGGGAGAAAGAGCAGTGTGTCAGGAATTGAGGACTGTTCGAATCAGTCAAGGCAAAACATGCAGAGATTTCAGTCTTCTCTCTGCTCAGCCAGCCCTGCAGCTGTTCTCTCTTCCTTGCAGGCTGGCACAGAGGGTCCTCACAGAGCGTCACACCCAGGCCGTGACAGCGTAAGGAATCCCGACTCCTATCCCCTGGGTTTTCCGCATTTTGGAAGAGAGCTTTCCGACTCATAGTGCTGACTCTAGATGCACCAGGATCGATTCAGTCCCCACCACGACCTGGGCAGGGAGGAGGCACTGGCATCTCCTTTGGCAGAAGCAGGGACACAGGCTGTGAAGGGCTGGAATGGGGGCATCTGTCGGGGAAACGGAGCCCGGGGCTCCATCCCTAACCCCTTCTCTGAGTGGACGCTCCTCTCAACTTGGTTACATGGCCTCTGCCTTCAGTCCACGGTCCCCCGTGCTTGGCCAGGCTGGATGCAGGGTGGGCAAGGGAACCTGTGAGGCCTCAGGGGCCACCTTCAGGCCCAGTCATGCCCAGGGCCCGTGGGGGTCGGTCTGTCCCAGAGAGACAATCTGGGCTTGAAGCGGTGTCTACAACACTCAACATCAAGCGTGGGATGCAACGTCCAGTGTGACCTTGGTCAAGGTAAGGCAGGAACAGCTCGGTGAGGGCGGGCACTGGCCCTGCCAGGCGGGGCTGTGGGTAAGACCTGACGTTCCCGTACAAGCCTGTGGCAGGTCGTGGGAGCCCTGGGGCTGCCGCAAACCTGCTTCTGGAACAGCACGTGCATCTCAGAGGGAGGTCATGAGCCGGTCACTGTCCAGAATCAATGTTGTAAGGGAAGCAATATTGTATGGGAATCAATATCATAAGGGAATCAATATCAACTAGGTTGGAGTTTTTCCCAGAAATGAGCCAAGCAACGTGCAAAGTCCCAAGAATATGCTGACACCTCCACCAGGAAGCCGGCCCAGACTCACCGTCTGTCCGGGTTCACCATCGTCTCCTTTGTCACCAGGGGGACCATCTTGACCCTGTGAGGACAAAAGCGAGCTCCTTGCTGACCCCCAGGTGGCACCCTGAGCTCCTGCACCAGCTCTCAATGCATCTCCAGCCCCTTCCCAAAACCCCGACCCATCCCGGTGCCAGCACACAGCATGTTCGGGGGTCAAAGGTGTTTTCTTCCTTTGATCACCAGAACATGAGGGCCTTTTGGGAAACTGCCTGTCCCAGTGAGAGTTCATCGAAAAGAACAACCAGAAAGAGGGGAAATGGGGCTGGCAGGGGAAGGCCAGCGTTGCGGGTATCCGGGGGTTTTGCCCTCTTGAGCACCTACCGCAGGGCCAGGCTCTCCAGGGGGGCCGGGATCTCCAGGGAAACCCACTGGGCCCTGAAAAGAACAAAGAAGGAGGTGGCCAAGGCCATGAGCAACCTGACTGAGACCACATGCGGCCGACCACATCACGGCCTCAAGACGGCCACCTGCCACTATCCAGCTCCTAGGACTTGCCAGCAATTCCAACACCCCATCGCTTTATGGCCCAGAAACCCTTCCCTGTGCAGCATCTCCTGGAGCCAGCAAGCCCGGCCAGCGGCCATGGCCACTGGTCACTGGCCAGTGTCAGCTGGTCTCTTGATTTCCAGAGCCCTGCAAGCGGCAGGTGTTCCATCCACAGGTCCATTCCCGGGAGCTCCACGCTGCTACTAGAACCTGGACCTTCATACTTCGGGACTGTTCCTCTCCAAAGCCCCTCCGGATGCAAAATCAGGGCCAGCCACGGGCAGGGGCATCTTCCCAGAGCCCGGCTGTCACTGGCACCTCTCAGCTGGCCACCTGGCCCACAGAGAACCGCCACTCAGGGCCTTCTCCGCCAGGCCACACCTCTGTCTCACCTCCGCTCCGTCGGTTCAGGAGCTAGATGACAACCTCTGGTGTCTAGAACAATTACCCAAGACATGGACTTGGTCCTGAAGCTATTCACTGAGCAGAGCGCACGGCCGGTGAGGCACAATGACCCCGTCCAGAGCCCCGCCCCTGCTGCAGGCCCCCGAGGCATGACCGGACTACTCACAGGGCTGCCTTTGGGACCGTCATCTCCGGGAGGGCCTTTGGGTCCAGGGGGTCCAGCAGCACCCGAAGGGCCCGACTCGCCCTTCTCTCCCCTTTCTCCTTTGGGTCCCTAGAGGGAAGAGGCCAGTGTCCAGGCCTCAGAGCCGACCACATCACCACGCAGAGAGCGAGGCAGGTGCCTGTTCACAGCGGGCCTCCCCGGTTCTCACCCCATTCAGACCACCCTTTCCAAGTCTCTGCCGAGCCCTGCAGGGGTCCAGCTGCCAGGTCGCTCCCCCAACCCTGAACCCCAATCCAGAGTCAGCCCCTGCATGCACCCCGAGCAGGGCCTGAGGAGCCTTCACTTTCTGAGGCCCTCAAAGGCTGAGATTCAGCTCTAGGTGGGAGGGACCGACTCCTGACCGGACACCCGTCAGTGAAAACCACAAGGGCTGCTCGCTGACCCCAGATCTCATGGGAAGGGAGAGCTCGGACCCCAGGAGACCCGAGTCCATCCAGCTGGTCCTGGGCCTGAAAGCCACCCTCAGCCCAGCGCCACAGGGAATATTCATCCAGCCTTCGAAGGCCTGGATATTCCTAGTCTGGCCCTCAAGGTCCAGGGGAACAAGGTGACAACAGCTGCCCTTACACTTATGGCAGCCCATGAAGGGGACGGGAGCAAACGCTACAGAGGGCAGAGTCCCCGCAGTCCACTGGGCAGAGGTGGTCATTGCTAGGTCTGCGTGCACATGAGGGCACACACAGGCACATGCGGGCACACGCTCACTTCCCCGTCACACGTCTTGTTCGAGGTAATTCCATGAAATGGGCACAGGAGGGGTTACAACTCCCATTTCACAGATGGAAACACTGAGGCAGAGCTGGAGCCTCTGACCCAGCACCCCGTCCACACGCCCATCGGTTGCATCCCACCCCTGCCACAGTGCCCGCTGACTCACTCACCGGGGGGCCACCTTCTCCCGGAAGGCCAGGCTCGCCTGCTTCACCGGGTTCCCCCTAGGGAGACAGCATGGGTGGTTACGGCAGTGGTGGGCACGTGACCCGTGCAGTGCTAGTTTCAAGCATGTGCCAAATCCCGCCTGCTGCCTGCCTGCGCCTGGGCACCAGGGACCCAGGGATTAGTGGGGCAGTGGTTGCTGTCCCCAGGCACTCCTGGAATTGGGGGGGGTGTCAGGCATGTGGCAGGCAATGACAGACGTGGGGCAGAGTGTCCAGATTGCAAGCAACACCGTCCACAAAGGCTTTCCTGGAGCGCTGCTTCAAGGGTTGTGGAGGGTGACAATGAGGAGCTGGTAAGCGGCTGGATGGCCCTCCAGGTCGGGGACAGCCAGGGTGAAGGCAGGAGGAAGGGCATGCGATCCTCGGGCCATGGGCCACGGGCCACTGGGACGCAGGGAAGCGGGCATGCACGGCGGCAGCAGGTGGATAGGGCTGTGCGCCCTACGGTGGGGATGCCGAGGAAACATCGCCTCTCTGCACAGAAGCCGCGTGCCAGCACCCTCTGCTCTCAGCAGGGCATATTTCTTTTTAATTTCTGTTGTAAAAATGAGCAGTGGTGGAAGGCGTCTTCCAAGTTAATGGCCTGATGGATGTCAGAAAAAAAGTTCTGGGCCAGGCACAGTGGTTCACGCCTGTAAGTGAGTCACTTGGGAGGCCAAGACAGGTGGAGCATGAGGTCAGGAGTTCAAGACCAGCCTGGTCAACATGGTGAAACCCCCTCTCTACTAAAAATACAAAAATCAGCTGGGCATGGTGGCATATGCCTGTAATCCCAGCTACTTGGGAGGCTGAGGCAGGCGAATCACTTGAACCAGGAAGTTGGAGGTTGTAGTGAGCCTAGATGGTGCCACTGCACTGCAGCCTGGTGACAGAGCAACAGAGCAAGACTCCATCTCAAAAAAAAAAAAGAAAAAGAAAAAAGAAAGCCTTGGAAACCACAATCAGGCAGACATGGGAACACAGATGTGGAGTCAGAGCTTGGCACCGTCCCACCCGGCACACGTGTGCACACACACACACACACACACTGATGTGCACACACGAGCTCACATACACAGGCACGCACCGATGTGCACACACGAGCTCACATACACAGGCACGCACTGATGTACGCAGGCACACACTGATGTGCACACAAGAGCTCACATACACAGGTGTGCACCGATGTGCACACAAGCTCACATACACAGGCACACACACACTGATGTGCACACACAAGCTCACATACACATGCACACACCGAGTGCACACACGAGCTCACATACACAAGCACGCACTGATGTGCACACAAGCTCACATACACAGGCACACACACACACTGATGTGCACACACAAGTTCACATACACAGGCAGGTACACACCGATGTGCACACACATGCTCACATATACAGACATACATGCACACACCAAGTGCACACACGAGCTCACATACACAGGCACACGCACACACGCACACACACAGGCCCATCATGCTCACTTGGCTCCAAAACCAATCAGCTGAAGTGGAGAGGGCCGCGGCTCTGAGAAAATAACTCAGCTGGCGGAAAGGGCATGCCTAGCAAGGCCAGCACTTTAAGGAACAGATGATTTCCACCGGAGCTGAGGCTTGGAGAAGGAGGCAGCGGCTTTGCTGGTGGGGGCACTGTCTGGAATCTCTGCCAAAGGACGTCACAGATGGACACGCAGAGTTCCCAGTTCCATTTCACAAGGATTCGTCTACATTTCAAAATGCCTTTCATAGGAATAATCCAGCAAGCCACACACACAGAGATGAGTACATCACATCAGAGGTACACATGCACACAGAGACATATACATGCATACACACACACACACACACACACACTCACACACACAACTCTCCCCAAACAGCCATGAATCTGCAACCAGAGCAGGCACAAGGCCTCACCTTCTCTCCCACTGCGCCAGGGTTTCCTATTCCACCCGGGGGACCTTGTGGGCCATCAGCACCTGGAGCTCCGGAGGGTCCTCGGGGGCCAGGGGGACCTGGGGGGCCCTAGGAAAAGGGAGAGACCACTGAGCTCAGAGGAAACGCAAACATGTCCCCCAAACAGGAGCCGCTGCTACAGCCAGGCCCTGGAGTCTCAGGCACACTTACCATCTGGCCCACGTCTCCCGTCTCACCCTTCTCGCCTGGAGGTCCCGGCAAACCCTGACAACAGGAAACTTTCCAGTTAAGTGCTGTTCTGTCAAACACACCCACCACTTCCGTGACCTCCACCACACAGCACCACTGAGCCCCCAAAGCCCCGGGAAGGTGCTTCTCTGCGTACAGCTACCCACCAGGACGTCCCGGGGTTCCGAGTCTCAGAATCAGCCCGAGGAAATAAGCAGAGAAGATTGCCAAGATTTACGACAAAGGTGCTTATAGCAGGTCCCATAAAATGATAAAGCTTAAGGAGCCAGCAGCAGGGGATGCCTGGGTAAATTATGTCACCACCAGATGCTGGCTCACTGCGCGGTGACTGAAAATCATGTTTCCCAAATAAACAGAAAGTCACGTGTAATGGCGTTCAACATGCCTCATAACATCGAATGGAAAATGGGAAAAGCTGGGAACAAACTTTCTCTATGACTTAGGACATGATTAATTTTGCAAAAAAGCAAATAAAATGACATATGCGCCTCTGTGTATGAGAATACCCGAATTTAAAAGCATGGCAATGAAACGTGCGCAAACGTTTATCGTCGTCTCTAGGGGGTGCATTTCGAAGTCATTGTTACTGTTTTTTTTTTTTTTTTTTTTTTTTTTTTACAGATCATCGGTTTCCACAATGAGCACGGAAATAAACACGGGTGGCTGCGGCATGTCTGGAACTCTGGGAAGCCACAGCGCCTCCAGTGGGATGAGGAGGCCCAGGAGGCCCCTGCAGCCTGGCTTTAGTTTTCCATTTCTTTTAGAAGACAGGAGAGGTGAGAACCCCGCAGTTACCTGCAGCCCCACTGGCCCGGGGGGTCCAGGAAAGCCTCTGGGACCTTCGTCTCCTTTCTGCCCGAAAAGACCCTGCTGGCCCCGAGGCCCCGGCTCGCCATCAGCTCCCTGCAGGGAAATAACCAAGCACAAGTGAGGGTGATGGCCACGCAGCAGGTCTCGGGGGCACGGGGCTTTCTGGAGGTCACTGAGCGCGGATACTCACAGAGGGGCCCGGCTGTCCGATGGGGCCTTGAGGACCGGTAGGCCCGGGAGGACCCTGTGGGGAAAAAGACGCAGACATGGGTGGCTTCCCGGATGCTGGAGAAGGCTGAGGGGGTTGGGTCACACCCTGAGCCAGGGGACCCATGCATCCATCACCATCTGTTCAGTCTCCAAATGTGGCGTTCCTCGCACCATGGCGCAAGCCTGCCGCAGGCTCTGGCAAGTCCAGGGATCTTGGTTCCACCTCGAGCCCATTTCTGGATGGCAAAGGCTGCTGCCCCCAGTGTGCCCTCTCAGCTCCCACTATGCACCCACAACACAGGCACGTGAGGCCCCTTCAACAGTGAGGATCCAGGATCACAAGCCCCTCTGGAGCCTTGCACCCAGCACCGTGTAATCTGCTATGCCATCTGCAAGAGAGCTTGGCATGAGCCCATGGGAAGGAGGCAAACAAGGGGGGTGCAGCGCCCTTGGCCCCGGCAGCCCAGCCCACGGCAGGCCTTCCAGGAATACAGCTCCTGCTCGCCTGGGAATCAAAATACCGGGTGAAGGGCCCGCTGTACAGGGGATAAGGAGACCTTTCACCCATCGGGAGGGAGGGAACTGGTGGCAGAGCGACCGGGCCTTTGCAAGAACATGCTAGTATTTGTAAATAGATCAAGAAGCGAAAGGGGAAAAATGAACAGGCATTTGGTCAATGGTGCTACCTCTGCCAGAACATTCTGGTTCCCTCACCTCAGAGGGCAATGGATCTGTCTGCAGAACCCAAACCCTCAAGGACAGACATGCTTGACTTGTTTAATTTCACAAAACCGGTGGATGCTTCCTGTTCATTCTAACACAGAGAGACTCACTCCCAAATACAGGAGATAAGGAGACCTTTCACACATGTGCACACAGATGTTGTCGGAACACACACGCGTGGGAGATTTTCACAGCGTGTCCCACCAATCATCAGCAATGCTGGCCAAGCACGCACATGGCTCATGGCCCACAGCCTGTGACGACACCCCTCCGAACCCAGGGACCGCCACGCTCCCCGAGCCAATCTTACCTGCTCGCCTTTGTCTCCCTTGCTTCCTTTCTGCCCGGGCTCCCCAATCTCTCCCTGGGAAAAGGGCGGGGAGGAGGATTCCATTAGACAACCTGACACCCGCTTGAACCTTTCCTGCTCCCATAAGGAATTTTTCTTGGAGACTGAGAACAGTGCCCTTTCCAGGTGGCCCCATAACTTACTTTCCTGCGAAGAAATGTTTCCATTTCTTTTTTTTTTTTTTTTTTTTTTTTTTTTTTTGAGATGGAGTTTCGCTCTTGTGACCCAGGGTGGACTGCAATGGCGCGATCTCGGCTCACCGCAACCTCCGCCTCCTGGGTTCAGGCAATTCTCCTGCCTCAGCTTCCTGAGTAGCTGGGATTACAGGCGCGCGCCACCATGCCCAGCTAATTTTTTGTATTTTTGTAGAGACGGGGTTTCACCATGTTGACCAGGATGGTCTCGATCTCTTGACCTCGTGATCCACCCGCCTCGGCCTCCCAAAGTGCTGGGATTACAGGCTTGAGCCACCGCGCCCGGCCAATGTTTCCATCTCTTAACTTGATTTCCTTTTGACTACAAGGACTAAAAGGGATGAGGGCTTGATCTGTTGCTCTACAGGCTTTTAGTCGCCTTGCAAATATGGGAAAAGTCATATTGAAAATATTTACTCTGTTTTTCAAGTTGGGCCGCTACCATGACAACATAATAATAGACAACTCAATTACTATGTTGCCAAAGAAGTGATTAAAACGCTCTCTGCTGTTTCTGCTGGTGCAAGTCAGTCTCCCGCCCCGAGATGTAAGACATGCTCTACGCAGAGGTGACAAAGTTGGAAGTGTCCCCAGAGAGGTGTCATAAATAGAAAGTTAAAGCAGGGGAGAATTTCACTGCCTGCATTAAATGAAGGATAAAATACAAGCTCCGGCAGTCATCGTTTTAGAATTATAAAGCATATCCTTAATGAACAGGAGCCTTGATAATTCAAGTGGAGACATTTAAAAATAGATATTGAGCAAAACCTCATTAAATTGGGCTCCGCAGTTTCAGAATTTGAAATGATCTTCGGGGATTGGGGAGCATTTTTCTCTGCTCTGGCTACTCACAGCAAATGTCGTGGGCAGCCTCGAAACGACACAGGGAGAAGTGGTTTGTAAGTTCCCTCAAGCATGCCACGGACTGCGTGGATTACCACTTATCTGTGGGCTGCTGCAAAATCACCCCATAACACCAGGACTGCAAGGGGGGTGCGACATCGCTGCCGGCTGAGCCGCTATACCTGCAGCACCGTATCCTGGAAAATCACCGCCCTCCCTTGCACCTGCCTGCCCACCCGGCCCAGTCACGTGTCAGTCTGGATTTTCCTTACCTTATCTCCATCTTCCCCAGGGGGACCCACAGGGCCAGCTGGACCCGGGAGCCCCACAGGACCCTGGAGACCATCTCGGCCAGCTGGGCCTTGTGGGCCTTTCTCGCCCTAGAGAATACACAAGATCTCACGTCAAATGTGGCTCCAACTTCAGCACACCCCACCACCAGTTCATTACCCAACAGAGGGACCCGTGGGCAGGAAGTGGGAGTTGGGGAGGGCGACCAGCCCCAGAATCCTAATGGATTTCAGCCGGGTCCACGGAGGGCCGGCTCTGAGCCTGACTCTGTACTGTGAACTAGGGCATCACTGCAATTAATCCACACTCATCCTAGGAAAGGCTGTTCTTTTACAGATGGGGAAACTGAGGCACAGTTAGTTAGCCATAGAGACAGGACCCAAACGCAGCCAGCCACATTCCTGAGCCTGCATGTGGACCATCTAAGCTAGTGACGGGGAGCCAAGCCCAGTGACCAGGATGGCTTGAGCTCCAGCCTTCACCAACTTCCTGATGCTTTATATCCTCCGCAGACACTCTCCCTGCACGCACACACAAGGACATGCATGCACACACATAAAGACGTGCAAGCACACAGGCACACACAGTGTGCACACACACACAAATATGCCCGCATATGGACATGCATACATGCATGCACACATATGCACCTGCACAAAGCAAGCACACTCACATGCATGTGTACACACACAAGTATGCACCGGCATGTACACACAAGCACATGCATGCACACACAAGGACATATGCACAAACAGGCACACTGACGTGTGTGCATGCACAGGTACACACACAGGGCACACCTGCACGCACACGCACGCCCTGCATCTCCTATCCTAACTTGGACTCAGTCTCCTCCTAACTGCCTGCTTGGTGATCTGAAATGATCCTAGGTGCTTGCTTTGTTGAGTTTTACCAGCCACCACGTCACTCTGTAAACAGCCTGCATTTTCTCATCCCAGCCAGGAATCCCTTTCTCCCGACAGACACAGGGAAGGAGGGTGTGCCCGTCGGGAAGGGAACATGGTGGAACAAATGTGCACGAATGTTCTGGTCTAAACGCGGCCGGGATTGAGTCACCCCTCCCCATTCCGTCTTACCATCTCCTCCCTCCGCAACTCACGGCCCACTCTTCAGACTTAGCTCCTATTCATAGACATTTCTACCCTACTTAGGCCAGAAGATGCAAAGACCACGTGTGGGGCTTTTGTGGAAGCTTCCTGTCCTACATTCCCGGTCAGGTCGGGAGTTCTCAGAGACGTCCGACCTTTGCTTAGCCTTTCTTTCTCTCCGGAGCTATTCTGGGAGGATGAAGAGCTTCTCCCTGGACAGAGCGATTCTGCTTCAATGTTTACTCTCGAAACAGTGAACCAAGCCACTCCCAGCTGACTGTGCACCTGTGCACGGACTGCCCCGCAGACTTCGGTTTCTGACAGTCCAGCTGTATCCACGTCCTGGGTGCCTCACTGGAAACCATCAGAAGTCACCGAAATTGCCAATAACACCTTGAACAGATTCCCAATGGCACAGATGTTTCCATGTGGGTTCCTGGGGCGGTCCTGCCCAGGGAATGTAGGCTGTTCCTGCTACTCATGAGCCACTGACAGCAACACAGGCAGGAAAATCACAGCTTTCTGGTGGCTCACACCTGTAATCCGAGCACTTTGGGAGGCTGAGGCAGGTGGATCACCTGAGGTCAGGAGTTTGAGACCAGCCTGGCCAACATGGTGAAACCCCGTCTCTACTAAAAATACAAAAATTAGCCAGGTGTGGTAGCATGCACCTATAATCCCAGTGACTCAAGAGGCTAAGGCAGGAGAATCGCTTGAACCCAGAAGGTGGAGACTGCAGTGAGCCGAGCTTGTGCCAGTGCATTCCAGCCTGGGCAACAGAGTGAGACTCTGCCTCAAAGACACAGAAAAGAAAAAGAAAAGAAAATCACAGCCTTCTAACAAACCAATCAGCACCCACGCCTAACTCAATCTGAGACGGCCTGTGCGGATACCTGCCGATTCCCGCAGAGAACTCAAGCTCAGTCCGACCCTCTGTACTGGGAAGGAGAAGGTGAGATGAAATTGGTCTCCACAGCTGACTGAACGCGGGGTCGGGGAGACGGCAAAATTGTGTGGCACGCGCCAAACGCGGGCCGGGTGGGCCGCTTCTGAACGGTAAGTGGTATTCTGCGGGTTATTCATGAAAGCGGGCTGGCGGGAAGCATCTAGGCAAGAAGGCAGCTCACTCATCTCCTTCACAGAGACCAAGATCGGGTCAGCCTCAAGACATGCTCTCCACTCCCGAGGCTTCGAAAAGCCTGCCAAAGTCAGGGCTGGCCAGCAGGTGGGCACAGAGGAAGGCGCCTCGTCTTCCTGTCATCCCCCAACGCCCCTTCTTTGCTGGACATCTGCCCTCCATGCCTGTCCCCCAACCAACAAAGGGGACTCCCCAGTTCCAAATACCCTTCCCCATCAAGAGCTCAGCCAGTAGCAGGGAGCAGTTCACACAGGGGGCAGCTGTGGCCCAACCACACAGATGTCACTGAGGCTGGATGGAGACCAAGTCCACAGGGCACTGACTGTCTTCAGCCCCTCCCTCTGTCCACACATGTGGGGAACAACAGTGTGCAGGCGTGGACAGGCTGAGCCCCGCCCAGCATCCTGCCCACGAGCCCTTCTGGCTCAGCTGATCGCAGAAGGAATGTGGCTGGTGCTGGAACTCCTCGCGTGCACCTCAGGCAGGTCACCGTGGGACACACACACTCTCAGGCAGGTCACCGGGGGACACACACACTCTCAGGCAGGTCACCGGGGGACACACACACTCTCAGGCAGGTCACTGGGAGACAGTCTGCCCTGGAGAAGGGCTGCAGATATCACCCCATCCCCAACCCCAGGAAATACCCCTGGGATCATCACAGGGGGAGGGACGAGGCCAGACACAGAACGGCCCCAGCACCTCTGAGGGAAGGGCTCCCCCAATCCAAGGCAGTACTTACGGGAGCCCCTTTCTCTCCTGCCGGCCCTGGGGGGCCCTGGGGCCCTGGTCTCCCTGGAATTCCGATGGGCCCAGCGGCGCCAGCCGGGCCTCTCTCCCCTGGCGATCCCTGAGGTGGGGCAGAAAAACAGTTTGTTTCAAAGGCTCTCAGACTGCACGGACACAACTCAGGAAAGCCCCAGCTCCTCACGTCACTTACCTGCTCACTCCAGAGCCCACGGGGGCTCCCTATGGCCTTCTGCAAGCACAAACTAACTGGTCTAGCGTTCGGGGCTCTGTGTCCTCCTGTCACTCCAAGCTCCCAGGAGCCCCTCCCCCAGTGTCTCACAATGCGCCCTGTGGTGTGCTTGCCTTCAATGAGCTCCCCTTTCTGGGAGCCTGGCACCCCCTCCCCTCAAGGGCCCCCATGCCCACAGGGTACCCTCTCCCCTCGAGGGCTCCCATATCCATGAGACACCCCTCCCTCTAGGGTTCACATGCCCCGAGGGGCACTTCCCCCCTCCAGGGCACCCCCTCCCATCCAGAGCCTCCATGCCCACAGGGCACCCCCTCCCCTCCAGGGCCCCCATGCCCACAGGGCACTCCCTCCCATCCAGGGTTCACATGCCCCTGGGACACCCCCTCCCCTCAAACACCCACATGCCCATGGGGTACCCCCTGCCCTCCAGGGCCCATGGGGCACCCCTACCCCTCCCTCCCCTCCCCTCTCTGCTGTGCTTCTCCATGGTATGCAGTCTCCAGGGGCAGCCTTGCCAGGAAGCTGACACATGGATGGGTGGGTGCTGGCCTCATCAAGGGCCATCCCACCCAGTGGGCCCCACTCTGGGCAGCCTGGCTCTCACAAGCGTCTTCAGAGCCCATGGAGACCTGTGTCTGCTTCTTCCCCTGTCGGCCCAGCCCAGGCCCATGCTAGGCGTGCGGGTTTTCCCCTTGCTCCTCCAGAGAGCGTGCTCTGCCGGCCACACGGTGCCCTTCCTCCTGCCCTCCAGCCTGCCCAGTGCTCGCCTTTCCTCCGTGTCCCCCTGGGACCCTTCGTCATCCTGGCTGCTGGCTTGGGCTGTGCCGTCTGCATCTCCCCAAAGGCCATCTTCCCCCCTCCACTTCCCACCCTTGGAGTCTGGGGCAGCTTCATGGCCTGGGATCTCGGGGGCTGCCCCTTCTACCTGGAGAGTAGGTTTCAAGAAAGAGGATGGGACAAAGGTTTTGACTCACCGCAGGGCCTGGTGGGCCGGGTGGCCCTTCGTTGCCTTTCAGTCCGAGAGCTCCCTGCAAAGCCGTGAAAAGGTCAGTCAAGGGCACGTGGAGAGAGGCCTCCAGGGCTGCACATTGTCCCATTTTACTCCCCGCCTGGCCTCTCACTCACCACTGGACCAGGAAGCCCTCGGTCCCCAGGGAAGCCACGTAATCCTGGAGGGCCGTCTTTCCCAGGGAGGCCTGCGGGGCCCGGGTCACCCTGAAAACAGAGTCAGAGATGAGCTTTCCTGGAGTCAGCCACACAAACATCTCACCAGCCCTGGAGCGAGGCTAAGGACGGGGGCCTTCTCATCAGGCACCCCTGGACGTGGGTTGGACTGGGCTTCTCCTGGCCACTTAGCTGTAAAAGGGATTTCAGGGTCTTGGCTGGACTCGCCAGTCCACGTGTGGGAGCACGGCCTGAGCCCCGCCCAGCCCCCCTTCCTCCCAAGGCCCCTAAGGGCCACGATGGGCCACGTGGGAGCTGAGGCCATATCTACCTTTCCCATAGATTTGGGGCTCCTTGTAAGACCGTGCTCAGACAAAGAAATCATGGTCAAAACAGCATTAAAAGCATCCTCCTAAATGGACTTATTACTTAAGGGACTTGCTTCAAGCCTGAAACCACATTTTCTGAAAAAAAAGTCACCACATAGCCCATACTTTCCCTGAGGTACAGTAAAGCTTTGATGTCTTCCAAAACGTTCTCTGGGGTCCACTATGGAGCACAGCGGTGTTTTCAAACGAGCAGGTCAAATGCCCGCGGCCACCTGTCCAAGCTCAGAGAGCTCTCTCTGTGTCTAGAGCACACACAGGTGGACGTGTTCCCGTGTGTTTGTTCCTGTATCTATGCACACACACACGCGTCTGGGATTGTTTTCAGTATTTCTTCATCTGCTTCACTTTGTTATTTTTCAGGCTTACTCTCCTGTGGACGCAGGCTGGAAAGCCTGCCTTTGCTGCGGCCCTCACCGAGGCGCTGAAAGGGAAGACTATCTATTTTTGTGCTAACACAGCAAGTTATGGCCACTCAACCTGGGCCCCCAGGAGCGGAGATATGAAAAGGGGGCAGCTGGAGCTGGCACCACGAGGTGGGATAGAAACACGTTTGCTTTTCACTTTTATAATTTCTCAGCCTCTTGCAGTGAGGGGTTTTGAAAGGACCACTTTCTGCTAAGTGTCCTATGGACACATGAAGTCTCAGAGCTTTTTTCTGGGAGCAGGGCTGGCAGCTGGGGGGAGGGCAGAGGGTGCAGAATGGGGGTGAGCCCTGCACTCCCCTACAAGCCCATCCCGAGCAGGGCAGCACGACTCCAGGTGTGAATCCAGCAAAAGTGAGCTAATCATGCGCTCTGGGTCTGCGGAATGAACTGAGGAGCGTCTGTGTAAGGAATTACCCACTCATCAGAAAAGAGCAAGAAAAACACCAGGTCCCAAAATGACTGCTTAAGAAATGCCTAGCCTGATACAGAAGGTTCCAGAAACTCACCTTCGTCCCTTCTTTTCCAGCAAGGCCCGGAAGCCCCTGTTCACCGGGGGGTCCAGGGGGCCCAGGGTGGCCACGCTCACCCATTGGGCCCGTTTCTCCCGTGGGACCCTAGGGGGAAAGTCGGTCTCAGACACAAATGTTTCAAGTAACCCACAAGGCAGCGAACATCTTTTCCTAAATCCAGGGGCAGTCCTGGCCATTGGCCTGCTGCAGGCCCCCGCAAACCTCCACTTGCCTTTGCAAGCCTGCTCCTGGCAAAAATCCAGAAGGTGGGTGTTGCCAAGCCACTCTCTGCCTGGTCCCTGCAGGGCCCCACACAGCCCTCTTTCCCCACCGGCGCCTTCAGGAGGCACAGGCCATCTGCCTTCTTGAGACGTGCCCTGTGGAGGCCGATTCAGCCACAGGACAGGCCGAGGATGGGAGAAAAGCCACACCAGGGGCAGAGCCCACATAACCTCCAGTTCTGTGGCCGCAGTGGCTCCACACCTTACTCACTGCTACGTGTGGCGCGAGCTTTCTAGGACGCAAGGGGAGCCCTCCCTGTTTCGCAGCTCTAAGCCATCAATCCCGGATCTAAGTTGCTCCTGCCACTGATCCGCGGTTAGAAGCACAGGCCTGCGGCACCAATAGGACCCAGTGGCAGGAGGACCTGGTTGCCTTGGACACCCACAGCAGCGGTGAGCCCAGCTCCTGAGCCGGCCCAGATCTGGCCCGAGCCACCCTGTGAGCCTTGGGCGGCCTGGCTTGCCCTGCGTGCCAGATCTGTGTCGAGGGCAAACACGTCTTTGCTTGCTCTTGTGTGGGGCGAGCCTCAAGCTGAACAACATTCAGGACCCAAGACACTCTCTCAGCAGCACCTGCACCTCTGGAATCATGGAAGGAATGGACACCAGGGCCAGGACCCTCTTCTCTCAGGGCAAGTGACACTGGGTGACGCATGGAATCTGGGGATCCTGGAGCGTACCTGAGGGCCGACCACACCTGGGGGACCTGGAGGGCCAGTCTTGCCTTGGAAACCCTGTTGAGAGAGAGTCACCACCCTGAGGGTGCAGCAGTGGCCTGCGCCATCCCGCCCGGCACATCCTGTCCCACCCGAGCCATCCCTCCCCGCACCATCCCGCCCCACGCTGCTGTTCTCAGCAGGACTCGTGCCCCTCACCGCCCTGCCCCCTACAGTGGATGTTCTGGACTTCGTGTGAGAGGCCCGCATCTCCTGTTTCATTTCTGCACCAGTTTCAGGAGAGTGACGAAGCCACACAAGCTCATGTCACTGGCTGCTCTCGCCCCGCCCCCATCTTCAGGCTGACACAGTTCATCCTTATCCTGTCACCAAGTGTTCCTCTTCTGAGTCGGCTTGCTCCCCTGTCTGGACTGGGGCTACTGCCTGCTGTTTCTCGGCAGCGGCTCTGTGGCGACTGCCCCGCTTAGGTGCGGACGCCTCTGACGCACGACAGGTGACTGCCCGCGTGCTCCTCGGCGTGTCTTTAAAACAGGCAGGAGCGAGGGCCGGCTGCTTTCATAACGCAGCAGCTTGGATGTGCTATTTTTAGCTTGATGCAGCGGGAATATCTCACGCCCACTCTGCATGCTCACGCGTAGGTGATGATCCTGGCTCGGTCGTGGGTGTCGCCACGCCTTCTGTACTCTCCTCAAAGGAGAAAAATGACCTCAAGGCAACATAAGCTTCACTTCCGGGCACATCTGCAGAGCAGGACAGGCGCAGGCGAGAAGCCATCTGCAGGTGCCACGTGACACTGGTAGGGACAGGCACACCTGCCTGGAGGCCTGGAGGGAAACTCTAGGCTCCAGAGGAGGAGGTGGCTGGCTCTGAGGCCAAGCGAGGGCTGGAGGGCTCACGGCCCGTGCCAGGGCTCACGGCCTCACTGTCCAGCAGCTGGTAAGATCTCACACTGGACCCTGAGCCACGTGAGGCCACAGCAGACTCAGCTGCTGCTGCTTCTTTTTTGAGACAGAGTTTCGCTCTTATTGCCCAGGCTGAAGTGCAATGGCGCAATCTCGGCTCACTGGAACCTCTGCCTCCTGGGTTCAAGTGACTCTCCTGCCTCAGCCTCCCCAGTGGGTGGGATTACAGGCATGCGTCACCACACCCAGCTGATTTTTGTATTTTTAGTAGAGATGCCGTTTCTCCATGTTGGCCAGGGTGGTCTCAAACTCCCAACCTCAGGTGATCTGCACACCTTGGCCTCCCAAAGTGCTGGGATTACAGGCGTGAGCCACTGCGCCCGGCCCAGATTCAGCTTCTTTGCAAACTCTGGGAGGGCTCTCTCCTTTAAGCCCAGCTCAGTTGCATACAATGGGCTACAATGATAGTTTCTAACGTAGGTTGCACTTACGGAGTCAGAAGGAAGGAGTGGTGGACAGGGTCAAGGGCCTGCCCTGCTCGGCGGACCCAGGGAGGAGTCTGAGAGCCCGAAGGGAGACGGGAGCCTGGTTAAGCTGTGCTGGCGTCAACGTTAACACCAAACACAAAAGGCCTCCCCCAGGGACTCTTGGCCACCTTGGCCGTCAAGGACAGACTATGACCTCCGCCCTTTGCTGAGAAATAAGTTTCTGGCTAACATTTAGGAGGAATAATGTTTGTGTTTCATTTTTTTAAAAAAGAAGGAAATCAGTTCAGAGAAGCTCTTTCTGGAAGGCTTGCTTGGACCAGCCCATGGAGGAGCTGCCACGTCCCAAGCGGGCCCCAGCGATGGATCGCCCACCACATCCCTCCAGCGCCCTGTGTCTAGGGAGGTGGCCGTGGCGGTCAAAGGCAGCCGGAAGGAAGTACAACTTTCTGAGCAGAGACGAGCAGCTCAGCCTCCGTCCGCAATAAATCAGAGGGAGAAAAGCACACCTAATGTAAAACCTTCTATCTTGTCTCCTTGAAAAGGCATTAGAGAAAAATATGCAATGCTCAGAAGAAATGTTTTAATTTTTCTCTAGAAACGAAAGAGCAAAGGAGTCTCCATTTATCAGGCAGTGTGCCATGCAGACCACCAGCGGAGGTGTAATTAAAAGAAATTTCATCACAATGAACCAAAGAAAGACAAAGGGGACTTTTGAAAAGCAGGCGTGGAGAACGCATTAAACAGGGCACTCACAGAGCCACCCCACATTCCACGAGGGGACCTGCTTTTGCTGGGAGAGTCCCGTAGAGACCTGGACCACTAGAGACCCAGCTGCAGAGACCCCTGCAGTGACGCTGGCAGCCCCCACTCTCCTCGTTGGGAAATGTTGGCATCTCTGTGACTCATCCTTTACGCTGAATGGAGCAGGTGAGCACACGGAAAAGGGGCACAGAACGGTGACAAGGAAGCCACCTGACACTACATGTCCCCAGATATTCAAAGCCTGAAGTCCCAGGCTGGCAGGTGTGGGCCAGGTTACAGGCATGCCAGCACTTTTTCTTGAAACGCACCTTCAGGGGACTGGGTCAAATTCCAAAGGGCTGATGGGGCCGGGAAAAGGATCCCATTTCTGACAGGGGCTTTTTCTCGCTACTGAAAATGCTGGAGTCTTCTATGTTCTAGCCGAAGAAACCAGGAATATGCATTCCTGAAGTTCAGGGTAAGGACAAGGGGAGCTCATGCCTGCAGAGACCACGTGCCTAGCAGAGCACCCAAGAGGAGGCTGCCTCCACCTGACTGGCGCTTGTCTTCTTTACTATAAAAGATGTCAATCAAACGCATCCTCCAGACCCACTGGATTGGACTGGAAGGGCCTGGGTAAGCATGGTGGCATGGGTGTGTGGCCCACAGTCACCCTCTTGAAGTTCTCCAGCATCAAATAACCGAATGACACAGAGTAACATGTAGGCCCTTTCCTGGCACTTGCCCAGTTAAAAGACGTGTCCCTCAAGCTGGGTGGCACTCGCCATTATTCTAGAGGGAAAATCAGGTTGGATGCATGAAGCTTGTCTGCCCAGGATAATCTGTGTGTATCTTTAAATGTGGCCTCTCAATCAAAGTTTCCAAAACCAGCCCAGAGCTGGCCCCTGCCTTCTGCCCACAGAGGCCACAGGGCACTGCTGGCCTGCGTGACTGTCCTGCCCCAGCCTTGCCTCACAGCCTGGCCCCAAGTCAGCAGAAGCTGGCCTGACCCTTGGGGGCCTTTCTGAGGCCAACTTGTCTCTCCCAGGCTGGGAGGGTCCTAGACGGCACCGGGCAGCCAGGGCTGTGCCCACACCCAGGGTAGTCAGAGAGCCAGCCAGCCATGGCCCCCCACACCCATGATACTCACAGTCTCGCCTCTCTGTCCAGGGTGTCCTGGGAGTCCATCCTTGCCCGGAGGGCCCTGAAGAAAGAATCAGGAGAAAGAAGGTTCGTTCTGAGAAGCACCCACCTTGGGGATCTGACACCACGTGGGGTGACCCCGATCCATGTCCACGACCTGCCCCTGCACTTCCTCTGAAGAGCAATCACCTGGTAGGCACGGGGACAGTGATGACATAACTCAGGCCGTCCTTGTTAAAGGTGCCTGACCGTCATCCCACAAAATCCTCACAACTGCCCCAAGGGACATGCTGTTGTTGCCCTCATCACCCAAGGGAGAAACTGAGGCAGAAGAGGCCAGTCGGTGCCCCAAGGTCCAGCCAGCAGGTGGCACAGGCGGCCCCAGGACCTGAGTCAGTGGGGTTGCACAGTCAGCCCCTCCCCCTAGCCCCGCCATGCCTGCTGGGTCAGAATCCCACGACTAGATGGTTGTCGGGACTGGAAGAGACGCATTGCACCTGCCGTAAGGTGAACTGTGTCCCCCAAAAACATGTGGAAGCTCTGACCCCCAGAATCTATGCCTGTAACCTCACTTGGAAATGAGGTCTTTGCCTGTGTAACCTGATGGGGCCAGGAAAAGGATCCCATTTCTCACAAGAGCTTTTTCACCCCACTGAAAACGCTGGAGTCCTTTACCGTCTAGACAAAGGAGCCTGTACTGGGCATTTCTAAAGTCAAGGGCAAGGTCAAAGGGGAGCCATGACTGAAAAGCCCGTGTGCCCAGCAGACTGCCTGACTGATCCCACTTGGCTCCGGGCTTCCGGCCTTCAGGGCTCTGAGAGAAGAGCCTCGAGCAGTTCCCAGCGACACCCAGCTCCTGGTCATTTGTGATGGTGGCCCCAGGACACTGACACAGAACTCAGCGAGAAAATCACGTGGGTCTAAAGGAGAGAGGGCCCCAGCACGAAGCTCTCTCCAGCGCTGCAGGGCGGGCACTGGGACACGGTCACACACTGCCCCGCGGCAGCCTTGGCCGGGGGTCCGCCCCCTCATCTGAATGGCCAGAGTTTCATCTCCGGCCTCCCTCCACCCACCGGCCACCGTGAGGAGCTCCGAGCAGCCCTTAGAAAAATGCAGGCGGTCTGCCGGGCAGACAGGCAGGGCTGGCCCAGCATTGAAGCCATTACTTACAGGGGGGCCCTTGGGTCCGGGAAACCCTGTCGGTCCTTGGGGTCCATTGGGTCCCTGGGAACAGAGAAAGGCCAGTTCGAGGACAAGTGTCTCTCCAGAGCAGCTCCCACTGCTGGCGTCTCAGTGCCGCTGGCTCTCCAGACGCAGATGTCATTTCTTCCCACCCAATGGCCTTTCCTCCATTATTCCAGCCCCTCCCTCACCCGACAGCAGTAACGAGGGACTCTTGGGGCAGGATGGGTCCCAGGACCCATTTCCTGTCACCTCGGCCACTCCCAAACCCCAAGACCAGGGCAGGGGTGGAGGTCCCTGACCTACAGAAAAGTTCACTCCCTGGGCGTGTTCCACCCTTGGGATCTCAGGAAAACCCTACCCTTCAGCAGGGTCCGTGGCGTGCCTCCGAGGCCCCAGCCCACCCCAGGACAGAGTGCAGGGGGCTGTCGAGGCAGGCTCTGCTTTCGGAGACATCCCCAAAGGTTCAAGCTGCTTACCCGCTCCCCAGGAGGGCCAGCTGGGCCGTCGCCTCCAGAGTTACCCTTGGGAGGGAGGCAGAGAGAAGGAAAAGCTTATGATTGTTCCTTTTCAGGTGAGAAGACTCTGACCCACGACATCATCGAAACATGCGAGTCAAACACCGCCTGTGTGCAGCCCTCAAGCGGGCCCTGACCCTCAATTAGGAGCAGAAGGCGTGGGTGCCGATTTGTGGCTCCCAAAGCTGGCCTGTCCCCTGCCGCTGCACGAAGCTGACAGTGAGCCAGCATCTACAGGGTTAAACGTTTCCGGAAAGGTCTTCCGGGCGGGACGAAGGCTGTGCGCAGCCCCGAGCACCTCGGAGTCGTGCGGAGGCAGAAGCGGTAACCCACTCTCGGGCCGCCCCACCTGAGAGCTGCTGCTCCCAGACCTCACAGGTGAGCCTCGTGCCAGCTCACAGTGCACCTGAGAAGCGCCCGAGAGCTTGTCCCACAGTTTAGGGCGGCCAGCCGGGGCATTCTGGTCAGCGGAGGGATGGGCCGACTGTACCCCTGGGCCACTGGAAGACTCATCCCAGCGGGAACCAGCTCTGGAGTGGCTTCCTGGACAAGAAGGAGCAGCCCACCTGTGGGGTCTGTGTCCCGATTCTCCACCTGAGGAGTGGCTTCAACGCCCCTCAGTGGGAAGAATGTGCACGAGGCCGGCCTGGGCTTTCCCCTGCCAGAAAGCACTTTCAATAAGTTCTGGTAGAGGCCTCTGAGCTCTCAAACCCCTTTCAAGAAAGGAAATAAGGCCTCCTGACCAGGGCAGGTGGGTCTGCGGTGGGCCCGGCCCGTGCTGTGTCTCTAGGGTCCCAGGTGTGTGGGGTAGGGCCCTGCCTCTGCTCTGCTGTGGCCTCATCCCATAAGCATAGTTGTCGGCCACTTAATTAGATCTGATCTAAGGTGTCCAGAGGCTGCTGGAGGAGACAAGCTCCTTCTTAAATACACCTAAGAAAACATCCTGCTTAAAAAAAAAAAAAAAAAGTCACAGACACCCTCGGGTGCTCCATGTCTCCGTAGTAGCCTTGCAACTTGGGTTCATGCTGTCCACCACCCAGGAGACCAAAGACGTACCTTGGGGCCAGGCTTCCCAGTGATGCCCCGGGGGCCTCTTTCACCCCTCGGACCCTGGACGGATGGGAGAGAAGGAAGGTCAGCCCCAGTGCCGGCTCACAGACACCGCCTCCCCCAGCCCGCGGCACACGCTCCCATTTCCCAGACATGCCCACAAGCCTTTTAAAAGGACAGTTACCGTTGGGCCTCGCTGCCCCCTCGGTCCTGGCTTTCCAGGGGTCCCCTAGAATCAGAGAAGGGGCTGGTCAGTCACTCTCTAAATGCCCGGCCCTGCGTAGGTGGCAGCTGTCTCCCGGGTTATTGAGAGACTGTGAATTCAGAGAAGGCTAGGAGGAATGTGGGCTCCCCGCCACCCACCTTATCCATGTTTTAATAGGAGATTTATCGGGGTGAGAAGCTCGCCGCACACCGGCACAGAGCTTTGCGCCCCTGCACGAGTCCTGCTGAAATCCAATTTTCCTCCTGCAGTCTGATGGATGTTTATACTATTATCTGCTTTCTGTCCTCAAAGCACGCTGCCACATCCCTCCTCCTTCCTCCCTCCCTCCCCTCCTCCTCATCTCTCTCTCTCTCTCTCTCTCTCTTTCTCTCTCTCTCAGCAGGAAAGGAAATCATTAGTGCAAGAAAAGAGAAGAAAGTCAACCCCTTTCATACATAATTTACTTTTGCTACAGTTAAGAATATTAGCCATTAAATTTTCAACAGGCTCTGCAGACAGGCAAACTTGCATAATATCTAAATCATATATCCAAGAGTCATCGGCTTCTCCTCTAATAGAATTTATACTCTTTTTTTCTATTGTCGTCTTGCATTTTCCAGACCACAGAAAACTAATGCAGTGCTAAGATATCAGAGCTGGAACACGCAGTCAGCCTACAGCTCATGGAAGCCAAGGGCGGAGCGTGCAGAGGCCCTACGGCCCTGCCATGTCTCAACTCAGCTTCCTGAAATTGACTCTGGTTTCTCATGCTCCGGTTACCTCTAGGCCCAAGGAGGCCACCTGAGAAGCTTCCTCTCATCATCTTTCATTCATTTGCTGCCAGAATCAAAACTGCTTCCTAGAGTCTCCCATTTTGAAATGCATTTAATAAAACCATTTATGATGATGAGTTAATTATGTGGCTTTTTAACAATGCGCTCCGATTCCAGTTCTTCAATTACTATGCTGATATCCTTTGGCGTCAACTAAATATTTGCATATGAAAATTAATGAAACATCTGCTTTCTTCCAGTGATAGGCATTTTACAGGCGAGGACGCCCATGGCCAACCTAGTCACTCCCAGCATTTAAATGTGGATGGTCCAGGCTGCCAGGCTTTCTCATTCCGATCCTCCCCTAGAATGAAAAGCCTCCACCCAAAAATAGTTGCACTGTGACCCAGACCACAGGGTTAATCCTGTAGCACAAATGACCACAGCCCAAGCTGACTGTGCCCGAGGCAAGGAGCAAAATATCGACTTGGCCACAAACGCCATCTGGGGCTCCCAGCAGGCATCTTGCTCATCTCTTTTCTTTATAAACTAACTCAAGCCAAAGAATTTTGAGTCCCTGTGACTGGAGCTGTGGAATAGAATGTCCCCATATCCCCCCAAGTCTCCCTAACCTTCTCCCCAGCAAACTGAATGGGAGACCCTGTCTTCTTGCCCTTCGGAAGGCAGGGACACTCCCAGCAACGGTTGTGCCTCGAAGCCAAACACAGCTTGAAGGTGTGGGTACCGCCGGTGGGCAGTGCCTCTGAAGGGCTGGTCTTCCCTCCTCCCGGGAAGGGGCTCCTGGATCTCTCCTTGGCCCGAGGGGCAAACCAGCACTTTGCTCACGTCCATTCCCCTTCCTTTGGCTTCAGCTGAGTTGACATAGCGCTTATGTCCTTGGCATTTCCATGTTTGGCCCATAGTCAAGGTCCACAGAACCACCACTAGCTCCATGGGAGGTAGGACCAGGCAGACAGAGGGCAGGCAGCCCTTAGATGGAAGTCAGACACACACACACATGCATACACACACACAAGCACGCACACAAACAGACGACCACACATGAACACATGCAAACACACATGAACACACACACGAACATGCACACACATGAACACAGGCACGCATGCATGCACACATGAACACATGCGCACACATGAACTCATACATGCATGCACCCATGTGCGTGAATGCACATGTGCACACATAAACACATGCACGCACATGTGCATGCACACGCATGAACACACATGAACACACGCACACATACTAACACATGCAGGAACACACAAGCACACACAGCACATGCATGAACACATGCATGCGTGCACACACATGCATGTACACGCAAGCACACACAAGCACACATGAGCACACACGAACACAAGCACACATACAGGCACACAATGTACATACACACATACATGCACACACATGCATGTACACACACATGCACACACGCACACACACCTGCATGCATGCATGCATGCACTCAGGCCTGACATCCTAGCACCTAGAAACATCCAACTGGCCAGAATATCGAAAATATTTTATAAGACCTCTCTGGGTCGGGCACAGTGCCTCATGCTTTTAATCCCAGCACTTTGGGAAGCTGAGGCAGGCAGATCACTTGAGATCAGCAGTTCAAAACTGGCCATGGTGAAACCTCTTCTCTACTAAAAATACAAAATTAGCTAGGCATGGTGGTGCACACCCATAGTCTCAGCTACTTAGGAGGCTGAGGCAGGAGTATCACTTGAACCTGGGAGGTGGAGGTTGCAGTGAGCCGAGATCATACCCCTGCACTCCAGCCTGGGTGATAAAGCAAGAGAGACTCTGTCTCAAAAAAATAAAATAAAATAAATCAAAGATCTCTCTGGATGAGCACAGACCTCCTGCTGGCTTTTCTCTTCACACCCCTGGAATGGCCCCCTGACGATTCCTGCCCCACACTGGGTACCTCCAGTGCCATTCCCCCGGGCTAAAACCTTCAGTGGGTCCTAGTGCCTTGGGCTAAAGAGCTTCTCCCAAAGCAGCCTGCTGCCCCACCAGGCTCTGCAGCCCCCAGCCACTCCCACGTCTCCCTTGCGGGGCTCGGCCCGGTGCCAGCCTTCTGGCTCTGTACCGCCTGCTCCACACCACACGATCCACTTCTGTACCTCCTGCAGGCCTCAGCAAAAATGTCACTGCTCCTGGAGGCCTCCCTGGACCCTCTGGGTCAGACTCTGGTGCCATGACCTTTTCCTGACTCACCCTTGTCCTTCATCATCACAGCCACCACTCCTGAGTGCAGCTCACTGGGTGGTGTCCCTCTCCGGAGGCCAGAGGGATGCCTGGTTTGACCACCTGAGTCCCCAGAGCCTAGCAGAGCACCCAGCGCTTAGCAAGGACTGACGACGCATGTGCTGTTTAAGTTCACGGACTGCCCCAAAGACTACCAAGCACAAAGCCCAAGGCAAAAGACAGGTAGCCAAGGGCAAAACCCGGGAGCAGGATCCATTCACCAAGGCGCAAAAGCCAAGCTAGCACCCAGAGGCTTCTGGGTAACCTGAGTGAGGCTCCTGCAGTCAGCAAAAGAGGATGGGTCCCTTTGCAAGGACAGCCTGGACCCCAGCTTCCTGTGGACAACTGGGAAGCCCAACCTAGTAGACCAGATGCCACCCACACCCTCCGTCATCCATGAATGAGGCACAAAGCAGCAACCCTATGCAGAAAACCAGGCAGTGCTGCAGGCGCCATTCTGCAGTGATGATGCCACTGAAGGCTCACGCAGGCAAAGGCTGTGCTCAGCATCCTGAATGGGAAGCTCCAAAGGACCGTGATGGCAGAGATGAAGGAGGGCAGGGCTCCATCTCACACGCACGAACCATCACGGCTCAAGGGGAAGCAAACAGCCTCACCCTTTCGGCCTGAGGTCTGTGTTGTGGGTTGTGCCATAAGCCAGGTGCAGCAGTGAGTGAAGTGTCCCCAGGCAGGGCTAGACACCAGTGGCTCCCATGTGTGACCGGGGCACGTGGTGTCTGGCAGGTCTTGGCTTGAGTCAGGCTTTGCGTTGTGACTGGAGACCCACAGTGCTGATGCCCTGGACAGTGGCTGATGAAGACCAAAGGGCATCTGGAGCATCCGTTCAAGCTCCTCGGCTCAGGGATGGGGAGGCCGAGACACATGAGGGGCAGAGCCCTAGTCAGGAGCCTGGGAGTGACCAAGGGCTCCAGGCACTCCACAAGGTCCCTCGTCCCACACAGACCTCCATGGAAAGGGCTTGTGGTCACATCCCATGACCAGCTGCAGAAGGTCACATCCTCTCCTGGACATTCTCACTGTAGTGCAGTGTGAAAGGTCCCCCAGCATTGCAGCGGCCCACTGGGGTACCCCATATTCCCCATGCTTCTCAGAGTAGTATCTAAGAGTATTTCAGAAGACAGCATATCCCCAAGGCACTAGCCAGGCCTTTTCCAGAGGAAGAATGACAGCTAGATAGAGACAGATGGAGGGGTGGATGGGTTGGATGGATATAGACAGAGATGGACAGATAACAGAAGATGGATGGATGGATGGATGGATGGATGGATGGGTGAATGGATGGGTGGATGGATGGATGGATGTGTGGGTGGATGGATGGGTGGGTGGGTGGGTGGATGGATGGATGAGTGGGTGGGGGGATGGATGATGGGTGGATGGATGGATGGATGGGTAGATGGGTAGATGGATGGATGGATGTGTGGGTGGGTGGGTGGGTGGATGATGGATGGACGAGTGGGTGGTGGATGGATGATGGATGGATGAGTGGGTGGGGGGATGGATGATGGATATGTGGATGCAGGGGATGGATGGATGGATGGAGAGAAGGACCGAGAGAGAGAGGGACAGAGATGGAGAGAATCGTCTCCTCGGGTCTGTGTTCTCTTACTTAGAACAGTCTTCCTTTTCCTGTTTGGTGAATCTGGCAGACTACATCTGCTTGCTCATACCGTGTTGGCCAGAAGGGATGGGCCCAAGAGGGGGCTGCGACCCTGCAGCTCCGTCTGGCCTGGGAGAGCAGGATGGGGCACAGGGGGATGAGCTGGTGGGGCTGCAGGGTTGCGGCTGGGGCTGAGGAAGGTGTGGCTCCACCATCTTTCGAGAAGTGAGTTCCCTGGACCTGCTCTGCAGACACTGTCCTGCATGCGCCCCACAGACCGGCCTCTCTGGCCCCCAATACACCCGTGCACAAGGCTAGCTCAGAGCCCAAGGCCTGAGGACCACCTCACTCCTATTGTCCCCAACGGCAACACTGAGGTGCTGTGACATCACTAATAAGCAACCAGGGCAGCTCCTGCAGGGAGGCCTGGGCCAGCAGGGGCTCCAGAAGGTGTGGGGAGAACACAGCTCCCCCAGCCCACACGTGTGGAGGGTGAGAACAGAGAGGACGGGAGCCACGCTGCAGCCTGGCGGGTGTCGATGGCAGCGACAGCTTGCTAACCCCGTTCGATGTAATGTTAATTTAAATGACTTTAAATTTGGACTATGGTAGGTCGCAGGACATTTTTAAAAGGAAAAAGAAATCTCCTTTTTCCTTTTCTTTAAAAATTAGCTTGGAGGAAAAGTCCACTCGGGTAGAAGAGAACAATATGATTTTCGCAAAAGACCTAGAGCCTCTGGACTGTGGTGCTCATTAGAAAGCTCCATTTTCTCAACACACGTCCCTCCTGCCTCTGGCCCTTCCTGTCACAAACCTGCCCAGCCCAAAGTCTGCAGAGTGTCACCAGTGCTGGGCACTAAAGGTCGAGACTTAAGGCCAGCTGTTCAGGAGAGCAGTTTCAGCAGCAAAAGGGGTGAGAAATAAACGGGCCACTGATTAGAAAATGAACCCACTACACACCGAGGCAGCCGGAGAAGCGGCCTGCCCAGGGGCCGGGCTGTCCTTACCCTGCCGCCCTTCTCTCCATTGGCGCCAGGAAATCCAGAGAATCCAATAGAGCCCTGAAAGAGAGTTGAAAAGGAGAGATAAGAGCTGGGACAGGAAGGAGGCATGCTGCACGGGCAGCCTGGGGGACAGCCTCTGCCCCAGACTCCACCTGCCCACCCAGCCACCTACCTGCCTACCTACGTGCCCAAGTATCCACTCACTCATCCAGCTGCCTGTCCTCCCACCCACCCATCTACCCATCTGCCCACCCATCTACCCATCTACCTACCTGCCCACCTATCCACCCTTTCATCCATGTACCTGTCCACCCACCCACCCGCCAGCCATCTACCTACCTGTCCACCTACCCACCCATTCATCCATCTACCTGCCCACCCACCGACCCACTCACCCATCCATCCACCTACCCACCCACCCGCCCATCCATCCGCCTGTCTACCCATCCGCCCATTCATCCATCTACCTGTCCACCCATCCAACCACCCACCCATCCATCTACCCGTCTACCCACCCACCCACTCACCCATTCATCCATCCGCCTGCCCACCCACCCACCTGTCTACCCATCTGCCCACCCATCTACCCATCTACCTACCTGCTCACCTATCCACCCTTTCATCCATGTACCTGTCCACCCACCCACCTGCCCATCCATCCACCTGTCTACCCACTGGCCCACCTATCTGTCTATCCATCTGCCTGTCTACCTATCCATCCACCCATTCATCCACTTGCCTATCTACTTACCCACCCACCCCTCCATTCACCCAACTGTCTACCCACCTGCCCGCCCATCCATCCACCCTCCTATCCACCCACTGGCCCACCGATCTATCCACCTACCTGCCTACCTACCCACCCACCCGTTAACTATTCATCCATTTGCCTGCCTACCTACACACCCACCCCCCATTCATCCACCTGTCTACTTGCCTGCCCACCCACCCATTCATTCACCTCTCTGCCCAACCCACCCACCTATCTATCCATCTACCTACTCATTCACCCATCTACCTATCCACACCCCACTACTCCCCCACTCACCTATCCCTCCACCCATCCTCTCTACTCCATAAATACTTCCTAAGCACTTCACAGGCTTCAGCTGGAGAGCTGAATTAGAGTTTTCGCCATGCTCCCTCCCCCGCGCCCGTGGCCATAGGATGGTGGCTGGTGTTTGGGAGAAAGGGAGGCACACTGCTGAGCTGAACCGAGGTGAGACATGAACATCGCGCTATGACATTGTGTTTTCTGTGCCTTGTGCATGTTTCTTGCTGTCCCACAATCCCTCTAAATAAAGCACAGCAGCTTGCAGAGTTGGGAATGAATGCAAATTTATGCACGGACTGTAGCACCTACCAGCTCTTTAATTCTAGGAGTCTGCGAGGTGCACACAGACCAGAGATGGATTTAGGGACTGTGACCTGGTGAACAGCCAAACGCCCACTCTGTGCAGGAGCAGCACCGCCCTGGGGCTGCTCAGCTGGCAGCGTGTGGGTGCTGGCCACTGTCTTTGGCAGGTCTCTGGTTTAAAATCCTGTGCCGAAGGCATACTTGTATCCATGAAGAACTCACACATGTCCAGACCTTGTATTTCTCACAGGGGACTGAGCTCAGCCAAGCCACTCACACACCCACCTGCCAATCTAGGCAGGGGGCGGGACCCAGGAAACCTCAGTGCAGGTGACAGAGTTCAGTTCAGAAACCAGGTCACTGTGCTGATGGCTACTTCTCGTCTCTGACCTGGACACACGTGCCATCCCTTCTCAAAAAGCTGCCTCAACTTCATTTTGAACACCCATCTCTCCCAAACGTCTCCCCTTCTCTCCATTCCCAGAGGAATGTGTATTAAAGGAGAGGAAGGTGCCCATCAGCCCCTCTAACACATTGGGTTACGACGCTGCCGTCAGCAGCTACGTCACACCCACGTTCGATGAGCCACCATTAGACCCTAAATGAAATTCCTGTTCCACGGCAAGCTTCCTCTCCTGCATATGGGGTGTGCGTCTACACACACGGAGCAGGGGTCTTCGCACTCCACAGGAAGAATGGATAGAGCATTCCCTTGATGAGAATGGAAATACCTGGAGGAGCCCCAGCCCACCATGCCCGTCCTCCGGTTAACAAGACTGCAAGTGAGACCGGAGAGGTGCTGGGGCTAAAGGAGGCGCCTCGGGCAGAGGCAGATCTGAGAAAGACGGCCCGCTTCGCCTGCTAATTATGTCTCCAGTGCAGCCAGCTGGTTATTCTTTAAGGAAGAACCATGAATAATAAAATGTGAGATTTGAAAAAAAATAACATTTTCAATGACTTCCAAAGCCTGAAGGAGCTGTTTCACTTAAACCTGAACATGATTTCACGTAAGAAAGGTTTCCTCCTCCTTTATACTCCATTATGAGCAAAGAGCCTTCAAATCGCCAGTGAGGCGGAGCTAAGCGGTGACTGTCCCTCGGGTTCTGGGTACCGACAAACTGGGCCACAAGGGCCACGAGCCAAGCAACAGGTGCCGAAGACCCAAGGGGACTCCAGGAGGACCCCGGAAGGACCCCAGGTGTCTGTGCCACCTGTGGCAGAAGACTCATCCCATCATCCAAGAGCCTCCTTTCAACTCGGCAAATTAATGCAGAAGGCGGTGAACACCGTGGAGTCTGAGAGTGATGGTGTCACACACGCCCCCAAGGCGGGGACCGGGAATGGGTGAACCTGTACGGGGCGGGGGAGGGCCGGCAAGACGTCCCTCCCCCTGTGCCGGGACACCTCACGGTCAGAATTACCTTCGGTCCTTGTCTTCCTGGGTACCCTGGTAACCCTGGGACGCCGAGTTTTCCCTGGGGGAGAAAGGGTGGCATTAGCAGCGAGAACGGTATTGCTCCATCTGTTTTCCTGGAGCAGAGAGAAAGGCCATGAGTCCTGTCAGAGGCCTGCAGGAGGGTGTGGTACCCAGAGGCTGGGGCACACGTCATCACACAGAGGCCCTGCCCGCCTGAGTGGGAAGGACGGCCCGCACCCATGGAGTCCAGTGGGCAGCCAATGGTCCCCTACCGAGGGAGACGCGAAGGCCCCGGAGGAGAGGTTGTGCCACTGGGGAGCAAACGCAGTTAAGAGGTCAGTGCCCCAGGTCACCGCGTTCTTTACCTAGGAGCGCCTCTGAGCCCTTCTGTGCGAGTCCCAGCCACACAGCAGGATGGGGCAGAAAGTCTGGGCCATTGCCTGCACCATTCCTGTGGGGCCCAGGGTGGCAGCAGGGTGGAGCCAGGGTGTGTGGCTGGCCTGGGAGCCTCCCACAGAGGGAAACCGAAGGCCTGTGGATGGCTGCGTGCCAGGGCCTGCTCTGAGGAGCCCGGCCTTCCTTCCTCCCCGGCTGCCACAGTTTCAGGCCAGGGTGGGGACGCCTTTATTACCCAGGTGAGGAGGCGGGAATGTGACAAGGCAGGGGTCCTGGAGTCCTGGGGCTCAGATGCAGGCTTTGTGGCCTCTGAGAGGAAGGAAGGAGCCCTCCGAGGCGGTGGTGGAGGGCTGGGAAGGGCTAGGAAAGGGTCCTCATTCAGCAAACAGCTTCCCAGGAGCAGCAGCAAGAGCCCCGGGTGGAGACAGAAGCCCGCTCAGGAATCGCCTCCACCCCACGCCTAGGGCGGCCACAGCCAACGAGAGTCCAAGGCCACGGGGAAGGGCCTGGCAGATCCCCCCGGGAAAGAGGCTGAACGTCCCACATCACAAACCTTCTCCCCAGGGGGCCCCAGGGGACCGGGATCACCATTGGGGCCTCCACGACCCTTCGGTCCTTCAGGGCCATCTTCTCCCCTGGGACCAGGTGGCCCGATCTCCCCCTGCAAGCCAGAAAAGAGGAAGTAAGAAGAGCCCCCCACATACAGGATTCCCTCCACCATTCTAAGAGCGAGGGGACAGGCTGGAGGCACGCTGTGGTCAGAGCTGCTCGTCCAGCTCGGTCTCACTCAGGCCGGCGAGCTGCTCCTGGAGCGGCCAACAGAGTGAGCGCACCTCGAAGCCAGCCTCCCGCTCCCGAAGCTGCTCTCTCTGCACCGAGGCTGCCTGCCATTTATTTTCTCAGGGCTGCACACTCCTACTTCCCAATTACCTTCTCTAAATTGAGTGCCTCTTGGCTAAAATAACTTTGCTTAACAATAGTAGCTCTCAACTGCTACTTCTCCAAATAGAGCAGAGTGACTGGGAGCGCTGCTGCTTCAGAGACCCCGGGAGGTGGGAAATGGACACCAGCCCGGGATCTGGGTCACCTGGGCATCATGGGTACACGGGAGGGCCGTGGAAGGCGTCCTAGAAACAGACGGGCTTAAATTCCGCCTTGGCCAACTTCCCCAAGTTACAGACTCGGAGCCCGGGGCTCAGACAGGGAAGAGGGCTCTGGAGCCTGCCCAGGCAATGACAGCGCCATGGCAGAGTCTCTGATACCCTTCCTGCCACCCTTGGTCCAGCAGGGGACAGGTCCTCCCCTGATCATTTGTCTCCAGGAGCAGCAGTAAAGCAGTGCAAGCCCAAACACAAATGTGCATTGCACAGACAGAGCAAAGCTAACGTCCTAATTCTGAAGCTCTGATCTGTCATCACGTAGGGATTCTCTGTCCCTAAGAGGCATTCCTCTCGTTCAACAAGATAATCCTGCGCACACGTACAGAGCCCTGAGAAGGGGCAGAGCGCCGGGCTGCACTCTCTGAGCCCGCATCCACGGTCCTATTCCCTGGGCTCCGGACGGCTCCCAGCCCTGCATCCCACGCTCATCCCACTGCAACAGGAGCTCGAATCCCAGAGCCCTGGCACCGGAACGCGTGTCATCTCTTCTGAAGCCGCACCCTCGTAACGTGCAGGCCACGTGCGCACACAGAGGCATCAGAAAAAAGGAGAAAGGGACTTTCACCATCAAACTGAGAGGCTGCTGGGCTGTGGGGACTTGGGAACCTTCCACCGGGAAGGAAGTTCTAGAATGGGGTGTTTAGCAGCGACTTAACTGGGACAACCTTGTGAAACAAATGCCCTCCTTCCTCCTCCTGCCTTCCCACAGAGGTGCAGATTGCCTCTGCCTTTTGCCTGCCGGGTTGGGACGAAGTGCCAAGTGTGTGTGGCTTTCCTGTTCTGGAAAGCCACCTGCGAGCCTGCATGGCAGGGGACGATCGCGGCAGCTGGGTGACAGCCCTGCTGCAGCCAACAGATGTCTGTCCCCGTGCGTGCACAGCTGTCACCGCGGCTGTGCGCACCGGAGGGCCGAGGCGTCTAGGTTCCTTCTGCCTGGGCTTCCGCTCACTGAGAGGTTACTGGGGAAACCTCCAAGAGGCTCTCGGCCTGCTCCGGCCGCTCTACGGGCTCCCTACCCTTGCTTCGTGCCCCTGGCGTCACTTTCTCTTTCATTATGGGAATTGCAGCCCCTGGCTTTCTGTGGTTGCTGACAAGCCCCAGCCGCTCCCAGCACCCACTAGCTTCTTCTGGACTGAGCTGCATCATTCATTGAAAGACAAGCCAGGGTGCTGTGGCTTCTTCTGAGCTAAAATCACAGACCACAGGACTGCGTGGGGGTTCCAGGGCCCCCGAAGAACTGTTTCTGGACCAGCAATGCTCCCCAGGCTCGCAGGGATCCTAGACCCACGTTGCATGCTGCCCTGCGAGCACCGGCCCTATGGCCTGGGCAGCGGCCGTGCTCCCGGGGAGGCTGGGTCCTGTCCGAGGGCGCGCTCCCTGGGGAGGCTGGGTCTTGTCTGCGGCCGCTTTCCTTTCTCTTCCCAGGCACGGCTCATCGCTCTGCAGTCAGGTAAATAACTCTGCAGTCCACAGGAGCAGCCAGAAGCAAACCCAGCCCCCACTGACCCCTTGTGTGGGACACTGGGCAGAGGAGCTGGCGACCACAGGCCATCCCCAGTCCCCAAGGGGCAAGCTGAGGAGGAGGTGAAGAGGAGCCGGAGAGAGTCAGGCGCTGGGCTCCAGGCCACTGTCCCCTTCGCACCAGGAACCTCTGCCGAGAGTTTCCCTCCATTCTGAGAAGCTGCCCTGTAGCTGCAGACATCCCCACCTCTCCCACCCAGCCAAGCCCACCCGGCCTTTCCCCCGCCCAACTCCCAAACCCGAGATGCTCACCCGATCACCCTTGATGCCCATATCTCCTTTAAACCCAGGAAAGCCGTCTTCACCCTGAATATAGGACAAGAGAAGGCCTTAGTCTAGACAAGAAGACCCTTCTCCCTGCTGTTCCCTTCCCTGCTCCAACAACTACGCTCAGCACCAGGTCCCCCACCCTTGGGGAGTAGCTCACGCTCCGGACAGGGTGGGCTCAGGGCCCGCCCCTCGAGAACGGCATTCCCGTGAGCTCTGCATTCCCGGCTGAAGCTTCAAACGTTCTGAAGCTGGAGAGAGCCTCGTCCCTGCTTCTCAGGTGGGCCCGGTTTGAGTCTGAATGTTCTGCACGGCGAGGCCTCAGCCAGCCCAGGCCCCGAGCTGCAGGCATCGTTTCTCAGCCCACTCTGCGGCATCCCATCAGCACCAAAGCCAGTGATGGGGAAAGGGGCTGACAACCGAGGAGGTGGCGCTGGATGAAAGACCCCTGCAAAGAATCCCTAACCCCTGCTCTTGCCAGTATTGCAACCACAGGCCGTGCTTTCTGAAGGGTAGGAGTGTCGCCGGGGGTGGCGGGGGAAGTCGGCAGCCCACACACCCCAGGGCTACTGGCGAATCTGGGACAGAAGTGAGGCTGCCGAAGGTCAGCGCCCTGCTGTCCGTTCGAGTCCCCGGTCTGGGCCTTCCGCATCCAGGAAAGCACGGGGCGAAAGCCCCGAGTCCTTCCGCACAGGGCACGGGCGGCCTCAGAGAGAGGGCCCTTGGCTGGGCTTTTCCTCTCATTATTCATGGGCTATGTCTTGATGCAGAAAGAGTGAAAGGACAGGATCTGGGGACTCGGCCAGGTCGTAAACATTCGAGGCCCGGCCGGGAGCACACACAAGGAAGGCAGCCTTCTGTGCGGCGAGAATCCAGCCCTCTCCAGCCAGCGCCAGCTCCCAGCGTCCCCAGGGCCCCAGGCCTTTGTCCACACTGTTCACATCGTGCTGGAAGCTTGGCAGCAGCCACAGATAATGCAGACGTCTACAAAGATGGCCCCCCGACACTGCCCCCCTGTCCCCAGACCGTCTCGGCTGCCTGCGTGGCCCTCGGGAACAGCGTGGTTGCCCTCCTGGCGAGAAGGTGTCCCCAGCACAATCCCATCAATATCATCTCAAGTAGCCCTGTCTCTGGCTAGGGACAAATGTGAGAGGACGCAGTGGCACAGCTGGACTCTGCGAAGCCACCTTTGAAAGAACGAAAAGTCCTCAGGCGAGGTAGCCTCCCCGGGGACCCACAGGGCACAGCTCTGGGCTGGGGACCCTGTGTTCCTTAAGGGAACAGACGTGTTCCAAAGCCCCAGCGGGCTCCATGCAGAGAGCAGTGCTCTTGGAGAGGCCAAGGTGCTCGGGAGCTTTCCCGGACGTGGACTTCGGGTTCTGCTGAGCGGGTGCACTCGGGAAGGAGGGGGGCCAGCACACAGGCTCAGGCCTCTTGGCTGGGCCTCCCACAAGGGCAGCCACTGAGAACAGAAACCAGGGGCAGTCACGGAAATGCCACGGAACAAGGCCGTTCCTGCTGCCGCGCCATTTCGGATTCAGCTGTGGCCACGCGATGTGCCCCCTCGGGAATGGCTCTCAGGCTGGCAGATTTCACAGGAAAGAATCCAAGTGACATCTCTGACAGTTGGCAAATAAGGAGTCTCGGCACGCGATCATCCCAGCAGCCGACGCCAGTGACCACACTCCAGCCCCACAGGCCCCTGCGGCCGGGGAGAGCCAGGGTCTGCCCAGCAAAGCGGTCCAGCGTGCCTCACAGAGAACAGCGCCCCATGGCTACAGAGCATGGCAGGGAGGACCCGCAGCAGAGCGGGAGGCCACGGGGACAGGGCAGCACCCCACCCAGTCGTGAGACCGCCCGAGGCCTAAATCTGTGTCACGACTGGGCCTTGGGTTTGGCTCTGAGCTTCCTTCTACCAAAGTGAGAAGAGACATGTGGCTGCCCAGGCAGTTCCATGTGGCTCAGGTGCTCGCTGCCGCAGGCTGCACCCAACGTTCGGACTGGCAAGACACGCATGGGGGTGTAGTTTAGCCTTGTCTTAGCCACAGTGACCTGCTTAGGCCTGACCTGCACCCGCTCACCATGGCCAATGGCACGGCCTCGCCCTCCTTGCCTGGCTCTGCGGCATGGAGCGAGTTTCTGCAGCTGTGGGGCTGCCCAGGGAGGGACATCCAACAACTGAATGGACCCTCGTGTCAGCGAACATGCAAGGCTGCCCACCTGGGAGTGGGGAGCAGGCAGAGGTCCGCTGCCCCTGCAGGCACGTGGGGAGCCGTGGGTCACCTCTGGGGCCAGGGCCTTCTCCCTGTGCAGAGGCACAAACCCCAGACCCACTCAGCCCCGCCAGGAATGTGCCCCAGGGGACCCGAGGGCCAATCCTCCTCAAGGTATTTTTTTTCCATCTGCAAACAAGACACTTTCCAGACTGCCATCCGTTCCCCCCAGTACTCAGAGGTGACATCCACCTCAGCTGGCTTCATGGTGGAAGCATCGTGGGAGGGGCCGCTGGCTGGAATCCGGCTCCAGACGAGGCAGGGGGCCCCACGGCGGCAGGGATAGACTCACCTTCTCGCCCTTCGTGCCCTTCAGACCACGGATGCCATCAGCCCCCTATGTGGGTGGGAGAAGAAAAAGATTGAGTGGTCACAAATCTCAGCCCCTCCAGCAATCTCCCAGGCACAGGTCTAAGCCCCACGGGCAGAGACGGGCTGGGCTCCCCGCAGCTGATGGATGAGGCCGGCGCCCCTGCCTGGAAACACTCCCTCCCGCGTGTCCCCCTGTTGCCTCGGGAGTCCTGGCCTGACTCCACTGAGTCCTGTTCTTTATGTAAAGACCCACACCGGTCCCTGGCCTTCCAGCCCAAGTTCTGGATCCACCCTTCCAAGGACCCACACCCCACAGCCAACACACCCACCCCGATTCCCATTATAAAATCATCTTCTAGAAACGCCCCCGCCTTTCCGAGGTTTGGGGAGGGCAGGAAGTGGGGTCTGAGTCAGGCAGACTTGATGAGATCCCAGTTCCCACTCTGTGGCCTCTGACAATGCCCCAGACTCCTGCGTGCCTCAGTTTCCTCATTTGGGAAGAGGAGAGGATGGCCACCCTCACCCCGTTACCACTGCTGGGAGGGAAATGCCTGCTAAGCCTTCAGAAGAGCACCCAGCACACAGGAGCTTTCAATAAGCTATCTATTTTGATTCCGTGTTGTCATTAATAGACGACACTGTGATATTAAGGACGATAATGCTTAAGGACGATAATGATTAAGGATGATAATGATTAAGGATGATAATGCTTATTGTGGTTCTCATCAGTTCAGGACACGCCACCCCAGCTCCCTGCTGACATTCTCACTGTGGGCCGGTGGAGGGAAATCCGGGGGCGCACTTTGGCAGCCACACACTTGCTGTGAATGTCTTCAACTTCAGCCCTCTCAGCAGGCTGACTTTTAGCTAGAGACACTACCTCGGGCCACTGCCCACGGGACGTGAAAGAGAGAAGCCACACTTCCCCCAGGGATTCCAGGCTGAGGCTGAAGCCAGGGCCACGGGGCGCTGGAGGACGCAGGGGCTGCCGCTGCCCTCTGGTGGCCGGAACTTCCCACAGACTTGGCAGTTCTGGCCTGTCTCCAGGTCCCGGAAAGGAAGGGGCTCTGGGAAGGGATGGAGACACAGAGGTGCTCCTTTCCACAGAGCTGGCACGTGGGCCATGTGTCCTGGCCCTCCCGAGGAGCAGCCAAGTCTCTGCAGAAGCACCTTCCACTCCAGTGCCACCTTCTACTTCCAGCCACACAGACAGAGCAGCGGCATGGGTGCCCCGAACCAGATCACTGGACTTGGAGCATGGGGTCAATCAAGAGCTCGGCCGCTGTGCCTGTCCGCACCACTGCCCATGTCACGTCGGCTCCACACCTGACCGCCACCACTAGCGGACAGGCCTGGGCCACCTCCCTCCACACCCAGCACAGGGCTGAGGAAGCCAGGAGGGCAGGGTGGGCTCGGAGCAGCTCTGGTTCGCCTGGCCTGGCACTCGGCACACTAACGTGGGCCAGCATCGAGTGCCTCGGGGGGACAGGGCACAGGTCAGAAATGGCACCAGCCCGCGCAGGGAGGCCAACTCCAAACAAGCCTCCCCCACGCTAGTCTCTGCCCGAGCCTGAGATGGGACACGGACCTCAAGACGGAGCGGAAGCGCCAAACACGCCGTGCGCGTTCCGGGCCGAGTGGGAGCGGCCAGCCAAGCTGCCAGGAGGCTCAGGACAGCCCGCTGCAGGCCGCTGCCCCCCGCCCCACTCGAGCACAGCACGTGCCTGGCAGCACCTGTGGGCCGAAGCCGCCCGGGAAGGTGGGAAGTGACTCAGGCGGGCCAGCTGCCGAGAGGCGAGTGGTGTTTTTTTCCCAGCAGACGCCTTCTTCTGCAGCAATCCTGCCTGGAATCCCCCAGAGGAAAAGAGAACAGGGAGGGCCATGCTGGCTGACACAGGACTGGGGGCCCCAGAAAGTCACCCGCCGTCTCACCACGGCGAGGCCTCGCCTCAGAGACAATAGCCCCAGAACGCCACAGAGAAGGGCTTTTTAGGAGATGAGCTACTTTCTTTTTTTAGGGCAGTTTTGAGTTCTCACTACACTTGCAAAACAGAATAGCGGCTTCAGATTCCCCTGATTTCCTCTGAAGCGCTCAGGAAACCCGCAGGTGTGGCTGAGAGCACAATCAGGGCTGCGCCTGTCCAGCAGCGTCTGACCCGAAACGCAAGGCGATGTCCAGCCGCCCCTCCCTGCTGAGTCCCGGGGGACCAGGTTTGTGTGCCTGGTGTTATTTTCCAGGAGCACTAAACTCCCTGGTACAGCGTCCAGGGGGCATCGGCACCTGCTCCCCTCTCTCTCTGGGCAGGCGGGGGGACGCTGCTGCTCCCACCCTGGCCATGCCAGCTGAGAACAGACAGGTAGGACCACAGGCTCCTGAGACCCCTCCTGGTCCTACAGTTCTACCCTTTTAGGATGCCCGTCAGAGGAATGGGACCAGCTAGACAGAACCAGAGCTTCCCAGGGTTTCTCAGCTATGGAGCTGCTGACTTGGGTGCTGTGTGCATGGTGGGGTGTGCAGTCCCTCCCATTAGAGGGCACTCCCCAGGCAGGGAAGAAGTGGCCCCGCTGGGAAGGACTGGACTGGAGCCTCCGAGACACACCAGCCAGCAGTCCCGGGGAAGGAGCACACAGGAGTTGTAGCACAGCTGGGCCAGATATGCACACAGCCCAGAGAGGGGCAGGCTTTTGCCCAAGGCCTGGATATAAACTCATATTTGGGGCATCCTGGCAACTCTCTAGCTGCTGGGGGCCAAATGAGAGCTGACTTTGACTCTCAATCTGCCAGTCACGCTTAAACAGGTGCCCCTTCGGAATGCAAGACAGAGGAAGGTCCAGACACAGGCCAAAGGTCAGTGAACTCAAAGGAACACAAAGGGAGCCTGCTGTGCCTGAATGTCTGTGTCCCCCAAAACTTACATGGTGAACCCTAATACCCAGGGCAATGGAACTCGGAGGCGGGGCCTTGGGGAGGTGACTGACTGGGTCACAGGGTGGGGCCCCTGTGAGCAGGATTAGTGCCCTCACCAGAGGCCCCAGGGTCTCACCTCCCCTCTTCTGCCACGTGAGGACACAGTGAGAGGGGGCCATCAGGGGACCAGAAAGCAGTCCTCCCTAGACACTGAATCTGCGTGTACCGAGATCTTGGACTCCCAGCCTCCAGGACTGTGAGAAATAATTTCCTGTTGTTTACAGGCTACCCAGTTTAGAATCTTCTTGTCATAGCAGCACCAATGGACTAAGAACCATTTCCTGGGAAGAAGGTAGGGCTTGGGGGAAAATAATGAGCCCCCTCTCACCAAGGACCATCCACCTCCAATGGCGGCAGCTTGGCCCACGAAAGCCCACGCCCCGTCGCCATCACCGCCACCCGGGCCGAACTCGTGAGGAGCCGGCACCACTCACATTTCCAAATGCACAGGAGTATGAGAAACTTTTTCCCTGATGAAAATTATTTTAAACCTCAGCTTTCCTTCCACCCTCTGCTTCCAAGTCTAACTGGATTGCTCATGTCATGAATGAATTTTAATCAGACAGACAAGATAAGAGCATTCTCCATAAACATTTTAAAGCAAACACCTTTTTAGCTCACAGAAGCAGCGTTATGCAATTAGCCATGTATGGGAGCTGGCAGAGGCTTCTGCTATGTGACAGGAATTTGTAAAATAAACATGCTATAGAACTCACATAATCAGCATTTCTGCTCAATTATCACCCTGATAAAATTCGCTAGGCATTTTGCTGGTAGAAGCCGGCTTTAGGGAAAAACCAGCCGTCGGGAGGTCTCTCTTTGGTAACCTGTGAGCTCGGAATGTCCTCCTTCCTGGGAAATGCAAGTCTGGGCCTCCAGGGGAAAAGCATGGGGCACTTGATTTGAAATCTGGTTTGATTTCTGACAGCAGCCTTGATTTCAGTGTGATTTGGGGTATGTCACTGGAAACCGATGCCTTGGGCAGGTGAGGGGGTGACCGGCCAGAGCTAGTGGGCCTGATTCGGGGCAGGGGACAGTTGCCAGTCGGCCTCCATGCCCCAGGGTGGCCACACACTTCGGAGGTGCAACAGCACTTGGAAAGCAGGCAGAACTTGGACCCGGGGAGGTGAGGGCAGAGGAGTTGATCAGCTGCTTCTACAAATCCCTCAAGCTTCTCTAGTTGCTGTACAAACACACGAATTCCTTCACAACCAGTTAAAAGCATCCCGAAGGAAAGAATCATCATGAGCCTTTATGATACCCCAAATCCCCATTCTCAGAGGAAGCAGAGAGCTTGTCCACGTGCACCTTGGGGTACCACTCTCTACACAAAAATGTGCCCTGTCCGGAGAGCAGCACAGCTAGAGATTGCATTACCCAGCTCTGAGCAAGCACCGTTAGCTGGGATGTGACAGCAGGGACCTGTGTCTGGGATATTGCTCTGGGGCTGTGCGCCTCATGTAATGAGGTTGTCAGAGCCCTTCATGGCAGAAACACGACTGATTGTGAATAAATGGACATCTCCCTCGAAACTCCGTCTTGAGACGGCGCTGGCCCGCCCAGCTGCCACCGGTGGAGACAGACTCTCTTTCTCACTCGGAATGTGCAAATGGCTGGGAAGAAATGCCTGGGGGCTTCCCAGGAACGAGGCCACGCTCTTTGCCTCTGCCTAGATCCGCTGTCTGCAAGGGGAGTGGCGGAAGCCTGACAAATGGCCACAATAGAAGAGGCAAGAGGCAAAAGGACGTGTCCCATCCCGACAGATGGCCGCCAGCGTGCCACCGGCTTCGTCACTGCAGACTGCAGACCGTCCCCTGATCCACATCAGCCCTCCTGACTCCGGCTGGTCACACCCTTACCCTCTCAGGCCTGCTGTCCTGAGACCTAGTGTCCACGCAAGTGACTGGGAGGACTGAGCTACTCCAGTTTGAGCTGCAGGGACGTTTAACCACAGAGAATTCCCTAAAACCAGCCACGCCAAGGCCTGCAGTCCCAACCCTGACCTCCAGCAAGGCCTGGAGCGGTATGAGTCTCTCTCACCTTGACTCCTCGAGGACCTGGGTAGCCGATCGGACCCTGGGGGCCAGGGGGACCCTAAAACCAAAGGGGAAAAGACCGTTAGCCCCATGCCAGTGTGGGGGGCCCGAGGGGACATCAGGAAACTCCAGAGTCCTGGGATATCCCCTCCTGCTAGAGCAGCCCCAATATCCCAGCCCAGCGCCTCCAGAGAGGCTCCGTGGGAGACACGCGCAGGTGCCCACGGCCTGCACTGAAGGCGGAGGTGTGGCTGTGTCTCACGCTGAATGGGGCACAGGTGAAACACACGCTGGTCCCGCCCCGGCAGTCAGAGAAACAAGGGATGGGCTGAGGGAATGGTGGGTGGTGAAAGGCCAGCTTTGGAGCGCCGCAAGGGGAGTTGTCCCCAGAGAAATGCATCCCCAGCCTAAGCCCTTTGGCATAAATCAGGAGAGCTTCTGGCTGGGACAAGGGGCAAGGCCGGTAGGCAGGGAAGAGACATCTCCAGCAGCCAGGGGCGGCTCATTCAGAGCTCACGGGGCTGGGCATCTCTCCGGCCTGCCCCCAGCCCAAGACACCTGCGTGGTGAATGGTTCCCACCCCTCCCTCCCAGCCCCCATTCCACACGGCGTCATGGCGGCAGCTCAGCCCCAGACAGGACAGGCTTGGGGGCCCCCTCCACAAGGCTGCAGCTCTGAGGCCAGGGCCTGGTCTGCCACGCCCCCTGCCACATCCCATCGCTAACAGGATGCCTGGCACACAGAGGAACTCAGGAAGTCCAGGGAATAAGGGAATGCCTCTGGTTCCAGCTGAAAAGTCAGCTCTCGGAACGGCGGGCCTGTGCTCTGGGCTCCAAATGCCAGTGGCCCTGTCTCATGCTGATTGGGACACAGAGGTGCTGCCTCCGCCTCTGATGGAAAGAGGCTGTGCCCAGGAGGGGGTGCTGGCAAACCAGCCACTGGAGGCAGTGGGGACTGACTGGGCTTCCTATGGGAACAGAAGCTGAGGGCCCAGGGGAGGGTCACCCCAGTGGCTGCTGTGACTTTCAGGAGAGGGACCAGGGCAGAAGCGGGGAATCTCAGGCCTCTCTGGGTCTCAGAGGCAGCAAGCCGGAGATGCCCCACTGCCCAGCAGGACTGGGCCCGGAAGTGGAAACTCCCTGTGAGGACTGGTACCAGCTCCGCTGCCCCGGAGCGTCAGGCCTGGCCTATCACACCCTCGGCAGGAGAGGCTGGGACCAAACCCCAGACCCCATCTTGCCTGGACAGGCCCTGCTTCAAGAGATGCAGGTAAGTCTGGCAGCCTGGCCTGGTCCCAGACCCTGTGGCATGGGACCTCTGGAACCCTGGTGTAGGCGGCCTCTGTCCCCAACCCCAGCCCCGGGCTCCCGATGACCGTGAGCTCAGTGTGCAGCCTCAGCACTCAAGAAAAGTGGTCTCGGGTGCACGAAGGTTGGGGCACACCAGAGCCGCCACAGCAGCCCCGCTGGCTTCTCCTCCCGCCCGTGGGTTCTTTCCACAGACACCTGCGGCCCCGCAGCTTTGTCGTGAATCAGCGGTGAGAAGGCGCTGCTGGTGGACGTGCTGCACGGGACTGTCGCAGGCCCAGCAGGCCCCGCAGGAGGAACCACGAGCCGCTCACAGCACCAGACACAGGCCTCCGTGGAAAGACCCCAACCCTGGCACCAGCACGACCTGGCGGTGTCCCCGTTCATAACAGCATCTCCCCACAACTCAGAGGTCACTCAGCTTGTGCAGAGTCAAGGCCAGGGCTGAATACGGTGTCACTGCCCCACTGCCCGCACCTGCCCTGGTCATGGGGTGGGGTGACAGGCACCGACTCAGACAGGGGTGCCGCTCCCCTTCTCAGGGAAAAGGCCTGTGTCCCCCCAGGCTGGGCCCCCTGCCAGAGACACCTGCAAAAGGGCTGAGTGTCTCCGGCTCTTTCTTTTCCAAGCTGGGCCGCCCTGAGCAGAGGCTGAGCCCAGGGTGCCAGGACCCACCCCGCCTGGATGCTGAAGGGTAGGAGGGCGTGGTGAGCACCCACCTGACCTCCTTTCTCTCCTGGAGGGCCTTCTTTGCCAGGGTGTCCCTGTCACAAAAGAAGAAGCCTTAATTAGTCAGTGCCACTCCAGAAAGCAGCCTCCCTCACTTCCCCTCCCTGTGCAGCACCCGTGATCACGGAAGTCCATTTCCCTCCCTCCCCAGGAAAACTGAGAGCACCAGAAGGCAGAGGCAGCTGGACAGGCAGCCAAGCACGGCCCGGCCTCCCCGAGCTGCCAGGCCTTGAGCTGGGCACTTAGCCCCCGGACCGCGGCTGTTTCATCTGCAAAATGGCAACAATAAGCCCGGCCCCGGCCACGGTCAGAGCCACTGTGGGAAGACTGGTAGTGTGCAGCAACCCCCAGCCCACAGGTGGCCTGCACCGTGGCTCCAGAGCCAGCCCCGCCCCCCAGTGCAGCTACACAGACCAGCGATGCATGCGTGGGGACAGGGCCAACAAGGGCCTCTTCCCCAGGTCAGCTGGCAAGAACAATCAGCACACTGGGCTCCAGGCATCCCTGCGTCCTGGACTGGCAATTGCTGTGCTGTCTGCAAACCTCCGAATCTCTGATTGTTGGGGAACCCAAAGCAAAGCCATTTTGCTGGGGGGGTGGAGGGCTAAGGCGTGTCACTCGACTGAGGGGTCCCAGCACATCCCTGAGTCTTCAGACAGGTGCCTCCTTTGAGACCTGGCCTCAGGGATGGAGGGAAGCTGAGCAAGGGTGAGGACCTATCCCCCCTGTGACAGTTGCCCAGCCGAGGCCCTACGAACTACCGGTGTCCCCTGCCTGCCTGGACCTATGCTAATTGCATTCCTAGGAATGTAGGTTTCGCTGACTTTCCAACACAGGTGGGTCACTCGGTGTAATGGCTGTGAGCTCAGGGTTGCTGAGCCAGACGTCCAGGATGAAGGCAGAAAGATCATCCGTCCATGTTCACTGTGTGGAAACGCAGTTCCGCCAATGAGGATTCCAGGAAAGAGGCCGAGCAGGGTGGCGAGGAGGCTGGCAGGGCAGGGTCTGGTCCTACTCCTGGATACACTCATCCTGCTGTGTGAGCTTGGGCAGCTCACTTGCCCTCTCTGGGCCCCCGCTTCCTCAGGTGTAACCGGAGAGGGTTGTGAGATGCTCTTCCACCTTGAGTGGCCTAAAGCTGATCTGAGACTCTTTCTAGACACAGTAGTGTTAAGAAGACCCAAGTCTCATCACCTCAATTAAATTATTTGTGTGTGACTTTTCAATTTTTATTAGCTGTCCAATTGGATGTGATGCCTTTGCAGACAGCCTATCCTAGCAGCAAGTTTGTAGGAGGGTGCAAATTTCCCCTTGGGGGAGGCTTTGGGGAGGTTCAGGCTCTTGTAGGACCCCACCCGCTGCTCCAGCCTGGAGGGGCCACGCTTGGCCACCATGGGCCTTCCTTAAACAAGGCTCACGGTGCCAGCACCTCACGGTGGCCAGGCTAGACCTGAACAGAGCCAACAACAGGGTGTCCTGCTCCAGGGTGGCCAGAGGGGTTCTTCGTGGGCCTTTGGTACAGTTTCTGTCAACCACAGACACCTTTCTGTGAAGGACCTGGTGGGCGGATCTGCAGGGGACCAAGAGCCCAGCTCTTGACTGGCCAGCCCCAGCCCCGGCTGCTCGAGGAAGCCGCTAGGCTTCTCCACACGGTGGTTTCCTCAGCTGCAGGCTGGAGGTGGCAGCACACCTGCACACAGCACTGGCGCGGAGACGCACAGAGCGTTAGCAAAGCGCTCCCGACTGCGCCCACCCACGGAGCGCCAAGCAGAGTTAGCCGCCGACACCCAGGTGGCTTCCATTCACACCCAGGCCAAAGTCCTTTAGGTATAGTTTCAGCTGCAGTTATAGAACGAGAGTGAGCAGGTGGGCCGAGCACAGAGCTCCCTCATTAAAAATGTTTGGCTGGGCGCAGTCATCACGCCTGTAATCCCAGCACATTGGGAGGCCGAGGCGGGTGGATCACAAGGTCAGGAGTTCGAGACCAGACTGGCCAAGGTGGTGATAACCCGTCTCTACTAAAAATACAAAAATTAGCTGGGTGTGGTGGCGTGTGCCTGTAGTCCCAGCTACTCGGGAGGCTGAGGCAGGAGAATCGCTTGAACCCTGGAGGCGGGGTATACAGTGAGCCAAGATCGAGCCACTGAGCTCCAGCCTGGGTGACAGAGCAAGACTCTGTCTCAAAAATAAATAAAATAAAAACGTTTGAATAGGAAAAGGCAGAGAGGAAATATAACAAGATAACCCTGATTGATTTCCCTGCAAAGCCAGGCGGGACCACATTCCCCCTTCTTCCTACGTGTGTGCGTTTCATAATATTCTAGAATGAGCATTGTTTCTGTAATGGGAAAATAATAAAGCTTACATTATTTGCATTTGATATTTTCTGATTAAAAAAGGAATGTATGTTCATCGTAGACACTTAGGCAAGGGGAAGAGGAATTAAAACACTTCATCACGTCCCGGCTCGGAGTGGCTGTGGCTAAGTGTATCACAGAGTCTCCTGTATTCTCCCTGCGTATACGCATGCACAGCGGCACGGCAGATCTGTCTTTAATCTAATATCACATAGTGAGCATTTTCTCATGTCACTGAGTATTGGTTTAAATTCAATTCTTACTGGCTCTGTAATATTCCACTGAGCCGCAATTCACTGCCCCATTTCCCCAGCGTGTGCTCCCAGGAATGATTCAACAACATTTTTCAGGGCACTGAGTCTGAGCTGAAGCATCTCACACTTCTTGATGGATTTCGAGGCAATCTTCCTTTCTTGGAAACCAAAATCAAAACAAGAAGACAAGTAACCTCTCTCTGTAAGGCTTAACCTCAGTGGGCTGCCTTTATAAAGGAGAATTTTAAAAAATCATTCCTTTCCTCCAGATTCGCAGGAGATGGCTGTGTTTGTCTTCGGGCCTACCCGCGGCTTTCCTTCTGTTTGAAACACCTTCATATGAATGGGTCCGCCGACGCTCACATTTTAAAGTTTAAATTTGGGCTGGGGAAGGGACATCTGACATCTTAAAGGCCCTTCCTTCCCCACAGAATACAAAGAGAAACTGCAGGCTCTTTAGGGACCCCAATTCTATGGAGGTTTCAACACGGGGAGGTGAATTCCAGGGAGAACAAGTTAGGTCAGCTGAGGGCTGAGAGCAAGATCGTGTCTGGAAAGCGGGGTGCGGTCCAGGTCACACCCAGCCACCTTCCTCCCTGCAGGCTCTGGGCCCAGCCGCCCTCCCCACCGACTGCGGCCCAAATCACCAACACCACAGCCGGCAGCATGGGGACAGAGAAACTGGGAGGACACACGTCCACCTGCTGTCAGTGGCTAAATCAGGAGATGCGATCGGGGGTGGCTTTCGTTTTACTGTAATTTTATTTATTTCCCCAATTTTCTATAACAAGATGTGCTATTCTGATCATTAGAGAGGGTGATGAAAAATAAATATAAATTACGGGACACAAATAACACACTGAGAAAGATGAACCACGCAGTACACGCACTGCCACGTGGCCAGGTGACCTCGGGGCCCCACAGCTGCCCTCGCGGGGATAAGAAAGGTCCTCTCTGCTCATTCTGACCAACGAAGGCGGTTTGTGATGTCTGAGTCACTGGACCCACCGCCTCACCCGAGGGATGCTGTGCGGTGAGCAGCCACCCACCATCATCCACATATTTAACTTCCCTGTTTAGTTTCTAACAGTGTTATTAAAACCATAAAGCCCGCTGTGTCTTCAATAATTAATTCCGCTAATCTTGTTTCTGAAATAGGCTCTCGTACAGCATCAATCGAACAATCAAAACCCAAAACACAGCAGGCGCTTATGGGGAGGGTGTTGGGTGCACATAAATTCACACTCGTGTACACGCACGTGTGCCCACATGCACGCACACATTCTGAGTGTGCTCCCCTCCTCACACCTCCCCCTCCACACAGCTTCGCCACAGATTGGATTTGTCACCAACTCGCTATTTCCAGGCAGGATCTAATTTGGCTCCACAGCTGTGCACGCACACATGGCAGGCGGGTTTGCTCACCACCTCCCTTCTCGGTGCGTGAACACTAAAAATACACACCACGTACCCTGCCTCTTCGCTTCCAACCCCGGGAACGCAAGCGAAGGCCCGGAGCCTGGCCCAGCCCTCCTCAGGGTTCAGAACGCAGGCCTGAGTTCCGGTGATGGAACAGCACACCCTAATAAACAGCTAACATTCCTACTCATGCAATCACCGCTCTTGGATTAAAGCACAGCATGCAAAGCGTGTCCAAAACCCAAGAATGACCGAGCAGCCAAGCTGGAGACCAAATGCGTCTTCATCAACAGAGCCAGCGTGAGTCAACGCCGTCCAATGACCCCAAACAGCCCACGGCCCCGATCCCCAGGGGTGGAGGTGGTGAGGTGGGCAGGGCTACTCACCGGGGGTCCATCAGCACCGGGCATTCCTGGGAGGCCTGGTTTACCCAAGGGACCCTAGAACAAAGCAAAGACCCCCATGAGGAGATGCCCCTGGGGTCTGTCCCCTCCCTAGGCTCGCCCGAGCTCTCCGTAGGCCCCCAGGGTTACTTTTCAACCTTCTTGCGCACACAGCACTTGCTGAGAAGTGCGGTCAGAGGTCCCGGGTCCCCGGGCTGGGAGGCGTGCAGCCACAGTAGGCCCTGGGGAGGCGACTCCACCCCTCTGTTCTCAGCACCTCTGGGGTTTGCTGTGGGCAGAATCAGTGGAGCCAGCGCCCCCTGCTTCCCACATCCACCTGCTGCACGTGCTCCCGGGGCATCGCCCCATCTCCTCTGAGCCCATGGTGCCCTGCCTTCTTCTAGCGCTCCCACTGCCAAGTCCTCCCAGGTCTGTTCATGCAAACACCCCAGGGCCGGGTAGGGTGGCCCACAGCCTCAGCACCCCATACACAGCAGCGGTTGGGAGGTCCCAGGCCCCGGCAGCAGCTCAGCCCTCCGTGTTCCTCGGGGCCCCTGGGGTTTCTCTGCACTCAGAACCACCCCCTCGGAGGTGCTTTTGCTGGTCCCACCAAGGCGCTCTGAGTGACCTGAACTGTCCTGCACCTGGTCAGGCCACAGGCCCAGCACGGCAAGGGCGTCCAGCTCTCAGTCTAAGCCTGGGACACAGTGGGCTTCGGAGATAGTCAGCTCGCCAAATTTAGCAAAACTAAACTAAACCAAACTGAAAGGACAACAAAACAAGATGCCCGGATGCCCAGTTAAATCTGAATTCCAGACACACAATCGTTCAAATTTAACTGCAGGGCCTGTATTTCTGTTCCTTGCTAAATCCAGCAACCCCTCTGAACACTAGAGAATGAATGAATGAATGAATGAATGACTCAAGGAGACACGGATCCAAGATCCTCCTCATGCTTTGGCCCAGTTCTCGGAGCTCTGAGCTTTGGTGTCTCTGGGGAGCACCAAGATACACATGGGGAGCTGGTGGACGGCAGGGGGTCCCCCGGGGCGGGGCCAGGGAATGCACCAACACAGCCCAGGCCCACCTACCTTTTCTCCTGGAGGACCAATAGCACCCTGGGGGCCTGGAAGACCCTAGGAGGGAGAAAGAGCCAGAAAGGGAAGGTGAGGAAGTTGACTAACTCAGAACCCTTCCCTGCCATCTGTCCATCTTATTGATGTCCCCCTCGTCCGGACAACAACCCGGGTCCTAGTGTCCTTCCAGACAAGGGGAGGGGATGCAACTTGGAGGGGGCAGAGCTCCCCGCTCCCTCCCAGGGCTCAGGGCTGGAGACATGTGCTTCCCACGGCCAGATGCCCATGAGCTGCCTCTCTCAGGCTCACTTACCTGGGCGCCTGGATTACCCTGCTGTCCTGGAGGGCCAGGCTCTCCCTGGGGACCCTATAGGAGACAAGAGCAAAGGCACTGAAGGGGGCTCTGGGAACTATACCCCCTCCCCTGGGTGTCGTGTGCCCCTCACTGGCCTCCCACCCTTTCAAACTGTTCCCCACTGCTGACACCAGCAGGGCGGGAAAGGCGGCCAGAGAGAGGCCGCCAGAGAGAGCAGCACCAGGACTCGGCGCCTCGGAGGTGGTGGAGGTTGACTCTGACGGAGTGAGCTCGGACATGTTTATGCAAATACACCCAGACATCGTCCAGGAAGGAACTCATGAGGGGAACTGACCAGAAATGTTTTATTGGGCAGAAAACTCCCAAGTCAGCCCGTCACGCCAGTCTCCTGGAGCCACTCGTCACTGGTGGGTGGGCACCACAGCTGAGGGTCTGCAGCCTCCCTCACATTCCCAGCTGGAGTGCACAGCGATGGACCCCCCTAGCCAAGCAAGGAGTGTGCTAGGGAGAAGCCCCTGAAGCCAGGCCACGGGACCCCAGGACTCACCACGCTTCCTTTCGGGCCCGGCTGGCCATCCATGCCCGTTACACCCTGCGTGCGATCGTAAGAAGAAAAACATGTAACTGAAGGCGAAAGAACTCAGAGTGCTCAAAAGGAAAATCCCACTCAACTCAGCTCAGACGTCCGTCCCATAGCGAATCAGAGGACGGCACAGTCTCTGGGGAAGGAGAAAGACCTGACTCCAAATCCCTTCCCCAGCGGGTCCAAGGATCAGCCCCAGCAGCCCCCAGCAGAGGGTTAACTGAGCTGCAGGTCCAGCATCCCACGGGGTGAACCTGAGGTTCTAGAAAACCAGGCCACAGGGCTGGGAGGGCTGAAGGGGGCTGGCCTGGCCCTGGGGAAGTTGCCCACCGGGACACAGCCCCACTGGAACCACAGGCTTCAGCCTGCTTCTAGAATGTTCACAGAAGCTGCTGGAAGTTCTTTCTAGCAGGGAAGAAACGTGACATCCTGGGTTTCTGCATATAACTGAAATAGCACATGCTGTCTGCCAGGAGGAAACGCAAGCAGGGTGATGCAGAGGTAAGAGGCCGGCAGCCTCGGGCCTCCACCTGCAAGGCCGCGTCTGCCGGGGCCGCGTCTGCAGCCCTGAGCTTCGGTGTCCTGCTCACGCCTCACACAGGCAGCAGGCAGGTGTCAGGGGGGCCAGCGATGACTTGCTGCCCCGTGGCCAAGTGGCCACCAACTGGGAGGGGGGGGTCTCAAGGGCCGAGATGGGAACAGACAGGTAGATCGATGATGAGACTTACGGGAGGTCCGGGAGGGCCTGGGGGCCCCTTTGGCCCAAGCAGACCACGTGGCCCCTGTAAGAGGAAACGGAGAATAGGGTTTAAACCCGGCCAGACATCCCAGCCCTCCTCTCTGCCCCCCATGCCCGCTTAGCCCTGACTCAACCCAGAGCCCTGGCTGGGGACTTACCTCCTGGTCTCCCAGGAGCGAGACCCAGACTCCCTCCCACAGACTTACAGGCTCCCCAGGAAGCCCCCTGGGCCGCCTCCCTCCACCCCACCCTGGTGGTGGGAACCAGGAGCAGGTGTCTGGAATCAGTGGGGACTCAGAGAGGATACCACGGGGCACCTCACAGGAAGGGGGACTCCCAAATCGGCCGGCTCCTCTGACGCTTGCCGGGCCAGGCGAGCACAGACGCTCCCCAGGAGAATCGCCACAAAATCACATTTCACTGCACGGAGCGCTCCTGCCCCAGCCTTATTACCGGCTCCCTCTTGAATTCTCCTCTGCAGTGACAGGCGACTGTTCTTATGATATCACAGAGTCCAAGGGTACAGGCAGGAGAGTATCAGGCAAAACTAGGTCCCTGGCAGGAACCCCACAACGGAACGCATAGAAGGAAGCGTGGGGAATCGATCTCTTCCAGGATGGCCACTCTCTGCCCTCCCGGTTAGCAAGGCCTCATACATAACAGATCCCGCTGACCACAGCGGGAGTGAGATTCTGGGAGCCCTGTCTGCCACGGGGCTCTCACATTTCCCCCTCCCGTGGGGAGTTACAGAGCCTTCACCCCAGGCGTGTGGACTTCAAGTGCCCTTAATTTTGACAGAACCTTTTCAGATTCTGTAGAAGAGAAATCCTTCCCCCGCTCATTGCCTCTTAAATGTTTTCTTCATTATTTTAATACCTAGTTATAGCAACGTTTCTTAGAAGCTAATAGCCCAGAAGGTATTGCTTGAGAGTGGAGTTGATGAATTCTCCTTGGAGGCTAATCAGACATTTGGGGTATAATTTAGTCCCAAATGAGTCTGCAGGCGCCGACCCCTGCCTCCTCTACACAGCGCCTGCCATATTTCCCATCAATTAACCCCACCCGATGCACGCAGCCGCACTGACTTGGCTACAAGGAAAAAGACACTCTGCAACAGTAAATGAATAGTAATTAATGTCCTATCAGTCAGGAAATTTGCTCTGGGCCTAAATATATGTCCACTTAGAAAGAGCTTTCCCATGCCCAGGGCTGGGGCAGGCTGCTGGAAAGTCTACCTCTGGAAGGGCGGCCATTGAAACTAGCCCAAGCTTGGGCTGATTCAGCCATGTGACCCCCCCGTGATGCCCCTGGATGCCACCATGCTGCCCCGAGACCCCTCACAATGCACTCAGAGCCCCTACAATGACCTTGAGACCCCACAATAATCCCAGACCTCCCATGTTTCTCCTTTGACCTCCCACAATGCCCTCAGACCACCCATGATGCCCTGAACCCCACCATGTTGCCCCTAGATCCTCCAGAATGCCCTTAGAGCCCCCCAATGCCCTCAGACTCCCCACAACGCCCTTGTACCCACCCATGCTGACCCTGGACCCCACCATGATGCCCTCAGATGCCCCATGCTGACTCCAGACCCCACCATAATGCCCTCAGTACCCCACAATGCCCACAGCCACCCCACAATGCCCTCAGACCCCCCACAATGCCCTCAGACCCCCCACAATGCCCTCAGACCCCACGTGCTACCCCCTGACTCCCCGCGATACCCCCAGACCCCACCACGCTGTTCCTGGGTCACCCACAACAACCCTTGAGGGCCATGCTTGCTCCGGTAGGCAGGCTCAGACTTCCTCCTGGAGTTGCCAGGCCAGCCTCGCCTGTGACTTCCTGGGAAATGCCCAAGTTGGTCTGTTCTCAGGCTGAGCTCTCTCTCTTCTAAGCTCCCGGTTGATCCCAGATCCTGCTCCAGCAGGAGCCTCTGACACAGCCTTGCTCCACCCGGAGCCCCCACCGTCCCACTCAGGACACAGACTTACGGGCTCCCCAGGCAGCCCCCTGGGCCCGACTTCTCCATCATCACCCTGCGGAGGAGAACAAAGGCAGGGTTAGAGGGACGAGCTGTCAGCCCGGACACCAGTCTCCCCTGGGTGGTGGACAAGGGTTCTCTGGCCTGGGGCTGCTTCACATGTGCCAGGTTTACTAGCTCTGGTTCCAGCCGGAAAGACCTGGAATGTCCTCACTCCCAGGAGGCTGCTAGGTGTGCAGACGCTGCAGGTGAGGCCTGAAGGCTCTGAGATGCCAGCTCAGGAGCTCACGTGCCACAGCTCTCCAGAGGAAAAGGCTGGGCAGAAAAACCATCTAATTGAAAGGATTTGGTGACCTTCACGAATGACAGACTCTGGGACAGGGCAGGGCATCAGGGGAGAGTCACAAGATCCCCTGGGCCACCCTCTGGGGAACCAGCTGTCCCCACCAGGGTTCTAAACAGCTTGGAGAGTAAAGCAAGAAGGGACTTCCTTCTGGCTGCAGAGGGAATGCCTCCCTGCTTCCACTGCTTCTCACGCAGGGGCTGCTCGAAAATGCTGCTCCTTGTCAAAGCGCTACTGCACCTTCCAGTCTGCCTCACACATGCACGCACACACATTCACACACAGCCTGCCTGCACATGCCTACACATACATGCATGTGCATACACAGCCATGGATACACAGACCCTGTGCATACACAGCCACGCACACACGCTTGTCCACACACCCACACCCTGTGCATGCACATGTATACACAGCCACACATATGCAGACCCTGTGCATACACAGCCATGCACACACTCTTGTCTACACACACACACCCTGTGCATGCACGAGCATACACAGCCACACACACACGGGCCCTGTGCATACACAGCCACGCACACATGCTTGTCCACACACCCACGCCCTATGCGTGCACGTGCATACACAGCCACACACATGCAGACCCTGTGCATACACAGCCATGCACACATGCTTGTCCACACACCCACACCCTGTGCATGCATGTGTATACACAGCCACACACACGCAGACCCTGTGCATACACAGCCACGCACACACGCTTGTCCACACACCTACACACCCTGTGTATGCACATGAATACACAGCCATGGATACACAGACCCTGTGCATACACAGCCACGCACACATGCTTGTCCACACACCCACACCCTGTGCATGCACGTGTATACACAGCCACACACACGCAGACCCTGTGCATACACAGCCACACACACACGCTTATCCACACACCCACACCCTATGCATGCACGTGCATACACAGCCACACACACGCAGACCCTGTGCATACACAGCCATGCACACACGCTTGTCCACACACCCACACACCCTGTGTATGCACATGAATACATAGCCATGCACACACAGACCCTGTGCATACACAGCCATGCACACACGCTTGTCTACACACACACACCCTGTGCATGCACGTGTATACACAGCCACACACACGCGGACCCTGTGCATACACAGCAACGCACACACGCTTGTCCAAACACCCACACCTGTGCATGCACGTGTATACACAGCCACACACATGCAGACCCTGTGCATACACAGCCACACGCACACTCTTGTCTACACACACACACCCTGTGCATGCACATGCATACACAGCCACACACACATCAGCCCTGTGCATACACAGCCATGCACACACGCTTGTCCACACACCCACACCCTATGCGTGCACGTGCATACACAGCCGCACACACACAAGCCCTGTGCATACACAGCCATGCACACACGCTTTTCCACACACCCACACACCCTGTGTATGCACATGAATACACAGCCATACACACACAGATCCTGTGCATACACAGCCATGCACACACGCTTGTCTACACACACACACCCTGTGCATGCACATGCATACACAGCCACACACACGCAAACCCTGTGCATACACAGCCATGCACATGCTTGTCCATACACCCACACACCCTGTGTATGCACACGAATACACAGCCACACACACACGAGCCCTGTGCATACACAGCCATGCACACATGCTTGTCTACACACACACACAGTGCATGCACGTGCATACACAGCCACACACACACACATTTGTCCACATACACACACACGCACACACACCCTGTGCACACACACGTACACACAGCCATGCCTGCATGCATACACACAGGTCATGCACACTCCCTGCACACACACATGCACACAGCCACACATATGCACACACACAAACACAGACATACACACATGTCCTCTCAATGCAGAAGCACTGACAATCTGGAAGGGTCCCTCTCTCCTTCTTCATCTTACAGCAGACTGTGCTGAGGCCCAGATGGGAGCAGGTGCCCCGGCCATGCCAGCCTGAAAGCTGATGAGACAGAAACGCCCCCGGAGCTGCTCCTGCTTCCTGCCCTCCAGGACTCCTTACAGCTTTTCCCCTAAACATCCCTGATACCCACAGAAGGTGTCTGCGTGACTGCGGGGGCTGCAGGGAGGAGCTGAGAAACCCACAGCCTTGTGCATCCCAGCCCCGTCCCACTGTGCTGTGGTCCAGAGCTCACACGTCCCTCCACACATGAAGACAGCGTGGCGGATGCCAGACCCCGGCCTGTGCACCCACGCTGCAGAACAGCTCCCTCCCGTGCTCCGGCCCACGGCCACAGGAACTTGCTCCCCTATCTCCAGCCCATAGAGGTTATTTTCAACGCCCCACCCTCCTCTGCTCCCGCAAATCTCAGCTTTCTGCCTCCTGCATGCCTCCAGCTGCCTCCGCATCTGGATGAGATCAGCGAGGCCCCGAGCTCAGTGAGCTCTCCGGCGTCTTTCCTGCTGCTGGGGTTCGGGGCACCTGTCGCCTGTGGGGGGCCCTGACAGCTGGCCCTGAGCTCCATGCATCAGCACCGACAGAGCAACTGTACAGTTGCAGTCAGCGTCTCTCCAATGCCCTGCGGCCTCTTGGCATCGGATCAATCATTTTGCCCACAGGGAAGCCCCTCGGCCCTCTCCCAGCTGGCCCTCCACGTGCGGCAGACCGATCCCACACCACGGGCCTCTCTTCTGCGGTTTTCCTGCCCAAATCACTGAGGAGTGGGGCCGGCAGGAGCAGTCAGAGGGACGGCAGGATACCCACCCTCTCTCCGTCGTCTCCTGGAGGTCCTGGTGGGCCGGAAGGGCCAGGGTCACCCTAGGAAGGGAAGAGGGTCAGCGTCAGCCTCTCCAGAGCAGGGCATGCAGGGCTTATCCAAGGTCCCTACTTTGTTTTTCTCTAATTCTGACAGTAAGATTCCCAAGCCCTCAGAAGACCCTTCCAGAATGGGGAAAGGTTCCTAGGAGATCACGCGTGCCTTGGCTGGGTTAATGCAGGCTGCCGACTCTCACCCGTCTCACCGCGATGGCCTGAAGGTAGGAAGGTGCTGGATTGAACACCCTGCGGGGCCAGCAGGGCCACACGCGGGCAGCCTCAGGACACCGAGCTGAGGTCTGAGCTACCCTCAGCCCGAGTCCTCCATGTGAAGCAGCCTCAGGCTCACACCCTCGGGGAGCTCCACCTGCTGCCTCAGGGCTTGCATGCAGTGGGCGCTCAATATGTGCTTCTCAGTCAGGCAAAAGGCCTGGCGCTGAGTCACGGACGGCCTTCGTGGCTGTGCCATTTCCACGTGGTTGTTGGAGAACAGAGATGTGGCAACTTTGGGTGAACGGCAACACCACGCCCCTCACAAGGCATCGTGGCGGGCAGCAGGGCATGCCGTTGGGCACCAGCAGCAGGGCTGTGCGAGTGGGGATGTGTGTATGCATGCATGTGTGTATGCCAGGGTACCTGTGTGGGTGGAGCGTGCAGGGGTATGTGGGGGTGTGTACGTGTATGCCTGTGTGCATGTTGGGGGTTGAGGGGTGCATGTGTCTATGTGTGTGCATGTGGGGTATAGGGGTATAAGCATGCATGTGTGGGTGTGCGTGGGGGGGGCGTGTGTGCACGTGTATATGTGTCTGTGTGGGTGGTGTGCACACACATACTCATGTGCCTGTATGGCCTCGATGTGCTAAAATATAAAGGAGCCATTAAAGAAATTTACTTCAAAGAAAGCCGGTCAGAGAAGTAGCAGCTGACAAGCTGGAAAAAGCCTTTGCGTCAGGTCCCCCCTGGCAGGGGCTGAGAAAACAGGGTGGGCGGCCAGGCAGGGCCTTCCCCACCACGCCTCTCCAGCAGGGCAGGGCATTGCAGGCTTCCCATCACGGGGTTGTTGAAGGAAGGCCACAGTCTGCTGAGACGGATTCAGCAAGACGGGGTTTCTCTCTATCGCCCCAGGTCACCGCACTAGCTCGGGGCTCAGGGAACACACACATTTGAGATCATCCATGCCCGACAACAAGGAAGAGGTGGACACCTGACACCTGACATTTTTTGGTGGCCTGGTCTCCACTTGGCCACTTGAGGTTGTCCCCACCCCCCCGGGACCACCACTTTAATGTTGCAAAGTGCCCTTGGCTGCTCCTGAAACGGCAGCTGCTCGAATTACCTGAAAAGTTAAAGGGCTCCATTAAACAGAAGGTGGCCTCTGACAGGAAGGCTCCTTCCTGCCCCTTGCATGCCCTCAGGTGGGTGGCCCGCCTGGCTCACTGGTCACAAGCTGCAGCTAAGAGCTCCAATTCCTCTGGGCTGGCTGCCCATCAACAAAGGCACCCTCTGGGGGCTCACTGCCATTTGCTGATGCCCATGAGGTTTGTATCGTGACTGCGTTGGAACACAAGGACCTGACCCCGGGAAAGCTGGGGCTGCCTGGAATGGCCTCCCAAAGAGACCCTGCACACCACCATGCCCACCTCTGACACAGGAAATACTCACCCTGTGGCCCTTCTCACCTGGCAACCCAGCCAGGCCGTCGAAACCCCGGTCACCCTGCAAAAAGGACATAAGGCTGCCTCAGACGCCACCCTGCACACGTGGACAGCGACAGCTGCCCCATGGCCTCGGACCATGTTTCCGGCAGTGTGTATCTATAATCCCAACCTCTTCCCCCATAAACACCATCACGGGCTGCGAAGGGAGAGTTGGCTTTCATCCCTGAGTCCCAGGCCGCAGGCCTCAGTGGACCCTTAGCTGTACGATATTTCAGCGACTGCGGTAGCGTCCTTATGTCTGCCGTTGATCTCCCCCGCCCCAGAGAGGCCCCCCGAGGGCAGGGTCCCTGTGTGCCCGCTCACGGCTGCATCCACAGTGCCAGGGGCTGGCTGCCCGCGTGCGGGACGGGCGCATACCCCCCATCGGTGGGCGGGCCAGCCCTGGCTGCCCTCAGGCACCCTGGCTCCCTGGCTGCCCCTCTTCTGCATCTCCTAGAGCCCAGGAACAGGGCCGTCCCATGGGTGTGCACACATGTGGGGTGATGCCAACAATAGGACATTTTGGGCTTTCAGTCAGGTTGTTGAAACAAGACCACCGTCTTCTGAGACAGTTTCCTCCCATCACGCCAGGCCACCTCACGAGCGTGGGACTCAGGGGATGTACTTCAGAGTTCACCCACGCCCACGGTGCCTCGGTTAACAGGGAACAGGGATAGTGGACCCCTGGCAGCTTTTGGTGACCGGGTCTCCAGTCTCCCAAATCACAGCTACTGTCTAAGGTGTACTGTTCACGGAAGGTCAGTATCTCCCCTGCCCCCACATGGCCCTGGACAAATGCTTCTAGGAGGTGAGAAGGAGGGGTGAGCCAAGACCGGGCCGATGCTCACAGCAATGCTGGGGCAGACGGGTGGACACTGGGCACAGCAGTGGGTGGGCATGGGGTGGTGACAGCACCAGCCGGCACATGCCTGGTGCAGGCTCGTTCATGCCACACACAGTCCTGCATTTACCCACGGGCGACACCCATTCACCTCCACAGCACCCAGGAGCCCAGATCCACCCCGATTGGACAAGACCTCTTGGGCCCTGGGCTTGCCACATGCCCCGCCTTTCCCCCCATGTGGCCTCGTCACCCACACAGCCACGGGCGGTTTTCATAGTTGGGATTCCGCCCCCTTCTCTGCTCGCCACACACTTGAAGGGAGCAAATTTCTCCTTATGAAAATGAACTGCATCTGTCACACGTGCTGGTGAAATTCACCCACCAATCCCATGTTCATGTGAAATGCCAGTGACAGACCCGCCTGTCATCATAATCATAGTCATCACATGGCCTGCATGTGGGTCACACCATCCACATGGCCCCAGGGAGGACGGTGACGCCAGGGCACCAGGAGGGCAGTGGGCAGCCTACCTTGGGGCCAGTTTGTCCAGGCATTCCTCTGGCTCCGTCACTCCCAGCCCGACCCTGGAACAGAGGAGGCAAAACTGGCAATGCAAAAGGGCCCCTGGTTCACTGAGCCCCCAGAGCCACGGTTTCCATTAAATCAAGTGAGCGCTCCACTGAAGCCACGCCCACCCTGACGGTCACAGCCCAAGTGGCCAAGTTGCTGTGAGGACACAGATCTGGGATCCTGGGCGGGGCTGCTCCGCGCCTCACACCAACGGATGGAACACACGGGGCTGGTCCTTCTGGACCACGTCATCCCAGACTGCTGAAGGGGGACCATGCCACTGCCCCTGGGCTTTGAGAAGGTGCCACGACGTGGCAGAGGAGACCATGCTGAAAAGCTGCGCCAGTCGGGAGGACTGTGAACTTGGGACTCAGGCAAGCGCAGGCCACTGCCATCACGGACAGCACAGCTCCCTTCCACATTTGGAGGTCCAAGGAAGGAGAGAAAGAACGCATCTGGTTTGTCCACTTGACTAAGGCAGAGGCCCAGGCCCAAAGTGAGGCCTGGACTCACGAGGCTGCACAGCGACGTGAGGCAGCGTCTGCACTGTGGGCAGATGCCCCGTTCCTGACGGCCAGCGACGGACACAGCCAACTCGCAGCCTGACTGGCCATGGGGCTGAAGGGGGCCTGGACCTCCTGGGGCCGCTGTGCAGGCCCCACCCTCACCACGGGGAGAGTGGGGCAAGGGGCCAGGGTCTCGGCCAGGCTCTGTGAAACTCAGCCAGACCTCCACGCACCAACGAGGCACCCCAGCCAGTGAGTCCAGATGGCTCCCGCCCTGAGCTTCCAGTTTCCATCGGCTGCACATCGCACGAGGCCCTCGCCCCGACCCCCCACCAAGCAGAGAGAAGATCTGGAGCAGGGGCAGCTTTGGTCTCATCACTGGAGACAGAGAAGCCGGCACCAGAGACAGCAGAGAAGCAGCAAGAGAGAAATCCAGACAGACCCCGGAGCTGTCTGCGCTCCCACGCGCCCTGAAAAGGCACCGCCCTGCCCAGCAAACAGGGGGCCTCGCTGAAACCCTCTTCTAAATTTCCAGACACTTTTAGAAACTCGGAAACTTTTCAGAAAAGTTCACGGGATTCCACAGCATGATCCAGCCCTGCAGAGCACCCAGATGCTTCTAGATCCAGAAGTGAGCATTCCTCGCAGACTGTGCTAGCAACGAACTGAAGAGGCTGCTCAGAGCGCTTTGGAGTTGACCCTCAGCTTCAGCTCGGAGCCCCTCTCTCACCACCATCTTTCCCTCTGCAGTGAAACTTCTGGGCATATGTGGCTGGGAGCAGTGGCTCACACCTGTAATCCCAGCATTTTGGGAGGACGCTGAGGCAGGTGGATCACCTGAGGTCAGGAGTTCGAGACCACCCTGACCAACATGGAGAAACCCTGTAACTACTAAAAACACAAAAAATTAGCCAGTCCTGGTGGCACATGCCTGTAATCCCAGCTACTCTGGAGGCTGAGGCAGGAGAATCACTTGAACCTGGGAGGGGGACATTGCAGTGAGCTGAGATCGTGCCATTGCACTCCAGCCTGGGTGACAGAGCGAGACTCCATCTCAAAAAAAATAAACAAATAAGCCAGCCGCGACAGCTCACGCCTGTAATCCCAGCACCTTGGGAGGCCAAGGCGGGCGGTTCACAAGGTCAAGGGATCGAGACTATCCTGGCCAACATGGTGAAACCCCATCTCTACTAAAAAATACAAAAATTAGCTGGGTGTGGTGGCATGCGCCTGTAGTCCCAGCTATTCGGGAGGCTGAGGTAGAAGAATTGCTTGAACCCAGGAGGCAGAGATTGCAGTGGGCCAAGATCACGCCACCGCACTCCAGCCTGGCGCCTGGTGACAGAGCAAGACTCTGTCTCAAAATAATAATAATAATAATAATAATAATAATAATAAACAAATAAATAGACCACACGAATATGCCTGGCATTGACACCATGTCCCTCTGCAGCTGGCCATGTCACACAGCATCCCCACAGCGCCTCTCTGTCCAGGTTTTCACCCCACCTGATTAGGAAACCACCTGATTAGAGACACAGAAACACCTTAAGGAGATACATTTTTCAGAATCGGATCCAAATAAATGGCCCAATTGTCTACCGAGAGTCTACTGCCGGTCCTCCCAGAATGATCCGCCCCAGACCTCCGTTTCATGACCAGGTCCTTGCCTAGACCCTCGGACCTGCCAAACCTTGGCCTTTCGGGTCATCTCTGCCCACTAGCTCGCTCCCCGAGGCAAGGGCGTCCAGAACCACTAGGGAAGGAGCCATTTTTGCCTGTGGACTCAGACGAAAGCAGTCAAGGGTAGCTTAGGAAGAGTGCACGCTGGCAGAGGTCCACACGAAACCGATCCAACCCTACACCGAGTATTTCTGAAATGCCCTCTGGTGGAGAAGGCCCACTTTTGAGGGCACGGTCTGGGCTCCCAGGGCCTGTACCGCCTGCGTGGGTGGTGGTCAGCAATCTGTAAACGTGTGTCCTCTTTTAGGAGCCACGGTCACATGCGAACACACCAGTTCCTTCCAGAAGAGCCACACACCAGACAGAAAACCCCAGGAGCCAGGACAGCAGGTGAGGGGCAGGAAGGCCCGCCTGTGCCCCTGAATCAGGCCACTTCTGGAGCACCGACGCTGCCCTCAAGATCTAAGGCCTGCTGGTAGTTTTGTCTTCTTAACATTTGCTGCCAAAGGGCCTGGGAAGTTTCTTGAATTAGAAATGTTGATTAAACTAAATCCTGGTCAGCTGTGTCTGCGCCCAGGACAAGGGCGCCCCTCCCAGGCAGCTGGCTCAGAGGTGGCCTTGGGGACGGAAGTGCCCATCCCAAGAAGGGGAGCAACCTGGCTTCCTGCGGGCCAGCCTGGCTGTTGGGGACACCTGCACCCCAGGTTTGGGCTCCCTTAGCACCCAAGCTGCTGTCACTGAGCCAGCCACTCACCCGTCTTCCGGGCTTCCCGGCCGGACCAGGTGGGCCTTGTACACCTCGAGGACCCTGCCAGGGATAAGAGACAAAGGGTCAGTGGTGAGTCCGCCTTTCTCGGGAGAGAGCAGAGCCTTGTTCCCGTGCTCCTCAGCCCTGCCCACACCTAGCTGTCCATGTCACCAACATGTGGGCATTTCGGGGACAGGACACGATCTGCTGCCCAGAGTGAAAGCCAGGGACAGAACAGAGCCAGCCCATTCCTGCCGCGGGCATCGGAGTGAATTCTGTTCCACTCTCAACACTGCACCAAGCAACGACCATTCCCACTAGTTTCCTTGATGACACGCAGCAGTTGGGGCGTCTCCATGCACGCCGTCCCCGCCACCAGAGAACGGAGGCGCCCATCACACAGCGAAGGCAAGGATCCCACGTACCTGAGGCCCCACGTCTCCCGGCTCGCCCTTCAGACCTCCGCTCCCAGGGGGACCCTGGGGAGATACAGTGTGGGTTAACGTCTGCTCAAGGGGGGACTCCGAGGCACAGGAAGGGCTGGGGGTGGCAGCAGAGGGAGCAGGGGGAGGAGACAGGGCCTCGGCCGCAGTGCTCAGCACATGCAGCGCAACCTGCCTGCCTCGAGCAGAACAGGGGAAGAACAGTGACATTCCCGGGGTGGGGAAATGGAGTTGTTTGTATCTCTTCCTAATTGGGAATAAAATTATAGGTCCTGGGCCCCGCAAACACCGCAAAGCTCATGGAGACGCTTCCCTCTCCAGGGTGAACCTGACCGTAGCCTGTTACAGCCCAAGGCTTCTGGCAGCGGTGCACCTGCTATGGGCCCCACAAGGCCAGATCTCCCAGATGCGGGAGGCCGGCCCTGAGTGGGGCCCTGTGTGGAGGGGAGCGGGCCCAGAGCAAGCGGCACGTGGCAAAGCCGGGGGACCCCTACGGTGTTGAACCCCTCTGTGTCCCTGGAGGCCCCAGAACCCAGCCCCTGAGTGTCCCTGGGCACAGGCTGTATGTTTCTTATGCATCGAGGCCCCTAGATGAGAGTTATTGGAGGCCACAGGGCTTGGGCAGGTGAGGCGGGAAAACCTGCAGTTTGCCCCACGTTTCGTTATCTGTGACTCTGGAACAGGGCTGCAAAGATCAATGGAGATCCCTGACCCACAAGGCAAAGTCGCAGCCTGTGCGAGGGACTTCCCCAAGCCTCTGGCTGCAGCAGGACCCCATCCCTCCAAGAAACCATTGTCCTGGTGATGGCTCATAGCATGTTCTCTGCGGGCAAAGCCCGAAGCTCCAAACAGGGGTGAGAAGGGGCCTCCTCCTCCTCCTCCTGTGATTCCTGCCAGCTCTTTTCCATTCAGGATGGAGTTGGGGGCTGTTTCCCAGGGATGGCTGATGTCAGCTCCATCCTGCTAACTCCCTCAAGTGACTTTGAGGCACAGCCACCATCCCCACCCCCCATCAACATGGGGCAGCACCAAGAGGTCCCTGGTCCCCCCAGCCACCCTGCTGGGAATAGGCTCTGAACCGAGGGCTGCCCTGTGTCCACATGGCTGCAAAGCCACCTGCCACCGTCCGCCCAGGACACAGACAGTGGGCCAGTCCCCACGTCACACCTGGCTCTCAGATTTGCCAATGACTTACCACGGGGCCGGGTCTCCCTGTGAGACCCATCGGGCCGGCTGGTCCCCTCAGTGCCAACTGTAAAGGAAAGTGGGACACGCTGAGAAAGTGCCCCAGCAGCGGTGCCCTGGTTTGCTGGCGCCTGAGCCGTGAGACTTGGCAGGAGGGAAGGGGCAGACTGGACGGGGAAGGGCCACAAGACTCTGGAAGAGGAGGGTGATGACTCCCCAAGAGACCCCCCGACTTTGGGCTCTCAGCATCAACGGGAGTGACATGGGACATGGGGAGGTGGAAGCCGGTGGGCCCCCCTTTCTTCCCCTGGGATATGGGCCCCCTCCCTCCTTCCTTTCTCTCCAGCCCACACAGAGAGCCTGCTCCCAGCCCATCACCCTTGGCTAAATCTGAAATAAATCTCTTACTCCGGGCTGGGCTGAGGAGCACATTTTACACCTGAGCTCAAGCTGAGTCAGGACATATTTGGATTCACACGGGAGGCCCTTCAAGCACTCCCAGCCACTGGGAAAGTACTTTGGGGGAGTAGGAACTCACATGCCTTGGGGTCTCTGTCGCCCACCTGCCCCACCTGGATGCGCCCGCGCCCCCCGCAGCAACGCAGTTCCCCTGCCCACCCGCCCCATCTGGATGCGCCTCCCCCTCACCCCCCTGCAGCAGCTCGGGTCCCCTGCTTTCCCACAGTGCTGCTTCTGCGGCCTCCCAGTGACTGTTTCCCCAGCAGATACCATTTTAATTTTAGAAGATTTTGTTTTGCATTGTAAAATCTTCTTACAGCCTATCACCCGTTTGGCTTCAATTAAAATACACCCAGATAAAAGGCCAGGCAGGTGGGCCCAAGCCCAGAAACCCAGTCGCAGGGAGCGGGACTGGCCGCACACGGGCTTCCATCACTCAGCAGCCTGTGCCACGGCAGCGGCCCAGGGCTCACGCTGGCCTGCAATGACCTCGGCACTGCCATCATTAACGTCTGCTCTGGCTGCTGGGGGAGCTGCACAAACATCGCTCAAACAAGGGATTACTTGGCTTTCCTGCACTCCACTGAAGGATCACGCACCCACCCGCTCGCCCCATGGGCCAGTGTTTACACCCATCATGGGCGATGCGCAATCCGGAACCGCGTCCATGAAAACACAGGCTATGGATGAGCTACTTTGTAATAGGGAGGCAAGCAAGCTCTCCTCTGCGGACCCTGCTCCTTACGACCCCCAGGCTGAGTCGGGGGCTCTGGGGCCCAAGGGCTCTGTCCTAGAGGAGCCTCGCTCTGCTCAGCTCCAGCCCAGGCAGCCCCTTCCAGGAGCCGCGTGGGTTTCTGGCTCCACTTCCAGATCTTTGCAGAGGGCTAGCACAGAGGCAGAGGTCAGCAAATGATGGACGGTGGCCACACTGGGTCAGAGGCCATGGAGGGGCTCAGAAGCCCCGGTAAAGTTAGAACCTGGGCCCTCAGCATGGACGAAGAACCCCTGAGGAACTTTCCAAACAGTCCCTGTGCTCTCGGGCCCCTCCTGGTCACTGAAGACTGGATGCTCCCACAGCTCCAGACCCTGGCAAGCTGGCACTGTGGGGTCCAGACAGCTACTTCCCTCCAAGCCGAGCTCTCAGCCTGACTCACTCATTCCTCTTGGCCTCTGGGGCTGGGCTTTGTCCCCATCGGGCCCCTGGGGACCCGGCACTACTCACCCTGGCCTGCTGGAGAATGGCCTGCGCCTGGGACTCCTGGGCTGAGACCATGGGGCCTTTGGAGCCTGCGTCGCCGCCACCTCCAAACCGGAACTGTAGGTGCAAAACATGGGTCAGTGGGGGCAGTGACGTGGTGCCCAGGCCAGACCACAGGCTGGGGCAGGCCCACAGGCCTCTCGGGTGATGGCACAGCCTCGGAGGGTCTGGCTTGGAGCCCACCTGCCCCAGCTGCCTCCCCAACCCGACCGATGAGGGTACTCACAGGCAGCATGAGCATGGTCCCCGGAGGGCCGGGGAGGCCATCAGCTCCAGGAAGGCCCGGGCGTCCAGGGGGGCCCTGCAGACAAGGGGCCAGGAGAGACGGGTCAGAGTGCAAACAGGCCGGGGCGGGGCTGCAGCCAGAATGAGCGCATCAGAGAAGCGGGTCACCCGGGAAACTCCCAGGACACGCACAGAAGCTGTGAGAGCCCGTGGCAGGAATGTTTCAGAAACCCCAGCCCGGAGAAGGGAGGGGCACGGCTGCGGGCTGAGGATTGGAGAGGCTTCGGAGGAAGGGATAAGAAGAGAGGGAGGTGTGAACTGGATCTGAGGAATCCAAAGACCCAGCAGAGACGAGGCCAGAGGCGAGGAGCACTGTCAGCTTCCTGTCGCTCCAGGAACGCCCCTTCCGGGTCTCCACGCCCAACAGGAAACGACGATGCCGGGTTCAAGGCCCAGTGCCTCCTGCACCCAGTGGGTGCTCGTCCTCAACGGGCTCCAAGCGACCCGCCATGCTTGTTCAGATGGAAGACGGGACGGAGCAGCCATTTGCGTGCAGACACACAACAGAGCCGAGCACACACGCAGCCACAGCAGCCTCAAGAACCCATTCACATGCAAACGAAACAGCGCCCTCCACATGCCTGGCCAACCTGGCCTCTAACACACGACCCACACAGACATCCCTAGGACTGGATTCTCTAGACTAACCCCAGCCAGCCGCAGACCCTACAGGCATGTAAAACCAGCAAGATGATTTATTTTCGAAATAATATTTTATCACAAAGCTATTTCACAAGGGCAAGCAGATCCTCAGCTGGCCTAAAGTAGACGAGGCTTGCTTTGCATAGAGATGGGGGCTTAGCTCCCTCCCCGGTGAAGAACACTCCATCGCCTGCACTCCGATGTAACAGATGGGGCCCGGCTCGGGTCTTCAGAATCAGCAACGGCTACACTGAGCTGAGCGTTCGCAGCAACCCAGAGAGATACTCCCGGCCCGGAAACCCACAGTGGGTTCCCAATTCCCAGCCAGGAAGACCAGCAACCTGAGTGGTTCTTCTGGAACTACCCAGGAGGCTGCGGGGCCATCTGGGCCTGAACCTAAGCTTGCCTGCATGTTCCTTAGTAGTTGCTATTGTAGAAGTAACTCAGTGTCTTGTGAAATGTCTTACAACACAGATTTGTGGAGCAAAAATGAAAAGGACTTTTCTTCTCCAGATGTAACCAGTGCTCCAGTTCTGTGCACATGCCGGGCACACTAACACAGTCGTCACTGCGAAGCTCTGTGGTTTTGGACTTTTCTTTTTTCTTTTGAGATGCAGTCTCACTCTGTCGCCCAACCTGGAGTGCAGTGGCGCGATCTCGACTCACTGCAACCTCCACCTGCTGAGTTCAAGCAATTCTCTGCCTCAGCCTCCCAAGTAGCTGGGATTACAGGTGCTCACCACCATGACCAGCTAATTTTTGTATATTTTGTATATTTAGTAGAGATGGAGTTTCACCATCTTGGCCAGGCTGGTTTGGAACTCCTGACCTCATGCTCCACCTGCCTCGGCCTCCCAAAGTGCTGTGATCACTGGTGTGAGCCACTATGCCTGGCCCCTTTCTTTTCAATGGCACTGTTCCTCCAGATTCTACAATTTGCTCTTGAAAATCACAGCTCATCTACGTAGGTCTCAGTGGCAGCACCTGTTGCCTCTCCCAGACACAATGGACTCGTGGTTTATTTCAGCTGTCTCCCACCAATGCACTTTGGATTGGTTCCAGTTGCATGATGCCAAACATGGCCTGACAGACGTGCTAACGTCTTCTGCTAGGTGCATCCCTCAAAGCAGCACTGCTGAGCCAGTCATGCACATACATGCATAGTCCTTATTGCTAATGGATGCTGCCAAAATGCCACCAACTGCCATTTTGGAAACATTCTCGGAAGACAAAAATCCTGTTTTAAAAAGAAAGATCCAGAACATGTTTGCCACCCAGGTTTTGTCATTGACATCCAATCCTGATAGCTGCTCACAGCTCAGCTTTCTGTGTCAGAATCAATTCCTAACCAAACCCTGCATTTAAACTTTGGGGTCAGTGTTTCCCAAGGATGAGATGCTGCCTGTGCAGTGCATGTGTGTAAATGTAAGTGTGTGTGCATGTGTGCACGTGTGTGCATGTGTGTAAGCACGTGTGTACATGCGTGATGTGTACAAATGCATGTATGTGTGTATGCATGTGTGAATGTGCATGTGTGAATGTATGAATGTATGTGTGAATGCATGTGTGTGCACGTGTGAATGCATGTATAAATGTATTGTGTGCACGTGTATGAATACATGTATATGCATGTGTGCCTGTGTGTGAATATATAACTGCATGTGTGTAAATGTGTGTGTGCAAGCATGTGTGAATGTGTGGATGTGTGTATAAATGCATGTGTGTGTACACGTGTAGTGTGTGAATGCATGTGTGCACGTGTGTGAACGCAAGTGTATGTATGTGCATGTGTGTAAATGTGTGTGCATCCATGTGACTGAATGCATGTGTGTGCATGTAAGTGTACTTGTGTGCCTGTGTGCAAATGTGTGGATATGAATGGATGTGAGCATGTGTGTAACTGTGTATCAATGCATATGCATGCATGTGTGAATGCATGTGTGTGCATGTGTACATGTTATACATGTGTGTATGAATGCATGTGTGTGCACCTGTGTGTGAAAGTGTGTGAATGCATGTGTGCATTGGGGGAATGCATATGTGTGTGTGCATGTGTGTGAGAATGCATGTGTGTGCATGTATCCATGTGTGAATGCATTTATGTGCATGCATGTGTATGCACGTGTGTGCATTCATGAGTGGGGTGATGTGCTGCGTGTGTATCTGTGTGTGAATGCAAGTGTGTGCATGTATGTGTATGCATGTGTGTGGGAATGCATGTATGTGCATGTGTGTGCATGGGAATGCCTGTGTGCATGTGTGTGCATGTGTGTGTGCGTGTGTGTGCACATGTGGGAATGCATGTGTCTGCATGTGTGTGCACATATGTGCATGTCTGTGTGAATGCACTGTGCATATGTGTGCATGTGTGTGGCAATACATGTGTGTGTGCATGTGTGTGGGAATGCAGTTTGCATGTGTGTGGTAATGTATGTGTGTGTGTGCATGTGTGGGAGTGCATAGTGTGCATGCATGTGTGTGGTAATGCATGTGTGTATGTGTGCATGTGTGTGGGAATGCACAGTGTGCATGTGTGTGGTAATGCATGTGTGTGTGCATGTGTGTGGGAATGCATAGTGTGCATGTGTGTGGTAATGCATGTGTGTGTGCATGTGTGTGGGAAAGTATAGTGTGCATGTGTGTGAGAATGCATAGTGTGCGTGTGTGTGCACATGTGTGTGGGAATGCATAGTGTGCATGTGTGTGTGGTAATGCATGTGTGTGTGCATGTGTGTGTGAGTGCATAGTGTGCACGCGTGTGTGTGAGCATGTGTGTCTGTGCCTGCACGTGCCTGCCTACAAGGTGCTGCTGTCGGAAGCCAGGAAGCCTACCGAAGGCTGCTCCTTGTCTGCTGCTTTCCACCTCCTAGGACCCGCCTTTCAGCGTCCTTGCTGCCTGTTCTAAGCCATGGCGGTGAAACACCAACCTCGGGGCTGGGAAAGCAACTTCCCTCTGATGCTGCCTCTCACCGACAACTGGAGCGATTCTAAAGAACGAGCACGTAGATGAGCAAGGATACCATGACCTCCTAGAAGAAGGAGAGAGTTTGGAGAAGAAAGGAAAGAATGCCCCACCCCCATGAACCCTTCCAAAGTGTTCAAATCTGACACAAGTCCCCGTGGCCACCAGCATGAACCCGCGCTATCACTTAGAAACATGTCAGCAAGACTTTACCAAGCCCCGGGGCCTCCAACATAAAGACTCTGACCCTGGGCTGGAAGGCAGGGCAGCTCCTCAAAGCCACATTTCCATTTTTCATGACACTAAGCACGGGCCAGGGATGTGGCTGTCATCTGCGACAAGGCAGGTGTCAGAGGCCAAGGGAACGCTCCAGCAGGCCAGCGCACAGGTTACCGGGATGCTACTCGGCTCCAGTCACCGGCAAAACACTGCAAAGGAAGAAACGCCGCCTTGCCTTTGCTATTTGCCAGGTTGTATTTCCTGTTACTGGGTTAGCAGGCCCCACATCAGGGCCCTAACTTGGTCAAACAGTAATGTTCCGAGGGCCCTGGCACACAAGGGCTCTCGGTGTCACACCCATACCAGGTGAAGAAATAAGGTGCCTACTTCCAAATTAAGGCACACCTGGTATTTAACAGGGTGTCTTTCTTGCGGACATCCAAGCACCTTTTGCACAGGAGGACGCGGTAGGGTGACCAGATGCCTCACAAAGTGGCTTCCTCTGCCACTGCAGATTCAGCACGTGAAACTGTCACCAGGAGCCCTCAGCTCAGCCTCAGGGGAGAGGCGCAAGGCCTCCTTCCAGGCTGGGACTTGGGCTAAAGCGGGGAGCAGAGAGTCCTGAGCCATTTCTCTTCACGGTGGTGGCAGGTTTGGGAGGAGCTGCAAGGCCCGCAGGCTTTGTGCTGAAATCTCCCTTGAACTCTCAGGAAGACCTGGAGCTGGACAGCAGACTGCAGGCCCTTCTCCAGAGCCCTCGTGCGCATGTAGTTCCCCTGTCCAGGCCTGACCCTGGGCAGGCACTGCTCTCAGGGGTCACTTCCTGCTCGACATCTCCTGGCTGTTGCATGACCACGTGCGGGGGGCTGAATGTGCCTCACAGAAATGCGTCCAGGTCATGAAAGACATGACTGGACCCTTACCCAGGGCCTCTGAGGATGGGAGTGGAGGATCTTGAGACCCTGGGCCCTAAATCCAATGACAAATCTTTATAAGAGAGAGGAGGGGAGGCTGTGACAGAGACGCAGGCACGTGAAGACAGAGGCAGACTTCAGAGCTGAAACCACAAGCTAAGGGGGCAGAGGACGGCCACCGGCCGCCAGGAGCCGGAAGAGGTGGAGAAGACCCTCCCCTGGAGCCTCCAGAGGGGCGTGACCCTGCCCACACCTTGAGTTCAGATTTCTGGCCTCCAGAACTAGGAGAGAAGACATTTCTGCTGTTTTAAACCCCAAGTTGGTCATCAATTGTCCAAGCATCCGAAGAAATGAACCCACCTCTCATTCATTCATTGAGAGGATACCTACTGAGCCCCTTCCAAGGGCTAGACAGACACTCTTCTGGGAGCCTCGGGGTCCATCTAAAAGACTGGAGGTGGGGCCCTAACAAGAGCCCCGATGCCTCAGACCACACCCCTCAACCAGAACTAACAATCAGAAAATCCATGGGAGGGGCTCTTTAGCCACCGGCCACCCACAATCAGGGCTCTGGGTAAGACCTGTGGCCTCGAGGGGTCCACGTAGGAAAAACTCTGGGACTCACCCAGGAGGAACGCCCTGGCAGGCCCCGGGTCGGCTCCGACAGCACAGCGCTCAGGGCTGGACCTGCGGCTTCTGCCAGCTGCCCCTTTCACTCTAGAAATGTCCTGGGGCCTTTGCTCGCTTCCCTTCTCTCTCCACGAACTGTTCTTGATTTTCTCTCCACGAACTGTTCTTGATTTTCTTTCCGTGGGAGAATGTATACCCCCGACGCCTCTTCCTTTCAATCCTGAGCTCACTTTGGGAGCATGCACTGCCCCCAGGGCTGCTGGGGAGAAAGCCACTGTCCCCACAGACCTCCTGGTGGGGCTCCCGAGGCTTGGCCGGATTCCTGTGAGTGGCCTCAGGGGACAAGGTGTTGAAGATAAATGTGACTCGAAATGGCCAGAAGTCATTCATGACCAGGCTGCTGGCCACCAGCCTCCATGGAAGGGCTACCGTGTGGAGGTGGAGCCAGACGGCGCACACACAAGTGTGTAGATGAGTGTGTGTGTGTGGGTATGCGTGCACCTGTGTGCACATGTGCGTGCGTGTGCAGGTGTATGAGTGTATGTGTGTGCAAATGTATGCATGAGTCTGTGACTGTGTGTGTGCGTTTGGTGTGCACGTGAGTGTATGTGTGTGCTTGTATGGGTGAATGTGTGCATGTGTGCATGTGTTCAGGTGTGGGTGAGTGAGCATGTGTGTAAAATGTATGTGGGAGCAGGTACGGGCGTGTGCATGTATGCATGAGTGTGTGTATACGTGGCATGTGTGCATGTACACATGTATGTGCAGGTATGAGTGTGTGCACGTAGGCATGAGTGTATGTACATGAGTGCATGCTTATGTGGGTGCATGTGTGGGTATACGAGCATGTGTGCTTGAGAAAGTGTGTGTGTGTGTGTGAACCTCTCTGAGCATCTGTGCCAAGATGTCCTGAACACTTCCAAGCAACAAGGAGAGACTGCACTGGCATGTCCTGTCCCAGGAGCCTGGGAGGCTGGAAAGAAAGATGAATGCCATGCTGCTGGCTTCTTCCCCACGGCTTTCCTCGAAGCTAACTCCTGACTTGGACAGCAGCCGCAGGCTCTTGATGGACTCCCCCTCTCTGTCATGTTGCCAGTGATCTAGCCTGTGTCCTATCCCACACCGGGTGTAACTCCAGCAGGTGGGGGGAGGGGATGGCACAGGAGGGCGTCACCCCAAGGCTGGTCCTGGGGAGACCACACCAGCACCTGTCAGTTAGCGATGAGCCATGCTTTCTGGCTGGGAGGTAATGGCTGCTATTTCTCAGGGCATGGCTTACATACAAACCTTTTCAAGGCACAGAAAATGCACTCATGCAAAATCCCGTGGGGAAGGCTAATCCTGGACACATAAAAAATATGGGGAGATGGTCTGAGCCCCTGCTGAGTGACAGGAGGGGCTGGTCAGACGGCGCTGGGCAGCGTGATTTGTGCCAGGCTGCTTCTGCACATAATGGGGCCACTGAAGGGTGTGGGGCTTCTCCCAAGACATCAGATGCATCCGATTCTACAGGAAGCAGGTACCCCCCTACCCTGGTGTGGCACACTGGGGAACCCTTGGGAACCGGACCTCCACCTGACCCTGAGGTGGCTGGGACAGAAACCTGCATGCTGAATCCCTGAGGCTTCCCAGAGGAGGATCCAGGCCTCCCGGAGGGTGGGACTAGCTCACAGACCCAGAAAGCAGATCATTACTTTACCCAAAAATAATACACATGCTGCAGATGGGAAAATCTGTGTGAAGTCTATCTTAGGAGCAATAGATCAGCAGCTGGCCAACACCGGCTGGAGCTCCCGGGAGTCAATTAGCGAGCAAGCCTATTTCTAGATGAAAACGCTAAACTCTCTAGCGGACTGCAGAGACTCAGGAGGATTTTGGCCACAGCTTCCTGGAAGATGCCATCAAATCCACAGCAACGCTGGGCTGCAGTCAGGAGCTGCCTCAAAACGCAGGAGTGCCTGGGATGCAAGGCTTTCGAAGAGGCACATGGGGAAAGGAAGGAAGGGACTCACCTCAAAGACGCTCTCATTACACGGAACATTTCTTGGGCACAAACATTGGTGGGCACCAGCTCAGGAGCACACACGCAAACGGACGTGGGGTACTGGCATGCAGCACAGAGGTAGCCCCTGCCTTCCAGTGTTCCTATCGAGGCTAGCGGGTGTGAGCCTGGAAGTCCAGGGCAGGCGGGACTCACTCCAGCATCATCTTCAAGGACGGCCCCCAGCGCTCTCCTTCCCCTGCCTGCCCGTGGTGCCCAGGGCAGGGCTTCACTGAGAAAAACCACTCAACCTCCCAGGGGCAAGGCACTGCCACCACGGGATCACAGGGACCCTTCACAGGTGCATAACCTCAGGATTTCAGACCCACTGATGTCTGACTATACTCCCAGACACCCCAAAGTCAGCCCCTGCAGAAACGTGCTGGCAGGTGGCCTGGAAGCCAGCCCCACAAGAAACCCGGCCCACAGCTCCCTTGGGGACTCCCAGCTCACCCTCTTGGGTGTCTTCTGAACCTCTGAGCAAGAATGGCCACCTTCCTTCCACAGGAGATGTGGGTTCAACCCCAGTTCTACCTGACCTCCCTGTGGGGCTTCAGCATGTTTCCCCAGCTGCGCACCTGCCCACCGGTCACCTGTGGGAAACTGGATGGGGTGATGGCTCAGGCCCCTTCTCCACCTGGACACGCCGCTCCGGACCTCCCATCTCGGGAATCCCAGCTCTTCCCCTGATGCCTTACTAATGAATTCTTGCCATCTAACCATGACTGGGCTGAGCCTTTTCTTCCTCACTGGACAGCGAGGTCCTCAAGGCAGGCCCCGCTTCTGTGCCTCTCCCTGCACCTGCTCCCTGCAGGCAGCCGTAGACACAACAGCAAGAAAGGATCTGAGATGCCAAAATACAGACGCGGCACGGAGGTTGCCCAGGGGGTGCAGCCGGAGCGTGTGCAGGACCCAGAGAGTGCAGGAAGTGACCCCAGGGCTGATCAGCGGGGGCACAGGGCACCGGCTTCGGTGGCTGGTCAGGGCTGACCGATGCCCAGTGGGGTGCCAGGCACAGGTGCACAGACGGCTCCCAGACAACTGCCACAGCTGCCCACAGCTGCCCACGGCTGCCCGCAGGGAGCAGGGTTTGAGGAAGGGCACAGAAGTGGGGCCTTGAGGAACTCACCATTCAGTGAGGAAGAAAAGGCTCACATCAGTCACGGCCAGACGGCCCTTGGGGAAGGGAGGAAGGGCTGGGGAGTCTCAGGCGGAGGTTCTGGGGTGGCAGACAGAAGAGGGCTCTTTCAGAGCACAGGAAAAAGCCCTCCCAGACAGACAGGCACAGGAGGCCAAGCGGGCGGAGGGAATGGAGTCTGCCGCTCCCCACAGAAGGATTATTTTCTGCTGAAGCCAAATAAGAAGCAACGGGCGCAGGAAGAGCGTGCCTACCTCCCCCTTTCTGCCTCAAATCAGGGCATCAGCCCATCCTCCCACCCCACCCTCCCTGCCTCTGCTCCTGTATCAGGGTTTAGAGAGCACCCCTTATCGCCTGAGACCGGGGCCAGCGCCTGATGAAGCTGCACACAGCCTTTGCCAAGATGACCTCCGTCTCCCATTCCTCCCCCGCGGAGTTCCCAGTCACTCGCCCACCACGTGTCGCCCCTCGACGCCCAAGTCCCCTTTTCCCTGGTCTAGCCACTACCCCACAGCCTGCCCCTCTTGTTAACACGGTATGCACACTCCCGAGCCTAAGCACGTCTGCTGGTTTTTACTCTTGTCTGTGAAGCCCCCGTGCCTGGAAGATTAAAAATATTGAAAGCGTGCCCCTCTTCTCCTGCTGATCTGTCTCTTGTCAGTTTACTCTGCAGGCTCCGGATGCTCAACCTCCAGGGGTAAAGCGTTCTTCCTCCTCTGCCCACGAACGCCCAGGCACCTGTGGCCAGTCCATCACAGGCCGTGCTACGGGTTCCAGGCCACACCCCGTGGTCCCTCACAGCTTGCTCGCAGCCATCAGGCAAGATCTGGACATCCAGAGGACACTGAGCGAGCAGAGACGACATCCTGAACAAGGCTGGCTGCAGCTACAGCCGGAGGGGTGGGCAGCTCGCAGCTCCTGGAACCGGCACCCCTCCCCACCAGAAGGGCCCTGGGGAGGCCGGTGGGCTGCAGTTCTCTCTTCTGGCTCCAGGGATGGCAGCCCCTAGAAGAGTCTGTTTCTTTCCCAACCCCAACTCAATGCTTCTGGACACTGATGTGAGTCTGAGGGGAACCAGCTCCTAAGCCAACGAAATTCTCCTGTCAGGGCCCTGGGGTCCTCCTCATCAGCTGGGCTGCTCACGGTGTCACAAGGCCCTGGCAGGGCCACCCGCCAGTGACCCCAAGCCAGAATCAGCCCAAAGGCAGGGACCACTTGGGATGGGTACAAACCAGCACCCCTCGGGTCCAAACCACTGAGATCACCAGGCTAGGCCAGTGCCCAGCACTGCGGGCACTCCATACAAATCTGTATGCTGGGCGAACAGAAGGAGGAGGCATGCTTGGAGCACCACTGAGGCTGCGTCAGTCGGCATCTGGGTGCCCCTGTGTGTCAGCCGGCATCTGTGCCCTGCAGATACCACCCTGTCCTACATCTGCGACGGAACACAGCTCCCAGGGCCATGCAATGCACTCCTTTGCATACGAACCCGGCCACACCCGTGGGCCCATCCGCAGGTGCCTCTGCAGAGGGGGAGCATGGCCGCCGCCCCATCTCACACGGACCTGTGGGAAGGGGTCTCCAGAGCGAGCTGAGCACCTGCAGCCCCCACTGCAGATCTGCAGTGGTGCCAGTCCAGGCTGGGTGAGGGCAGTGGCCGCTCACTCTTGCCTGCCTGGAGTTTTGAAGATGCGGCTGCCAAGCCGGGGTCCTGCGAGAGCTTTGTGCTCCAGAGGCCACCAAGGCCCCGCCCTGTCCCGCTTCCTGCCACGACCCTTGCTGTGGGGCAAGACCTGCCTCTTATGAGCCCCCAAATCCCTGACCGTGCAAAGAAACATAACCGAGAATCTTACTGTGTGGCTCCATCTGACGCAGGCTGACCTCAGAGGTCACCCGGCCACACGGACGCTAACAACCTCCTCCCCATTGCTAACCTGAATCCTTCCCTCCAAAGGCCGGCCTCAGCGCTCCCGCCTGTCTCCTCCCTAAGCAAGCGTCCCCACCGGCTCGGCTCTGGCCCCTATGAAGGCTGTCGCCATCTGCCCCTGTGTCCTGCTGCCTGAACTCACCTGTCCTGACCTCGCCTGTCCTGACCTCACCTGTCCTGACCTCACCTGCCCTGCACCTCCCCAGCTTTCCAGGGCTACTGAGCACCCATAAGAACCTCCAGGTCCAAGGCCAGGACTTACTCTCCCGCTGCACAGGACCCTCCCCAAACGCCTCCCGTGCAGTAGCCTCGGAAGCACCCCAACCCTCCCACGAGACCAGACCCGCCCTGCATCCACCCACCCCAACACCCACAGGGCTGCCCCCGGGCAGCAGGCAGGCCCTGGCATGATACCGTGAACACTCACACGCACCCCTTGCTCCTCCCACCCACAGCCCAGCCACCCAGGAATCAGTCCTTCCGCCCTCAAATCCACATTCATTCCGGCAGCAGGAAGAGGAAACTCCCGCCCTGCCAGGGACCAGGAGGCCGCAGTACTCGGAGCGCCCACCAGGTGTCAGGAGGAAATCGTGGCAGCCAGGAGCGGTGCTCCCTCCACCCACCTCCCTCTGCGAGGGTCACAGAAGGTCGCCCCTGAGCCTCTGAGCCAGGTGCAACCCAGACCCAGGAAGTTCCCAACAGAGCAAGGAGGGCAGATGCCACGTGGCGTGGCCGCAGGGGCGAGGAGCAAGCAGGAAAGGCCCGGGGGCCATCACTGCGGTTGCAGCTGCTGCTGATTGCTGGACAAACGCAGGGTCCCGGGGCCACGGACTGGGCTGAGCACTGGCAGGCTCCCTGCGCCCCAGGGGCCCCCTCTTCCCACATCCACAGTATGAACAGGGCTGGCATGAGGGGCGCCTGGGGGAGGGGTGACTTGAAGACGAACGTCTCTGTGCCAGCTGTCACCTCCACAGGCAGGGACAGCTCAGGTCACAGTGTCAGGAGGAGGCAGGGGCAGCCCCACAACCTGTGTGATCTCAAGAAACATGGTCAACCTCTTACCCTTTCTCCAGGATCCCCAACTTGGCCAGTGGGACCCATGGTTCCTGGTGGTCCGGGAAGACCCTAGAATTAAAAACAAAGTTAAAAGGGACAGAGTTAAAAGATGGGGCCACAGGGCAAGGCCCAATTTCTACCTGGCCAACCAAGGCAGGGGTGGTGGCAGAAGAGCACCAGCTCCCAGGCTGTCTGCAAAGGTGATGAGCCCCTCTCTTTTCCATCCAGGAGACGGAAGGGTGTCACCAACCCCACCCCACCAAGGGCACCTACGGCAAGTCACGGAATCAAACCTGACACTCACCGCGGGGCCTTCCGGGCCGGGCGGACCCTCGATCAGCATGCCCTGCGGAGACAGAGAGAGTCATCTGAGACCACGGCCCGACCCTCCCGACAGGACAGGGAGAGGCATCTGACACCGAGACCCTTCCCTCCCGACACCCCAGGCCCAGACCCCAGCGGGGTGACGGCCTTCAGTCGCGTGCACAGGGGCCCTGGCCCAGTAGCTGCCGTCCTGAAAGGGTCTCCAAAGCAGACTGCAAGGGGGGGCCTGGGCGGGGCCTCGGTGCCTGCACCCCCAGCACTCCCAGGAGAAGAGCAGCCCTGGCCCTCAGACCGCCTCCCTCAAGACCAAGCCACAGGCAGCACCTGAGGACGCAGAGGGGAGGAGAAGGAGCGGAGGCCCCCAGACTCCCCGAGTTGCCCGAAGGGGAGTGCCAGGCAGGCCCACCAGGCCACAGCCGCTCGAGGGAGGAAGCAGATGTCGGGACAAGGGCACTCAGGTGGGTTTAGGAAGGGCGAGGGAAAAGTAGGTCCGACAGGCCCCAGGCTGGACTTCTGCCCCCAGCCAGGACCACCATTAGGCTCCAGACCCCACCTCCCTCCAGGGGGGAAGCGTGTCCCCTGACGCACGCAGCAGCCCAGAACCCATGGGAAACCCTGCCAAGTCCACCTGCCCCCTTGGCCCTCCTCCCCCAGCCCTCACCTCCCCACAGGGCCCAGCTGTCTCAAGCATACCCAGGCCTCACTCTAACCCCAATGGGGACAGGCCTCCTGGCTCCTGGGTCAGCCTGGGCCCCAGGAAAGCAATGTGGACATCTGTGAGGGCAGTGGAGGGAGCATGGGTGCGGCTCCCTGTAGGACAAGGCTCTCTGCCCTGAGACCCCCACTTCCAGCCCCTTCCCCAGGGCAGGATTCCTCTCTCCACTTCTGACCTGGCAATGCCAGGGTCAGGCGCCCCCAATGCCCCAAGCGTCCTCTGTTTCATGTGACTTCAGGGGTGCTGCTCTTCAGAGGGACTTGCTGTGACAGATGGAAGCCAGGCAGCAGAAAAAGACCCTGAGGCAGCCAGAGAGCAGTGATGCAAGCTAGGGCCTCGAGGGCCACGTTCGCGGAGCGGTCCTCAGGAACTCAGCAGCCTGCCCTGCACCCCTCTACGTGTCTGCCCCCACATGGAGACACAGCCGCCCTCAGCTGCCTGGCATGGCTCCAGCAGGCCCAGGCGCCCATGGGGGCTGACTATTCTGCAGCTGCTGGGAAGGAAGGCCGGGCCTGAGGCAGGGCACCCTCCACTAGAGGTCAGAGGACGGCGTGGACAGCTGGGGTCCCGCACAGACACCCACCACAGGGGTGCAGGCTCTGCAGAGTTCCCTAGGATCACGCCTGGTGGGGCTATGAAGTGGGACCACCGCTGAGACCCAGGACTGCGGCACCACCAGCCTTCAGCCCCAGCCTGGGAGGGCGGCAAGGATGAGGTTCCGACTCATGAGTCCTGCTGTGCCAAGCTGAATGGGCAGTGCTGCCTGAAGCCGGGGCACCCCCACCCAGCGTGCCCAGGAGGTGGCACACTCAGGGAAAGACTGTTCTAGAGTCGTGGGAGATACGGCTGCTCGCCCTGTTGGGTTCTGAACTTCCCTGGGGCTGCTACCCCTTTCCTCACGCCTCCCTTTTGGGACGGGAATGTCTGTCCCATGCCCGTCCCCGCCTTGTGGTTCAGAAGCGAGAAGCTTGTTTCATTCCACAGGCTCACAGCTGGACGGGGCTTTGCTTCAAGACAGAGAACTGAAGCCTGAGTCTCATCTGTATCTGATTCAGGTGAGAATCTGGACTCTGGAGCTGATGCTAGAACAAGCGAAGGGGCCGCAGCTTCCGGACGGAGCGAATGTAAGCTGCCCGTGAGAAGGACATGAATTTGGGGGCCAGGGCAGAAAGCTAGGGTTTGAACGTGTCTCCCCAAAAGTCATGTGTTGGAAACTGAATCCTCAATGCCACAGTGCGAAGAGCTGGGATCTTCAGGAGGAGATGAGGTCACCAGGCGCTGCCCTCCTGGGCGGGTGCAGTGGGGTGGTCGGGGTGGTCAGGGTGGGAGTGGGCTCCTGACGACAGGGCACCAGCAGTCACCTTCTCTCCCTCTCACCAGGCAGTGCCTTCCGCCGCATGAGGAGGCAGCACTGTGGCCCCTCTGCATGTGACTCTCCAACTCCAGAACTGTGAGCCAGTGACTTCCTGCTCATTCTAAATCACCCCTGTCCGTGGTGTTCTGTGACAGCGATATAAGATGGACTAAGACGACTCACTTCTGACAAGTCAAAGGATTTGTCCAGCCAGGCCACAGGCCACTGGGGCCGTCACCAGAGGGGCTGGGTACCAGGCTGGCAAGGGGACTCCCGGTCGGGGAGCCGCTGATCACCCCACCCCTCCCGTCGTGCCCCGGGTAGGGAGGCTCTGCGCTGTGTTTACACAGGTGCATGCTCAGAGAGACTCCGCGTGTGTGTGCTGCACAGAGAGCTCATCCAAGCAGCTCCAAGATGCCAGTTTTCCAGTTTCCCTCTCGACAAAGGCAGCTGAGAAGCCCAGGGGTGAGCTGGGATTAAGGGAGAACCACTGCCCATTCAGGGGCCAGGGCAGCACCTGCCTTCCCAGATGCACAAATTGCTCTTCTCAGGGAACTGGGGCAGTGCGGGCTGGGACCTCACAGGGGAGCCAAGCCCGGATCATCCCAGGTTGGCATGTAAGGATGCTGGGAGTGGCTGGGTGAACACGCCTGGGGGAGGGGAGGTCTGACCTTCCCAGGCAAGCTGTGGCCGAACTCTGGCCCCAGCCCACCTAACCACAGATGCCACTCTCAAAATTCACCCGGGGAAAGAGGAACAAGAGGAAAACGTCTCAATATAGTTAACGAGGTTGCACTGCAGATGTAACTTGCAGAGACAGCAGATTTGGGCACTCCTACGCAAAGAAGACACGGGCAGCTGCGGGGCGGTGGTGAGCGCGTTGCTCTGCTGAACTCAGGCTTACTTCACTGCGTCTGTCTGTGCCTGGATGAGCCCATCAGACATGCCGCACCCCTTCACTGCACACATTTTTTTTTTTTTTTTTTTTGAGATGGAGTCTCACTCTGTTGCCCGGGCTGGAATGCAGTGGCGCGATCTTGGCTCACTGCAACCTCCGCCTCCTGAGTTCAAGCGATTATCCTGCCTCAGCCTCCCAAGTAACAGGAACCCACCACCACACCTGGCTAATTTTTTGTATTTTTAATAGAGACGGGGTTTCACCATGTTGGTCAGGCTGGTCGCGAACACCTGACCTCAGGTGAGCCACCCACCTCAACCTCCCCAAGGGCTGGGGTGACAGGTGTGAGCACTGAGCCCGATGAATGCAGATCATTTTAACAAGAGAAATAAGAGATCTCAGATCCAGCAGAACTCAAGGCAATCTCAGCGGAGGCACACACATCTGGTAAATGGCACACACTTAAAAACAAAACACAGCGTCAAGGGGAAACAGTACCTTCCATGCCCCTAATGGGTACGGCCCAGGTAAAATCAGCCCCTGAATCCGGGGGTTTCTAGGCTGGAAGCACCTGGATAAGAATGAACCTGTCTCCTCTCAGCTCTGTGGATTCCTGTCCTTTTAGGGAGCCTTCGGTCTGGGTCTGGTTGACAATGAGAGGGGGCAGGACTGAGGGGGAAAGGGCTGGGCACGCCCCCGGAACAGAGGCAACTCCCAGTGTGGGTAGGTACAGTGGAGGGGAGACAACACACGCCCCTCCACAGCCGGGAAGCCCACGAGGCCCCAGGACCCGGCCATCTGTTTATGTGTCGCTTAGACCCGAGGACATCTGGCAGTGTTCCAGGTGGAGAAATTCCGAGTGTTTGTGATCTCTGCAGGGGCCTGGCTGAAGCTCCCGGACACTAGGAGCAGGCTGGGGCCCAGGGGAGGGAATCCTTCCTAAGTGCATCCCGGCGGCGGCTGCTTTTCCCAGCAAAGAAGATCTGGACTTCCCAGAGCCTCGATGCTCCTGCTGGGCCACCTCGACTCTTAGCCCTCTCCTGACCCCACCCTTGCCCGCTGCTGGCTTCCCAGGGGCCTGGCAGTGGAACACCTGTGCCCACCCCACACTCCCACCGTCTCCCAGAGCACGGACACCACGTCTACACTCACAGGGCCAGCTCACCGGGAAACCGGAGCCAACATGAAGCTCATGCAAAGGTTTCCGCCCAGCCCTCTCAGAGCAGGGCCGGGAAACCAAGCTGGGATCCCGCAGATTCCTGAGATCCCATCTTCCTCCCGGAGCAAGAAGCCCCTTTCACTGAAGCAACGGGGACCCCCCCCAAAAGGAGCCCAAGGCCAAGCTCAAGTCCACCTGGGGGCCAAGACCGTCCTGGGAAACGCTGCAGGACACCCCACCTCCCAGCAGCAGGTGGGTTCGGGCTGGGCCTGGGACCAGCCTCTGCTACTGTTCACCTTCTGACCAATACCCTCGGGCCCAGCAGAACAAGCCCGCAGCCTCCTTCTTCTGGGTGAATCTGCCCAGGCAAAAGGCTGCCACTCTCCCCTGCAGCTGCTCTGCTCCCTGAGCCCAGGCCGGGCTCTGAGGTTTTCCATGTGGCTGAGCAGGGGGCCCCTGGCCTCAGTCTCCCTTCATGCCTCTGCACCCCCTTGTCCTGCATCCCATGCCCCTGCTGCCTCAGACGAGCTCTGTCCTTCCTGGACCCCCAGAGGGCCCTGAAAGGAGCTCTGGTCTGAAAAGAGGATGTGTCTGTGGGCACTGGCGGGTCTCCCCCCCTACCCCGGGCTGGGCCATGGAGCACCACGAGAGCCATCCAGAGGCTTCCACAGGTCAGGAAGGGGGAAGCCCCGGGCCCTGGGAATTCCACCCCAGAGACGGAATGCATCCCATCTGTCCTGGTCACCAGCTTCACACAGCCTCCAGGGAGACAAAGGCCTGCTACATGCCATCTGTCGAGGTTCCAAGAGAATGTCCCCAGCTCTACAGGAGGGTGGCGGGTCACCATGACTCCACATTCCGGGAACCACAGGTCAAGAGGCTTCTGGGAGCCCCGAGATGTATCCTGAGCTCAGCCCTCAGGAACGGAGTCCTGGCTCTGGCAGAAACAGCCAGCCGAGCCGCGGGACCGGCCGTGGGGCAGGACACACACCTCCTCCCATGGGCACTCGGACAGCATGGCATGGCGGGCTTGGTGCTGGCTCCTGCCTGCTCTCGGTCTGGAGCTGCTTCCAGCTGCACCACTGTGCCCACCACATGCAGTCACAGGGCTCCCGGCCCAGCCGATGATAGGGCATCTCGCCCGCTGGGGGCTGGGGTGTCAAGACCTTGACCTTAGTGGCTCTGAGACCCCAGGGAGAAATACAGGGCCCCACCCAGGCCATGGCCCGCTGAGGGACAAGGGGAAGGACACCCCAGGGGGCAGGCGTCTCACATCCTCCGCTACAGTCCCACACTCGAGGGCACTGTCAACGGGAACTTCTTAAACTCACCCATGGTCTCGTTACCTAACATAGCTGGGTTTCACTCAGCTGGAATTTCAGCACAGTGCTGTTTTATTTAATTCCCTTGACAAAGTTTCATAAACAGCATTCCATGTTTCAACAGTTTCAGCAAACTTACTCCAAACAGTTGTGTAACAGGCGCAGAGAGGTGCAGCCACGTGTTAACTATTCCCTGCCACTGCCACACAGCTTTCACAAGGAACGGCCACCTACGTCCTCTCCTCCACCCCTCAAAGGGGACTCCACCTCTGCCTCACCAGCTCGGCGCTGCTTTTAGCCCCAGGTGAAATGGAAACGCGCCGAGATGCTCAGAGCTTAGGTGCAGGCTGAGCTTTGATCTGTGCCTACCCCGCCCCCACCTACCCCGCCTCCACCTATCCGGCCCCCTCCCATCCCGTCCCCCCCATCACAGTCCCGAACATCCCCACCCAAAGGGCCTCGTCCTGGTGATGAGTGGTGCATGGACTCCACGAGACCAGGTGGTTCCTGGAGATGACCCCATGCGCGCAGGTGCGGCGGGGCCCAGGGACCTGGTCACACCTTACACGCCCCGCATGCTCCCCAGCTTCAGGGAGAGAGTAAGAAACATCCTCACCGGCTCGATGATGGCTGGTTCTCCCTTTTGGCCTTTCTCGCCCCGAGGTCCTCCAATCTGGGGGTGATAAAAGGCAGGTGGAGAAAGAAATCAGAGAGAAACGTGAAAGAGCAAGTCAGATCACAGAAAATCTGGCCAGTTGCGCAAGGCAAGGGCACTGTCACAGCCGGGCATCTTTGCAGGCCCAGGAGGATGCCAGGAGCACAACGGAGGCTAGCTCCACACAGCCCACGCGACCGCTAACGAAGGGACAGTCTCAGAGGCGGTCATGCCGCGACGCACATTACTCAGAGCAAATCTGAGCACTGAGGTCTCTTGAAAAATAACGTTTTGGGAACAGCATGCAACACTTGTGCTGCCTGTAGCGCCCACCCCTGAGGAGCCCCCATAGTGCCCCGCCAGCCCCCAGCCCCACCCGGAGCGGGCCTGCACCCTCTCACCCCTTCATAGATGGTATCCTGGTTCGCCGGCATTCCCGGCCCGATCTCCGATGGCGAGTTGGTGGGGTCATAGTAGGGGTCGTAGTAGTTTTCATCGAGGTTCCTGATGGTTTCCTCGGTGAACTCCCCCTCCAAATCATCTGCACCTTCTCCCAGAGGCGGAGCTGGCTGCAGAGGGAGAGGAAGGTGCAGGGTCGCCTCGCAAACGCAGAGACCCCAGATCCATCAGGCCCTGGGCTGGCACCGTGGCTACCCAGTCAACTGGGCAGAGACCCCAGATCCCTCAGGCCCTGGGCTGGCATCATGGCTACCCAGTCAACTGGGTAGAGACACCCCTCTCTGAAGAGAGACCCCCCTCTGAGGGCTCCAGGTCTGACAACTCCAGGACTACAAGACCAGCGGCCTCCTAAGCCACACACGCGTGGAGTCCAGCCCGCAGGGAGAGGTCCTGCGGCCCCTGGCAGCCGCCTTCTGCATCTTCTCCCTCCCACAACGAAGCATCATCACCCCAGATTGCCTTGGCACAGCGGCGCCCCACAGAGCTGGCACACTCCTGCACCCAGGGACAGCTGTGCACCCAGAGACCTGTTCAGGCAGGGGCTCCACCCCACAGCCTCAGAGTCTGGAGACATGCATCCCCAGTGCGGTGCTGCAGGGGCAGGGGTCTGTGGAACGGGCTGATCTGGCAGTGAAGACTCTGCATTACACAATAGCCGTGCTAAGCATGTGCCATGTGCTACCTGCTGGGCAAGACTCCTCCCTAATCTGCAAACTCCACAGCACCCAGAGACAAGCACTGTCAGTGCCATGTTGGAAAGGAGAACCCTGAGGTCCACAGATGCCGGCTGACTTTCCAGGGCCTCGCGCAGAGCTTTCGGGCCGGTCCCAGCCAGAGCTGCCTGCCCAGCTCGTGCTTTGCTGCATTTGTGTGGATCCTGGCTCCCAGCCCCGTCCAGTGTGGCCACCTCAGGTCACAGGCAGGGACTCTGTGCACCAGCAACCCCCCATCCAATCTCCACCTGAACCCCCAAAGACCGCAAGGGCTGGGGTCATTCTACCCACTTTCCAGGCGAAAAATTGACCACACGATCAACTTAGCAAGTTAGGGATTCCAAACTTGTTCAGCAATGGCCCCCCGGGGAGCCTCACATAGCCCGGCCACAAAGGGCCCGGGCCAGGGTGTGGCGGGAACACAGGGGCCACCCGAGGACTCCAAGGTGAGAACTAGAGAAAGGAGGGGTCTCAGCGCTGTGGCCCCACCCTGGCCCTTCCCCTCACCCCAGACCAAACCAACGGGAAGGAAAAAAATTACGTTGGAGGAGTTGGAGGTCCCGGCGGTGCTGGTGGGAATCTCGGCCCCGGCACCCGGGTCTGTGGGCCGGTCGGGGTTCTCCTCGCCCTCGCCGTAGGTGAGGTCCTCGTAAGGCGAGGGCGTGTAGTAGTCCTCGCTGGGCACATAGTCATAGTCCCCGATGCCGGGGTCCTCTTCCTTCCCAGCCCCTTCACTGGTTTCAGGCAGGGGAGCAGCTTCCGTGGGGGTCGGGGTCAGCTCCTGGGAGCCAAGGGCAGAGAGAGCTGGAATCAGGACGGAGGCGGGAGCGGAGCGAGGTCTGGGCTGGCCGCATCTCCGCGTGTGGGCATCTCAGTGGCAAAGGCTTGATCCCCTGCCTGTCAAGAGGCCCAGAGACTCGGTTCCGTGGGGGTCGGGGGCAGAGCACGCAGAAGGCGGCGGCTCAGCTGGGAGCCCCGGGTCACTCAGGGTGCTCGGAATGGACTCCAGCCCACCCAGTTACACACCAGAAAAGGGCCAATCATATCTCAATATTTAAAAAACAAAAGGCCAGTGCGGTGGCTCAAACCTGTAATCCTCACACTTTGGGAGGCTGAGACCAGCACATCACCTGAGGTCAGGGGTTTGAGACCAACCTGATCAACATGGAGAAACCCTCTCTACTAAAAATACAAAATTAGCTGTGAGTGGTGGCGGATGCCTGTAATCCCAGCTGCTTGGGAGGCCGAGGCAGGAGGATCGCTTGAAACCAAGAGGCGGAGATTGTGGTGAGCCAGGATCACACCACTGCACTCTAGCCTGGGCAACAAGAGCAAAACTCCGTTCAAAAAAAAAAAAGTAGCAACATTCTAGGCTCTCAGAGCGATGTGAGATGACCAGGTTACCTTTCCCCAGAAGAATGCACACACACTCACACACACTCGTTCATGCACACCTGTGCCTGCCTGCCACAGGCTCACACACACTGGCCCATGCTCATGCCCCACCCTCTTCACACTGACGATGCCCCCTAGCTGGACAGCCTCCCTCCCCAGCAGGGCACCCACCCATCCGCGCTCCTGCACAGGGCCTGGCCCTGCTAGGCGCAACCCTCGTCTCTCACTGCTGCTCACACACCCTCGAAACGCTCCCCACTTTCAGAGGTGAAAGGGAGGCAGCCCACAGAGGGGAAGACCCAAGGCCAACCTCAGACTGCATCACCCCCACCCGAGGAGTGGGGTCCTGAGCTCCATTCTCCCACCGCAGCTGCGCCTACACAGAGGAACTCCAGAACCAAACCCATCCTGCACCTGGTATAGGGTGGGGACCGGGACCAGGGCCCAGAGACGCTCCCATGTATACCTCAAATCTCCCAACAACCTCCGCATGGCGGAATGCCCAATACTCCCCGTGATGGCAAAGCTTGGACAGCCCACGACGGCCCACTCCCCTGCTGAGCTGCCCCTGAGGGCTTCGCCAGACAACCCCTGAGCCTCCACCCTGACACCCTCTCCCGGCCTCACCCTCCCTGCACCACAGCCTCCAGGGACCCAGCCCAACCCAGGCCCCCGCTCAGCCCAGACCTCAGGGACCTCTGTGATCTCTCTGGCAGCTTCCACGGGCTTCTTGCTGGGGGTGGGCTCCTTCCCCAGGTCTTCGGGGTCTTCATAGTAGGGGTATTCGTAGTAATAGGTCTCCCCTTCGCCGTCTCCTTCCGTGTACTGAAAGGGAATTGCAGCCCCATGAGGAGGCAGCAGAGCCTGCAGGGAGTCTGGCCTGCTATCGCTCCACAACCTCCAGATTCGGCTAGAAGATTGCACGCCACAGCGCCCCGCCCAGCCCCACGTGTGAACGTCCCTGTGGGTCCCCAGATGGGGGTCCTCCCTCTCCAGCTCCTTGGAAAGGTGACACAGCCTCACCAGAGGCCCAAGGGAGAAAGCAGGGGGACTTCAGGTCCCCTTGAGCAGAAGTCAGAGAAATGAACCTTCAAAGGTGAGAGCTCTGGCCCTTTGGAAGCCAGGCCAGAACAACCAACAGAATGGCAGCTGCAGCCACGTCACCAGCAGGCTCCCGAGCCTTCAGCCCTAAGCCTCAAAGCCCAGGAACCCCACCGGAGGGGCTTCACTGGAACACAGCAGGCATCATCCTGAGCCCATTTCCCCCAACCACGAGCTGGGAGGAGCTGGCAGGAGGCCAGCGCAGCAGGGAGTCGGCTGGGAGCTCTGTCCAGCCACACTTGGGGTTCGTAAGATGTGGCCTGGGGCACGGGGTCCACAGTTTCATGAAAGCCACCCTTCCTTCTCTCCTGACTGGTGGTGAAAGAAGGAAGACCCAAGGCGAAATTAACAGCGGGATTTAATATTATGGATGAGAAATGAGAGGCAATGGGACCAGGGCGTGGGAGAGGATTTTCATGCAGAAGTGGCAGAAAGAACTACAAATAAGATAAACCTGAGTGCTGGGAGGGTGCGGGGTGGGACGGGAGGAAAGCTGACCCATGGGCGTGGTGGGTCCCAGGAAGAGGGACAAAGATGTCAGGCACATGTCTGCCTCTCTACAGGACACTCTACACTCAAGGGATCTGAAGGCTGGCTATTCTACAGTAGACAAGCCCAGATTCCGCCCTCTTTGACGAGCTGCATGGCCCCTCCAGTGGATCGAGTCCATGGAGGACACCAGTGGCCTCTGTGCTCACAAATGCCCCTAAGGTCAAGCCCAAGGCTGAGAGCGCACCGGGCATTCATCATCCAGGAGCTTGTTCAAAAGGTTAAAGGACAGGGTTACTGATGACAACCTCCGTGACCCCATCATTCTGGAATGTGCTGTTTAGCAAAGTGAGTCAGATATCCCGTGTTTACCTCCTGGGTCCCTCTGCATCCTTACGCAGTGGATCTATTGAAAATAAGGTCCCGTGGCTCATGTGGCCCTTCACCAATCATCCAAGTAGTCTGCCCGTGCCATCCCCCAAGATCCCAGCCAGAGTCCACTCACATATTCATCTGGATTGGGGTCCTGCGACTGTGGGGTGTCCGGCACTGCGGTGTCACAGTCAGGGCTGTAGTGCTCGCAGTAATCATAGGCTGCCCGGTGGTCTGAGACGAAGAGCAGCTGCTGGATGTCACCCTGGAAAAGAATGGATGCTCATGAAAGAGCAGCTGACAGAGCACTCACGTGGGGCCCTGGGAGACCCAGCCCATGCCTTGAAGCAGAGCAAAGTCCAGACCAAGCCATGACATGAGCCTATCCTCAGAGCCAAAAGTCCTCCCTAGAAGCGGCCTTTCATAAGAGACATGCAAGCTAGGCTGGCCCATCCATCCATCCATCCATCCATCCATTCATCCATCCATCTATCCATCTATCCATTCACCCATCTATCCACCTGTTCATCTACACCTACCAATCCTTCCATCCGTTCACCCATCCATCCATCCATCTATTCATCCATTCACTCATCCATCTACCTATCCATCCATCCACTCATTCATCCATCCATTCACCCATCTATCCACCTATCCATCTACACCTACCAATCCTTCCATCCATTCACCCATCCATCCATCCATCCATCCATTTATCCACCCATTTACCTGTCTATCAATCCATCCATTAAACCCTCTATCCATCCACTCCTCCATCCATCCATCTGTCCACTCATTTACTCACCCATCCATGTATCCATCCCTCTGCATATGCATCCTTCCATCCATCTATCCATCCATCCACTCATCCTTCCATCCATTCACCTATGCATCCATCTACTCATCCATCCATCCACCCATCCATCCATCCATCCACCCACCTACCTATGCATCTAGATAGGTAGCTGTGGAGACCTCCAGGCAAAACTCCTTGTATATAAAACTCCTTGTATACTCATCCATTCATCCATCTATCCACCCATCCATCTAGATCCAGCCATCCTTCCAACTGTCTATCCAGCCCCTACCCATCCTTTCATCTAGCCACCCATCCATTCACCTGTCCATCCTCCCATCCACGCACCCAGCCATCAAGCCACCACCCATTCACCCGTCCATTTATCAGATACCTGCTAAGCACCTGCCAGATGCCAGCACAGGCTTGTGGCTTTTGCCTGTTGTGAGAAACAGCCCGCACTATCATCCACCCTAGACCCTGAGGGCTTGGAGGTACCCTGCCTCCTTTCCCATTACCCCTCAACTGCTGGGGGAGAGAGTAGTTTTAAAGAGGTGATGTCTGCTTTCTCAAAAAGTTAAAACTAGAATTACCATATGACCCAGTAATTCCAGTCTCAGGGACTGAAACAGATGCATAAAGGATTCACCCAAATCAGTTCAGTCTCAGAAAAAATCAAAAACAGGGACTCAGACAAATCAATGTATACAAGTGTTCATAGTAGCATTAGTCATAATGGTCAGACAAATGCAACCCACAAGTCTACCAGCAGATAAACGGATAAACGGAGTGTGATATCTGCACAAACAGGAGTATTATTCAACCATGAAAGGGAAGGAAGAACTGAACCCCCCGACAAGGTGGACGAGCCCACGCTGCTAACGGCTGAACCTGCTCACCCACTGACAGCAGCCTGCAGTCGGACTTGCCGGCAGTGAGCGCTTAGTCTTTTCCCTGGCCACGATGTGCAGACCGTTTGTTCCATTACCCTCTCAGCACGATGTGCAGACAGGGGAAATAAAAGAGCTGCTTCTGGGAGTAAGAAACGCAGGTCCCACCCCCGTTATCTGCAGAGGTGGAGATGGCAGACGCGCGAGGTGTCACCCTAGCAGCACCCCGGGTTCCAAAGCAGAGGACGTTTTGACCACAATCAGATGCAGAGAAGCTGAGCAATATGGTAACTATCACAGTGATGACAGTGATGACAATTTATATCATGTTTACTATGGATCAAGTGTAGGTAAAGAGAGCGCACAAGGTCTCCCTGTGCCCGTAAGAGCCCTGGGAATTGTGTCCAATTAACACTCACTCTACAGCAGAGGAAACCAAAGCCCGGTGAGGTCCCCTGTCCAGGGTCCCCCAGCCGGTGGGGCAGACCAGCCCAAGGCACCCTGCAAGGTTCCAGCCGCGACATACCCCACTGCACTCAAGGGAGGGAAAAGAACGTGGAAGGGAAGTCCAGATGTTGGAATCTGGTCTCTGGAGACGGTGCCCGCAGGCAAGGGGGCTGGGGCCAGTGCCTGGCGCTGAGTGTGTGAGGTCCGGGGCCCACCTCGACACCTTGCATCACGTCCGCACACTTTTCCACAGCCGCAGTTAAGGACAGGCCCTCAGTCTGCTGTGAGACCCTCAGCCACGGGCTGCAGGGTCAGGGTGCCCAACCCCACCTGGAGAGTGGCAGGCTCTCCCCGGTTCATCCAAAACTTCACCCTATCCAGGCAGAGGCACCACCTGCTCCGCCGAGGCCCCGCTTTGGGCCAGGAGGAGTCTAATGACAGCTTTGTCTCTGCCATGAAGATGCCGCTGGCCTGCAACCTCGGCGGCCGTGACACAGCTTCCTGCTGTGTACTTCTGATCCTGGCAAGTCACCCTCGGGTCCAGGGTGCCAGGGTGCTGGGAGGGGCCGGGGGACATACACAGCTGTGAGCTCTGTGCACCCACCCATCACTGTTGCGAGGGCTGCTCTCTTCCATGGAGACCCTTGATGGGAGGGCCTGGCCAGAGCAAGGCACTGAGACTCGGAAAGAGGGTGGCAGGACCAGAACCACCACACACACGTGCAGGGCGGAGGGAACCCCAGCCCACAGGCATGCTCAGGGAAGCCACACGCTGTGTGCTGCCAGGCGGCCCGGCCCGCACGCCAGCTCTGCCGCTGCCTGGCTGTGTGGCTGGGGGCGGGCCTGCTCACTCACACCTCTCTTCGCCCTCCTTTCGCTCTGAAAAAAAAAGCATAAAACAGCAGCATCCCCCTCACAGCGCTGTGGAGTCCTCAGGCAAAATTCCTTGTATACAGAAGGCGCTCAGTAATACTGCAAAAGGTTTTGAGGTCCGTGGGGGAAGGCGAGTGGTCAGGAAAAGCCCAGAAGGGCGGCAGGGTTGGAGGAGCTGAGGGTCGGCAGAGGGCTTGTGCAGGACACTGGGTGGGGGCCCAGCGGCAGGTGCCTGAGGGTGGCAGGGAAGAGGCCACAACAGCTGGACGGTGCTCCCAAAAGAGGGGAGGGAGCGGTGCACGGGCGGGGGCCGAGGGGAGGGCCGGGGGGCTCAACAGGAAACAGCTCTCAGCACCAAAAAGGGGAGGCAAGGCGGGTGTGTGTATGTGGTTACTGTGGGTGACCCCAACTTGTGTTTAAAAACCTCAGACAATGAGTGGGGAGCTCAGAGCCCGCCCCGAGCCGACCCAGCTCTCCAGGCACCTCTGCCAGGCGGGAAGTTCCTGCCCCTGACTTCAGCCGCACCTCCACGTCCACACCTGCCTCTGGGACCCCCATTCTCGGCACCGCTGTGCCGCAGCCCAGCCATAGCCCTTCTGCCCAGCTGCCCCTGCCCTGCCCCATCCAGAGGGGTGCAGCCAGCGGGTTCTGAGGCCTGCCAGGTGCCTCGGTGCCCGCCAGCGCCCGTTCACTTACGGGACTCACAAGGGAAACTTCTGTCACCTCCATTTAACAGATAAAAAGAAGGGGCTGGGACAGGAGAGGTCACTGGCCCCAGGACCTGGAGCCTATGCGTGCAGCGGGGCCCCTGACACCAGCTGACCCAGCCCTGCCTCCTCTGTCCCCACATCTCAGAACAGAGGGAGCAGCACAGAGACAGGTGCTCTTCCTGCAGGCGGCAGCCCCAGAGCATGGGGCGCCCCTGGCCGCCACACACCCACTGCCTCATCTGAAGTTCAGGGACTGTAACCCTGGCGTCACCCACATCATGGACAGCACTGCTGAGCACCCTCCAACCCAGGTCCTCCCTCTGCAGGATGCCTCAGGACAGTGGAGCAGGCAGCAGCTGGGGCTTGGCGGTCGTCAGGAGCTGAGCTTGCACCTGTACCCCGGGCAGGGGCATCTGCCAGGCTGAGGAGGGCACTGAGTGACAGGTTCCTGGCCTTCCAGACTTCACCTCTGGGGCTGTGGCTCATGAAGGGACAGAGAATGGGGAGTGACTGAAGACAGCTATCTGCTGCTGCCCCCCTGCCCCTCAGACCCACCACAGGAAAACTGGGAGCATCTGGAGGAGGAAGCAAGGGTGGGGCCCTGATGAGCAGAGCCCTCGGCATTTACACCTCCCCGATGCCAACACTGAGCAGGATGCCCCACTCTCCACCCCCGGAGCCAGCAGAGATGCCCACCTGCCCCAACTCCCTCTCCTTCTCTCTCTCTCTCTCTCTCTCTCTCTCTCTCTCTCTCTCTCTTCCCCTCCCCACCTCTCTCTCTCTCTCTCTCTTCCTCCCCCCTCCACCTCTCTCTCTCTCTCTCTCTCTCTCTCTTCCTCCCCCCTCCACCTCTCTCTCTCTCTCCCTCCCTCCCTCCCTCCCTCCCCTATCTTTGGATGTCAGAGGCTCCTGGCCATGTTTCAAACTCTCCAGCAGACAAGAGGAACAGTGAATCAAAACCACACATTTTTATTAAGCAACATGACTTCTGGTTCAAATTTCATCCAATCCAAATAAAATATGTTCTCCTTTCAACTGGCAATTTGACATTTGAATATATGTTCTCCAAAGGCACTTCAAAGAAGGAAGAGAAGCCTTGGGCCCTTCAGGGGCAGCTGTGGTCCTGGGCCCTGGTGCACCCCAGATCCAGCCCTGCATGCCCAGCAGCCCCAAGCTCCTCAGATAACAGGCGTGCCTGGCACACCCCATACCCCAGGGTGTCCAGCACCTCGGCCATGCCTTGCAGGTCCTGCATGAGGCGCTGGCGCGAGCTCAGCACATGTGGGCACAGGACCCAGGCACACCTGCATAACCTTCAGGGCCCAGGGCTAGGTAATGAACACCCACGAAGGGGGACAAAGCCTGAGGTATCCCAGGCTGACCCGGCCCTCAGCCAGCCCTGCTTTGTGGCCTGCCTGCCACACCCCAGATCGCAGCAGTGAACAGACCATCAGCAGGGCTGGGCCTGAGGCCCCTTCACTTCCAGTGCCCCCCTCCTCTGCAAATGCCACATCCAACTGCCGGGTGACATGGCATATACCCCTCCCTGAGTAAGGCAACAGGTGGCACCCCGATCTTCCTCAGACACGTCCCGTCTCCCCTTCACGGCTCCTTTCTCCCCGTCCTCCATCCTCCTACCAACAATGTCGGCCACCTCCTTCCTGAGCTGGCCCCATACCCTGGAAAGGCAGAGGCCGATTGCCACCCAGGATATGGAGCGTGGCCTGCTGCCTTGCCCTGTCCTGCCCAAGCCATGAGGTGAAAGTGCCAGGTGCCATGTGTCACTTGCCGCTGTCCCCTTTACGCTGCTTTCCAGCCTCCTGCAGGGCCAAACACCCACCGGATGCAGGTGAGCCCGGCCAGCAACCCCACACTTGCAGGCCCATGGCCCGCCTGCAGGCCCAGCGCCAGGATCCGGGGTTGCCTGGTGTGTTGTGTGGCTGTGTGTGTGCACGCATGCGTCCAGCACTGTGTTGGTGCAGGCGTGTACTGTGCACACACGTATTGCATTCATGTGTGTGGTGTGTGTGCACGGTGGACACATGCCTGTGTCATGTACACAGTATGCATGCATGTGTGTATGTGACATGGTGCATGCACGCACTTTCATGCGCGTGTATATGGTATGGCATGCCCCATGTGCATATGTGACCAGGCATGCATGTGTGTGGCACACGTGGGTCCTGGCACAGCACTGGGGAGGGCCTGGGATTCAGGCCCCTCCCTCAACAACAGCCCATAGGTCCTTGAGGCTGCTCATCCTAAGCCCACCCCACTTCCCAGCTCCAAAGGGACAGGCTGGGTGGAGGTGTCAAATATCCTCAGCATGCACCGCCATGTCCGACATGCTACGGGAAAGGCCCTGGTGTTTCACGCTGACCCAGTTCCCAGCCCTGCCTCACGCCTCAGCAAAAGTGACTTTCCTCACAGGTCTGGCCCTACTCCCATCCTTGTAGCCCTTCCAGAAGGAAGGCAAGGCCCCCTTTCAACTCTCCCATCCCCATTTCACAGATGCAGCACTGGAGCGTCCGAGAGGCGGGGCCGCTCTCCAAAGACACTGGGAGGAGGGCTGACCGGGGCTCCGCATCTCCGCCTGCAGCCCCCACAATCCCCACCCCAGAGCTGCCGGCCTTGGAGTCAAGGTCGCAGTGCCAAGTCACACATCCTGCAAGCAGGAAGGCCGTGGGCTACCAGTTCCCGTAACCCTGTCCTGTGGCTCAGACAGCCCTGGGAGCAGGGACAGGCACCTGACCAATCCTCCTGGCAGGTCCAGGCTTCTCCTGTTCCACGTCTTGGCTTCCCGGGATGAGCCCCTGAACCGCTCCGTTTAACTTCCAAAGCCAAGACCCTGCAGCAGCCACCTGCACAGCTGGCCCCATGGCTGCCCAAAGAGGCAGGCGGCAGCCGCCTTCACGCCACCCCTTGCTCCGATAACTGGCCACATTCCCCCTTCACACTCCTGCTTTCTGCCCCTGCCAGGTACTAAGGTGCCAGGAAGTTTCCACCACCAGGCCAGGGTTACCGTGTCCATCCAGCTCCAACACAGAGCCTCTGCCCACGATGCAACGTGCGGCCACATTCGAGGGAAGATGGGTCAGTGGCCGCGGCGGGGAGCGGGTTGTCCTTGGCTCTGGCAGAGCTGGGAATATTTTGCTGAGAATCAGTCCTGCATTTTCTGCTAATGAGACTGGATCCAGGCTGCATTTCTATTATGAGCTGAGGAAATTACAAAGTTTTCGTTGAGAGCCGTGTAAGCCTGGGGCCATGGAGACAGGAAACGTGGGGCTCACCAAATTAGAGGCTCCCTTGGCCAGGACCCCAGCCCAGGCGCTTCTGTGGTGCCGTTCCCTCTAATCACAGGCCCTGCACCTCCTATGCCATTTAACTGTGCACGCCTCTTCAACCCAATCCCCCATCCCTGGGCTGAGCCAGCCCCCGACGGCTGCCTGGCACCCAGGCCCCCTCCTCATCCAACCGAAGCAGTCTCCACGGGAATCCCAGCGGAGCACTCTTCTTTCCCCGAAGATTTGATCATCTGATTTTCGCCGGAGCACTTGGTGCTGGTAAACACCAATTACTGAAGACAAACCCTTCTGGTCGGAGGCTGCAGGAGAAGTGGTCAGTGAGCACGCTGTCCACGAGCGAGTGCCCCGCCATGGGCAGGCCACGGGCAGGCCCTGCCACAAACCTCCCCTCCTCGGCGGGAGGGCACGCTGTCCAACCTCCCATACAGAACGCAGCCCAGCTGAGTTAGCACGCCGATGGGGAGAGACGGAGGCAGGGAGAGCCATGGGTGGTGCCAGGGCCTGGAGCCGGGTTCACCTGGGCCCACGTGCAAACCCTGCTCCTTCTGGCTGAGTGATCGCAAACCACGCGAAATCGGGCTTTCTTCTTCTGAAGCTCAGGATGGAAACAACGCTGGCCCCAGAGGCTGCTGGAAGGGTGGAATCCAGCCCTGAGCTCTGCAAACAGGAGCTAAGAGCGTGACTGCATTTCCTGCAAGTATCATGAAGTTCTCAGCTCTCTCTCACATGGGGCTCCCCCCGCTGGGCCCAGCGTATTCTAACACAGACGCAGCCAGTGTGGCCTGGCTGATACCACCCGGGCCCCTTCTCCATGAGCCACTTCCTTGATGTCCTCAGAGCTTCCCACGTAGGAGACTACATGCCCCATTCCAGCCGCCATGGGCCCAAACAAGTCACAGGTACCATCTCGCGTTGATGCTTTTCACCCCTGAGTCACACAAATTGAGAAATAAAAGCGGGCCAGGTGCGGTGGCTCAAGCCTGTAATCCCAGCACTTTGGGAGGCTGAGGTGGCTGGATCACAAGGTCAAGAGATCGAGACCATCCTGGTCAATATGGTGAAACCCCGTCTCTACTAAAAATACAAAAAATTAGCTGGGCATGGTGGCGCGTGCCTGTAGTCCCAGCTACTCAGGAGACTGAGGCAGGAGAATTGCCTGAGCCCAGGAGGCAGAGGTTGCGGTGAGCCGATCGCGCCATTGCACTCCAGCCTGGGTAACAAGAGCGAAACTCCGTCCAAAAAAAAAGAAAAAAAGAAAGAAAGAAAAGCCCCCAAGCCAGTGAGGCCTAAATAATGTTTTCCATGCTTTCACGGCACCTGTGCGAATGAGGTTCACACTATTAACGAGAGTGTTAGAGAAATATTTTCGTGTCGTCGGAAATGACTGTCTGCTATGCCACCATGTCTCGGCTCGCTGCCTCCAGCCCCAGCGCAATTCTCGCCTGCAGCCACCAGCCTGAGGCGGGTAGGGTCAAGTCTCCTCACCACAGCCCCGGGTGCGACGCTGGGAAATGACGCACTGTGTCTCCATCGTCGGGGGGATGGGCCGCACGTGTGCAGAGAACGGGCATGACGAGGTCACAGCCTCATACAGACCCTGAAGCTGGCCACAGGGACTAACGGGTCAGCTCAGCGGACTAGGAGACGGGGGCGTCGTCTCCAGACCACAGGATAGAACGGCAGCACCAATGGCGGGGGCCAGTCAGCAGGTCCACCTCCTCAAAGACTGGCTCTCTCCAGAGGTGGCGACCTCCCCAAGCCCGCACCTGTGGCTTGGGCAGTGCATGCTTGCACAGCCCCTTCCTTCTCCACAGCTGGCCTTGGGGAGCAGCAGCTGGCAGACACTGTCCCACAGCACACGGGGCATCGCTGCCACCGGGGATGGACACTCAGTCCGGGCTCCACAGAAGGAAGCCACCGACCCTTGGCAGCACTGCCCAGAGAAGCATGGCCAGGGGGAGGCGTTGCCCCCACGAGGCCTGAGCGCCGGGTCTCTCCCTTGTCGTCTGTGAGGATGTCAGCATGTGACTAATTACTCCAGGCCTCCATTTGTTGATAAAAGAGGATAATAAGATCTCCCTCACAGAGCAGAGGGCCAAACAGGATTGCACCAGAACACTGCCCAGAGCGATCGGCATCCACCAGCACGGCCTCCACGGCCACCACCACCATCAGCACCAAACCCACAGAACCAGCATACTACTAACATCATCACCACCACCATCCCCTTCACCACTACCGTCACCAGCATCACCATCACCACCATCATCATCCCCTCCACCACCACCTTCACCAGCATCACCACCATCACCTCCACCACCACCTCCACCAGCATCACCACCACCCTACCACCATCACCTCCACTACCACCACTGCCTCCATCACCACCTTCACCAGCATCACCACCACCCCACCACCGTCATCTCCACCACCACCACTGCCTCCATCACCACCTTCACCAGCATCACCATCACACCATCATCATCATCATCACCTCTACCACCACCTTCACCAGCATAACCACCATCATCTCCACCATCACCTCTACCACCACCTTCACCAGCATAACCACCATCATCTCCACCATCACCTGCACCACCACCTTCACCAGCATCACCACCATCACCTCCACAATCACCTCCACCACCACCTTCACTAGCATCACCACCATCACCTCTACCATCACCTCTACCACCAACTTCACCAGCATCACCACCATCACCTCCACCAGCATCACCACCATCACCTCCAACATCACCTCTACCACCAACTTCACCAGCATCACCACCCTCACCTCCACCATCACCTCCACCATCACCTCTATCACCAACTTCACCAGCATCACCACCATCACCTCCACCATCACCTCCAACATCACCTCCACCACCACCTTCACCAGCATCACCACCATCACCTCCACCATCATCTCCACCATCACCTCCATCACCACCTTCACCAGCATCGCCACCAACAACTTCATTACCACCTTCACCAGCATCACCACCATCACCTCCACCATCACCTCCACAATCACCTCCACCACCACCTTCACTAGCATCACCACCATCACCTTCACCATCACCTCCAACATCACCTCCACCACCATCTCCACCAGCATCACCACCACTCCACCACCATCACCTCCACCATCATCTCCACCATCACCTCCATCACCACCTTCACCAGCATCACCACCACCAACTTCATTACCACCTTTACCAGCATCAGCACCACCTCCATCAGCATTACTACTTGCCCACCACCATCGCCTCCACCACCACCTCCACCAGCATTGCCATCACCACCTTCACCAGCATCACCTCTATCACCTCCACCATCACCCCCAACACCACCTTTACCAGCATCACCATCACCACCTCCACCTCCACCTTCACCACCATCTCCATCAGCATCACCTCCACCACCACCATCACCACCACCATCACCTCTACCACCACCATCACTACAACAATCACCTCCACTATCACCAACACCACCATCACCACCACCACCATCATCACCTTCACCATCATCTCCACCACTGCCATCACCACCACTCTCACATCACTATCATCACTGCTACCGTTAGCACCACACCACTGTCACCATCTGTCATCACCATGCTCTCCATTAACATCACCACCGGCACCATCATCATCATCATCACCACCACCATCACCACCATCACCACCACCATCACCACCATCATCATCACCATCACCACCACCACCACCACCACCATCACCACCACCACCACCACCACCACCACCACCACCACCATCACCACCACCACCACCATCACCACCACCATCATCACCACCATCATCACCATCACCACCACCACCACCACCACCATCACCACCACCATCACCACCATCATCACCACCACCATCACCACCATCACCACCACCACCACCATCACCACCACCATCATCACCACCACCACCATCACCACCATCACCACCATCATCACCACCACCATCATCACCACCATCACCACCACCACCATCTCCATCACCACCACCATCACCACCATCACCACCATCACCACCACCATCATCACCACCACCACCTCCTCTGCCACCACCACCACCACCACCACCACCACCGCCACCACCGCCACCAACAGTCCTGCCCCCGAGAAAGCCTCACAGCTTTTCCCGAATACTCCTCTGCAGCCAGCTCTGATTGCTCATTCTTTTGTTCATTCAACCAGTATTTTTTTCATCTCTCTGATAAGTCTTAGGGACACAAAGATGAAAAAATCTGTGTCTCAAGGGAGAAGCCTGGGGAGGCAGCACAGGAGCCACTGACTGCCTGGGAGGTCGACGAAAGTGTCATGGAAGAGGTGGCTCAGAGCTGGGCCTGGAGGAGAAGAAGGTGGCCTCGCTCTGCCATGGCTCGTCCCTTCTCCTCTGCACAAGACTCCACACTCGGGCCGCCCACTCTCCACTCCACCCCCCGCCTCTGCCATGGGCTCAGACCTCAGTTCTTTCTGTTCAGCTTCCGTTCAGCACGGTCTCCAGACCTGAGATCACCCTGCTCTCTGTTCCTAATGCCACCTGATAGCACACATTCCTGTGACCGCAGCGCCACACTGATGATCGCTAATGGGTTTGACACCCACAAACCCCTAAGTCTCTTTCATGCAAAATGCTTCACTGCCACTTCTGGTCCTGCGCTCACACAACTCATCGTTCGGAACTCAAGTGCGGAAGTGCACATTTATCCTTAGTGAATTTCATTCCCTCCATCCCACAACATCGTCCCGGCTTGAAAGATCCTTCTGAGTCTCCATCCTATCAACCAGTAAAGTAAGGTGGCCTCCCCGGTGATGGGGACGGTGACAGATCTGGCTCCCAGGTGTCTCTGCAAATCAGCCACCATCAGAAGACCTGCACTTCTCTGTGGAGCACACACAGCCCGGCTGTGGCTGCAGGCAGGAGGGAGGAGCTCTCTGGGTTATGTTAGAAGCCAGGCTGCTCCCCACGCTCCCTGCCATCAGGTCCTGCTTGAGTACACGGGCCTGTGATCCAGCCTCCCTGACAGCAGAAGCCAGTGGTGTGGGGTTCAGACATCCTGCTAAGAAGACCACGTGGTGTGGCTCAGACACCTCTAAGGTAAAACTCACTATCGGACGGGAGAGGAATGGGGTGAGGCCACGTGGCTGGCTCGTAGGAAAACCTGCACTTCTTAGCTCCAGAAAGTATCTTCAAACACACAGCCTCCCAGAGGCAAGGACGGCAGGCAGCCAGGGCTCTGGAGAGAGGGCGTGGGGTACACCGAGGATCACACCTGATTCGGAGAGTCCAGGACTCCAGGAGGGCTGACAGTCCCCGGCTGCAGCCTGGTCTCCCACAGGCCCTTCTGGAGGACGGGCTTGCAGAGCCAGGATGGGTGTGGGCTGGGGGCACCTGGACAGAGTCGTGCTGGGGAGACCTGGTCCCCATGGTCAAGGAAACCCCAGCAGAAAACAGTGCAGAGCCGTTTGAACAAAACGCAGAAACTCAAGGTTGAAGCGTCGGGGTCTGGGGCCAAAGAGGGGCAGGAAAGATGGGGGTAGGAAGAAAGGGAAGCAGAAAAGAGGGGAGCAGGATGGACGGGGCAGGAAGGAAGGGGGAGGAGAGGAGGGGGGACAGGAAAAAGTGGGGCAGAAAGGATGGGGGTCAGGAAAGGGGTCAGGAAGGAGGGGGGATAGGAAGAAGGGAGGCAGGAGGGGATGGGAAGGAAGGAGGGGGAGAGAAAGGAGGGGGGAAGAAGGGGGATAGGAAGGAGGGGGAAGGAAAGAGGGGGACAGGGAGGAGGGGGACAGGAAAGGGGCCAGGTAAAGGGGGTTCACGTCCAGCCAGGCACTCACAGACCAGGAGTCCAGGGCGGCTGAGACCCTGGCCCAGTGCCATCCACCTGTGGGGAGGGCCAGGCACTGGCTCTACAGGGCTGGAGAAGGAGACACTGAAAGGGAACACGGGAGGTGTGGCTGAAGAGCGGGGACTGGATCAGGAGATGAAGAAGGGGTGATGCGAGTAAGGAGACCGGACCCAGGCGGAGTCTCCCATCCAGGACTCCAAGCCCTGCCCCTCTTCACCTGAGTAAGGGGACTCCTAACCCGGCAAGATCCAGGCCTGGGCTGAAGTCCTGCCCTGTCTGTTCCCAGCTGCGTGACCTTGGGCAGGCGGCTTTACCTCTCTGGCTCCTCCAACTCAGCGCCTTGGGTTTTTCTGAACAAGCAGTGGCCACTGCACCGGCCCTCACTGCCCCATCCAGCCTAGTGCCTGGGCCCCATGGGGTGCAGAAGGACAGAGCAGCCCTTCCCAACTGTTGGATCTTAAACACAACAGAGGGTGCCGGTAGAAAAGTGATCCAACAAACGGGACCCCTCCCCACCACTGCACCCAACAAACGGGACCGCTCCCCCGCCGCTGCACCCCACAAAGAGGGCACCTCAATGGTGAGCAGGCTTGAGTCCTGGCTCTCCTACCTGCCTGCTGAGCTTCAGGGCCCTTCGAGCCCCTGTCAGTGAGATGGGGTTCATGGTACTGACGGCAATGCTATGAAAACACTGCGCAGTCACTGGAACTACGGTCAGACCAGCGTCACCATCGTTTCAGCCGCCGTCCCAGGCAGGGCAGGAGAGCCCGCCAGCACACAGCGGCACACCTGCCACCTCTCCGAGTGACCACAGGGCTGGCTGCGCCGACCTTGTCTCCTTTCATCTGCACCACGAGCCTAACATCCCCACTTCCCAGCTGAGGAAACTGAGGCTCCAGCTGGCCCAAGGCAGTGAGAAGGATGGGTGGAGGACTGGGGCTTGACTGCAGCTCCCTCAGATGTCCCCCTGGCCACAGTGCTGAAGACAAACCCCTCCACCATGGCCCTGTGTGCTGGGGGCACCCCCCTCCAGAGACCCTCCAGCATCACAGGTCCCTTCCCCCAGAGCCCCCTGGTGCCGTCTTCTGGGAACTGCAGATCAGAACATCCACCTTCAGCCGAGCTAGACGTCCTTTGACAAGGCGGCCCCCAACATGACATCATTCCCGTGTGGGCTGGGAGATGGACCTGTGGCTCACATCTTCCATGGAACGAACCGGGAGCCCAAACCTCGGGCCAGGCTGCAGGAGGGGCTGGGCCCACAGCACAGGGGGATCAGCAGGCGCTGCCTGGCTCTGTGGGGTCTCTGGACCCCTCCTTGCTGGGTGCCACACAGATCACCAGCAGGGTCACTGACACCTGCCAGGGGGGTCACCAGCCACCAGCGGCAGGGAAGAGTCCGGGCCTCACTCACCCACCACCCAGGTCTCCCTTGACCAGAACTGCAGATGAAAAATGCACCCCAATGCCAACTGCACACTGGCCCCAGTCAGCCAGGGAGATGCCCGCAGGGCTTGGCCCACTGCCCACCAGCCAGGAAGAGCCCGCCCGCTCCTCCTCAGCCAGGCACAGCTCAGCAGCCCACCCTGAAGCGTCAGCTGAAGGCCCCAAATAAACATGCCAGAGACTCGCTTTTAAGTGACCGTGCTCCATGGGAATTCAAGAGAGAATAACCCCTTTTGCACGCTGTGTAGGGAAGCAGCTGAATGATGGCCCAGAGGGATATGTCCAGGTCCAACCTTCCAGAATCTACATCCACAGGTGACCTAGTCCAGAACTAAGATCACTGCAGATGGAATTAGGGATCTGGGAATAAGAACATCCTAAATCCAACGACAGGTGTCCTCGTGGGCCACACAGAAGAGAGAAGCCGCGTGAAGACAGGCAGAGGCTGGAGCGATGTGGTCACAAGCCAAGGAATGTCAGGGGCCACGCGGAGCTGGAAGCAGCAGGCAGGGTCCCCCGCTGGAGCCTTCAGGGGGAGCACGACTCTGCCTACACCTTGATCTTGGAATTCTGGCCTCAGAGCCGGGAGAGGATAAGTCTCTGCTGCTTTGCCACTAGGTTGTGACAACTGGCTGCAGCAATCCCAGGAGATCACTCAGAGTGCAACGTCCCTATGCTTTCCAGGAGCAAGAGGAGGTCTCAGTGAGGTGGGCAGAGCTGAAGATGTGACAGGAGGCCTCTGCCCTTCCCCCACTGGGCTCCCGCTACCGGGGGCTGCCTGAGCCAGGGAGGGGTCTGGGCTGCCACAGAGGTAGCCTGAGACAGCGGAGGTGGCTTCTACAGAAAGCACCGGTTGATGCTAAGGAGGCAGCAGCAGCAGGGCCTGGGTAGAGGCAGGTCTTGGATCAAGGACCTAGACGGGTGAGTGTCCTGTGTCCGTGCCGGTAACACCAGGTCCCCCCAGGGAGATGCTCTGAGCTGGCCAGGCAGCAGCAAGGACTTGGGCCAGGACTTGGGAGGGTCCCCAGAGAAGCCCTGGCAGAGGGACACCTGGCCCATCAGTGCCACCAGCCAGCAAGGATAGAGAAGCAGAGAGACGCAGGGTGCATGGGGCTGCCCAGGGCGGTGGAGAGCCCTGCCCTGCCCGGCCCACATGTCAAGTCCATCTCATGTCCCGAGTCAGAGCTGGCCCAGCCAGCCCCACAGATCCGGCCCTCTGGGCAGCTCTCAATGCGGGGAAAGCCGTCCACCTCCCCACTCCTCTCTCAGGGGAATACGGCTCATCAAGCAGAGGATGAGCAGCAGGGCCCGGGAAGGTCCGGTGAGGTGGGCTGTCCCAGCCCCGCAGCCCTCCCACCACCAGGAGAAAAGGTCCTTGTGTCCCGGGAGCCACCGGCCACACACAGCGCCCAGTGCCCAGCCTCGCCCGTAGCCCTGGCTCCTGCGTGCCGGGACGTCGGCTCATCTTTGGGGCTGTGCTTCCCACCCTCGGCCTTCCCCGGCTGCCCAGTGACGGGCTGTGGGCTCCGGAGCCGCCCTAGACCCGAGCCTGAGTCCTTCCTGCTGTGTCCCACAGGCAGCCCAGGGAGCTGTCAGTGACAAGGTGGCTCTGGAAGGATCCGGAGGCTCCAAGCGCCCCAGCCTGGGAAGCTCCAGCAAAGGTGGACCTGAGCCTCTAACAACGCCCTTGTCTCCCCTTCAAGGGCCTGGTGCTGAAGGGCTTGATGCCTTGGGGGGTAATTCCGCTCACAGGGATCCCGGGGTGCCTCCGTGGATGGCTGAGAAAGCCCCTCAGCACAGGCCCCACTCCTGCTCCAGGAGAGCGAAATTCCAGAAAGAACATGTCAGTGGAAAAGCCAGGCCCTGGAAAAAGGGACTCAGGGATTAGGTAAACCGCTCGGTGATTTTCAGAGGCTGAGAGAAGGCAGACAGACGGGGACCGTGAGCGCTTGGAGCTGATGCCGTCACGCCGCCGGCACCCAGGGGCTTTGCAGGGAGAGCTGAGTTTACAGTCTGTTTGGTCTTGTTGCCCCTTGAAACCTTCAACAGCTTAAATGCACATTTGGCTCCTGGCCCAGAACTCGCTGGCCGGCGGGTGGAAAGTTCTCATCCCCTCCACAGCCCCCCTCCTGGTCAGAGCTCACCCACGGAGGAGGAGCCTTCCACGGCAGGCCCCAAGGCAGAGGCACCCCAGCCCCGTCTCAGTCCCGGCCCCCAGGCCCCTGACGGGGATCACTTGGTCAGCTCAGGGTCCCCTGGTGGTGCGAAATGCTAGAGGGGTGCATGGAGCCCCCCCGGAACAGCAGCCAGGCAGCCCCGTGCTGCCCACCCAGGCTGGGGAAGGTGCTGGGACAGGGACCTTTGGATCCAGGTCACCGGTCACACACCGGAGGGATGCCTCTGGGGCCCTCAGCCCTTGCTAACAGCTTATGCTGGCTCTTCCTGGAAGGTTCCAGGGCTTCACAGACCACATGGGCCAGGGGACTCCAGGGTCCTCAGGCCCTGTGCAGGGAGGGTTATGAGAACAGAACATCAGAGGCCCGAGCCCGGCTGGGCCCACAGCGCTGTCAGGTCAGCCTGAGTCCGGTCTCCTGCCTCTGGTCCCCGGGATCCCTCCCAGGCTCGGGACGGTTGCGTCATGATTTCTGAGGTCCCAATCTGCTGTCATTTTGCTGGGTGACCGTAGGCAAATGACTCAACCTCCCCGGCGCTGGCTTCCCAAGCTGTGACGTAGCAGAAAGACTCTCTTCTTCCGGGCACAGTGGGTGGCACTGCCCGCTCTCCCGTCACCTCCTTGCCTCTGAAAATAACTCACGCCTCCCCACCTTTGCAGGATGCCCCATGCTCTCTCAGGCCACTAAGGCCGTGGATGTGAGAACACAAGGCTCATCCCTGACGATGCCCTGGATGAAAAGGCTTTCCCTCTGTCCCTCAAGGGCGCATCACTTTGAACAAAGGGGGCCTCTGTGGGGCCACACACACCCAGGAAAACCTCCAAGCCCTGTTTAAACAGCCCTCTTCACGATTGGCAAATCCCTGTTTGGTCCAACTCTAAGCACAGGACCCAGCGAGTGCGCGCCAGCCCTGCCTCGGTCCCAGCGACGCCACCCCGGGTCCCGCCGGCTTCCCAACGCTGTGGGACAAACTGGCTTTGAATGAGTGGAAGTGGTCCTTCCAGGGGAAGAAGGGAGCTCCCGCTTGGGAGCCCCTCCTGAGCGGCTGAGATGGGAGGTGTCGTGACCGCAGAGCCCGCTGGAAAGCAGAGACAAATCACTTTCACTTCAAAAGAAACAGAAATTCTGTTCCATCTGCAATGAGACAAAAGGTGGCTGGGACTCTGAGGCCAACTCGCTGAACTTCCTCCTCACACTGTGAAGGAAAAAGGAAGAGAAAAGGGACGTGGGGCTGCCGAAGGCACCGCTGATCCTGCTGGACTTCATTAAGAAAGACAGGTCCAATTTTCCAACGTGAGCACAGCTAACAGCCAGGAAACTCTGGGGCTAGGAAAACGCTCCCCCCACCAACACCAGTAACTACTCACGGTCAATAAAAGCCTCTCGCTCCTGGCAGCCACTCCGGCTCAAATCGAATTCCACGAGAGGAAAAAGTGGCTCACCAGAAACACGGAATCCAGAACCCATCTGTGACCTACTGTTTCGGCCAGAAGCCTGCCAGGCGCCAGCTGCAGAGTAAGACCTGCACGAGTTTCCGGAAGAACGAGCCGGGATGGGAAAACAGCCTCTTCCACCCAGGAGCCGTTTCCTTTTGAAAACTGCAAGTTGCTCTCATTCTTCAGGAATAAAGCAGGCGAGCCCTGGCAGGTCTTCTGCCGGCCACTCATAGGCATTTTTCATGGATTAATTCTCACAGTGCACAAAAACACGGTGGGTACTATTACCGTCATGTTACAGACGGGGAAACTGAGTCTCAGAGAGGTGAGACAACTCACCCAAGATCTCCCCGCTGGGAAACAGTGGAGCGAGGACCCAAACCCGGCCTGGAGCGCGGATTGCTAGCACTTCCCTGTGGTAAGGAACTCTTCACCTATGTCTGCTGCTGGGAAGCAGCTTTTCCTGCTCAGTTAAAATACAAGGAAGCACTATTTAAGATCCTAATTTTTTTTTAAGATAAAATAAAGCTTTTTCCAGAATTTTTACAGCTGAACACACTAGAAATAACGACAATTTGACCTAGCACAAAGAAGTGACTGACTGCTCAGCAAACTCATTAAAACCCCGAGGCCACAGCGTGGCCTCCCATCCTGAGGCAGGGCCTCCACCCACAGAACAACAGGCAGTGGTGGCCGCGGCTCCGGCAGGTGCCCAGGCCAAGCCCAGGACCGCCCCTGCGGCTCTGCAGGTGGCCTTACTGTGAACCATGCTTTCCCAGCCAGAGTCTTAAAATTCATCAAGGTCACCTGCTGTGCCTAGATTCTCCCACCAGCAAGAGGCAGCAGCAGCCCTGGGTCCCAGCCTGCGTGGCCCCAAGGCAGCTTGAACCCCAGCTCCCCAGAACAGCCTAGAAGCAGCCTCCTGCCGGGCTGACGACACTCCTGCCACCGAAGCTCCTTCCCGGCGTCTAGGCAGGTCTGGTCAGAAGTGTGCCTGGAGGGTGTGTCTCAATAACTTGCAAAACTTGGCTGTGCTGGCCGGCCCGAGCACCCGCCCTACCCTGCTGAATGAAGCCCCAGGCTGCCGCTTCCTGGAAAGTGAGCCAAAGCCAACTGTGGGTTCAGCGAGTCTCACGCCACCGTCACCCCTAGTACGGCCTTCTAACAGGCCCATCTCACTCCGCGGAGGGCGTCTGGGCCCTGTCCTGCCTCTCTGCTGGCCTTGACACGGGGTTAGGATCCAGAGCCACTGCACTTGACAGAGGCACGGCTTCCTGTGAGGGACGCCTGCACCCCACCTCATGGTGCCACCGCTCAGACAGCAGCCACATCCGTGACCCCGTTGTAGATGGAGACGCTGAGACCGAGAAAGAGCAGAAATCCAACACTCGATGGAGCTGAGAGTCCAGCCCAGGAGGGCCTGCCTCAAGGCCAGCACTCTGCTGAGCGTCTGTTCATGGTGACACGGCGTGGTCCCCAGTGTGGTTTTCTAGAAAGGCGGGACCTTCAGAATGACCCTCTCCTCACAGGCTCCGAGTTCCGGGACCAGTTCGACTGTGCCCGTCCCCACCAGCAGACATCACTACTGCTAACACCGAAGCAAACTCAGCAGGTGCGATGTCTCCTTAGCGTGTCCCTGGCAGAGCACCACGACTGAGTCAACACGGTGTCTGGTTTGGTGACCCTGAGTCGCCGAGAAGACACGTGGCCCCTGGAGACCCCACCTCAGCCGTGAAACAGGGGCAGCTGGATGCAGAACTGATGCGCAGACGTGGCCCCAGCTCACGGCAGCACTCCGGGATTTCCGGAGGAGACACTGCCCTATCTTGTCCCATCTCTGCAGCCGGGAGGAGGAAACCCCAGAGCCGGGATGGCCCTTAGAGACCATCTAAGCCAGTGGCCTCCAAACAGGCTTTAGCCACAGAGCTCTGGGTGCAAACCAAATCTTTTGCAAAACCCAACTTACGTAAAAGAAAAAGAAGCCCAGTGGCGGGTCCTGGTGCCGCCTAACCTGAGCTGCAGCGGCACGGTCACTGTGATCACTTGGGAAGTGCAGAGTCCAGGACCCTGTGCAGGCGGCCACCCCAGCACCCAGGAGGTGGGGCCCTGGAACCTCTACAAGCCCCCCACTCCGGGCAGCTGGAGGTCACTGACACCTGCAGAGGCTCTCACCCTGTTTCCTGGCAGTGGGACACAGCGTTCCCACGCTCTCCTATGCAGCACCCTGACCCATGAAGGGCTGAAGTGGGAGTCCCTGTGAGAAGCAGAAAAGCTCCTTTTTAAAGTTTCCTTTCTTGTTGAAGAATAAGTGTGCTAATAACTTTGTTAAGCCCTATCCTATGTCGCTGTGAGACACGCCATGCTTACAGGCACATCATACATTCTGTGTCCTTGTACTTTAACCAAGATATCTGTGCTGGACGTGCTCACAGGCATGTCCCAGCTCTCCACTGCTTTTACCTGTTTAGAAAAGTTTTAAGTTGTTAGCCAATCGGATTTTAGTTTAGATTGTGAGGTCTGGCTCCAGCCAGCGGAGATCAGACACAGCAGTAAGGACGATCCCACATGCATAAGGGATAAATGTGTCTAATTTCCTTTGTTCATTGTACTCATGTGGCAAGATGGCTACCAAGAGGACCCTTTCTGCAGTCCAGGAAGTAAGAATTGCCTTGCTGAGAGAGCCTTCATCTCAGTGCTGATCTTTCTTTGAGACACTGAGCATCTGATTCCGACAGTCCCCAAGCCGGCTCTGCTCAGATCCCCACTCCCCAGCCTCTGAAGCATTCTCCAGGAGGGCAGGGCCCCTGGCTGGACACAGCCAGACTCTGGAGTGAGGCCAGCCTGGGTCGGGTCGGCACGGGTCTTCCTGACGCTTCCACCCAGTGGCCCAGCTCTGCCCCTCAAGCTCACCCTGAGGACGGCTGCCCTGTCCCAGGATGGGCCTCGGATACAGAGGGCAGAAGTCTGCCTGTCTCCAGGAGCCTCAACGCAAGGCTGGACAAAGTCCCTGTCCATTCCCAGCTAGCACCCAGGAGACTCATGTAGTGGGCCTTTGGGACAGGGGTGGTCACTGTCAACCCCACATGGCCTACAGGCGACAGCAGCTCTGGCCCTCCATTTCCAAAGGCCACAAACATCCCTTAGGACAGCAGCAGAAGCTCCCGACCAACAGAGAGCACTGTGACCACGGTGAAACGCCAGCCGGTCCCTGCCCAAGGAGCCACCTCCCACGGTGGCCGCGGTGGCTCCATATGAGGGATGCGCTGGTGGGCGCGGTGCTGGGCGAGGTCCGCCCTCCTGCTCACCTCGAACACCTCCTCGTCCAGGATCCGCGTGCCAAACACAATGATGCCATTGACGTCTATCACGGGGTGGTCACTGCGGTCAAGGAATTTCGTGGTCTTCTTTTTACAGTCAAGGATCAAGGTGACATTTTTCTTGTGGATGCTGAGAGCGATTCTGTGCCACCTACAAAGAAACAGACGGTGAAGACGGGGCTTGGATCGCAGACGCCAGCTCGGGCAACGTTGCTGCAAATTCCTGGGGACGCGGGAAGACGGCCCCCTTCCTGCACGGTCGTGGTGGGACGGAGCAGATCAAGGCCCAGCCTCCTGAATCAGACAAGTTAGGGCAACACCACGTGCCGTGAGGTCTGAGTCACACCGCGAATCCTCGTCCCTCAGACATGGGCAGCTGTCCGAACCCTGGCAGCCCATCTGGGGCCCAAGTGAAAGGAGGAATGTGGGGCGCGGGGCACAGCTCGGGAGCCGGGAGCAGGGTCCCGGTGGCACCGTCACAGCCTTCGGGAAGCGCAGGGCGGCGGCCGTTGCATTTTGACGTTAGTATGAGGGCACTTGCCATGTGTCCTCCGAACCCTGATGGCAGACTGCCGTCGGCCAGAGAAGACTGAGCGTGGACGGGAAACGGTGGGATGAGCGGACCTGTCTGAACATCTTAGTGAAGAATTCAGGATTCACGTACTGAAGGCCTTCAGAGATTGCCAGGCACGATCCCACGCGTGCTAGCCACGAAAGAGGCGACTGTCAGCCCCTAGTGTTGAGCTCTGCACCCAAGGGAGCGAGTGGGCACAACCCACCTTTCCTCACGGCTCACCCCACTCCCAACACATCTGCGCCCTGGAAGGACACCTTGAACCCTTTCTGGAACAGGCTGGGTAAAACCACACAATTTCCTATGTCCCTTCTGTCACAAACAGCTGGAATTTGATGTGCATTAGTGCACGTCACAAAGGGAAAATGGAGGGCCAGGGAGGAGAAGTGACTCCCCAGAGCCACAGAAGATGAATCAAGATCAGAACCCAGTTTCAGGACCCCAAGCCCAGCACCCTCTCCTCTGCTGCAGCACCTGTGGGAGTCTCGGTACCGGCTGCTGTCCCCGACCGGGCCCCACATCTGGTCAGCGGCATGAGCTGGCCTGATCCCCCTCCAGCAGGAGGACGGGGCTGCCCAGCAGTGCCCACTTACTTGCCATCCGACAGGTTGATGCCCCGGAAGAGGGGGTAGTCTTCTGGCCCAGGCTTCCCCGTGTGGTCCTCGTAGAGGAAGACAGGAGAGCGGCCCAGCTCCAGGCCAATCTGCTGGATGCCCTGCTCATTGTAGATGGAGACCAGGAAGGCCTGGCTGCCTTTCTTGGCTTTCACAGTGGTTAGGATGGAGAAGTCCTCAGGAAATGCAGATGCTGGAACAGAGCACAGAGGTGAGAAGCCGTGAGGGAGCCCCCCACCCACGCCCAGCCACGGCTCTCTGCAAATGAGACAGCCCGGAGCCCTGGGAAGCATGCTGCCTGTGGCGGGGCACTGCCATCTGTGGCACATCTGCCCCTTGATCAAACTGTTCCTGCAGCCCTTCCCTGCTCCCACTTGGCCAAGCCTGCCCCTTCAAGGCTCAGTGCAAATGCGAACTCCTCCAAGAAACACAAGTGGTCCTTCCAGCTGGGAGCCCTTAACACCTCGTCCTCAGCTTCTACGCCTCAACACATCTGTGCGTCGACCTTCTGGAGAAGCTCCCAGGCTATGAGCTGCCTCTGGGCGGAGGCTGCTTTTGAGGCATCTTTGTACCCTCCATGGTGTCTCACCACTCAGCACACAGGGAGCAGGGAGGGAGGGAGACGGAGGGAGGAAGCAGAGAGAGGAAGGGAGAAGGGAGCAGCCTCCGACTGCCAGGAGAACTGGACTGTGTGACGTTTTCCGGCTGATATGCGAAGCAGAGAAAGGGTGGAAATAACTCAAAAGAATTTCACCCTACTTTAAAATTAGAAAAAAACATCCCTAGTATGCTAACAGGAGGAATCACCCCTTACAACACCCGCCAGATGCATTCTGAGGTCACTCAAAGGCAGACCCGGCCACGAGCACCCAAGCCCACTCCACACGCCTGCCCTGGTCCGTGGGCATGACCAGGAGCCTCGACCCATCCGGTCCATTGATGCTGGTGGCGAATCCGGGGATGCTCTCGCCCTGTGCCACCTGCCCTCGTGCCCACAGCCTGGGGCTGATGGGGAGCCTGCAGCTAACTGATGCCATTGGGTCAGCCGGGAGTGCTCAGCCTTCTGGCTGGTTCTGAGGAGCCCACAGCCTTTCCAGGCCTCCAGCCTCTTTCTGCCATCCTGCGCCACTACCCCCTGCACTATCTGCAATTCTTATTACCATTGTTGCTGCTATTTTTGAGACAGAGTCTGGTTCTGTCACCCAGGCTGGAGTGCAGCGGCACGATCTCGGCTCAAGCAATTCTCCTGCCTAAGGCTGTGGGCTCCTCAGAATCAGCCAGAAGGGGCAGCGCCCCAGCGGGGTATCAACAGGTTCATGCCAAGGAAGGGGGGGCACCTGCTGCTGGAGCCGCCCCACAAGCAGCACCACGACAGAGGGCTGGGGTCTGGTGGGTGGGCTTGAGCCATCGCGAACCCATTACCAGCCCCACCCCTTCTTTAGAAGTGGGGCCAAAGGTTAACCAGGTGGCCCAGAGGCCCCGGCCGGTGGGGCAGCAGAGCCTGGATGTGTGGCCGCAGTGCCCACACAGTGGTTATCCGTGGGCACCCTCTGCTGGCAGAATCGTGGCACAGCGGGCAGCAGCCTCCCCACCTCTGCGTCTGGTCACTGCTGCAGGTGCTATGCTGCGGAGAAGGGGACCCGAAGGCCCCCTCGCCCCACAGCATCCTGAGACTTCCCAGGGGGAGAAGAACTACCTGCCGCAGCCTCTGCGTCCTCCATAGGAGGGAGAGCTCCCGAGGGCCCGCAAAACGAGAGGTCCCTGCTCTGGGCAGACCCTCCAACACCTCCACAGGCCAACCCAGAGGCTGCGTGAGCGCTGGAGGCTGCAGCAGTGGCAGGCCCGTCCTGCAGGTCACGAACCCCGTCACTAAGGTGCCGACATGGAGCAGGGCTGCCCAGCTGTGGTCAGGCACCCTGTGTTGACCAGCTCCAAGCCATGACTCAGCCGTTCCCACAGGAGGCTGAGCCCAGGTGGGCCTGGCCAAGGCGCTTGCCCGCAAAGCTGGGGACAGCCCATCATGAGGTGGGGGTGATGACTGGGGACAGCCCATTACCAGGTAGGGGTGATGACAGTCAGTGCGGCCATCTGGGAAAGGCAGGTTCACGGAGGAACCGGCTCAGGACCCCCACGTCTAGACACATGCCATCAGCTTTGTTGCGTGTGTGTGTGTGTGTGTGTGTGTGTGTGTGTTGAGACAGAGTTTTGTTCTGTCGCCCAGGCTGGAGTGCAGTGGTGAGATCTCAGCTCACTACAATCTCTGCCTCCCAGGTTCAAGCGATTCTCCTGCCTCAGCCTCCCAAGTAGCTGAGACCACAGGTGCACGGCACCACCCCCGGCTCATTTTTGTATTTTTAGTAGAGATGGGGTTTCATTATGTTGGCCAGGCTGGTCTCGAACTCCTGACCTCAGGTGATCCTCCCGCCTTGGCCTCCCAAAGTGCTGGGGTTACAGGTGTGAGCCACCGCGCCCAGCCAGCGATCGGTTTTGCATCACCCCTCCACATGTGGGGATGTGGGAGGGGGACCCTGGAGATGATGGCTGTAGTTGGTCCCACCTATGGCGAGGGAGTGGGACACGCCGTGCCCACCCACAGTGGGGGCCCCAGATAGCAAGGCTGCTGGCAGGACCATGGCCGTCCCACGGGGTCCCTGGGAGTGCTTGGGGCACCGAGGGCCTGGTGGGGTCTCACCTGAAGCACTTGGGTCCCCGTCCACACCCAGGGCGGACAGCACAGGTACCACCTGATTCCACTCCCTCGCTCTCACTGCAAAGGGCCACCCGGCTCCTGTCCCCACCCCACCACCACCCTGCTCGCTGGAGTCATTCTTCTATCTTAAAAGATCAAAGGACCAGTCGGGCAGGCTCATCTCCCTGGCACGAGGCGCCATGGCCCCCGAACCCCCATCTCCCCCAGCTCATTAAAATGCCGTTTCTCAAGTTTTGAAATCTCTATGGTAACAAATTTTCTCAGCTCAGATAAAACCCGAAAGGATAAATTATGTTTAACATTAATCTCTCTCCTGGCAAAATAACAATGGATTTATTGTCACTGTGAGATGGCCCATTCAAGTCCTGACGTGAGCCGGGACGCTGACACTTTATAGTCTGCGCTGTCCGGGCGCTCTGGGAGCGGGGGCCAGCTGTCAAACTCTTCATATTTCATTTCGCTAAGGAAAGTCACAGTTGAGGGGCGGCTCAGGAGAGGGTTGATGACTCCCTCAGAGCTTCTCATTTTTACTTCTGCTGAAATCCAAAGGCACTAGAGCATTTGAGGTATACAGTAGGAGTGCAATAAATGCATTTGCACTGACACTGAATCATACTGAGCTGACAGTTATGAAGCACACTGCTCACTGCAGTGGATGATGTCATCAATAATGGTGATTAGTTCCCTAATAAACACTGATGGGTGCCAGGCTCTAGGGTGACACAGTCAAGGGACAGATACGGTCCCTGACCTCAGAAAGTGATACTCCCACCATATAAACAGAAATCACCAAATCAGTTAATTAAGTCATCGCAGATGGGGCTCAGTAGCTCACACCTGTAATCCCAGCACTTTGGGAGGCCAAGGCAGGAGGATCACTTGAGGTCAGGAGTTAGAGACCAGCCTGGCCAACATGGTGAAACCCTGTCTCTGCCAAAAATATTTAAAAAATGGGCAAGTGTTTCCGCGCTAGGATTACAGCACACCTGCAACCCCAGCTACCCAGGGGCTGAGGCAGGAGAATCACATGAACCTGGGAGGTGGAGGCTGCAGTGGGCCGAGATCATGCCACTGCACTCTAGCCTGGGCGACAGAGCTTATTATTATTATTAATAATAATAACGATATTTGCAAACAGTGCAGGGGGCAGTGGGGCAGGGTGGCAGAAAGAGGCCGAAGGATACAAAATGAATGGGGGAGTGGCTAACTTTAGACAGGGGGCCAGGAACCTGGGGGGGGGCGGGTGAGGTTCCAGCTGGGCCCTGGTGGCCAAGGAGGGGCTGGGCTGAGGGTAGCCGGGTGGGGGCAGCAAGGTGCAGCAGGACATTCTGCCCAAGGGAGGCTGATTCCCGTGCCCAGGCCCGAGGTGCAGGAGAGCCACAGGGGAGGACAGGGTGTCAGCCACGGGGCAGGGTCAGTGGTACCAGTGCCCCAGAATTGGGGACACAGGTAAGATTAAACACAGTGGCTGAAGATCCCCTCGGGGACAGGAGCCCTCCCTTCCCCAGTGTGCCCCTCAGCGTGTCTCACCCAGAGTCCACAAGGTCCTTGGCCAGCCCTCCCAGCCTCTCTGGGTCAAGAATTCTACACCTGGGCCTTGGGGCAAAAAAGGGTGTCACTTCCGGGCAAAGACGCAAGTGAGCATTCTGTGGCTGATTCCAAAAGAGATGTTCTGCCAAAAGCTTGGGAGCGTTCCTCAGGAGGCCTCTCGCCTCTCTGCAACCTCCGCCTCCTGAGTTTAAGCAATTCTCCTGCCTCAGCCTCCCAAATAGCTGGGATTGCAGGCGTGCCCCACGTAATACAAATAATACAATTATTTGTAAATAATAATAATTGTATTATTTGTTTTTTTGAAAAATACAATTTTTGTATTTTTAGTAGAGATGGGGTTTGGCTATGCTGGCCAGGCTGGTCTTGAACTCCTGACCTCAAGTGTTCCACCTGCCTCAGCCTCACAAAGGCTGCAGTCCTTTTTGAGGAGAGGCTGTCTGTGCTGGTGAGTTCCACACTCTCAAGGCTGGGGACGCACAGCCCAGGGCCACTCTGGCAGGCAAAGGTGGGCTGTCTAAGGGAAACTGGGCTGCCGGCACTCCCAGGCCACCTCGCCTTACCTCCACCGAGCTGCCAGGCAGCGACGTGGAGCCTCGGGTTGAAATAACCCATTCTCAAAACCAGGCGTCCCCAAACTTTTTACACAGGGGGCCGGTTCACTGTCCCTCAGACGGTTGGAGGGCTGCCACATACTGTGCCCCTCTCACTGACCACCAATGAAAGAGGTGCCCCCTCCTGAAGTGCGGCGGGGGGCCGGATAAATGGCCTCAGGGGGCCGCATGCGGCCCGTGTAGTTTGGGGACGCCTGCTCAAAACCATTCTTAAAAAGAACTTTCCAGATTCTCTGAGAGACTCCCTCTTTGAGGTCACAGTGGATTGAAAGGGGGCGGGCAATGGCTGGGAATGAGCTCGCAGACAGCAAGTCTGTGGGGGCGGAAGCAGCCCCTCGAGGAGGGTGTCCTTCGGGGCCTAACAGGACCGGCAGAAACACCGTGGCTCGTACAAAGGCCACCCTGATCGTGGGTTCAGTGCTGAGGTCATCTCCAGGTCCGCCAAGAAGATGCTGCGCTGTCTTCTAATAATTACGGAGAGTCTCACGAAGTGAACTCACCTGCCCCACGCCCCCACCCTCTTCTTACCCGAATCAGAAAGAGGAGCTCGTTTCAGTCCAGGCCGGGATCACCCGGCTAAGTTAGCAAGGAGACCAGGTTCTCCATCACCGGGTCATTTACTCCCGTCCAGAGGAGCCCAGAGGGTTTAATTAACTGTGACGGGTGCCGCCCCACGCCTGGGTGACAGGGACACTCGGACGCTGCATCTTAGAGCCACTGCTGCCTCCCGCTCCGGGTGTGTCATTAAGAGCAGAGACCCAGCACTCGGCAATTGAGTCTCATTAAAAGCCTCGCGCGCTCTTGCTAGGAGTCACGACGTTTGATTCATGTGTCTCTTAATGTCACTGCCCTCAGTTAAACTTCCGTCTGGAAGCGCTTCCTTTCCCACGACCCCGAGGTTTCTCCCCACCTCATCCCCCAGGACCCATTAGACTCCTTCGGCAGGAGTCCTGGCGGCCCGGCTACCACCAGAGACACACTTCATAGGCAGCCAGGGGCACAGGGCCACTCCCGCCCAGCCACCCACATCCAGCAGAGAAGGACAAAGTCCCACCATTGCAACTGCACCTTCACTGCTGTGAAGGGAGAAAGGGCTCGTGCGAGGGAGCGGCTTCCTGGAAAACCCAGCCTGTTTCTGCCACCACACGGGTTCTGCTGCTCCCAGCTGGAGGCCGGGGGACCCAAGGGACCCGCCACCGGCACAGAAGCGTGCGGCTCTTACCAGGGTACAGCTGCTTGGTGGGCGCGCTGAGCTGCGCGTCTTTGGTGACTCTGTAAGCGACGTCCGGGCTTTTGGAAGATCGCCGCGTGGCACAAAAGCCTGTGGTCTTCGTTATTCCATCGGGCAAGTTGTGAAAATCTAGAACCTTCAGGAGGTCTGCTGGCTGAGCTGAAATGACAGAAGAGGGGCGGAGTTAGCCACGGAGGGGAAAGGAGCGCCTGGGAGCGTGGGAAGCTGGGATGACGGGAAAGCACCCCCGCCCCCCGCCGAGAATCCCGGCACTCAAAGGGGCCCCAGGACCAGCTCAGAGCCGCATGCTGGGGGAGCAGGGCACAGCGCTGTGGAGGAGGGGCCCATCCCTGCCCCCACCAGCAGCCACACACCAGGGGCTGACCCGGGCTTGCCTGGCTCTGATGACGGCCGCCTTCCTCATGTGCCCTCGTGGCTCCTGAGGCTGGCAGGGGCCACACACCCAGCCTCCCAGACATGGCTTCTCATTGGCCACGTAAGGAGGGCAGTCCAGGCAGATGCTGGCAGGACACAGAAACCCTGCAGCTGAGCCGGCCGCCTTACAGGTGCTGTGCGGGGACCTGGGAGAGCCGACAGGTCCCAACATCTGCTCTGCAGCCCTGAGAGCCTTCACCCCACCTGAGGCCCCTCCAGAGGCCAGGGGATGTCACTGGCAGAGTTTAACCCCCTCATTATCCACCTGGACTGTCGCCTTCCCGTGACCATTTACAGCTGGTGTGTAGTTTCCATTGGCCCTGAAGACCCCTGCCCACATCACCAGACATGCAGGGCCAGGACAAGGGAGGGGCAGCCCCTACATCCCTTCCAGAAGGTTCCTCACCCTTGATCCAGGGGCTCTTGCAGAAGGGCAGGGGAGAAGCTGACCTCTGGCCAGCTGACACCATGATAGTTACCAGGGAGCTCAGCGGTCACCCTCAAACACAAAAGACGGCCGCCATCTGCCAGAGCCTCCCTCCCCCTCACCACGAGGACCCGTGAACCCAGGCACCCACCCTGAACAAGGTCAGCTTCACAGGGAAAGCACTGCTCCTGTGACCACAAAGCAGAGACCCCTGGGAGTCCCGGCAGAGAACACAAACGCGAAGCTGGCGTGGCAGCGACAGAGCAGTGTGCGCCGGGGTGGCCAGTGGGATGGAGGAACCCCGCAGCCAGCAACCACCTGCCCAGTAGGTGTGGATGGGGCTGGCCGTGCCCCCTCTGCTGGCCAATCGGAGCATGACACCACCCTGTCCCAGATGGTCAGCTCAGAGATGGACAGGAGAGCAGCCAGGCCAAGGAGGCTCCGTCCTGACATTTTTTTTCCTTTGGGAATGAGGAATCCTCCCTGCTCTGCTGGCTCCAAACACCAAATAGGAGCCTGGAGCTTCTGGCAACTGTCTTTCGAGGAGGTGGAGAGTGCCTGCCTGAGGATGCAGAGAGAGACTCTGGCCACACTGTTTTGGTAGCTGGATCAAGCTGTGCCCGAATGAGGCTCATCTACAGAAACCAGTGTATCCATCTTTATGTGAAACCCAATTGGAGTTGGATCCCAACAACTGCTACTAAACAGGACCCATCTCTGGGTGCAGCGTCTGGCCCTCCTTAGCTATCAGTTCCCCGCTCCCTGGCCCTCCTCCCCAGGGAGAAATGATTACAAGCTTGAGATGAGCTCAAGAGGAAAGTCCCACCTTTTACACAAGGGCAGAAGGTTGGAGGTGAGACAGGATGGCCAACACAGGTTTCCTCTCTGCCGGTGGCACCTGGAGCCTCAACACTACCCCAGGAGAAGGGGGCCGGGCCACCAGAGACGACAGCACAGCCCAGCAGGCCCTCAGCAAGAGTAGCACACAGACGGAGGACTCAGCCTCCCCAGCACTCCCTGTCCCTCCAGGGCACTCAGTGTAGGCACCGCGCTTGGTGCACAGGCCACAGGGAGGTGCAGACAGGGCTCTATGCCACCCCCACCCAGGCCATGAGCAGCTGATGGTGCAGGGAAGACAGCAGCCTCGGCGGGACTCTGGAGGAGGCCAGGATGGAGGGAATCGAAGCCGCGCTTCAGGATCACGAAGTGCCTCCCATCCACAGTTCTCTGGAAGGCGCCACGGTATCTGCATCCCAGGATCCTGCAGTCCCTGCCTCCGACGGTGTCATTTCTACAGCCTGGCTTTGCTGCGGTCCTCTGCCAATTACATCAAGAGGCCAGAGACAGGGGGAAGCTGGGGATTTCCCACCACGCCATAGAAACAGTTATAAAGGGGAGGGGTGGCAGCGGGACCCAGAACGCCCTGCGTACAGGCTGGCCTCTCATGTCCTCTCTGATTTCCTGGGTGGCTTCGGCTGCCACAGCCCACCCAGCTCTGTCACTCCCTCAGGCATATGTGGCACCTCCCACCAGGCCCCCGAAAAGAAGGCTTTGGTGGGCTTTTGCCTTTGACTTCAGAAGCCATGCCGAGTGCAGGTGGCTGGTGAGGCGGCCCCGCACAGCCCCAGGCCTGGACGCAGCCCCTGGGAAGAGAGGGCCGCACCAGCTGCTGGCCCACCTGCTGAGACACAGCGCCGAGCCCTGGGCCATCCCTAAGACTCCATTCCAACACGGGCAGCGGCCAGGGCCTGGGAGCAGGAATCCCGGCCGGGGCTTCCTGGACTCGCAGGGTGACAAGCCCATGATGCTCTTCCCAGACTCAGGCTGGCAAGCCTGTTTTCTCCATTACTGAAGGCCAGAGCTGTTTTCCAGCAGGCTTGGTGGACAGGTTCACAGATCTCTGCTACAACAAGTTAAGAGGCCAGCAGACCTTTCCCAGGCCCAACGCCACCCCTGCTGCCGGCCAGGGCCTTCCCGTGCCAGAGTGGAGGAAACCATCAATTTTCTTTCTAAAAAGCAAAGGTGTGGCGAGGCCGGGAGGAGCCTGGCAACGCAGCCTCGCAGGAGCTTTCCTTCCAGCCTCCATCAGGACGAAAACTCCACCTGGACACGGCACAAGCTTTCGAGACAGGTGGACGTGGGTCTGAGGCCAGTGTCACCCCCAACCAGAGGGTGGCCCCCCAGTGGGTGTAGGCCAGTGGGAGGAGCGGCAGGATCCAACAGTGGCCACTGCACACCAGCCCGGGCACGTCCCGGCTCAGCAGACAAGAACCCCGGCTTCTGCCCTCGCCTCCTAGACAGCCAGGCAGGAGCCCGGCACCAGCGGTTCCCATTGGACCCACCGAGCAGCCCAGGTGCTCAGTGAAGGCGGAGGCGGCATCACCATGTGGTCTCCACACCCAGCCTGGCCCCCACTCTTTAATAAAGGACCATGCGGACGTGCAGAGCTTCCTGAGACCAACATTTGGCGCACAGAGGGCCAGCTCCAGAAGCTTCATGAAACAAAAACGTTGCTTCGATGCAACCCTCGCCATGACCGGATCACCTCTGCGGTCAGTCCCACAGAATGGCAGGTGCCCCGCTGGGCCTCTGTCACCCAAGCCCCGCCCCCGCCTCCCCTGGGTGCTGTCCTGTTCTGCAGTCTGGGGACCTGAAAATTATATTTCCCAGGTGCCTTTTCACAAGGATGCAAGGTGCAAATTACATTCCACCAATCAGAGAGACCCGTGGAGTTGGACAGCGAGAGGCAGGTGGCAGCCTCCCATGTCCTCACATAGCCAGCAGGGCCATATCCCCAGACACAACATATGGAGCTGGGCCTGGTGTCCAGACCCCCATGCACACCATGGCCCGGGGACCAGCTTCAGGGCACCGGGTGGCATTGGCAGCAGCAACTTCCTGCAGTCTGGGTGGCAGCCGCGCTACATGGTGCAACCCCAAATGGGATAGCACAGTGGGGCCTCCTGACTCCACCAGGCCGGGTGTCCTGGAGACACATCCACCTGACTTCCTACCTTCAACCCCTTTCCCCAAAGTGGCCTGCTCCCGCCAGCTGCGTGCACTGAGACCAGGAGCCCCCCTGGAGCCACCTACGTGGCATGGGCCCAGCACAAGGCCACTGGTATCAGAGTCTTCACGTCACAGGCAGTGTTTAAGCCCGGCTCCTAGGGGTCAGCATCCTGCACAGCCCCCCTCACCCAAGGAATACGTCTTCCCCATCCCTCAGTTGACCAGAGTTAGAGAAGCTGGCCTCTGCGTCCCCTGTACTTTTACAAGTGGAAGTATTTGTCATTGGTGTCACAGTGGCCCATTTTCATTAGAATGTAACCAGGTATCACATCCCCAGACCTATAAAGGAAGGGACACCAGCAAGGTCAGTTTCTGGAGCCCCAGCACGCTGGGAGGCTGAGGCAGGCGGATGGCTGGAGCTCAGGAGGTGGAGGCCAACCTGGACAACATGGCAAACCCACCTCTACACAAAATACAAGAATTAGCTGGGCTTCGTGGTGCGCATCTGTGATCCCAGCTACTTGATGGGCTGAGGTGGGAGGTTCCTTTGAGCCTGGGTGGTGGAAGTTGCAGTAAGCCAAGATCGGCCACTGTGCTCCAGCTTGGGTGACAGAGCATAACCCAGTCTCGAGAAAAAGAAAGAGAAGAAGAAAGGAGAGAAGAAAGAAGGAGGAGGAGGAGGAAGAAAAGGACGAGGGGGAGAAGAAGGAGGAGGAGAAGGAGAGGAAGGAGGAAGATGAGAATAGTGGATGGATGAATGGATGGATGGATGGATGGATGGATGGAGAAAGAAGGAGGAGGAGGAGAAGGAGGAGGAGGAGGAGGAAAGAGAAGAAGGAAGAGGAGGAAAGAGAAGAAGGAGGAGGAAGAAAAGGAGGAAGGAGAAGGAGAAGAACAAGAAGAAAGGAGAAGAAGGATAATAATTTGGAAATGAGTGTTTGAGTTCTGGGTGGTTGCCATGAAGCACAAAAGGCAGCACAAAGACCCTGATAAGAAATACAAGCAAGACTGTAGCACTAGCACATAGTAGGAGCACAACACAGATGGAGAGGAGGAGGAGGAGGAGGATGGATGGTAGATGGATGATGGATGGATGGATGAATGTATGGATAGTGGATAGATGAATGGAGGGATGGATGGATGGTGGGTGGGTGGATGCGTGGGTGCGTGGATGGATGAATGAATGTATGGATAGTGGATGGATGAATGGATGGATGGATGGATGGTGGGTTGGTGGGTGGATGGACGAATGGATGAATGAATGGGTGGGTGAATGGAGGGATGGATGAATGTATGGATAGTGGATGGATGAATGGGTGGGTGGGTGGATGGATGGACGAATGGATGGATGGATGAATAGGTGGGTAGATGGATGGATGGACGAATGGATGGATGGATGAATGTATGGATAGTGGATGGATGAATGGATGGAAGGATGAATGGGTGGGTGAATGGATGGATGGATGGTGGATGGATGGATGGGTGGGTGGGTGGATGGATGGACGAATGGATGGATGGATGAATAGGTGGGTAGATGGATGGATGGACGAATGGATGGGTGGATGAATGGGTGGGTGGATGGATGGATGGGTGGGTGGATAGATGGATGGACAAATGGATGAATGGATGGATGGATGGATTGATGGATGGATGGATGGATGGACAAATGGATGGATGAATGAATAGGTAGGTGGATGGATGGATGAATGGATGGATGAATGGGTGGGTGAATGGATGAATGGATGGTGGATGGATGAATGGGTGGGTGGGTGGATGGATGGATGGACGAAGGGATGTATGGATGAATGGGATGGTGGATGGATGGATGAATGGATGTGTAGCAGATGGATGGATGGTGAATGGGTGGGTGGATGGATGGATGGGTGGGTGGGTAGATGGATGGACGAATGAACGAATGGATGGATGGATGGATGGATGGATGGATGGACAAATGGATGGATGAATGAATGGGTAGGTGGATGGATGGATGACTGGATGGATGAATGGGTGGGTGAATGGATGAATGGATGGTGGATGGATGAATGGGTGGGTGGATGGATGGATGGACAAAGGGATGGATGGATGAATGGGTGGGTGGATGGATGGATGAATGGACGTGTAGCAGATGGATGGATGGTGAATGGTTGAGTGAATGGATGGATGGATGTGTAGCAGATAGAAGGATGGTGAATGGATAGATGAATGGATGGAAGGTGGATGGATGAATGGATATATGGATGGATGGATAGATGATGGATGGATGGAGAAGTGGTTGAGTGAATAGGCGGATAGGTAGGTGGATGGATGGATGAGTGGGTGCATGGGTGGGTGAGTGGATGGTTAGGTGGGTGGACAAACAGGTGGGTGGAAGGATGGATAAGTGGATGGATTAATCAGTGAATAAATGAGCAAGTGAAAGGTGAAAATCAGGAGGTGCAGGGCAATTTTACAATTACAGCTGCCCCGCTAAGTAGTCAGCCTTCCCACCAGCCAATGACATGTCTCCACTAACCACCCTGGGATAACCTTCTCTGTCCCCAACAGGCATTTCCGTGATCACCCATGAAGTTCATCTTCTCTGCTCCTCCAGAGCTGACCCAGAATTACCACATTCCACGTCACTCTGGGGCCTGCTGTCCTCTCGTTAAACAGCTGCAGGGCATGCAAGGACCGCAGCGCTCATCACCCAGGGACCACAGTGCTCGTCACCCAGGAACCCCAGTGCTCGCCACCCAGGAACCGCAGTGCTCAGTGTGTCCAGGTGCTCCTTGCCTGGAGCAGCACTGAACTGATGTGGCACAAGGAACCAGAGATGAGGGACTGGAACTAAGCTGGTGGGGCAGGAGGGCGGAGCCCCAGGCTCCCCTAAGGCCTGAGGCTCACAGCCCTGCTGAGAAGGATGAATGCCAGCAGCCAGGTGCCCCAGACCCAGCGGGGCAGCATCACAGAGCCCAGTCCAGCAGCGTTCTGTTCCCTGGGACCAGGAGGGCCTCTGGACATCACACAGGCCTCCGGCACCTACAGGAGCTGACAGGAGACAGCATCTGCTGGTGCCCCGGCACTCCTCCGAGCACTCAGAAACAAGGAAAGGGGCGATTTCAGCCCGGGAGCAGCCTGCCCTGCTGGAGGGCACCTCTCAGGCTCAGCAGCCCCTGGGAGCGGAGCCCCTCGTGAAAGGACGCTTCTCCACCAACGACAGAAACACTGCGGAAGCCGGCCGCTTTCAGGAAGGAGAGCGGGGCCTGGGGCCACTCTCTTGAGTGACACAGATGTGTCCTCGGAATAGAATCTGGAACCCAAGCCCAGGCGCTCCATGGCACCCATCCTTCCAGCCTCGGGGAAGGGAGACGCTCAGGGGGCGCCCCATCAAGTGCTGGCCTCATCTCCCCAGTGGGGACGGGGGCTTCAGAACGAAAGAGAATCAGCCAGAAAAACCCGCCGGGAGCCAGGGCCCTGGAGAAGGGGATGCGATGAGCTGTTACCAGGACACAAGCACCCACCCCCAGGTAGGGTGGCCCTGATGGAGAGGGAGCACCAGAGGGCACAGGAACAGAGCCCTCACCTGCACAGCAGGGTTAGGGCCTGCGCAGGAGCCTGCACACACTGGGCACTCGGCCGCATTTGCTGAATGACTGAGTGAGCGGGCCCATAGCTTCTACACACAACAACCTGGGACAGGGTGTAAGAGGATGCAGAGAGACAGACTGGCCACACTGTTCTGGTAGCTGGATCAAGCTGTGCCTGAATGAGGCTCATCTACAGAAACCAGCGTATCCATCTTTATGTTAATGCCAATTGGAATCAGATCCCAACACCCGCTGCTAAACAGGGCCCATCTCTGGGTGCAGCATCTAGCCCTCCTTAGCTATCAGTTCCTCGCTCCCTGGCGCTCCTCCCCAGGGAGAAATGATTACAAGCCTGCAGCAGGCTCAGGAGGAAAGCCCCACTTTTTTCCCAAGGGCGGAAGGTTGAAGGTGAGACAGGATGGCCAACACGGGTTTCCTCTCTGCCGGTTTTCAAGGATTCCTGTAGCCAGTGGCGCCTGGAGCCTCATCACTGCCCCGGGAGGACGTGACCCCGACAACTCACAGCCATTCTACTTTTCTAAATAAAAGCCCGCCTCGCTCTGCCCTCGCCGGCTCCCAGTGGCTTCACAGAGCAAGAGCAGACTGTGAACAGAGGGGATGGTGCTGCCCCTGCCCGGAAGGAGGCTGGGTCTGAGGCCCTGAGATGGCACAATCCTTGCGAGGCTGCTGGGGTCTGCACCGGGTCTCTTTCTCTAATTCCCTGCCACCGCACCCCGACAAACAAGCTCCTTATCTGTAAGCACCGGCGCTGGGTAGGCTGCCTGTGAAGCCCAGGATGTCTGTTCCCGCCGGACGACGTGCTGGCCATGGTCCCTCCTCGCAAAGGCTGGGCATCTGCCATCCATCAGAGCCTGCTCCTTTTTGCCGGCAAAGGCACAGGGGAGCTCCCTCAGCCCCAGAATCAAAACACACCAGCAGCAGCAGGTTCCACCTGGTCATTCGTGATCACTCGGGGGGTGACTTTTCCTCAAGTCACCAGTCTGGTGCCCCCCTGAGCTGGAGCAGTGTCCACAGCTACTCCAGTCAAGGAGTGCCCCCTTGGAACTGATGCCCCGCCTGCCTGACCTCTGGGGTTCCTGCACCCTTCCTGAGACACCCAGGCTTTTCCCCGACCCCACCGGGAGCTGTAGGAGGATTCTAGGATCATCTTTATCTCCTTATCTCATTATTTCCAACTCTGTCCCCAGCAGTGGGTAGCCTCCATGGGTCCCGGGGTCTCTGGGAAAGCGTGCTGGCCCAGCCCGGTCTCTCTGCCCCACGTTCACCCACACAGTCCCCTCCACACGCCCACTGTGGTGGCTAAAAAAAGCTGCAGCTCTCGGGTCACACAGGCACAGAGTGCCCTGCTCAGGACCCAGCGTCCAGGCAGCGTGGCTGGGGGAAGGCGAGGCACTCGGCCAGGGCACTGGCACCCGACAGAATGGTGCTGTGGGCTCCGTGGACACCCAGTCCAGCCCCCAGCCCGAACAGGGCGGCATTTCTGCCTGGCCCTTAAGGTTCCATGGCCCGTCCTCCAGAGGTCACCGCCAGACACTCAGCGCCACTCCCAGACACTGAGCTCAGGGTGTGTCCTGCCAAATGTCTGTGGCCTGCTCAGCCAAGGGACCAGGATGGACTGGAGACAATGGCCTGGGGCTCAGGGGCTGGGGAGGCAACTGTGGGGACGGACAACAGTGAGAGCGAGAATGGCGGGGGAGACTTATCTGCAGAGAGCCAGAGAGAGGCAGTGACAGAGAGAGAGAGGGAGTGACAGAGAGAGAGGAAGAGAGAGGGGAGGTTTCTGCAGGCCCCAAAGTCAATATCCTTATCCTTAAGAGAAAACTTGAGAGCCTCTAGATAACCCCCAAGCTTGAAGTCTTCACAGTTCTCAGGCTAGAACTCTAATTTCAGAGCCAGGAGTCGTGAACAGCATCGGGCTAACAGCCTTCACTGGGAAAGAGGAAGTGAGGTGAGGGGAAGGCCAGCACCGTCACTCGGCGGCTGAGGCTGCGATGGGGCTGCAAGGGTACCCCCTCAGCGTCCGCCCCCCGCCCCAGGCCCAAGCGCTGTTCCATGCTGGAACCACAGGCACACGCTGGCCTCTTGGGACACAGCTGGCAGCCTCCCTTCCTGTCCCGCCCGTGGCCCCATCACGTCACGATATCACTGCGACGTGCATTCCCTGGACGGCACGTGTCTCCTCCAGGGGCTGTGAACTCTGGGAGGGCAGGGGCGCTGCACAGCCCGGCGCCCGCCGACGCTCACAGAAACTCTTCACGAAGCCATCAATTTGCTCTGCGTGTGTCAACGGCCCTGCGGACCCGGGGACGGGCGGTGTCCCTCCTAGTTCCCTTCCTGTATTTCCTGGAAGCCAGAGAGCCACAGCTTTTAAAGACCAGGGCTGAGGTCTGAGCCACGGAGCCACGAGGGAGTGTCTGGCCCCGGGCTGAGGCCCCCCCACCCCAGGCCCCCCGCAAGGCATGCGGCCTCATCAGTGAGGTCAACCCAGCGGGTCGAAAAACAAACAGAGGCGCTCCGGAGGCTCCGACTAAAATTCCTCCTCAGTGACTAACCCAGACAACAAAGCAAAGGGCCAGGGGTGGAAAACGCGCAGAGGGCCTGGGGGCTGCAGGGCAGGCGGACGACGCCACCCTGGGAGGATGGCAGACAGCCTGGCCTCTCCCGTGCCCCCCGGGGCTGCAGTCCAGGAGACCTGAGCAGAATTCCCAGGCTGTCTCCACGCCCTGCTGCCACCTCACCAAGGCAGTTTCCCTCGCCCACCTCATCAGTGTCCAGCTCCTCTGCCTGACGTCAAAGCCCCCGCCCTCACCTACCCCTCCGGCCCTGCAGGATTTTCCCGAGAGACCCTGCTTGCCGCGACATGCCTTCACCAGTGTCACAGCCCTGCAGGACCCCATGATATGCATTAGAACAGCGCCCCCTAGGGTTGTGGAGTGCACAGCACGGCCACCCTCCTCCCCAGCCCCGCGAGCCCCACCTCAAGGCCTTTTGCACCTCAGGACCTCGCCGGGCACAGCCCAGCGGAGAGCAGTGATTGGGAACTGGCCAGGGCTGGTCAGGACGCCAGCTCCGTCCTCCACGGCGGGGACCCTGGTTGGTGTCCTCGGCTGTGGGTCATGGAGGACCAGGTAGGGGTGTGCCTGTCAGGGAACTCCAACCTGGAAGGGACCTGCTGTCCCCGCCCCTCCACGCCACCAGCCTTTGCAAAAATGTCTGATCACCTGCCAGTCTCACCTGTTGCCAGAGCCTTCAGGGCCGAGCTAAGTCCACGTGCAGACAGCCGTGCGCCGCCGGCAGTGTTTCACCGGGTGAGGAAGTGGCCTGTAGCCGGCCCGGGAGACTCTGTGAACCTTCGCCTGCACGGCTGCCCCGAGTGGGCTCTGAGGTGCCCACAGGCCCTGCCCTTGTTCATGATTCCCAGTGCATCTTTCTTGCTAAAGAATGAAGGGCCTGTCCCAAGAGCCTCTGGGGGGTGTTATCCTGAAGGAGGCCGTGTCACTGCTCTCACTGCATTGGTTATTATGAGATTCTCTGTGCACACGATCTGGGGCTCATCTGTGTCCAACACCAGACTGCCCTGCCCGCCAGGCATAGGCCCGCCTGACCCGGCACCACCCCACTCTCGGGGTGGACTGGCTTGGACCCCCAATCCCCCATGTACAAGCCCCATGGTACCGGGCAAAGTGGGTCCCATCTTGGAAGCCCCGTGTCATTATCTGTAAGAAGGACACGCTGCCGGGGGGCCCTCGCTAGGGGAGTGGCCGACAGGGTCCTGTACCCGGCCTGGAGCGTGCACACAACCTGAGCTCTGGCCACCAGAGACCAGCGGGGCCCCTCCCCAGTGCCCCCGACCAGCCCCACACTGCGGGGGACACAGCCGGGAGGGTCTGCGGGGTTGCAGGTTAGGGCCTCAGGGACTGTTCCTTCCATACAAGACAGAAGACAAGGAGGCCCAGAGAGAGACAGGAACGAAAGACAATCAGGAGCCGCGCTGACAGCAGGGTATCGTTTTAAGGGTGTCAAGTGGTGAAGAGGGGGCTCCAAATGAACTGAGAATTGATGAGAACCGAAGACCTGAAAGGCATCTGGGATAACAGAGGGCAGAGACCTTGTGACCCCAACACAGAGCCGCTGAACGTGAGCCTGACCCAGCGAGCCCTGAGACGCGCCCTGCACCGACCCAATGCCTGCCCCAGCAGGGGGTAACAGCCACCAGCCTGATCCCGGCGCCCTCCTCCCGGGCTCTGCCCTGGCAAAAAGCAGACACTTCAGGGGCCAGTTCCAACGGCACTTAGCTCCAGCCCCGTCACCCACGGCAGAAGAGGCCCCTCCCATGGAATCACGCCACGGCACGTTCCAGGCAGCAGTGGAGAAAGCAGCCGATTCCCGGTCCTCCCACGTCCACTGTCTCAACCATGCACCGTGGCTGGGCACTCACTCAAGGACGGACATGCAGACACGCAGAGATGACAGAGGAACAGGGAGTGAGATGCTGGACTGAGAAGGAAGGATGGATATAGAGACAGGTGGCTCACTGCAGGATGGAAAGGGGCGCTGGGGAACGGCGCAGGGAGTGATGAGGGAAGGGATGTCACCATCCTGAAGGTCCCGTCGATGAGCCTGCAAAGCTTTGGGTTGTAACACTGGCCTGACCCTCCGCCCTGCCCTGGGAGGCCTCACTCTTGCTTTCAGTCTTCCTTTCGGACCAGACGTGAAGGAAGGTGACGTCCTGGGCTGTGTCTAATTCTCACAGCAACTCTGGCACGAGGCCCGTCTGGAGTGACGGTGGCCTGTACTCTGCGGTCTAAACCAGCCATCTAAACCGTCCCCAACCTTTCTGGCACCAGGGACTGGCTTTGTGGAAGATAATTTTTCCACGGACAGGTGGCGGGTCATGGTTTTGGGATGATACTGCTTCACCTCAGGTCATAAGGCATGAGACGCTCATGAGGAGCATGGAGCCCACATCCCGCGCACGCACGTGCCGCTCACAGGAGGGTTTGCGCACCGCTGCGGATCTCACAGGAGGCAGAGCTCAGACGGGAATGCTAGCTCACAAGGGCTCACCTACTGCTGCGCAGCCCAGCCCGTCCAAGATCTAGGGGCTGAGGACCCCGGTCTAGACACTGCCAGCATCCCAAGTCCTCCTGGGGAGTGAGATGACTCAGAAAGGACCACAGAAGGGAACCCCTGCCCAGCCCCAGCCCCTGTACCAAGGTCCTGGGGCTTGTCCTGACCCCCAGGTCTGGGGTTTGCAGAATCTCATTGGGCATCCTGCTTTTTCCTCTCCCAGAACAGAGTCCCTCCTTCCTTCCTGGCCAGAAGGTCCAGAGCCCGGAGAAGCTGCTGACAGACGGCATCAGAGTGGGGAGATTTTATGGTGAAATTTCAGCTGGGGGCGGGGGGTCACCCTGCTGAGGAATGCATGTTGCTATGGAAGGGGCCGCAGTCGGGAGGCACGCCTCCCTGCCCACCACTCAGAGGTGGGATCAGTCTGAAACTCATTCCACAGGCCATGACAACCCACCTCCCACTGCCACCAAGGCTGGCCTGAGGTCTGGACACCAGGCACCTCTGCAGAACCCTGCATCTGGTGACCAGACACTAGCCAGGTGCCCCACGTAAGGCTCAGCGCACATGCCTGCCACCACCCCTCACCTGCAGGCACCGACTGCCCAGCCCGTGACACCTCCGGATGCAAAGACTGCCCTCGATGCACACAGGCTGTTACTTGAAACTAAATCATGCAGAAGAGAGGACTCAACGGGGGGTGGGCAGGTGGACATGGGCAGGCGCAAGCAAGGGATTTCTGCAGGGGGTGTGGCCAACCTAAAGATGGAGAGAGAGACAATCTCAGAGGGAACTGACAGCAGCGACACATGATCTGCGGCCACACAAGGCATGTTCCTGGTGCACGTAACCCACCCAGCCAGCCAGGCTGCTCACGCGGGACAGCAGGGTGATGTCCCAGGCAAGGGCAGAGCCCACCCACATCGAAGAGGCCTGGATCCCACCATTCCGATGGCCATGGGGGCTGCAGAGCAGACCTAAGACCCTAATTGAGGCCTGGGAGGAAACGGCGCTAGCCAAGCGACAGCCCGTCCCGGATACGCACGGGGTGTGTCCAGCTTCCCGCTGCACCTGCTGGGCACCCTCCTCCTTGTACTGGTCATCGCCGCTCTCCATCTGCCTTTACTCATAGATGTGCTCCTCCCACCCTGTCATTTCTCAAAGGATTACGAAGAGAGCACAGCAGAATTTCACCAGAGACAGCAGGCTGCAGCCACCTGCCACGATGGCTCGCTGCAGTGCCAGCGGGCTGGGCTCCGCACACACGGCAGGGCCAGCAGGAGCCTCTCGCTGCAGGGGCAGGACCTGTGAGCTTGAGGAGGAACCAGATGATTAATCCTGGTTTCCACAAAGGTAATGTAACCCCCTGCGCTGGAGGAAAGGAGGGAGACTGACGCCAGGAACCAGAGCCCACCTTGCCGGGGGGCTGTGTCTACACAGGAATGTTTCACGTGGTCACCCAGCTCCCAGGAGAACCCAGAGCCTGGGCAGCTGCCACTAGGTACATGTCTTTTTTCTCTGCACCTGGGCCTCACCCAGGCCTGGCACCCCGGAAGGGCTGGCAAAGCTGAGTCAGGATGGATGGCATGAGTCAACTGCAGAACTGTACCAGCTTCAAACCAGTCTCTCGTGGGCCCAACTGCCCCCAAAGACATGTTGAGATGGGCAGGCAGTGCCAGTCTCTGAGCCCTGCCCAGCTGCTATAGGGCCACGTTCACTCCAGGATGATGCCTAGTGAGTGACGAAGGTCCACCCCATTTCTTTTTTGTGTCGGGGGGACAGAGTCTTACTCTGTCGCCCAGGCTGGAGTGCAGTGGCACGATCTCAGCTCACTGCAACCTCCACCTCCCAGGTTCAAGTAATTCTCCTGCCTCAGCCTCCCGAGTAGCTGGGATTACAGGTACGCACCACCATGCCAGGCTAATTTTTGTATTTTTTTGTTTTCAGTGGAGACAGGATTTCACCATGTTGGCCAGGCTGGTCTCGAACTCCTGATCTCAAGTGATCCTCCCATCTTGGCCTCCCAAAGTGCTGGGATTACAGGCGTGAGCCACCGCGCCCAGCCCCACACCATTTCTGAACTCACTCTCCTATCAATCATGTCGGAGTCAGGGGTAAAAGCCTAGCTCCACAGACCTAAGTGTTCCCACACAGCCGCTCTCTGCCAGATGCACTGGATTCCACCCGTGCAGGCGGATTTCAGGACTCAGAAGGCAGTGAGAAACCTCTCCCACTGTCCCAAAATGCTCAGTGGAACCCAGCACAGGGGTGCGCCTGAGAACCAAGGGCAGCTCCACCGCCCCGAGCCTTTTCCTCTGCAGGAAAGAAGGTGTACCACCAGGGCCTGCCTTCCCCACAGAAGCCATGACTGGTAGCTGAGACCTGGGGCGATAATAAGGCTGACTTTCACGCCTTCCCGCCCTCAAGAGTTACTCTGAATATTCAAGTTACGTCCAGCAGAGACACCCGTCCTTCAGGAAGCTCCAGGAAGGTGAGAGGTACAGCCGTCAATCGCCTGGGATGGACCTACGCTTCCTGGTGTCCCTGCCTCCTCTGTCGCCCCAGCAAACCACAACCAGCATACTCCATGGCCTCCCACAGCACAGGACTGGCAGCAGGTGCCCCCAGGGACTTGCTGTTTCTCAGACTGTGAGCTCCTGAGGGAAAGGACAAGTCTTGCCCTTCATCCACAGCGGCGAAGAGAGCTTAGCTCAGAGCAGACGCTTGGCGCAGTGCTCACAGGAAGGAGGAAGGAAGTAGGAAGCCAGCCAGCGAGAAAGCAGAGGAACAAATGACCAACAGAGCTGATCAATAGATGATCAAAGCCACCAATGAACAGATGCAGGAATGACCCAACCAAGGGACACACGAACCAACCAACCAAGGGACCAGCGAACAAACCAAGTGAGCAAATAAGGCACTACCCACCAGCAAATAAAGGAAGGGCCAACTCAACCAGCCAAGCAATGAGCACTCTGAGGAACGGTGAATTCGTGGATTCACGATGAACACCAGCAGAAGGAGGAGCCTTTCAGGAGCAGCAGTTCTGCAGGATCCCAGCGAGGATGTGCACATACCCTGGCCCGGCACATCCCCGTTTAGGGCTGAATCCCACAGAAAGGCTTGCACTGTGCCAGGATGGCCAAGGCTTGCTCACAGCAGCAAAGAACAGAAAGCAGGGCAAATGCCCATCAATCGGAACCAGTTAGATCACCTGCGCCTGCCAAATCTGCTGCAGACGCCAGACGGGAAGGGTGCGTGCAGACGGCCTGAGATGGAGAGGTGGCCCGGCATGTCCTCAAGCCACGGAAACGCTTATAAAGCACGGTGCCTTTTATGTTAAAATAAGTAAAAGACAGCGACACCTGATAACACATCATTGGAATACACACACCAGTAAGTCCAGAACAATACCCATCAAAGAGTGGAGGGATTACTTCTGGAAAGGGGCTGAGGTTTGGTAGGGCAGTGAAGGAGAAGGTCTGATGATCATTCTCAAAATCCCTCTACTTCATAAAAATTGTGTAAATAGCCACATAAAACTTGTACAATTTTGTTAACAAAAACAAAAAAAATTTCCAAACAAAATTTTAAAGTGTGGAAGTTTAAAAGTGGCCACAAATTATCTAACGTAACAGCCCATCAAGGAGTGGTGTCTATGTCACATTCCCTTTAACCAAGGTGGGTTTTGTGACCCCCTGACTGATAGACTGTGATGGGGGCAACATGGCTGGCTCATAGGTCTGCGCTTTAAGCAACTGGGAAACTCTACTCCCATGTCTCTTGGAATGCTCCTTCTCAGGACAAAGACGCCATGCTATGGGGAAGCTCAAGCAACCCCTTGGAGGGCCTCATGTGAAGAGAACCCCAGGCCCACAGCCAACAGCCAGGATCAATACCACAACGTGTGAAAAAGCCATCTAGAAACGGATCCCCAGCCCTAGTCAAACCACTCACCCTGAAGTCATGCGGCGCACACAAAGGGTCCCCAAAAAACCATACTCAAAACACAGATTCACATACAAAGTAAGATGATGCTATTAAGACACCAAGTTTTGGGGTGATTGTTCTGCAGCAATAGAGAACCACAACAAAAAGCAGGCAAGAAACAATAAGATGTGTATAAATCTTGTTGAAATACACAGGAGACAGTCTTACAACTAGAAAAAGGGGCGGAATCAATAAATAATGTCGAACGTTCCTAGTAGCTAAATACGAATTACATCAAGAGGCCTTTTGTCTCCCACGGCACAAATTTTTTTTTAAGTTACCAATTTTTGGCAAGTATGCAAAATCTCATTCAGTACCCACAGGAGTCTAAATTGACACCTCTCAGGAGATAGTTCGACACTTGGTACTGAAAGTCTTAAGGGCATTCATTCTCCTCATGCTCCTATGGGAGTTTCACAATGAATTTGAGAAAAGCACAAATGCTGCATCACCGATGCTCACCCAACAATCACATGCAACACACACCACGCTCGGCTAAGTTTCATATTTTTAGTAGAGATGATGCGGTTTCGCCATGTTGGCCACGCTAGTCCTGAACTCCTGACCTCCGGTGATCCACCCACCTCGGCCTCCCAAAGTGCTAGGATTACAAGCGTGAGCCAACGCACCTGGCAAAATTCATTCTTTTTAAGTGTGCAGGTGAATGAGTTTGGACAAATGGATAGTCCTATACCCTTTCCCCCTCCCCTGACACACACACAGACACACACAGACACACACACACACACACACACACACACACACACACAGACTCAATCTCAAGATATGGAACATGTCCATCACCCTCATGGAGCTCTCTCACGTCTTTCCCCACTCATCTTTTTTCTGTCCCTGCAGTTTCGCCTCTTCTCAAATGTCATGTAAATGGAATCACGTCCTCTGCATCTTTCATGTCCACTTCTCTCACTTAGCACTGTACTTCTGTACCACCCTGCTCAGGTACCCAAGCTTCCACTGCTGAGCAGGACTCCACGTAAGGAGGCACCCCTGTGTGTCTGTCCCCGTACCACGTGGGCTCCTGGGCTGCTCCCTGCGTGAAGCTATTGCAATCACACAGCACATGAGTGCCCACATACATGGCTCTGTATGGACACACATTTCACTTCTCTTGGATGAACACCTAGACGTGGAATTGCTGTGTCCTGTGGTCAAGGGAGGGATAATCTTATAAAACACAGCCAAACTGTTTTCCAAAGTGGTTGCACCCCTGTGCATCCCCACCAAGAATGGGTGATGGTTTTCCACATCCTCACTCACACTTCTGCAGGCGGTGGTGTCCCTTATGGTTTTAATTTGTATTTCCCCCATGACTAAAGCTGAGAGACGTCTCTTCAGATGCAGGTTGCCCACTCCTCTGTCTTCTTTTGTGGAACATCTGTCCGAATCTTCTGCCCAGGTTTAAGTGGGGTCACTTGCCTCCACACTGTGGAGTTGTGTTCATGTCTCGTACATTTTAGATGTAAGTTCTTTGTCAGATATGTGTTTTACACACACTTCATTCTAATCTTATTACCTTTCCATTTTCCTAACAGTGTCTTTTGAAAAGTATAAGGTGTGGTTTTAACAAAGCCTGATTTATCAGCTTTTTAATCTTTTATGGTGCATAGTTTTTGTTTCCTAAGAAATCTTTGCCAAACTCAAGGTCAAAAAAACTCAAGATTTTCTTTTTTTGTCTTAGGCTTTATAAAAGTTTTAAATCCTGCATTTAAATCTATGACCCATCTTAATTTTGGAACATTATTTGAGGTAAGAGTCAGGGTTTATTTTATTGCAAATAGATATCTAATTGTTTCAGCACCATTTGCTAAGACTATCCGTTCACCATCGCATCTTAGCGCTTTTACGGAAAATCAAATGATTCTATTTCTGGACTTGATTCTATTCCATTGGTCTATATGTCCTTCTATCAACACGACACTGCCTTCATCATTATAGCTTTAGAGTAAGTCTCGAAATCACGAAGCGTTAAGTCCTCCAATGTTCTTCTATTTCAAAACTGTTTTGGTTATATTATGTCCTTTGCATTCCCAAATGAATTTCAGAATCACCTTGTCAATCTCTATTTTTAAAAAGCTTGCTAGGATTTTAATTGGCATTGAATTGAATCTGTAGATCAACTGAGGTGAAACCATATCTTGAAAATATTTTCTTTTCTGATCCATGAGAATGGTATATTTCTGCATTTAAATCTTAAGATTTTCATTGATTTCTCTAAGCAATGTTTTGTAATCATCAGTGAATATAGGTCATGTACATTTTCATTAAATATGTCTCTAAGTATTTTATATTTTTGATACTATTATAACAGCTTTTTAAATTTCTGTTTCCAGCTGTTCATTGCTAGTATCTAGAAATGCAATGAATTTTTGTATATTGACTTTGTACTCTGTCACCATGCTAAACGTGTTAGTTCTAGAAGTTATTTTGTAGATTTCCTTAGATTTTTTTTTACATAGTCAATAATGTGGTCTGCAAATAAAGACAGTTTTACTTCATCCTTTCCAATCAATATGCCTTTTACTTTATTTTCTTACCTTACCTCCTCGGCTAGGATCTCCACACAATGCTGAATAGCCGTGAAAAGGGGAGGCGTTCCTGCCTTGCCCCTGATCTTGGCGTAAAAGCATTTAGTATGTAGATTTTACATGAATGTCCTTTATCAAATTGAGGGACTTCTTTTTAATTCCTAATTTGTTGAGATTTGCTTATCATGTTTTAAGTTCAAAGCTACTACAAAGTAGTCCGTAATCCCAATTTTGTGAATACAGGCATGGAAGAAAGAGTAGAAAATAAATACATCGAAATGTTCCTCCAACCATGTCACTGGTCACATGTAACAGAAGCCAACAGCATTGTCACCACCATCACCACCACCATCCCAGTGGTTTCAGCAAATCAGACATTATGACTCATTTTCATTTTCTTCCTTGTACTTTTTGGTAGCTTTTAACATTTCTAGCACGGACACATATTGCTTTTATAACAGATGAATGGAATAATAAATGCCCGTTGGCATCCGGCAGGAAGCTGCGTTACATAATTAAATACACAGATGCGTAGTGTCTTCTCTCCGTTTCTACCTGAGACTGAGAGACGGTCACAGACGGTTGGCCTCTGCCTTGATAATGGGCAATTTTTAACTGGCCTTTATAAAAACAAAGGCACATTTGCACGTGTCCGGAACGCCTCCACTTCCAGGAGTGTGAGGTTAGAAGCGGGCCGCCCCACGCACGCGTCCCCCCGGGGCCCTCGGTAAGTTCCACATTTAGCTTGCACACTTGCCCTTTCAGACCAAACTGTGGGACGTGGACGAAGGACAAGCACACCTGTGCTCACCGTCCTTCCCCAGCACGGGCAGCGGATGGCACTCACCTCTACATCGCATCGCCACGGGCAGCTTTAGAAAGACAAGGATGTTGCCCCTGGAGACGGTTTCACACCTATTGAATGCTACAAAGCAGCCGATGCCTTAGAAGGTTATTCCACACGGAAAGCCACGCTCCGTCCACTCAACCATTCACACGCCCATCAAGGAAGCAGCTTCAGAGCTCAGGCTGCTGCTCAGGTGAGCCCCATGGAGTTCCTCTGGCTCTATGGCCTCAGCTCTGAAATGATTTTCTTCAAATCTTTGATGCAGGTAAAGGAGCGTTGCACTGGGCCACTCTGACCTCTGGGGGGAATATTTTACACGACTGCCCCCAGGACCAGCAGCATTTTGCAATGACGAGAGCCATGCGCGTGTTCAAAACACTGGAGATAGACTCAACAGCAGCTACGTGGGCCTGAGTGAACCGTAACCGTACCGTGGGAGATCACAGACACTCGGCAAACGATGCACCGCAGACTGGTGCCCATGAGTGAGCTGCACGCCCAGTGGGTTAATGGAGCCCGCTGGTGCTCTCTGGGGTGGACATCCAGGGGCTCCCCGGGTGTCACCTGCACAGGCTTAGACAGCTCAGTCGGCCCTCCCGGAAGTGGGTACAGCCTCAGTGTGTGGGGTCCCATGGAGCGCATTTTCACACTGAAAACTTCAACAGCAAGGACCCAACCTGCTGCCCCCATGACTGAGTCAGGCTGTGACACTGGGTCTGCCGCAGGCTCCCTGCACAACTCCCCGCAGCAGCCCAGGCCGCCCCTCTGCCAGCCAGCACCAGGCGTCAGCTCCATCCTGGCCTGGCGGCACTCCTGTGTGGAAGGCAGGCCCAGGCACACGCATTCAGTGCAGCCACCTGCTGGGGAGAAGGCCTGCGAGTCAGCAGGACCCCCCACACGGACGGCACTGTCCACTCCATGGCTGTTGTGGGGACTCAGCGAGCAGACAGCCAGAGAAAGGGAGGGAAGGAGGGGAACTCACTAGACCATCTAGTGAATGTCTGCTGGCTTCTAGAAGATTCCCTCACATTTTCTGACTCAATAGGAGGAGAGGTCTGAAGCTCTGCGTGCACGTGAGTTTCTACCATTATGAATAATCCAGCTTCTCCGGACGGCCTGTGGAGCAGGAAGTACTGCCCCATCCTCCAGACAAGGACCTGGGGTCTCGCCTAAAGGGGCCCCAAGACATCCCACAGGCCCAGGAAACAACCACGCCAGGGTCCGGGCATTAAATCACAGCTCCCCACTGCCTCCCCAGGAGCAGAGAAGGGGAGGTAACTGACTTAGCACACGGTGAGTTGCCCCAGTTCCCGGACGTGGGGTCCGCCTGGATGTAACACCTGAGGATAACGCTGCCCAGGGCACAGTTAATCAGGTGACAACTGCCTGTTAGTTGGAATGTAATTCTGCAATAAGAAGCCTTCAAATGTCCCTGTGCTTGGATGCAGTGAGTCAAAGTCTAAGAATCTGCCCTAAGGAAATAATCAGAGAGGCAGAAAGGATCTACCAGAAAGATGTTCATCCAAGTGTCACTTACAACAGCAGACAACTGGAAACAACTGAAACCCAACAGGAGAGGAACAGTTAAGAAAACTCTGACTGGAGCATGCAGCGGAGTGTTCTGCAGCCATTGAGATATTTATAAAGAGCCGATAATGACATCAGAAAATCTCTGTGTCTAAGGGCAGGGCACAACGCCATTTCTGCCCATGAGCTCAACTGTGTAAAGAAAAAATGTGAGGAAAGGAAAAGAAAAAGTCATGTTGATCTTTCCCAAATGTACTGTAATGAGCGCGCATTCCTTTCAGAGTCAAGAAAAGTTAGCAAAGTGATTTGGAGAATGAGCTGGCTCTCTGACTCTACAAGCAAATATCCAGGAACACGTGGACTTTCCACCTCCCCATTCTCAGTTGCCACCACGGAGTTTTCTTACGTCTCACTGTCAACAGGAATGCCGTCCTCACTTCTCAACGCCGTTCACACCCCACCTATGCCGAGAGCCAGAGTTACTTCCACACCCCCAGCTCCTCCAGTGCAGTGGGCTGCCTCCTCTCATAACTCCTAGAAAGCACTCAGCACCTCATGATGATCTTACTGTAACACTGGCTGCTGCTCCAACTGGATTTCTCTTATCTCTCAGTTCAAGCCAACAAAACAGCTTGAGAATCTAGTCATGTCTGTTACCACTCTAAGCAGGGCAGAAGCTAGTAAGTTAGCCACTCCTGGCCCTCTAGTGTAGAGAGTGGAAGTCTGAGATGGTCATAAACCGTCCTAACACAAAAATGCAAATCGCTACACATGGATGGATGAATGGATTGGTGGATATGTGGATGGATGGATGAATGGATGGGTAGGTGAATGGATGGAAGGAGAAGGGAGGAAAGGAAGGAAGGAAGGAAGGAAGGAAGGAAGGGTGATTGAATAGATATATGGTCTGGATCAATGGGTGACTGGATAGGTGGATGGATAGATGAAAGGAAGGATGAATAGATAAATGGATAGGCAGATAAATGCATAAATGAATAAACGGGATGGATGGTTGTGAGTAGGTGGACGGGTGGATGGTGGACAGGTGGACGGGTGGACAGATGGATGGATGGGTGGATGGGTGGGTGGGTGGATGGATGGGTGGCTGGGTGGGTGGACGGGTGGACGGGTAGACGGGTGGCTGGATGGCTGGGTGGGTGGGTGGGTGGACGGGTGGCTGGATGGGTGGATGGATGGGTGGATGGGTGGATGGGTGGATGGGTGGATGGATGGATGGGTGGATGGGTGGATGGATGGATGACTGGATGGGCACAAGCATGGATAGATGGATTGATGGGTGAATGGGTATATAGATGGATGGACAGTTGGATAGTTGGTTGAATGAATAGGTGGGTGGATAGGTGGATAAACAGTGACTGGGTATATGAGTGTGGGGACCCATGGAGTATGGACAGATGGGTAGGTAGACGAATGGTATGGATGAAAAGGTGAATGGATGGAAGAACAGTTGGAGGAATGGGTTGGGGGGTGTCTGGTTGGATGGATGAGGTGGTATATATATGATGAGTGGGTAGATTAATGGTAAAGGTAAATAAGTAGATAGATGGGTGGGTAGATGGATGCACAGATGGATCAATGGACAGGTAAAGACACCAATACACCTTTGCTAATGTGAACTAAATTTAAGGCACCCAATTTCTTGCTGTTCTTCCTCTCCTGCCACCCTGTATCATGTTGAGTGAGAGTCAAGCTAAACTCGTCACACAAAGACCAAGATTACACGGTGCCAAGGCATTCGCACATTCTGTTCCTCAGACCTGGAACCCTCCTCTTCCCCCAACTCCCACTCCTGGTGAATTCCTATTCATCTCGTAGAGCTCGGCTTAGACGCTGCTACCTCCGAAAGAGTTCCTTAAGCCTGGCGCTGGATCAGTGGCCAACCTACATGTTCATTCTTACAGCATTAGATTGAACCATGTGAAATGTCCAATGTGTGATCATTTTGGCTTATGGGATGGCAATTTCACACAGATGACAAGATCCTCTGTTTGTCCAATCCCAGCAGGATGCAGGACTCGAGGGCAGGGACCACACCCCATCTTTTTTGCTTCTGACGTTTGGTGCTTCGACTGACCCAAGGTGCCTGGCACCACCACAACCCTGTCAGCTGAAAAGGCAGATGAGCAGGTCTCTGCCCCTTCCTACCCCTCACAGCTCCGTGTTCCAGCAGAACAGCTCAGGCTCTGCTGGTAGGAACAACAGAGGCTGAAGTTGGGGGGAAATATCATGTTTCAGCAGGGACCGCATAGAAACAAGGCACAAAGGACCCTAGGAAGTGAGAGGTTTCAGCTCCTTTTCTAGGACGAAGGGATCTCTGTTGCTCCACAGAGCCCACAGCCCTAGAGTCCCCTCCCATGACTGTCTGTGCCTGAGGACTTCCAGGTGAAAGACCTTCACACCTTGTGTGTGGGCTGGCTTCCTGGCAGGTGGGGCACCTCTGAGCAGAGAATCAGCCAGAGAGGAGACTGCAAGGACACCTATGACATAGAAAGCAACAAGCCTAGTGACAGCAGGTGGCCCTGCTGCTGGACACCAATGTGAAGTCGCAGTGGGGCAGTGCATGCAGATGTGCAGAGTTATGGCTGACAAGTGGGCCAGGTGCGCACGGATGTGGGTAGTGCTGGTGGGGCTGGGGGTCTCTGGCCCCGCCACCTCCATGCCATCAACTGCTGAGCACCAGCGACCACACAGAGCCCTTCCTACTGCAAACGCTGTCGCCTCCTCTGTCCCACTGACTCCCCGAGGAAGGCCCTGGTGGCCAGCGTCCCAAAGCCACTGGTTCCAGGAGGGCCCCGAGGCATTTCCAAACCTCCAGTGCCCACCAGATAGGCTAGGGACAGGTGCCATGCACGGCCAGGATGCTGCCAACTGTGGAGAAGGTACAATGTGTGTGCGTCCATTCCACAGCTGAGCGTCAGATCATGGACAGGCACGGAGTGCACAGAAGTTCTGTGCTGGGGAAGTAAGTCACCCTAAGTGGCTACATCTGAGATCACAGCTCCCAGCCAGGGGGTTCCTGGCCATTTCCTTCACGTTCTGCATTTCTGAAATGAGCTCAGCATTGTGCCTGAGGACTAAAACACAATGTCTAGAGATCAGTGCCAGATCCACAGGAAGGACGCACAAAGTGGCCACGGGTCATCACCCTGCCATCAGCACTGGGGTCCCGCCGTCCCCACCCTCGAGGAGAGTTGAGTTGTTTTGCAAAGGTGACTTAACAGGTATGCCACAAAAGGAGAAAACAGTGAATTTCATGAAGGACCAGAGTTTTTACCCCCTTGCACAGACGAAGAAACTGCGTCCCAAAGAGTCTACGCCCCCACATCTCACAGGGCCAGTGCTGAATCAAGGCCAGCCCAGATCCGTGTCCCCACACCCATGGGCAGAAGAAGAGGGCCATGATGGGCCAGCCTCACTCTATCCCGCAGGGAGGGAGCCCTGGTGTAGAGAAAGGACAAACTTGCTCACCCCACCCCGAGGCCAAACAAGAGAGGCAAAGATCTTGACCTTGACGAGCTCTCTGTCATCCAGGAGAGAGGAGAGGGAGGGGCACGCCAGGCTGGGACTCTCCATGGCTGACCCGACCTGTGTGCCTTTGAGAACAACTCCCCAGAAGCCTACTCATGCCCAGTGACACCCAAGGCCCAGAGCCTCCCAGAGAAGAGAATTCTCCTTCTGGGACAGCCTCGCCAAAGGCCAAAATCTGCTTTCCAGAGAAGAGGCCCATGGGCCTGAGCAGAATGACACCAGGAGCCCGGGCTGAGCCCAAAGACCCAGTTCTGGTTTCTCTGACCCCAGTTTGCTAAATGATGCCAAGAGAGGTAGGTACCAGCCTCAGTTTCCCCACCTGGAAAATGAGTACATGGAGGCTGCCAATGCCAGTTTCAGTTCTCAGCATCCACAGGGGCACACGCCTATTTTCAAAGCATTACGGAGTGGCCATGTCAATCCAGCCTCTGCCTGGCTTGATCTCATTTCTTGTCTTTGTCCTTTTTTTATTTTTTATTTTATTTTATTTTGAGATGGCATCCTACTGTGTCACCCAGGCTGAAATGCAGTGGTGCAATCTCAGCTCCCTGCAACCTCCACCTCCCGGGTTCAAGTGAATCTCCTCCCTCAGCCTCCCTAGTAGCTGAGACTACAGGTGAGTGCCCCTATACCCGGCTAGTTTCTGTATTTTTAGTAGAGACAGGGTTTCACCATATTGGTCAGGCTGGTCTCAAACTCCTGACTTCAGGTGATCCAGCTGCCTCGGCCTCCCAAAGTGCTGGGATTACAGGCGTGAGCCACCGTGCCTGGCCTTATTATTTTTTAAGACCACAAGTTGTTTTAATTGACTAAGACATTTCAGCCAAATGCCAGCTGCCTGCCGGCAGGAAAGGTCCACATCTTCCAGAGCTGCCAGCCTCACCTCCCTGTCCCTGCTCCATGTCATGCATACACACCTGTCCACCTTCCAACGACCCACCTGCTGGGCAACAACACACGCACCCCTTTCAAAAGATGCAGGAGAGACCTGCACCCTGGGCACCAGCTACCTACTCCGCAGAAACTACACACGCGTCCCAATGTGTATGCATCCCTTCTCGAGAATCACAGACAAGCCCTGGATTTGTGTGTCTTTTCTTTGTGTAGAGATGGATCCATTACGACGGACATTCTTCATTCTGCTTTGCTTTTCTTAACACATCTTGGAGATGGGTGTATCTCAGCAAATGGAAACTTCGCCCTCCTGGCGGCTGGGCTTTGGTTCTGCAGAGGCACGGTAACCCATCTAACGGGCTGCCCTTGATGGGTGTTTGGGTGTTTGGCCCCTCCACCCTTCCGGACAGCACCGCACAGCGGTTCTACACACACACACACACACACACACACACACGCGCATCTGCAGGAAACGTTCCCAGAGCCGGAGATGCCGGTCAGAGAGTGCATGGCCGGTCAGAGAGTGCATGTGTTGTTTGGTTGTTTGCTTTATTTAGTGTTGCTTTGTTGTGGTGGTGGTGGTTGTTTTTTGGTCTCGCTCTATCACCCAGCCTGAAGTGGGATGGCGCAATCTTGGCTCACTATAACCTCTGCCTCCTGGGTTCAAGCGATTCTCCTGCCTCAGCCTGTCGAGTTGCTGGGATTACAGGCGCCTGCCACAGCACCCAGCTAATTTTCGTACTTTTAGTAGCGACAGGGTTTCCCCATGTTGGCCAGGCTGGTCTTGAACTCCTGACCTCAGGTGATTTCCCCGCCTCCGCCTCCGAAATTGCTGAGATTACAGGCATGAGCCACCACACCCAGCCGAGTTCGTGTGTTTTAACGCTTGGATAGATATTGCCAAATGCCTTTCCGAGAGCGCACACGGGAACACCCGCTGTCCCTCACAGGAGCCAGCATCACAGACTCGAGGCTTCTGTTCTCTGCCCATCTGGCCGAGGGAGCAGTCCCTCTCCCTGGGGATTCACCTGAACTCTCTCCTCGTGAGTAAACATCTTCTCACATGTCTAAAAGTCACCTGTATTTTCCTTCCTGAGAACTTGCCACGTGTTTTTGGCTATCTCAGTGTGTGCTTGCTGGACTTTTCTGATGGATCAGTGCGAGTTTCTTGCAGGTCAACCCCTTTTCTGTCTGGTATGTGCATATTCACCTCTTATGGTGACTAGGTGTTTTTGGTTTTCTTTTGGCCAGACAGAAAATCTTGACTTTTATGGGGTCAAACTGTTTTCTCTTGTAACTGTGGGGGTTTACGTCATACTCGGAAGGGCTTCCCACCCCGAGACTGTAAAACCCGGCCTCCCATGTTTTCTTCTAGTAGTTTTATGGTTTCATTTTTAAGGAGCGCATCTCAGATCCATCTGGAACGCATTTGGGTATAAGACGAGGGCAGGATCCCATCTTTTCTTCCCAGACAGCTTCTGCAGCACTCCAGCCCAGTTCAATGATGAAGCCTGTCTTTCCCAGCCAAAGGGACAGGCTGTCTTCACCAAACCCTACATTTCTGCCAGTGCCCTGGCTCTAAAGGGCAAAGGCTCTACCTTCTCACCAGCTGACTGATCCCGAGGGTCAGCAGGGGGTCTGCTGCTTGCCCAGCACCCTCAAGATGTTCCCTTCCCCCCCGGTGAGCCCAGGAAGGCCTCCCTCTAGCACTCTCCGGTGGCGGCTGCTCCAGCGACCTGCCACAGAAAGCTTCCTCAACACCCAGGCCCATGCAGTATCGGAAAAGGGGAGCCACACCAATACCCAATAGTTGACGCTTTAAATTAGACTTTTGACAGAAGCCATGAATGAAAGAGAATGCTTGCACTCTAATGCGGCATGAGAAAGCCCAAATCCGCTGTGTTCAGACTCCAAGGACTTCCCCTCCAGGAAGGGGCACTCGGAGCAGAGGCCGGGAAGGGTCCGGGCATTCCCCATTCACCAGCACAACGCGATTCCTCTGTATTTCATTCTCTGTGTTCAGAATCTGGGTTTGGGAGAATCTGGGTTATGGGTCATTTTTATTTTCTTCTTTGTACTTTTTGGTGTTTTCCAAAATGACTATAATGAAATGTATGATTTTCATTAAAAATAGATATTGAAGAAGGAAGTGGAGCAGGAGGAAAACGTTCAAGTGACGGGGTTTGTCCGAGCAGCTGTGGCCTCCGGGCCCCCCAGGCTGCCAGAGCGGCCTCCTTGCTTGCACCTCCCCAACAGGCTCCTGAGGCCTCTGGGCACCTGGGCTGCACTCCCTCCCCAGCCCCAGCCCCAGCCCTCCACCCTCCTGGGCTGCCAGGACAGTGTGGGGACAGCAGAGAGGAGAGATGTGCTACGTTCTGGGAGAGAGCGCAGGCCCCCGTGCACTGATTCCAGGATGAGGAACCCAGGTGTGCAAAGACCCAGGGCCAGCCCAGGTCAGGCTGGCCATCCTCTCTTACTTCTGGGCCCACACGGCCCTCCTTCCAGACAGGGGCTGCCTCCGACGCACACAGCACAGCAACATGCAGAGAGCAGGTGTTCAGGAAACATCAAATTTCATTTTGGGAGCATGGTCTCTTCAACCACCCCCGCGGCACAGCCACGCACAGGGCCTCTGGCATCGTACACACCCACAAAAATGCATGGCAGCTTTAATGCAGAAGCGGTCTTTTTAGTAAATTTCCAAACATGGAGACTCGCAGCACAGGCAGCAGGTGTGTGCAGCAAACGCCCACTGGGTTCCGATACCAGGGCAGACCAGGTGCTTCTGTTAACAGCCCGGGTTTAGAGCGACCGACGGGCACAGAACTTATGGCCTGAGGAAGACGTAATTAACAACAGATTCAGAGCGTCGCTTTGCAGCCCAGAGGGTTTCATGGGAGTTAGCCTGTTCCTGTCCAAGCTGGCAGCCGCCTGTGTCCCCACCTCACTCTAGAGCTGTGAAAGCCGGGGCTGAGAGAGAGATCAGAGGAGAGACTCGGGCTGCAGGCAGGAGGGTGAACAATGACACCCAAAGGCCCTTCCATCTGGCCAGCTCTCTTGCATCAGCCCTCACTCCTACCCTCAGCCTCCCATCACCCAAGGAGCAGGGGACGGCCCCCTGGAGAGATTCAAAGTCCTTGGCAGGCAGCACTGGGCAGCTCTGCAGGGGTCAGGAAGGGTGCTGGGGAGGCCTGGGCCGGCTCCACTGGCACCAGCCGGCCTGAAAACACGGGCTTCAGCCTTCCCAGTCTGTTAGGAAAGTCAAAGTGGAAAAGAAGGAGGCAGCCGGCCTGGGCTAGAAACCAGCTGAGTTGTCAGAGAAGAATGTGCGAAGCCCTCAGCTTGACATATCCCAGGGAGGCAGCTGCCCCGAGCAGCCTGGAAGTCAGGGCCCTGCCTGGGCGCAGTTATGTGCTGGCCGCGTACACGACTGCAGACATCAGATCAGGAAATATTTTCACAAGTCACTAGAAAGAGACCAGACTATCCCTCTTTAGAGAATTTTTTTTCTTTGTTTTTTCGGCCAAGATATTGACCAGGCATCAGATTTTACGGAGAAAGGCACATACTCGAAGCCCCGTGATTCCATCTGGGCTTAAGCTCAGCACAGGGAGGGCTGGATCGTGGGAGCCAACAGACAGGCACAGAGAGTCAGGTCCCTGCCTCTGCATGAGCAACTGCCCCAAGGAAGGCAGCTTTCAGCACGGAGCACTCGCAACGCCAGCGTCCGTGTCCAGGTGAATGTCCAGGACCCGCCTTAGCATCCTAGAGAACAGAAGCTGTAGAGAGAAGGGCTGGAAAGGGAGGAAGCGGTCTGAGGAACAGGGAGGCTGATACCGCTTAAGGAATTCCAGAGCACAGCTGGAAGAGCTCCTGGGAGTTATTTATAGGGTGACATGATTGATCCCGGAATTAAAGACGTTTAGGTTGAAAGGGCCTAGAGAGATTATAGCTAAGAAGGTACTGGGTGACATCTGGGAAAACTCTCAGGAAGATGTGGTGGGCTGGGCAGGGTCAGCATGGGGAGGGGGATATGGGTGCAGCGGAGAGGGGACACCGGCATCTAAGAGAGCCACCGAGTCTCTGCTCTGCTCCCTGCTGGCCAAGTCAGCTGGGCACGTCATCACAGAGTCAGGAGAACCGCACTGACCTCACAGGACTGCTGAGTGGAGTGCAAGTCACCTACAGAAAGCCCTCGGTGCCGGGAGCCATCAGCCCATCATCAGCACCTGCCCACAGGAGTGGAGGCCCGCACATGTCACACACACACCCTGCTGCAAACTGGTCATATTCTTGGGGACCCCTTGAGAGATCCAGGATGGTGCAAACAGTTGTGTGAAGCTCAGCGACCCATTGGAAGAGCCCAGATTTATGTCCGATGTGGGGCAATGAGTGGATCCCTGAGCCCAAAGATCCCAATCCAAGGAAGGTTGATGGGCAGCTTCCCCAGGCGGAGCACCTGGAAAGGCATCCCCCACACGTCCCCAGCCAAACTCCCCAGGCCACCAGAGGCAACCCTCCAATTCCTCTCCCACCCAGCCTCTTTGGGGTCAGCAAGCCCAGCATACCCCACCTCTGCCAGCCAGTAATGGGCGTGGTAAACTCACATCACTCTTCTGGTGCCTTCCATCTTCCCCTAGGAGAGCCCAGGCAGCGTGGCTCATAGCTTCTGACACCCGCTCTCCACTCCACTTCAGAGAGCTACTTCAAAACATGGCAACTCTCTGGGCCAGCCAGCACCCTCTGAGTTTACAAAGCTTCCACTTCAACCCAACAACCATTCACGGAGCACCTCCTATGTGGCAGGCACTGTGAGATGCAGGAGGGACTCAAAGAGACGCTGCCTGTTTCTATGAAACCTAAACTGTGCCTCCTTAGACTCTCACCACAAACCTAGGAGGTAGGGAGACATCATCAGCTCCATTTTACACATGAAGAAACTGAGGCACAGAAGAAAATCATGTGTGACCACATAGTTTTGAGGTCACACTATGAGTACTCTAGTACAACCAACCAGGCTAAGCCCCAGTTTTCACAATGCCTAGTAGAGCTGGGATGCAATATCCTCCTTGGCCTCCAGGGGCACCACTCCCACCACTGGTCTCTAGCCAGACACTGAAGTCTGAGGCTTTGATGTCAAGAGGATGAACTTTGGGTCACCACTGTTTACAGTCAATTCTGGCTACTGAGATGACCTGAAACTAGAAGTGCCTAAGAGCACATATGCGGCATCATCTCTATGCCATTGGCTTCTTTTTTTGGGGGGGGGGGGTGGAGTCTTGCACTGTCGCCTGGGCTGGAGCTCAATGGCGTGATCCCGGCTCACTGCAACCTCCACCTCCTGGGTTCAGGCGATTCTCCTGCCTCAGCCTCCCGAATAGCTGGGATTGCAGGTGCCCACCACCACACCTGGCTAATTTTTTGTATTTTTAGTAGAAATGGGCATTTCACTATGTTGGCCAGTCTGGTCTTGAACTCCTGACCTTGTGATCCACCCACCTCAGCTTTCCAAAGTGCTGGGATTACAGGCATGAGCCACCATGCCCAGGCATGGATTCCAATAAATTAAAACTTTCTAACTTTTCCTAATAGAATCTGTCCAGGGCATATAGCAGGGGTAGATGGGTTATCCAGGTAGCCCATCTTCAGAGGACTTGGGCAGTTCTTTAGGCCTCATGTTCCATTTTAAGGAAAAACCAAGAGTAAAAATCTTTTGATCCTGGTCCTTGGCAAACCTGAGGACTCTCATGGCACACAGAACGCATCGTTCTGCTAATAAGATAAAGGGCGGACTTGGAAATCAGGCCTGGAGCTCTGTTTCTCTCAGAGTTTGCATTTTTCTTTTCTGAACTGCTGATGGTTTAAAGATGTGGATTGTGGCCCAGGTCCCTGGCCCAGGAGGGGTTCCGTGGTGCTGTCCCAGCTCAGCTCCTGAAACGGCTGGCCCGTTTCTGGCCCCGGCCTGCCTGTGTCCTACCTGCTACAGCATCTGACTCGGTAGGCCCCACTTCTCCTTGGCCGTGCGTCGGCTGATATTAAACAGGCAGCACCTATCTGGTGATAATCCTCCCCTATCACTCTTTCCTTCCCGCTAAAATGGAAAGAATGACTCAGATCAGGGCAGCTTAAGCAAACAACAGTTCACGCGCAGCTGGGCACAGCCTCCAGATCTAATCCGCAGATCTCATCTAGGACGGTGCTGGGGATACCTGTGGAGCCCAGGGCTCAGTGGCCTTTGGAAGAGGCTGCTGAGTGACAGGCTCCAAAAGGCCCCGCTCCCTCCTGAGACACGCCACCTGGGCCTTGGTGACACAGGAGGGCAGGGAGGACACAGGGGTCATCAGACCTCACACTCCTCCTCCTCTCTCTGTCAGTGCCTACTGCAGGAATGAAGACATCAAAGAAAAAGAAAGCACAGCCGTCCCTCAGAGGAACCAAAACCCCACCTTACTTGGCAACTCGGCACTCTCGGAAGGCCTGGACTCTTATGTCAGGCATGTCCCCAAGCCGCTGGACAGAATCAAATGCCCATGACTCAAAGGCTACTTTTTAAACTTTATTTATTTATTTTTAGAGACAGAGTATCACTCTGTCGCTTAGGCTGGAGCGCAGTGGCACGAGCTCGGCTTACTGTAATGTCTGCCTCCAGGGTTCAAGAAACCTGCTCCAGCCTCCCAAGTAGCTGGGATCACAGGCATGCACCACCATACCCGGCTAATTTTGTATTTTTAGTACAGATGGGGGTTTCACCATGTTGGCCAGGCTGGTCTCGAACTCCTGACCTTGTGATCTACCCAGCTTGGCCTCCCACAGTGCTGGGATTACAGGCAGAAGCTACCACACCTGGCCTCAAAAGCTATTTTAAAGGCCTAACTACCACTGCCTAGCTGCAGGGTCTCTAAGCCTGCTTCTCACCTGTAAAATGGGATGATGCCTCCTGCCTTAGACAGAGGCCATCGGGATAAACAAGGTTTGAACTCACTTAGGGTCAGGTCAGAAAAAGAAAAGTCCCAGAAAGTCCTACTCTTCCCCTGCAGAGAAAAGTCTCCAGCAAACCCCTCCTTTGTACATCTCATGTCAATTTCTACCTTAACTGACATTTCAGTTACCAGGCTCCAGACAGACCTTGAAGAGGGCCAGGACCACAGAGCCCACCTGGAACCCAGTAGCCCCTCCCCTCCAGGCCTGGAGCCCAGTCGCCCCTCCACTCCTGGACCCCCAACCCTCCCAGCTGCTCTGCAAAGGACCACAGGGTGCCTGCCCCCTACTCTCCAGGGGATGGAAGCCTATCAGGGAACAAGAAGGGCATCAGCTCCCATTAAGACCCCTGACATACCTTTAGGCCCACGCTGCCCTCGGACTACAGGCCCTCCCCAGAGCCTGCAAATCCTGCTCAAAGGCCAGGCAGCTGTTTGCAATCGCCTGGCCTGGGCTGCAGGGAGGGGAGGCGGCGGGAGCCTGTGCACACGGAGGGGCCCAGGGCGTGCAAGGACAGGCCTGGCAGGGGCGGGGGGAACCAAGGGCCCAGCTTGGGCTGCCCCTCCCAAGGCTGTCCCAGCAGCACTGGAGAACCGGGCGGCCAGAAAATGAAGCGAAGAGGGAGGGGGGTGTCCGCACTTCAGAGCTGCTTTCCTTTATCACCAGTGAGCAGGGAGATTCTCGGGGGAACCATGAAACCCACAGGCTTCAGAGGCCGGGTTCCAGCACCTCCCAGCATCGGTGCCACCTGCCCGCAAAGGGGTGAGCTGCCCACCGTCACGGGTGCAGGGTGGACATCAGTTCTCAGAACTGACCCTAGGCAGAAAGCCCCTGCATTAGAAAGCCTGGGACCCCTTCCAGCCCACTGAGGCTGAGAAAAGACCCAGTTTTGAACACCATCCCCTGACAGTGGCAAGAGACGGGGAGGGCTGCTTTCCCCAGCAACGGGACTCCGAGTGCAGCCCACCCCAGCAGGCAGCATCTCCGTGATGGGGCCATGCCTTGGTGACAAAGCTCATCCAGAGGCCGGGACTCCCACTTCTCACCAGGCTGTGACTCCAGGAAGCAGCATCCTCTAAGTCTGAGCTTATTCATCTGCAAAATGGCCCCAAGGCCAGAAGCCAGGCCACTGACACTGCCCCCTCCCCAGAAGAGTCCCCTACAGGAATCCAGAATATCCTGCTCCCACCCCTGCCCTTCCCCATCAGGCCCGCCACTCTGGGCAAAGGAAACTCATCTGGAGAACCCCCTGGGAACTGAATACAGAGGAATGCTCCAGAGCCATCACCCTCCATATTATCTATAAACTACACACCCTCCCCGCCTCCCATATTATCTATAAACGACACCTCCTGCCCCACACCCATATTATCTATAAACTACACCCCTGCCCCGCCTCCATATTACCTATAAACTACACCCTCTGCCCCACCTCCCATATTATCTATAAACTACACCCCTGCCCCACACTCATATTATCTATAAACTACACCCCTGCCCCACACGCGTATTATCTATAAACTACACCCTCTGTCCCACCTCCCATATTATCTATAAACTACACCACACCCCACACCCGTATTATCTATAAACTACACCCCTGCCCCACCTCCCGTATTATCTATAAACTACACCCCTGCCCAACTCCCATATTATCTATAAACTACACCCCTGCCCCACCTCCCATATTATCTATAAACTACACCCATGCCCTGCCTCCCATATTATCTATAAACTACACCCCTTCCCGCCTCCCATATTATCTATAATACACCCCTGCACCACCCTCATATTGTCTATAAACTACACCCCACCCCACCCCCATATTATCTATAAACTACACACCTCCCTACACCCATATTGTCTATAAACTACACCCCTGCCCCACACCCATATTATCCATGAACGACACCTCCTGCCCCACACCCATATTATCTATAAACTACACACCCTGCCCCGCCTTCCATATTATCTATAAATTACACCCCATCCCAACTCTGTATTATCTATAAACTACACCCCTCCCCACCCCATATTATCTATAAACTACACCCTCTGTCCCGCATCCCATATTATCCATAAACTACACCGCTGCCCCACCTCCCACATTATGCATAAACTACACCCCTGCCCCACCTCCCATATTATCTATAAAGTACACCCCTGCCCCACCTCCATATTATCTATAAACTACACCCTCTGCCCCACCTCCCATATTATCTATAAACTACACCCCACCCCACACCCATATTATCTATAAACTGCACCCCTGCCCCACCTTCCATATTATCTATAAACTACATCCCTCCCCACCCCCATATTGTCTATAACTATACCCCTGCCCCGACTCCCATATTATCTATAAACTATACCCCTGTCCCACACCCATATTATATATAAACTACACACCTGCCCCACCTCCCATATTATCTATAAACTACATCCCTCCCTACCCCCATATTGTCTATAAACTACACCCCTGCCCCAACTCCCGTATTATCTATAAACTACACCCCTGCCCTGCCTCACATATGATCTATAAACTAGACCCCTGCCCTGACTCCCATATTATCTATAAACTACACCCCTGCCCCACCTCCATATTATCAATAAACTACACCCCTGCCCCGACTCCCATATTATCTATAAACTACACCCCTCCCCACCCCCATATTATCTATAAACTACACCACTGCCCCACCCCCATATTGTCTATAAATTACACCCCTGCCCCACCTCCATATTATCTATAAACTACACCCCTCCCCACCCCCATATTATCTATAATACACCCCTGCCCGACCCTCATATTGTCTATAAACTATACCCGACCACACCCCCATATTATCTATAAACTACACACCTCCCTACCCCCATATTATCTATAAACTACTCCCCTCCCCACCCCATATTATCTATAAACTACACCCCTGCCCCACACCCATATTATCTATAAATGACACCTCCTGCCCCACACCCATATTATCTATAAACTACACCCCCTGTCCCGCCTCCCATATTATCTATAAACTACACCCCCATCCCAACTCTGTATTATCTCTAAACTACACCCCTGCCCACCCCATATTATCTATTAACTACACCCCTCCCCACCCCATATTATCTATAAACGACACCCCTGCTCCACCTCCCATATTATCTATAAACTACACCACTGTCCCACACCCATATTATCTATAAACTACACCCCACCCCACACCCGTATTATCTATAAACTACACCCTCTGCCCCACCTCCCATATTATCTATAAACTACACCCCTGTCCCACACCCATATTATCTATAAACTACACCCCTTCCACACACCCATATTATCTATAAACTACACCCCTGCCCCACCTCCATATTATCTATAAACTACATCCCTCCCCACCCCCATATTGTCTATAAACTACACCCCTGCCCCGACTCCCGTATTATCAATAAACTACACCGCTGCCCCACCTCCCGTATTATCTATAAACTACACCCCTGCCCCGCCTCCATATTATCTATAAACTACACCCCTGCCCCGACTCCATATTATCTATAAACTACACCCCTGCCCCGCCTCCATATTATCTATAAACTACACCCCTGCCCCGACTCCCATATTATCTATAAACTACACCCCTGCCCCGCCTCCATATTATCTATAAACTACACCCCTGCCCCACCTCCCATATTATCTATAAACTACACCCCTGCCCCGCCTCCATATTATCTATAAACTACACCCCTGCCCCGACTCCCATATTATCTATAAACTACACCCCTGCCCCACACCCATATTATCTGTAAGCTACACCCCCTGCTCCACGGATTGCACCCTCAGGGCCCTTTGGCCAGCTGTCAGCATGCTCTGAGGTACCCGGCTGGCCCTGAACCTGAGAGCAGCAGCTCCAGTCCTTCTTTCAGACTCTGTAGAAGCCACAGTTACCACCTCCTGACCTCCGCCATTAGCAGCAACAGCCATGTAAAATAACAGCCATCTCTAATAAGAATTACATGACACCAACTCTGACCATCCCAACCAAAGCGTTGTTATCAGCACCACAATTGCACCTGCTGCTCGCACTGCTCGGGGCTGTGTCCTGCACGCCGGGCGCACCTGGGGCTTTGGGTTCACACTGGTATCACTTCCTTAGATCCTCACAGCCGCCGGTCCAGGTAGGTGGTGCTATTGTCTCCGATACGCAGATAAGCTGCTCAGATCAGAGGTTAAGTAGCATGTTGGAGGTCGCACAGCCAGGAGTTCAAACCCGCTCTTTTGGCCTCCAAAGCCCCCGATCCCTGAGCATCGCTGCTTCCCTCCTCAGCACGAGCTCTCTCTGCAAAGGTCCCAGTGGTGTCTGTGAGCTAGTGATGGGCACAGACCCTGCAAAAGGGCAGAGAGGGCTGGAGGGAGGCACAGGCCCTGCCCTCCCCTGCTCAATGTTTCCCAAACTGGTCACTGCCACTGCATTTGGGGGGCAGGACCAGGAGTTTGTGTCAAAGCCACAGGCTCCAGGCTCCACTGCAGACCCTCGGAATCTGAATCTGCAAGGTAGGGCCCCGGGGCTCCTACCCCTGCCCACTGTGGGGGACCCAGGCTCCATGCTCTGTCTCTCATCCCCCCAGAGCCCTACCCTGCAGGAAGGACCTGCCCATTCTCCTCCTTTGCTCCCAGTCAATCCCAGAAGCAACTCCAGCCCAGGGTTACAGACCCAGAGAACTCCAACCCTCGGCAAAATGGCAGTGTAGCTGCTGTACCAGGCCTCTGTGACAGGGCATTCTCGGAGGGCAGGGCAGGGTGGGGGACTCTGCTGCAGGTACCAGGGGCTCCAACAAGCTCGTGCCAGAGTGACCATAGGACAGCCTGGTGGGCACAGCATCCCCCAGCACCCTCTGGGTCCTCACCCACAGCCTTCTGGCTGAGTCCAGCCTGGCCAGGCATTCCTGTCTCCTGTGGCACCTCTGAAAGCCCAGCTCAGTTCCGTGGGCTGAGCAGCCTCCTGCAAGTCACCTCACGGGGCCACCTTTGATCTCTGAATGTCACGCCTGGGACACACGGTAATTAATGGTAATGGCCATAGCCAGCCGTGGTGGCCCTCACGGTTTACAGGTGTCAATTCTGGTTCCTCTCAGCGTGCCTCTGAAACAGGTATTACTTTCATGCCCACTTGACAGATGAAGAAACTGAGGCACGAGAAGGTGCTGGAAGTGCTTTGGTGGCACAGAGCTCAGGCATGGGAGGACGCCACGCAGCCCAGCTGAGGGGCTGAGGGTGTGGGACACAGTGGCCCTCCGTCCTCCCAGGTCGGGGCCTCTAAGGGGCTCTGGGCTTCTCTCCGTTCCACCTCTGCCTCCCTGGGGTGGGGACCCGCCCTGCCTCCCACATTGATGCAAAAAACAGATCCGACAGATGCCAGCCCTAGAGACCCCAGCCCTACAGACTCCCCGCCCTTCACACCCCAGCCCTCTACGCTCCTAGCCCTACAGACCTCCAGCCTGAGAGACCCCTGACCTGCAGACCCCCCAACCCCAAGCCCCCTGCCTAAGAAACCCCCAGGCCTGTGGACCACCATCCTATAGAACCCGGCCAACAGACCCCCAGCCCTATGAACCCTCAGTCCTACAAAACCCTGGCTCTGTAGAGCCTGGCCCTATGGGCCTTGCACAGTAGGGATGGTGGGGAGGTCTGGGTGAGGGGGAGCCCTTGGGAGACGCACAGACAGGACTCGGCCAGCAAGCTGAGGTAAGTTTGGAGGAGGGGCCTCCTCTTTCGGAGACCGAAATGGTGACCACAGAAAGAAGCTGATGTCAGTAGCTTCGAAATCGCCGGGTGCAGGGGTGTGAGCCGGCGTCTGGCTGGAACGGGGCTGGCTGTGGGCTGGTCCCTGCGGCCCCGGGCGGAACAGGCCTTGGCTGTGCTGTGCCTGAGCCTTCCCGTGAGAAGGACATCAGCCACAGCAGACCCTCACGGCCCAACCCACGGGAAACCCCTTCTCTGAAGGGTCACCTGCCCCCTAAGACCTGCCAGCTAGTGAGGTGCTCTCTTTGGAGATGAGCAAGCGCCCCCACCAGGTGTGCAGGGGAAGAGCACCGTGACCCCTTTTTGATGCGGAGGCTACCCATAAAGTGAGGGGTTCCTGAGGGGGGCAGGGAAACAGCTACAGCCTCCTCACTTCCCTCCAGCGCTGCTTCTCCCCACCCCACGACCCCCATTCACGCTGACACCCAAGAGCCTGGGCTCGAGGACACAGAAAGACTCATGGTTTGAGGCGTGGTGCCAGACACCCCAACACCAGCGTGGGCCGGGAACTTACCTTGTTAGAAATACAATTTCCCAGGCCCACCCCAGGCCTCCTGAGCCGGAAACGGTCTGTGCCTTAAGAGAGGCCTCTAGGGGGATTCTGGACCTCTGGTCTACAGCAGGAAGAGAAACCCTGGACTCGTCCTAAGAAGACGCCCTCCCTCCAGTCTCACAGATGAACCCTGGAGGGGCCACAGACTCTCAGCTTTGCTTCTTCTATCCACGATTCCTGCAGCCTCCAGGCTGGGTCAGTCTGTTTGGTGGGGGCTGTCCCGTGCACCGTGGGGTGCAGAGTGGCATCCCCAGACTGCCCCCACAACAGGCCAACAGCCCTACCCGCACCCCCAGGTGGGACAATCAGAAGACATCTCCAGACATTGCCACATGTCCCCAAACGGTCCGGGCTGAGAACCCATGCTGTCCACCTGTTTCAGGGGCAGGAGGATGACCCCGGCGTTCCTGGCGGGACAGCTGCTCCCCGCCCGCCCCCCTGGGGATGGCTCCACCTCGGGCATCTCCTTGCCCCACCTAGCAGAGCCTTACACGGGCTCTTCCTGATGTCACCAGCTCACTGTCACCACCACACGGGCCCAAGGACGCTCTGTGCGTTCTCAACCTTCAGCTGAGACAGCTCCACTGCTCACGCAGTACGTGTTGACCTAAACCACCGTTATTGAGACAATGACCCTAAATAGCATGAATAATAATTACCTAGGAAGCTATTACAATTGCAGTCAGAAATCTCGTTCCCTGCTCTTCCATCAAGAGCGCCTGCACCCCACCTCAGCCACGTGAACATGCTGCAGCTGAAGGGGCTGAAAAGAGGCAGGGCCACTTCCTCCTGCTCTTCCTAAGGCCTCTGGGAGTCAGCAGCCCTCCTTAGGAAGACGGAATGAGAACGTCCACAGGATCGTGGACACAGGACACTTTCTCCTCGCTCTCCTTTCCCCAGGGGAAGAGCAGAGAAACGGCGCGGGAAGAAGATTTCAGATCATCCCCAAAGAAAGGAAACCAAACGGGAAATCGAGGGAACAAAGAGCAGCCAAGACAGATCCTGGGGACCTCCCTGACGACACAGCTCTGGGAAGGCAGAGGACCTGAGAAAAGGCCCGTCAGGGGTCCCTCTGCACCCGCCCACCATCGGGCGGCTCTCCCCACACACAGGCTTGCCTGTCACCCTCACAACAGGCCCCAGTGACTGATCTAAGCATGTGCAGAGGATGCAGACGGCTGGGCCACTGTCCCGCAGAAGAGACGAAACCACAGCTGGAAAACATGAGACCACCTCTCTCTCCAAGTGTACACGTTTATTTTTACTTTTTTGAGACGGAGCTCACTCTGTCACCCAGGCTAGAGTGTAGTGGCACAAACACAGCTCACTGTAGCTTCAGCCTCCCTGGCTCAAGCGATCCTCCCACCTCAGTCTCTCAAGTAGGTGGGACCACAGGCACACACCACCACCGCACCTGGCTACTTGTTTTTGAAATATGTGTAGAGGCGGGGTCTCCCTATGTTGCCCAGGTTTGATGTGCAATTTTTTTTTTTCGAGACGGAGTCTCACCCTGTTGCCCAGGCTGGAGTGCAATGCTGTGATCTCAGCTCACCACAACCTCCACCTCCCAGGTTCAAATGATTCTCCTGCCTTGGCCTCCAGAGTAGCTGGGATTACAGGCGCCCGCCACCATGCCCAGCTACTTTTTGTATTTTTAGTAAAGACAGGGTTTCACCATGTTAGCCAGACTGGTCTCAAACTCCTGACCTTGTGAAAAGTGCTGGGATTACAGGCGTGAGCCACATGCCCAGCCTTAATGTGCATTTTTATGCATCTGAAAGAAAGAAGGAGAAACTGAGGCAGAAGCTCCATGTACGCACTGTTGCCTGGGGTCATGGCTACACTTCTTCAGCCGCCGTGGGGGCTGGACCCCAGCAGACAAGCAGGAAGGAGCAGATCATGCTGCCCTCACCTGGCCTTGAGAATGGACGGAGGGATTTTTCGTCTGTGCATGTGACTGTACTGACCTGCACCAAAATGCAGGCCATGCGACCACCAGGAGGTGGGGGGTGGTTTTCATTCCTTTGTGCCAGCTGGACTCGAAGAGCTAGACTGGCACATCTGCAGAATGCACCAATCCCACCTGGCATGGAGGGCAGGCCTGGGGATCACAGGTGCTGCCAGGCGCACCCTCAGAGCATGGTCCGGTGTGAATATGAAAATACGAACAGGAGCCAGAGGACAAACACACATGGGAACGTGCCCTCTGCATCCACCACTGGGAGCCCCCCTTCAGACACGTGAGGGGCGCACCTCAAAAGGCTGGCCTTAGAGAAGCAGGCTGGCCTCTGCTTGGCCACCGCCCCACGGGGTGGCAGGTGCCTCCCTCGACTGGCTGTGGCCACACCCTACTCCCACTTCTACCGCACCTGACTCTGTAAAACCACCTGTTCAGACGGCTAACTCCCCCACTGTAGCAGCGGAAGACCCAGTCGGGCACAGACGCTCACCTATCGCTCACCTGTGCCCCACACAGGTCCAGCTCGTGTCAGGGTCCAGAAATGCTGCCAAGCAAACCTGCTGGAACCCAATGTCTTCACAGAGGGGCCTCACCTGTTCCTTCTGTACCCCCACACAGGAACGAGTGCTGGTCCCCAGAGGTCGCTTCTCCAGCTTACAACGCTCATGTGTTCTCATTGGGAGATCACCGTTTTCCCAACGCAAATGTCAGAGTTTTTCAAATTGCACCTGCTACATACACACATTTTAATGTCATTTATTAAAAAATAAAGAGGCCCCCAGAAACCCTATTGCCGAGGTCCTGGCAAGGAAGAAAAGGATGGAAGAGTAAATTTCCCCACAAGAACACAGGTCTAGGAAACAGAAAATAAAAGAATCTTCCATTTCAAGGACAGAGACATCTCCGCAAGCAGGCTGAGCCCATGTCCCCAGAGCTCTGTGTAATTAAATTTTGAGAAAAGTGGGTCAGGCTGTGGCTCCACTTCTTAGGTCTGAGTCACCAAAGGATGGTGACATTTATTGCTAATACAGGGTTATTACCTAGTTTAAGATTCCTCCAGAAAAACTCCTCTGCTGATAGGAAGCTGAGGGTGTGACAGCTCAGATTATTGGCCTGGGCAACTCAAAGTGACCCCCACCCTCCACTGAGCATCCAACCACCGATTCATTCATTCCACCCTCTTCTCTCAGATGGCAAAGTAAGTGTCCCACCCCACCCCCCACCACCACCCCTGCAATGCCTCCTGGTGATCAGCCACCACCTGCTGTCACGTCTCGGAGACAGAACAGAGCCTGCAGCTGGGAGGTGCACAGGTGTCTCCACCTCCTGGACCTCAGTTCCTTGTAAAGAGCAAGTGGCTGCAGGAGGCAGGGGAGGGCCACACTGAGCACTGAACTTGGCCTGACCCACAACTGCCCAAGGATGCACCTTCCAGGCTCAGGCTCAGAGCCTCAGAGGCAGCGAGCAGTGAGTGATCTCCTGAACCGACCATGGGTGCCTCTTCTCCTGCTTATCCAGTGAGGGAGGCAGCAGTGTGACCCCAAACAGGACGGCAAAGGAGCACGCACAGGCCAGCGAGTAGAGAGCCCAGAACCCCCTCACAGTCTCCTGCTGCACTGGAACTCCTGGGTGGCGAGGGCAGTAACCGGGCCTTACTCTGTGCTTTATATGAGTAATGCATTAGACATCACCAACACCCTACCGTAGTTACAGCAATCACCCTCTTCTTACTGGTGGGGAAACTGAGGCACAGGGTAGTAAAATGCACCACTGGTAGACACTGGAACCAGGATAGGAATCCAGGCATCTTGTTGGCTGCCTGTCCTTTGCCAGCATGCCACCCTGGTCCTCACGCCATGTCCTGGGGGCTGCAGTCCCACCTACGAGCAGGGCTGTATTAGGGTTCTCTTAGAGGGACAGAACTAATAGGAATAGAAGTCACAGAACTCTCTCTCTCTCTCTCTCTCTAAATATATATATATATATATATATATATATATATATATATATATATAAAGGGGAGTTTATTAAGTATTAACTTCCACAATCACAGGGTCCCACAATAAGCTGTCTACAAGCTGAGGAGCAGGGAGAGCCAGTCCAAGTCCCAAACCTGAAGAATCTGAAGTCTGACGTCCAGGGACAGGAAGCGTCCAGCACGGGAGGAGGACAGAGGCTGGGAGGCCAGGCCCATCTCACCTCTGCGTGCTTCTCTGCCTGCTTCAAATCAGCTGGCAGCTGATTGGAAGGTGCCCACCTGATGAAGGGTGGGTCTGCCTTTCCAAGCCCACTGACTCAAATGTTAATCTCCTTTGGCAACACCTTCACAGACACACCCAGGATGAATACTTCGTATCCTTCAATCCAATCAAATTGACACTCAGTATCAACAAGGGCCGATGCAGGCTCCACCTCCAGGATCACACACATCCACCAGCCAGGCCTTTAAAACTGATACTCGGCACAGCACTGACACCAGACGAGTGGATCACACAAGAGAACGGAAAAAGAGGAGAAGCAGAAGCCATTATGTCACATTGCCCTCCTGGGAGCTTAAAAAGACACACGAGATCGTCGAACCCAGCTCGCCCCAGCTTGCCCTGTGGCAGAACCCACAGCCTCATGGTCAACTGGCAGCCTCCACGTGTCACCTCCTCCTCTCCCTTCCAGCCGGGGCTGGAAGGAAGGAGAGAAACGTTGCCTTGCCACGAGCTCCTCAGACACACCAGGCACTGCATGTGGAATCAGCCTGGGGCAGCCATGTGAACACATGTACGTGTGCAAGGATTCGTGTGTGCATGTGCAACAATTCGTGTGTGCGTGTGCAAGGATACGTGTGTGCGTGTGCAAGGGTTCACATGTGGGTGCACTCATACACACATACACCCACAAACACGGGCGTGCATGCAAATCACATGGAGACACACAACACACACACGTGCACATGGCCTGACACACATACATACAAATGCCCACCTGAGTACAACCCCGGAATCGGCTTCTAAAGCCTTTCACCTGCATCACGTCCCATGGCCTGGACAATGACCCCACGAGGTTCTGTGGGAAAGTGGAGGACAGAGGGCAAGGAAGTCAAGGGGGCAGCGCAGACCAGCTGAGCGGATGACAGCAGAGTCCCGGGGGGGCTTGGCAGGGCCAGACCCCCCACGGACACACCTCCCTCGCCTGTGCTTCTGGGACACCTCCATCTAAAGAGGGCTGTGGGGACACTGCTCTTTCCTCCTGCAGAAGCGCCGCAGAAGATGGAGGTGATGGTGATGCCCCCACAGAGCCAGAGCTGAGTACAGGTGAGCAGTCCGCAGAGCTTCTCACAGGCGTGGCCTCCATCAGTCTTCACAACCATGCCTCAAAGCCAGAAAGGCAGTTCTCCCCATGTGCAGGAGGGGAAGCAGAGGCGCAGTGACGTGCCCCTCCCAGCCCACCCGACGGCCCCCCAGAGGAGGGGAAACTCAGCTCCAGCCTCACACCGACCTTGCTGACCTGGGGTTCAGTAATCTGATTGCCAAGGAATGTCCCCTCCCACATCAGACCACCTGCCACCCAGCACAGGTACCCAAAATCATCACCAGAGGCCCACATCCTGAGGCACAGCTGTGGTGCTGTCTGCAGAGCTGTGCAGACCAGGCTCACGGTGTCAGCACGGCCCACTGAAGGGACACAGGAGGACTGGGGCAGAGAAAGGGTTAAGGAAGGTCCCGGGATCTGCCACTTTCCTTGTGGGCACTTGCATTCTCCTGGCAAACGGTGCTGGGGGCACCTGCCAAGCCCATGAACCAGGGGCTTTCCAGCCAAGGGAGACACCGAGGATTGCTGTGGGACACAGTATGGAATGTCCTGTCAGGAAGGATGGAAGAGGGCCAGGAAGGCCAGAGGTGAAGGAGGACCCCACTGAGGAGGTTCGTTTCTGCAATAAAAGGAAGAAGAGGAGGGAAGGCCAGTGTCACACCGCCTCCTCCAGGAAGCTCCCCCGCTCTCCCCAGCGCAGTTAAGCCTCCCAGATTGTTGGACACAGGACCCAGCACATCCCACGTGGGTCCCTGAGTAAAATTCACAGAGTCCGCCTGTCAGACTGTGAGTTCCTGGAGGGAAACGGGGGTCCCTCCCATTCGCCTCTGTCTCCCTGTGATAGGCCCGGCCCAAGTGAAAAGGCAAAAGCCTTCAGGGACCAGGCAAGTTATGCTGACGTTCGGAGAGGCCTGGGTGGCCAAGAGTGACCGGTGTGGACAGTGGCTGCAGCATCCCTCTTGAAGGCACTGGAGTAAAAAGAGAAGGGAGGGAGGGATGAAGGGAAGGAGGGAAGGGGATGGGAGGCTCGGAGGGAGGAAGGAGGGAGGGAAGGATGGAGGGCGAAGGTAGAAGAAAGGAACTTCCACGCTGTTGGCCAAACGGAATGGCTCTGCCCCCAGGACCCTGTTGGACTGGGCCCCCAGGCCGGAACTAGAGCTCAGGGCCCTGGCCCTCTGCCCGGGGAGAGCTGATAAACCCATGGGAAGGGAGAAGAGGGAACTCTGACAAGTCAAAGAGTGACCACGCCAGGTGGAGGGTGGACGCCGTCTGAGGGCCCCGGGGCAGGAAGGGAACACGTCTGCCTGGCATCCCTGCTCCCAGACTCCTCAGCCTCTGCCCCTTCTCAGGCCCAGGCGAGGATGCAGTGATGGTGCGGCTGACGCTCACCACAGGCCAGGCAAGTGCCAGCCCCTCCATTCCGATGTGTGACTGTCTCCCAAGACCGTTCCCAGAGCCATGTCACGTGACGGGGTGCTGCTCCAGATGCAGCTTCACTCAGACTCCCATGTGGGTGCCCTCGGGGAGCGTTGGGGACTCATCCCGGCCCTCCAGGGAGGCAGCTCACTGCTCTGCACAGCCCCTGCTCCACCCATCAAGGTCTATCTCCCGGGAAGTGGGACAGGGCGGTCCAGGGAGGAGGCAGGGCAGGCAGACAGGCCAGGCAGCGTGAAGGCAGGGCGGGACGGGCAGCACCAGCTGTGTTCGGCTAAGGCGTGGCAGTGGGGAGTCCAGAAATATCTGCAGGGCGGGGTGAGGAACAGGCTCTGGCCAGCCCCACAGGAGCAGCCCCGGAGTAACATCCCAGAAGAAGCTGCTGTGAGCCTGGCACTGGGAACATGCCCCTGCCTGGGGCCACGGCACTGCTGGGTGGGCACAGCCCTGGGTGGCGACCAAAACTCCAACTCCTCTGGCAAATCTGGACCAGGGCGGGGAGAGGGGCTTGGGGAATTCTTGGGGCTTCTGAGCTCCTCCCACTCACTGCTCTTTTATGAGGAGAGGGAGGGAGGGGGCAGAGGATGGAAAAGGATGTCCTTCCAGCCAACTCGATTGAGTCAGAGGAAATTTAACCATTCGATATCCGTCAAGTCTCACAAAACTTGGCCGACTCTCCCCACAAATTATTGCAAAAAGCAGTCACGTGACTGGAGTCAACCAATGGCGTGTAGAGGAGATGACCTCAATTTCCAAATATTGGGGTCATGTTTCATTTCCCATACTCTCCTTCCCCGTTACACTGTTCAGCAGCCCCACATGCAATCTGACTTTTCATTCCTTCACACACTTGGCCAAAAGAAGGCAGGCAAAAGAGCCGTGTTCAGAAAACCCTTGGGAAACATCTGGCAGAGCCGAAGATGGAGAAGAGAGCAGGCACTTGCCGGTGACTCCCGGCCGCGCCTGCATCTCCAGCGGACAGCCACCCCCTCTGGCCACGCTCAGAGGATGCCTTCCAAATAGGTCCCACCCTGGGAGGTGGAGAGACATTGGCAAAACCCGCCAAGAAAAGTGGCCTCTTCACATGCTTCTAAAAGTCTGTTTTGACAAAAGCGAAATGTCCAACTTTACAGCCGGCAGCTCTGGGCCATCGTCACACTCCCACTTCCAAGGAGGTGCACTTCGGTTATCCAGGGCAGAGAGGGAATGACATCGTGGAGGCAGGAGGCACAGAGGGAAATGGATCCGCAAGCCCGGTCCAGTGCATGGTCCCCAGCCAGTGCCCAGCCCCAGCTGCCTAGGGTGACAACTTCCCCCAAGGACTCCCTCCCGAGTTTCTGGGGAAAGCCCCCAGAGGCGCTGAGACAGGGTCCATGCCCCGGCAATGGCATAATCCCTGACCACACCTTCCTTCTCCTCTCCATCTTTCTGGGGACCCCTGTTGTCCCCCACCTTCAAATGACCCCTGGAGAAACACAAGCCCAGTGAGCCCAGGGTCAGGAGAGAGTTGGTGGCGTCCCAGGGATGAGATCCCAGGTCCTGGGAGCCAAGCCAGGCTCCTGGCTCCTCCCCCAGAGCCACAGGACAGCCCCCACACCCTGACTCCAGCTCAGCCAGTTAGCCCAACAAGCACTCATCGTGCCAGGAGAAAGGAAAAGAGTATTTTAATTGACAAGCGGAACGCGGACAATCATTCTTCCCACTCCTCTTCCAGTCGTGAAGCAGAGAGAAGCACTCTCGCTGGCAGGCAGCGGGCTGGTCCAGCCTCCGCTGAGCCCAATGTCCCATGGCTCTGCCCGCCACTTCTGACCTGGCGGCGCACAGCTCTGAGCCTCCATCTCCCCACTTGTCAATAAGAATTCAAGGGACCTTCCGAGCTGGGGACTCCAATGTTGAGGGTCTGTGAAAGCCCACCCCACCATTAACTACCAAGAGTGATAGATACCTCGAAAAAGTCCCCTGTCAGGAAGCTGCGCCAGGGAGAGTTGAACCCTGGAGAACCCAGGCAGCGACGCAGACAGCCCCCGCCTAGCAGCCCCCTCCCCGGGAAGCAGGGCTCCTTCTAAGGGCTGACCCTTGGCAGAAGAAATCCCACATCTGCATATCATCGCAACCACCCAGAGCCCCGCCTGCAAGCCCATCTCTGGCTTTGCTCCAGGCTTCCCATCTCTCAGCAGCGAACCCAGGAAAAACTGCCTTCCAGGGATCAAGCAGTTTGGGGGTGGGATTAGGAGCAGGGCTGTCTACCACCCGCAGGGCTCCCCAGCGCCCCCAACACTTAGGTGACCAAGGCTGCAGGAACCGCTGTCCCTCGGGGAAGCCGGGCGCCGGCCCAGCCTCGAGCGAGCGTGCCTGGGGGAAGTTCAGTGCTGGGGGCCCGGCTTCCGGGAATCCCCCCACCCCCAGGAGGCCCGGGATTTGAAGGGCTGTGACTCTAGGGGGCGGCCCTGCCCGGTTTTGAGCAGAGGAAGTTCTGCTGCAGGGCTGTGTGGGCCCAAGCTGCGCTTTCCTGGGATGTGGGACAGAGAAGGAAGGTTTCGGGACAAAAGTTTGCCCGCCTCGTGGACAACCCCTCCTGCGGATCCGGCTCTAGGCCCTTCCTCCGGCTCGCGCGACAGCCCCACCCGGCCCGCGCGCTTGGGGAGGGGGCGGCGGCGCGCCCGCGGGCATTGTATCTGCGTGTCGTCATCTCGGGGGGGGCCCCCAGCAAATGGCATTCGTGCATTCCACAGGCCAAGGAAGAAAAGTTCTGCGGGCGAAGGCGCCCGGGGATGACAGCGGCGCCCGGGCCGAGCGCGCCCCATCCCCATCTCGCAGCCCCGCGCCCCGGGGCGCCCTTACCTGCGCGGCTCGGAGGCGGCGCCCACAGCAGCAGCAGCAGCAGCAGCGGAGCGGGCAGCAAAGGGGCGCCCGGGCGGAGCGAGCTGCGCGCTTTCCAGCGGGTATGGACGTCCATGCCGGCGGGGCGCGGGCCGGGGCGCACAGGGGCGCTCGGTGGCGCACGGGGACGCACAGGGGCGCGGGGCACGGCCCGGGCAGCGCGCTCAGCGGGGACCGCACCACTTAGGAGGTCATGGGGACCTCGGCACCCCCCGTTCTTCTTTGTGGCGGCGGCTGTTCTGGAAGGGGCGGCTGGCGCGCTCGCCCACGGGCGGGAGGGCTCGACTTTGGCCCGCGGGGCGGCCGGGACCCCGCTCGGCTCGCTCGCCCTCGCCTCCTCCTCCTCCTCCAACTCCTTCTCGCCTCCTCCTCGCCGCCGCCGCCCCGCGACCCGCTCCCCGTGGGCGCTCCGCTCGAGTGAGGTCCTGCGCCAGCCGCGGGGACGGAGAGTGCGGAGCTCGCCTTGGGCGCCGAGCACTTTTTTCCCCCGGTTCCTCCCTCCCTCTCTCCTGGAAGGCAGCCGCAGAGGCTGTCGATCCCCCACGCCCGCAGCAAATCAGAGCCCGGCGCTGGGCTCGGCGAGGCCAGCCTCCGCCTCCCACTGGGCGCCGCGGGCGAGGGGGTGGGGACAACGGGCGAGTCGCGACGGGGAAGGGGCTGGCCCGGGGCGGAGCCGACTTGAGGCGGGCGCGGCCCCCTCTTCTTTCTCTGAGAGCCGGTAGGCGGGCGGGCCTGGGGCGGCCTCCGAGCCCAGGGGCCCACCCAGGTCCCCCACTCTTCCCACCCCGGGTGCCCGCACCTGGCGGAGCTCCAAGAACCGGTGCAGAGGGGCCCCGAAGTTTGATCACTTCGGGTTAAAAAGAAAGTCGCAGCTCACCCCGCCTAACTTTTTCTTCAACGTGGGGAGTTCAGAGCTCCTCTTCTGGGTGGAGACTAAACTTCCCATCCCCAGCCAGATCAGGGCGCCCAAGACTGTGGCCTACGTGTCAACCCAGACCGAGGACCTGCCTCCTAACTGCAGACTGGCCTGGGACCGAGGTGGGGTCTGACTTCCCAAGGGCTCGCGGTGTGCTTGGATGGGAACATCTGGATTATTAATCAGGCCGGGTTGGGCTCTGCAGCCCCCAGGCCCCCACCCCTCACGCCTGCCCACTCCCTGGTGGCCCCTCTGCAATAAAAAGGAAACCAAAGAAGACATCCCCTTGGGAGTGACAGCTGGCACAGGGAGAAGGAAGAGCTGGGGCCCTGATTCTCCTGCCTGGCTTCTTTAAGCCCCTCAGGGGTCTCCTCCAGCCAGAGGCCCACCAGTCTCTCTGGGTGGTGGGTGGGTGTCTGTCCCTCCAGCTTCCCCAGGACTGGCCTCCCTGCACAGCCCCCTGAAGCCTGACCCACGCCCCCAATGGCTGCGGGACTCATTTTTTAAAAGGAAGGAATCAAAGTGAATTAAGAAGGCTTTGCAAACCCTGGGCCATCCCCATCCCCTTGGAACAATTTAGCCAGGGATGCCAGAAGGGGCTGGGACTCCCTGCTCCAGTTACAGCTCCAGACTGGGCGTGAAATTCCCCAAATGCTCTTTAATTCCCAACATTCTGGAAACAGGAGGTGAGAGAGGCCTCCAAGGTTAGGTTTGCCGGAATGGCCATGGCAGGCTCGGGAGCCGGGTGACGGGTTGCTGTTGCTAACTTGGTGATGAGGCTTACAGTCTCCATATCTGCCACATATACTCGCATAGGTATCAAATATTTCACAGGAAAAAAATGAGACATTCTGCACACACAGACTGGGCAGGTGCTTGAGATACATTCAGTAAAGCAAATGTTAGTTCTGATCTATTTCCTTGCTACTTCGTTTTTTATACACTTTAAGTTCTGGGATACATGTGCAGAACATGCAGGTTTGTTTACATAGGTACACACGTACGACGGTGGTTTGCTGCACCCATCAACCTGTCATCTACATTAGATATTTCTCCTAATGCTATCCCTCCCCTACCCACCCCACCCCCCGAGAGGCCCCAGAGTGTGATGTTCCCTCCCTGTGTCCATGTGTTCTCATTGTCCAGCTCCCACTTACGGGTGAGAATATGCGGTGTTTGGTTTTCTGTTCTTGTCTTAGGTGTTTTTTTTTTAAACAAATTGTGTTAGTTTTGCTTGTTTGTTTACAACTTGTATAAGCATATGTGATGAGGGGAACTGTGTGTGAGTTGTGCACATGAGTGTGCGTACATGTGTGTATGTGTGTGTGTGTGTCTGTGTGTTGGTTAACCTGCACCCACTGGGCCTTTACTTCCTTGTGCCCTTCAATGAATGAGAAATTCCACCCAGCCCCGCCCTCCCCGCCCGCCCCAGCCGTGCTTGGTCACTGGAGTGCCCCCGGCCCCACCAGCAAGAAGGCCAGCTTCCCCTACCAGACCAGGGGTGCCGACCCAGGCCATGACCTGGTTATCTGAAGAGAGTGCAGGCTTTCTGGTCCAGCTTGGGGGATGTTATCTCTTTCTCCAAGCACAAGTCGGGCTCCTTTCTGATAGCCTCATGTCCACATCCGTGCCCAGCAGCAAGCCCTCCTGCCACTCAGAGCCAGCATCTAAACTTTGGCCTGAATTAATATAACTGGTACTTTGAGCTTTAATACTCAAGTGACCACCCCAAGGTCCCCCAAAAGTTGACTTCTCAGCAACAGTAAGCTGGCTCAGGCTCGCGGCGCAGCAGCCATGACAGATGCATTTAACCTCTCTCGGAGAGCACGTGGTATGGCGGCTTGGAAAGTGACAAGAGTTTCCAACCTCACCTGAGCCTTGAGTTGGGTGGAGAGCCCAGCGTCTATCCCACCAGGAAACAGAAGTCCCCAAGCTTGGCGGCTTGATGTCTCAGCCCCAGACTACGGGAGAAGGACCTGGCGGTAGTCATCAAGATTCGAACTCTGGTGCCAACTAAGAGTATCAGCCACATCTTAAGGCCTTCGTTGTGCTTGGCCTGGTGCCTCACACTCTTCACCCACACGGGCATCAGTCCTCGTGTACCCATAGGGAATAGGGGCATGTCTTCGGTCCCCGGATGAGGAAATCAGGGGCCAGAGAGGGTAGGCGACTTACCCAGGGCACCAGCTCATCCATGACACAGTCCAGATTTGAACCCAGGTCTCCGGCGCTTGGAGCGCAATGTACACTACCTGCCTCCCCGTGGCATCTGGACCACACGCCTGCCGCCAGGACAACACTGCCCAGATTCAGACAACAGTGACTAGTGCAGATTGTCCCAAACGTCACCATCTTCCATGCCCACCCACAACTGACCGAGCGAGCGTCCTTGGAGAATTGTTCATTGCACGCTCACTTCTTGCCAACCCAGGTGCGCAGGTCACAGGCCCAGAGCAAGGCGCCTGGGTCCCTTCCACGCTGACCTGCAGTGCAGCAGTGACTCCCGCCCCCATGCGGAGGAGCCACCTTGCTTTCCATGTGTGTCTTCCTCGTCCTCTATCCGTCATTTCCCATCTAGCCCTCCCTGGATGCCTGCTCCTGCTCAGGGCACTTGTTGCTTAAGTCTAACCAGGTCCCGTGCCCTGTGCACCCCTGGCCCACCGGGAGTGCCAATGCCCATCCCAGCATGTTTCCCACGCTGCCCAGAAGAGCGTGGGAGAGGCCAGGTGCCCTGCACCTGACGCCTGGAGTCCGACGGCCCAACTTCTCCTTCCGAAGCTGTGTTGCTTCTCACTTATTTTTCTGGTGGCAGAGCTGTGGTCCGGGCAGAGCAGCCACGGCAAGCATCAAGTGTTGCCCTCATGTGGACCTGATGGTTCATCACCGGTTCTGAGGGACCACACCAGCCTCCCAGAGGCATGCCTGGCTGGAAAATGGCCAGCTGCTTCCCAAGACAAAGACCTCAAGGGGCAGCCAGATTCTCCCTTCTTGTCCTTCCCCTAGTTCCGTGGAGGAGGTGGAGGAACAGGTCCTCATGGGGCGCCTGGAGGCAGATGTCTGCTTGCCATCTAAGCATTCATAGTCCACAGGGTGCTGAAGTGGACTCAGGAGGGCCTGGCAGAGAGGCTGGAGCTGCCTCACTCTGTCCCATGTAGGGGAGGAGTTCCCTCTAGCTGCCCAAGGAGAATGCCCTGAACCTACATCTGGGCACCTGGGGCTGCTGCTGTATCCTTCAGCTGATGTCCTGGGACCAGGCCAACTGCAGAGTCACACAGACTTCCGTTGGAATCCCAGCAGCACCAGTCATGAGCCACACGACCCAGAGCTGGAGGGTTCTGTCTCTGAGCCTCAGTTTGCTATCTGTGAATTGGAGGTGAAGAAACTGACCTCTGGCGGGGGGTCCCTGTGAAGCTCAGATGAGAAGATAGGTCAGGGAGGCCGGGCCAGGTGCTGTGAGCTGGGAGTCCCTGCAGTCCCTTCCCTTCCTGCTCCCTGCCGCTGGGTACTCATCCTCCCCAGCCTCTTCCAAGCCCCCCGCCCCGTCCAGCGCTCCAGCTGCTTACCTGCATCACCTCATTCAATGGAGCAACAACCCTTTGAGGTAGGAGGAAACGGAGGCTCGGAGAGGTGAAACTACTCGCTGGAGGTTGAACAGCAACGGTGTGGATGAACCCAGTAGCCGGGAACGCAGCCAGTAACCACCATGCAGCTTGCACACCAGTGGACCGAAGAGACGCAGGGTCCGAGGGCTGGCCCGTGGCTGATGGCGTGTCCTGGCAGTTCCAGAGCCCCAGATCCCCACTGGCCCTGGTTTACCTTCTCACCCACTGGTCTTGCCCACTGCAGCTCCATGCGAGCCGTGGCTTCTCAGCAGACCAGGGGCCACCGCTGTGCCCACAGAGCCAGCAGGACTCTCCCTACACACTGGGGCGGGGCGGATGGCAGGGAGCCCCTCTCAAGCCAGTGTTCTCTCTGAAAAATTACTTGGGGAAACCCGCCACTTTAAAGGCCTTAGACAAAGCGTGTCCTTCATTGCCTTGTGTTTGCAGCCTTCTTCAGCCTGCGTCTGCCAAGTGAGAGTGGAGGGTGGGGGTGGGGGGTGCGGGGGCTGTGCCCCAGATCACCAGGCACCCCAGGTGTGAGTCAGCTCAGCCACTACAGCAGAGTGTCACAGACAGACGGGGCACCTTAGACTGCAGGAATTCGTTTCTTCACAGTCCTGGACGCTGGAAACCTGAAGTCAAGGTGGCAGAAGGGCTGGTTTCACGCTTGGCCTCCCGCGGTCTGGAGACGGCATCTTCCCCCGTGTCCTCACACGGCCATTTCTCTGTGTGTGTCTGTGTCCTCGTCACCTCTTCCTTTGGGAGCCCCAGTCAGTTGCAGGAGGGCCCCCCTAAGGATCCCACCTTAACTGACTTCTCTTGTTAAAGGCCCCATCTCCAATCACAGCCATATTCTGAGGGGTAGAGCCTCAGGGGACGAATTCTAGGGGGATACACTTCAGCCCCTAAAACTGGATCCCTGCAGAGCAATCCCATCCATGGGCCTTTTGCAGAAATCAGAGGATTGAGGGGCTCTGTCTTCTGGTGCAGTACAGGCTTTTACCCACCTAAGGTCCTCTCCTGTTGTGGATTCCGACACCCCATGGCGGGCAGGGGTAAGGGGGTGGAGATCCTGGCCAGCAGGAGGGGACTCTGGCTTCTGATGAATGTGCCACCACCCTGGCTCCTTGTCCCTCTGGTACACGGGCTGAGCCTCTCCCTGGTGGCACTGTCCGCCCGGGTGTGAGGTGGGGCCATCAGGAGGGCTCAGAACACAGGTGCAGATGCAGCGTCTCCTCCAAAAGGCTCCAGGCCCACTCCGGAGTCTCCTCTCTTCTCTTCCCTCCGCACAGCAAATTGCCCCCCGCTTTCTGCGAGTGGGGTGCCCAGCCCCGTCAGGAGCACATTCTGTCCTGGATATGGAGGAGTGCAGGTAGGTAAGTCATAGTCTTTGTGACAGGTGTGTCTGGGAGCAGCTGTGCATGGGACAGGTGTGTACTGGAGCAGGTGGGCACAGAAGCAGGTGTCCATGGGGCACACCGTCAAGCATGGGAGGCAGGAGCGTGGGTCTTGGGACACTGTGTGGTCACGTCTGTGGATCCCTCTGCTTCCAGAGAAGCTGCCATGGGTCTGACCTCAGCCTCCCCCATCCCAGCCTGTAGTCTGTGCTCCGTGTAGATGTGGGTGAGAGGGGGTGAGAGGGGCTGAAGGGAGTGAGGAGTGAGAGTGGGTGGGGAGCGTGAGAGGGGTGAGCAGGGAGTAGCCTGGGCAAGCTGTGGTCCAGTGAACTCCAGACCCCATGGTTCCATTTCAAATGCGATCTGCTGACTCAAACGCTTTACTCCTGAAGCCTTTCTCCTGCACCTGAACTCCTACCACTCTGTGAAGCTAAAGCCTCTTCCTCCTCTCCAACCCTCAGCCTTCCCCAACCCGGAGTCCGGCAAGGGAGCTGTTCTCCTCTCAGCGCTCCTATCCCGGGACTCCATGGCACCAGGACCCACAGCCCAATTTACCAGGCCACACACGGCCGGCCGCGGCATCTGACCAAACGCACATGCAACTGGAGGCTGGAGGTGTTTTCATCACGGCGGCTTCTCGAGCGTGGCTGATGGAGGGCCAGGAAGCAGGGCTCTCAACAGCTGAGGGGCTGCCCCTCCTTCAAGCCCAGGGACAGGGCAGCACAAATCACCGAGGACTGGCACCGTGACATCGATGGGTAAAACAGCCTGCTGCCCTTTGGCTGCGCCTGGCCCTCCCATCTCCCTGGCCCTGCTCCGCCTGCCATGCAGCAGAGCTCTGTTTCCGTGTCATGTCCACGGAGGCTGGTTTTACTGGACCTGGAGATCCCATCAGGTGCCAAGTAAACGCTGCAAAATAATGGGATTTCCAGGCAAGAGGGCCTGTGACAAACAACGAACTGACTCTAGATGCATAGAGCGAGTTCACAATTAATTCAGGCCACAGGGTGCCAATTCGCATTTCCAGACTGGGCCTGGCTTGGCACATCACCCTCCAGGAGAGAATGTCATAGATAAAGATTGAGTTTGCAGCTTAAGAGAAACGTCAGTTGGAACGGTCCCCGCTATGGACGCTTTTAAAGAACCATCTGTGTAGGTGGAGACAGATGCCCCCAGTCAATGGGCTGTTCCCCAGGAGCCACCAAGATCACCCAGATGAAACAGCATCTGAGGGTGTTTGTGTCGATGCCCCATGTACAGGTCTCACTGGAGTCTTCCACCATCTGATGAAGGTGAGGGCAGATAGGACCGCAGAGCCCAGAGCAAGCCGCATCCTGGATGTGAAGAGCTGAGCCTGCCTCAGCAAGGGGCCCGAGGCGGCAGCCTCCCCACGCCGGCCCAGGTTCCCCTCTAGAGAGTGGGGACAGCAGTGCGTCCCTGCACAGGCCGCTGTGAAGGTCATCCGAGGTGATGCTCGGACTGTGTGGGTGCAGAGCAGGGGCTCAGGAAAGGCTCCATCCATCCATCCTGCTTCCGGCAGCCTCATGATCGACTGGGGAAACTGAGCCTCAGAGGGGGAAACAACATAACTAGGAAGTGTAGGAGTTAGAGAGAGCCCCACCCCATCCGAGCACAAAGCTCTTTCCATGAGCAACCCCCCGCCGCCCCCAGGGATACTCCAGGATGCCACCAGCGCAAGGCACTGGGACCAGCAGAAGTGCCTGTGAGCTGAAGACTCTCAGAAAGTCAGGAGCCAGTGTTCTCCATTGTGGAAGGGGTGGACACCCTCAGGGCCCAGACTCCCCTGGCCTCTGTCAAGAGTGTGAGTTGCTGGTAGCCTACAGCTGAGTCCCTTGCCTAAACTGCCTTTTACTGGAAGTTAAATCCCTTCCCTGCTCAAGGGCAGCCCACACCGAAGGACCAGTGGGGAAGAAGGTTCAAGGTCCTGTCCCTTTTCCTGAATGTGGGACAACTCAGAAGGGCGGTCCCTGCTCCTGAGCCCTGCAGCCAGGGGGCTCCGTGAGGCCTTTGCAGAAACTGCATGCATTTGTGTGCAGACCCGCTGCCCTCACCCCCCGACAGGCCTCGTCGCCAGATCCCACTCAGAAAGCCCGGAGCCTCAGAGTCAGCTCCCAGGGACTCCAGCATAAATACTGTTCTCCCTGAGGACAGGGGTCAGGAGGGCCCAGGCTTGGGGCAGAGGTTCAGGAAGTAGAGGCGCTTGTGGGAGCTCGTCCCAAAAGGACACAAGAGAAGGGACATCTTGGGGCCAGGCGCCACCCCTCACTGATGCCATCCTGGACTCTTCCCAGCCTTGCAGAGGGAATGCATGTGCCCAGGCCCAGAGGAAGGCACAGAGAGCCACCCTAAGGGGGCTGTGATGAAACAGGGAGGAGGTGGCTTGGGGGCTGGGGGACTGGAGACAGGAGGGTGGGATGGCTGGGTCAAGGCAAGCCAGTCTAGGCAAGGAATTTGGATTCTTCCCAAAGAGAATGGGGACGTATAGAGGGTTTTAAAAGGAGACGCCTATGTCACACTTGCGTCCTGGAAAGATCTCTGACTGTAGTGTTGAGAATTGCTTAGAGGGACAGGAGGTGGGCAGAGTCAGAGGCGGCTGTGGTTTCCAGGGAGAGGGGAGACAGGTGGGATGCCTTCCAGGACACAGTGGAGGAGTTGCCTGGGACCCGCCGGCAGCAAGGGCAGTGGTGCCCAGGACCCTGCCCAGCCCACGCCCCTCATCCTTTGAAGGCCTTTGCCTTGGACACTGTTAGCTGCCTAGCATGCTTCTGGCACCACGCAGCCCCCCCGGCTCCCCTGGGAGGCAGGCGCTTCAGCCCTGCCTGTTCCCAGACATAGTGTATTAGTCCATTCCCACGCTGCTGTGAAGACACACCCGAGACTGGATAATTTACAAAGAGAAGAGGTTGAACTGACTCAGAGTTCTGCATGGCTGGGGAGGCCTCAGGAAACTCACAGTCATGGCGGAAGGCACCTCTTCACAGGGCGGCAGGAGAGAGAATGTGTGCATAGCAGGGAAGCCCCTTCTAAAACCATCAGATTTCGTGAGAGCTCACTCACTATCACCAGGGCAGCATGGGGGAAACCACCCCAGGATTCAATTACCTCCACCTGGTCCCGCCCGGGGCCCCTGGGGATTACTACAACTCAAGGTGTGCTTTGGGTGGGGACGCAGAGCCAAACCGTATCACATGGGGAAGATGGCCGCCTTCACTCGACCCGGTGCAGGGCCTCTCGCAGCGGGCAGAAGACAGAGTCCATCCAGGAACGTCTCTCAGAGATTGTTTTCCATACAGTCACCTCCTTCTTGGGGTCTCACACACGACAACCACCCGCCCCCCATTCTCCTGGCCCTTGGCACTAACTGCCCTGGGAGGGAGGCAAAGGCCACTGCTTCCATTTCACAAATGAAGAAATTGAGGCCTTGAGACAGGACTGATTTGTCTCAGGTAGGAAACCAGTGTGTCTGCCAGGCCTGTCAAGAGCCCCTCGAGTGATCGCTAAAGCCTTCGACTGTGCATTCTTCCCTTGGAGAAGCAGGGTAGCCTGCTGCCACACACGTCCTGACCATCCCTCCTGGCCCACCTTAAGTCAAGCCTCACCAAAAATCCCGTCTCTGGAGCCCTGGGGACCCCCTTCCTGAGCAGGGCGCTAAGAGGTTCCATGGATTCACGATCTCATCCATCCCCTCCCCATGGCCATGCGGTGGGAGCTGACAGACACCGAAGAGCTGGGGCGTTAGATGGCTTCGACTCCAGGATTTGAACCTGCATCCCCCACCAGCAGGGAGGGGACCTTGGTGTTTGGGCTTCACTGTGGGATGCACACTTACGGGCATCCTTGCCCCCCGACGGACCTGGAGAATATATGGATGCTCATTTCGGGCAAGGCCTGGGGCCGTCGGACGTCTTGCGAGCACAGCCCCGCCTCCCAGGGCAGGGTTCTGGTGGGATAAGGACACGTGCTCGTTGGTGGAAACAGCCAATCTTCATTAGTTAAAAATTATCCTCCAGCCACGCCAGCTTCGTTATGGTCCATGCATTCCAGTCCTGGAGGGGCCATAAGAAAATATCACCAACGGGGAGGTTTGAATCAGTGGAAATGTCTCTCTCTCTCCCAGTTCCGGAGGCCAGAGGCTCGAGACCCTGTGCCTCAGAGGCTCTTCCCTGCCCGCTCTGGTCCTGGCGGCTCCAGGCCTTCCTCGGCGCGGCTCCAATCTCTGCCTTCATTTCCCAGCACCTGTCTTCAGGGCGTGTCTGCTTTTTTGACTTCCTCTGCCTCCATTTAACAAAGACACTTGGGATGGTTTTTAGGGCCAGGCCAGTCTGGCTGATCCAGGAGGATGTCCTCATCTCAGTCCCTTAAGCTGATGGCATCTGCACGAACCCTTTTTCAGATACGGCCATCTTCACAGGCTTGGGGTCTAGGACATGGGAGAATATTTTGAGAGCCAGCTTTCAACCCCGTATTAGTCAGAGTTCTCTAGAGGGACAGCACTAATAGGATAGATGTCTATATGAAGGGGAGCTTACTAGGAGAATCGACTCACGATCCCAAGGTGAAGTCCCACAATAACTGTCTGCAGGCTGAGGAGCCGGGAAGCCAGCCCGGGTCCCGAAACCTCAAAAGTAGGGACGCAGACAGTGCAGCCTTCAGTCGGTGGCCGAAAGCCTGAGAGCCCCTGGCAGCCCACTGGGGTAGGTCCGAGAGCCCCACAGCTGAAGAACTTGGAGTCTGATGTTCGAGGGCAGGAAGCTTCCAGCACAGGAGAAAGATGGGGCCGGAAGACTCAGAAAGTCGAGTCCTTTTCTGCTCTTCCGCCTGCTTTATTCTGGCCGCTGATGAGACGCTGCCCACCCAGACTGAGGGTGGGGCCGCCTCTCCCCGTCCACTGACTCCAATGTGAATGTCCTTTGGCAACACCCCACAGACACACCCAGGGACGGTACTTTGCATCCTTCAATCAAGTTGACACTCAATATTAGCTATGACAACCCACTACCTTCCGGGACACAATAAAATAGACATCTGTACCCCACTTCTTCCCATGCTCCCCACCTTCGGAAGCTGAGAAGACAGTGGGGCAGAGACAGCCGTGGTTTGCAGCAAGCAGGGGTGTAAATGGCACCTGCTGTGCAGCCAGGTGTCGGGGACAGAAACCTGTCCCCAGTAGGAGGGTTCCGACTGGCAAGAACACGGGGAGCTTGGCCAGAGGCGGCGTGCGATGCCACACAGCTCACGCGAGACACACGCCGTCTGGGCTTGTTATTTTTTCCAGCAGGCTCTAGTTTCATTTGTTTTCATTTTTAGTATTAAACCAATGTTTTTAATGGAAATGTATCCCAGATTAGATTTCCTTCCATAAGAGGAAGTGAAAAGGAATACAGAATTTAAAACGACTCTTAAACTGGAGGCTAACCCAGAAGCCGTATGTATTCAGCCCTCGAAGTCTTTGAGCCTGGTCCATAAGCTGAGCCTGCGGGAGGGTTCTCCAGCCGCAGAGAAGCAGGAGGAGGAGGTGGAGGAAGATGGAGAGAGTCCACACAGGAGGGAGCACTCGGGCTCGGAGCCCTAGAAGCAGGGTGAAGGCCACAGCTCCCAGGTGGAGGAGCCAGGACCCCCTCCCAGCCCATTCCTCCAGAGCACCGGCTCTTTCAATTCCACCCTCCAGCAAAAACAGGGCTGACCAGGTGCCCAGGGCCTGGCAGCAACACAGGACAGGAGCATGGGCAGAAGCCCGCCTGTGGCCGGCCAACAGCGGCTCCTGAAGAGAGGCTCACACCGAGCCCCAAGCCCGCGGATGGGATCTCATTTGGGGAAAGGGTCTGTGCTGGTGTGATGAGGGTAAGGGCTGTAAGGTGAGGCTGCCCTCCCGCGTTTGCCGTGTGGGCCCTAATCACACCCCCAGTGCCCTCATCAGGGAGAGGCAGAGATTAAAAACCAAACAGGAGAAGCACCGCGTGAAGACAGAGGCGGAGGCTGGCGCACGGCAGCCACAAACTGAGGAGCACCTGAGCCCCCAGAGCTGGAGAAGGCAGGAGGGTGCTCCCCCCGAGCTCTGGGGGCGTAGCCCCCGCCCCCGACGCCCCACCCGGTGCTGAGGGAGGAGATGCATCTCCAGCCTGTGCCCTTCCTTCCTGCGGTGACCGCAGGGCTCACCCACACAGCCTTCTCAGCTCAGGGCTGAGCAGGCAGGCCCACAGCGTGGGACACCTGGAAGGGCCAGGATAGTGCCAGCAGGGGAGGGTCTGGGGACAGGAGGTGTGAGGCAGCAGGCCGGGCAACCTGTGCCAAGACCCCTGTGTGACTGGACCGGGGACTTGGCCCCCGCACCTCTCCCATGCCTGGCCAGTGCCGCTGACCAAGGAGAAGGCCCCAAGCCTGGGCCAGCCCCAGACAGGCTGGAGACACAGGGCCAGCTAGGGAGGCTGCCTGTCTGCTGTGGCCACGCTGGGCTGGACTCCTGGAAGAAGAGGATGGGCTCAGAGCAGGAGCAGGCAGGCTGCCTACCCAGTCCAGACAGAGAGCAGATCACACCCATGAGCTGTTCTCCTGCCAGGCGCAGGGCCGGGAATTCTCATGGACCTGGGGTAGGCCCTGCCGGGGTGTTGTTCAAACGCTCGGTCAGCGGCTCCCAGACCGAAGTTCCCCAGCTGCTGGCCTGATGTGTGAGCTGGGCAGGGTCCCCAGAGGAGCTGCAGGAGCTGGGCTTGGGGATGGCATGCAGGGTGGGCAGTGGGAGTCTGTGCAGCCCCATCCGAGGGGCCCGAGGGCGGCTCACCCACATGGGCATCAGCCTGGGCAGCCATGAGGTGTGAATTTCTGACGAGGGCGAATGGGCTTTCTCTTCTGATCACTTCTATTTGGCTAGCGGTGAACAGGGAGGGAAGTAAAGGCAGGACATGGTCTTGAAGGGAACAACCGGGGAAGGGAGGGTGTTTACCTGACTTGAATAACCATGAGCTTCAGTGGAGATGGCCACTCAGCTGCGTGCCCTCCTCTAGCCACGTGTCCATGGGGGGCCGCGCCAAATGGACAGAGGGTGAGATCCCATCAGAGGTCACTGGCGTGTGTGGCTGTGTCTGTCTCTGAGTACAACGTTGGAGAGGGTCAGTGCGCCCTGTAGACGTTCAAATGGAAGGCACAGGCACAGCCTATTCGAATCGTGTTGCTGTTAGCATCCATTCCTCTTAAACCTTGAGGAAGAAGGATTTGCCCCCAGTCTTGTGCAAATTCCTAGGAAGAGAAATTTCTTCCATGTCTCTGCCCTCTGTGTGCCTGACATATCCTACTGAAGCCCGTGAGTTGAAGGAAGACCCCCAAAGCAAGGTGCATGTCTCACTGGAAACTCTGGCTGTGACCTTATCCGGGAAAATGGTCTTTGCAGCTGCAAGTTAAGGGTCTTGAGCTCATTCCGTGTTATCCAGGGGGCCTTAAATCCAATGACAAGTGTCCTGAGAAGAGACACATAGCAGAGACGCTGGAAGAAGAGGAAGGAGGGCTGGTGTGAAGACCGAGGCAGAGGCTGCAGCAAAGCGGCCACAAGCCAAGGAAAACTTGGAGCCACCAGGAGCTGGCAGGGTGCAAACCTCAGACACCCAGAGGCCTGGAGGATGGACCAGGCTGCCCGGCCTCCCTCGGAGCCTCTGGAGGGAGAGCCTTGCTGATGTCTGGATTTCACACCTCTGGCCTCTGGAACCATGGGAGAGCACATTGCTGCTGTTTGAAGACCCCTCGCCCGTGGTCCTGTGCAGGATACTAACATGCTGTTTCATGTGGATTTTCTACTTCCCCATCTACAGACCCAAAGCTCAATGCTCTAAGAGCCCGGCAGGGTTCCCACCAGGGCTGGGATGGTGACATGGCGTCCACCCGCCTGTCAACACCCCACCCTCCTCTGCACAGTAGCTGCCGCGATCTTTCTACTCCAGGGTGCCGCTGGCTCGGGTACCTTGCACCGTGAGCAGACCACCCACCCTCGGTGTCTCAGACGCGCCCACCCACCTGCCTGAGCTCAGAAAGTGCCGGCTGTGCAGCCGAGCGAGCCACGGGGATCCACTGGGCATGCACGTCTCACCTCTCCGCTTAGGAAAACCCACACCTCCTGCCAGGGAAAATGAAGCAGAATGCTGCATGGGGTTAATGAGACCCTGGGCCTGGGCATCTCCAGGCTGCTGCCCCCTGGGGAGGCACTTCCATTCAGCAGGGCGCCCCGCCAAAGCCCCTGCCCGATGAGGAATTTTCCCTGCTTTGAAGCTGGTGGGCCTGTGCCAGTTTGGAACACGGGGATCCAGCTCCTTGCGGGAGAATAAAAGCAACTCGCAGACAGTAAATGCTGGCAGAGATTCGGTCCTCTTTATTTTTGTCAACAAGGAGATTTGTTTTAATGGGAACCAGCACAATTGAGGCTGCAGATTTTCCACTCCTGCAGGTCTCAACAGCCGCAGCCCCCCACTTCCACCCCAGGTGGGGACAGCTGTGAATCTGGTGAAGGTGGGGAGGGAGGGGAGGATGGGGGAAGGGGGAGGTGAGGATGGAGGGGAGGATGGGGGAAGGGGGAGGTGAGGATGGAGGGGAGGATGGGGGAAGGGGGAGGTGGGGATGGAGGGGAGGATGGGGGAAGGGGCAGGTGGGGAGGGAGGGGAGGATGGGGGAAGGGGGAGGTGGGGACGGAGGGGAGGATGGGGGAAGGGGGAGGTGGGGATGGAGGGGAGGATGGGGGAAGGGGGAGGTGAGGATGGAGGGGAGGATGGGGGAAGGGGGAGGTGGGGAGGGAGGGGAGGATGGGGGAAGGGGCAGGTGGGGAGGGAGGGGAGGATGGGGGAAGGGGCAGGTGGGGAGGGAGGGGAGGATAGGGGAAGGGGCAGGTGGGGAGGGAGGGGAGGATGGGGGAAGGGGCAGGTGGGGAGGGAGGGGAGGATGGGGGAAGGGGGAGGTGAGGATGGAGGGGAGGATGGGGAAGGGGGAGGTGGGGAGGGAGGGGAGGATGGGGGAAGGGGGAGGTGAGGATGGAGGGGAGGATGGGGAAGGGGGAGGTGGGGAGGGAGGGGAGGATGGGGGAAGGGGCAGGTGGGGAGGATGGGGGAAGGGGGAGGTGGGGATGGAGGGGAGGATGGGGGAAGGGGGAGGTGAGGATGGAGGGGAGGATGGGGGATGGGGCAGGTGGGGATGGAGGGGAGGATGGGGGAAGGGGCAGGTGGGGAGGATGGGGGAAGGGGGAGGTGGGGATGGAGGGGAGGATGGGGGAAGGGGGAGGGCGTCCTGGGGAGAAGGGGCCTCAGCAGCAGCAGGGCCACTCCTGTCTCTCTCCTGGCTCTCCGCCCCATCCTGCACTTCACCCTCCAGCTTGCTGGTCCTCAGCTTCCGGCATCTGATGCCACCGTTCCCAACTGCAGTTTCCTCTCTGTGAACTGACCTCGGGGTGGGGGGGACGCTGATTCCTTTCCCTCCCTTGTAAGGAGGAGGGTTAAGGAACAGAAATGCTTCCTGCCAGATGGCTGCATATCTTAGGAAAGTACTGAGCCTCTCAGTGCCTCAGTTTCCTCATCTGTAAGCTGGGAGCCTCCAAGGATTGTCATGAGGATCCCGTGAGATAATAAGTGCCCCTGTCACCCGGCCTGCAGAAACAGCTGGATCCACACGTGCTAATATCAATCAGGCTTTAGCCTGGACGGGGAGAGCCAAAGACAGAGGCTCTTGTTTGCATGTTTCTGACTCATCCCAGAGGCCTGGAGGCTGTACCAGGCTGCCTGGCCTGCCCCTCTCCTTTACCCTGTAGACCCTGAGGCCCTGGCAGCCCTCACCTTGACTCTGACCCACAGCTCCACCTGAGGTTCGTCCATGCTCCTGGCCTCAGGTGAGGTCCAGGTGTTCAGGCTTGCTGCAGCCAACGACGTGTGTCTCTTCCAAGTCTGTGTTAAAATCTGCCTCGGCTTACACCACGGAAATGGGCAGAGGCAGCAAATTAAAGACCTTTTCCCCAAAGAGTGAGTCAGCCATCAAACACTCGGCAGCACCCACGGGTTCCACCCCAGCGGGCCCCTGCTGACGTTGGCTGCCCTCCTGGAGGCTGGGGGTTCTTCCCTGGACCCTGTCGGTGATGTGGCAGTCCCTCAGGGGAGGATGGGAAGTCCAATCATCCCGTTATCCATTTGAAAAGCCTGGATTTCCTGTGGGGCAGCCATCTGCCTTCTTAAGAAGCTGTCTTTCCTAAACAGCTGCCTGCAGATATTCGCCGGGCCGTCACAGGGAGCAGGGATTACTCCATATGGGCCAGGAGGAGAGGAAACCTCACCACGTGGAAGTTCCGGGTAACAGTTCTGCTCTCACTCTGCATGTGTCGTGGGGTCCCTAAGGCCCTTTCCAGGCCTGTTCCTCTTTTCTGAGGACCCCTCACAACTCCGCTGTCGGAGATACTGTCATTGCAAAGCCCCTGCTGTGGCCAGTTACGTAGGGTGCCTACCCCCGCCGCTGCTTCTGTCACTCGGAGGTCCTCCCGGGGAAAAGAGACTACGTGCCCCACTCTTGACACAGGCCTGTGAGAATTCAGCGTCTGGCGACCGGTACCCGCCAGGCCCGCGTTCAATCCAAATCACAGAACTGCTGGGAGGACTCTCAGGGGTGTCGCATTAATTTTCAGCAACTCCCCCCAGAAGGAGGCCGACTGCCTCATCACAGCCCCCGCTGAGGCTTGCTGAGTGGGGACGCTGTCCCTGCCTGCATGGGGTCCGGGGCCGCTCTGGTAAGACGCCAACTGCCGGCCCGCGTTGAGACCCACAGCTGACACCCTGGATGCAAAACACGCTGTGTTGTCTGTTTTGTTTACTTCTTAAACAAGTCAAAACAATTAAGACTGCATTTGAAACTGGGTTGACTGACAGTCTTTTGGGGGTGGGGTCGGCGATCACATGTGCCTGAAGATGAAGGGTGAGTTACCGTCCCGGGAAAAGGACGGATCTTATCTGAGGAGTGTCAGCATTTCGCTTCCGTGTTGCCCAGTCTCTGCAGGGCTTTCGGACAGGCCCGAGAGGAGAGGAGGGCCGGCGTGGGGAAGCCACGGGTGTGGGGCGAGGCTGGAAGGAGACCGCGGGCTCTCGGCCACTGCCTCTGTCTTTGTTCCCATGTGGAACGGCGGCTTCCCCGATTCAGAAATGATAGCCCAGTTCAGTTAATAGACTCTGCAAGTGGAGCATCCTGTCTGCCGGGCAGTGCCTGGTTACCCAGGAATCAAATCCCGGTCTTTAATTGCCACCGTCCTGGGCGGGTGAAGGCTGTGAGGCCTGAAGCTGGCGGGGAGGAAGCCCCCGGGGGCCGGCCAGAGTTCGGGCCACGCCTTCCCAGTGTCACCGCCTCTTTTGTCTCTGTCTTTGCATCCTAACACCTTCAGAGCTTAGGGAACTAACCAGCTCTTTCCTGGGCCTAGATCTCTTATTGGCTTGGCTTGGGGTCAGAGGACACCGGGCTCCTCGTTGAGAAGGAACAGGCTTCTGTTCTAACACACAAGCAGGTGTGGGGCTGCCAGGCTGCTGGGCCCCTGTGAGGACACGCCGGCCGCAGAGTCAGGAAGGGCCTGGGGTCCACTTACTGCTGAGTCCAAGTGACTGACCTACTTTCCCTCCTGCTCTTTGGAATGAGACCTACTCTCCAGAAAGGCTGTGCCCGTCCACTGTACCCTCCAGGCTGAATGACTCAATTGCAGGAAGCCCAGTCCCTCCCAGCAATGAGCAATGGTGCTGGGGGTGGGTGTCCGGCGGGACGGAGGCAGCTTCCCTCCTCTGCAGAGAGACTGTTTTCAATGGCCAGCGTGTCGGGAGGTCAACAGACGTGCCTCACACCCCAGCCACACGGGCAGGGCCAGCTGGTGACTCAGAGCATGAAGGCGTGCAGACTTCAGGTAGGGGGGCCCTGAGCTGCAAAGCCTGGGCCGGTGAGTGTGGGGCTATCAGAGCAGAATGCCAGAGGTGAGTTTGGATAGGGTTGGCCTTTCTGAGGCCATTCGGTAGCTGCTGTGAGCTTCCACAATGTCCTGGTGGCTTCTGGAACATCTACAAGTCCCCGTGTGCATAGAGACTGTAAGAGGCAGATGGGGTGACTGCTGGATTGTCCCATTTCTTCTTACAAAAGCTGAAGATGTTTTTTTTTTCTGTTCTGAAGAAAGAATCTCAGAGAATTTGAATGCCCACACATCAGATAGAGCTGAAGCTGACTGTATCCTTCATACATTGCAGTGGGGGTCTGCAAACAGCCTGAGAGATCCATGAACAAACACTCACATGTCAGTTCTGGCCAGTCATGTGAACCTGGGCAATTCACTTATGCCCTCTGAATGTCGGCTCCTCCTCTCTGGACTCTGAGGAGGATGAAGGGGACGAGTCGCACTGTGAGTGTCTCCTGTGCGGGGCATGGAGCAGCTCTGGGAATCTCTGCTGTTAGATGTAGACTTGACCCTCATTCAGTGAAGCCTGAGACCAGGGGCTTTGCCAGCTTGGCTGTTCTAAAACACACTGTGCAATGTGCTAGCCCTTGGCCAGATGTGGTGAGCTAAATATCATTTAAAAGTTATTAAAATTAGGCCGGGCATGGTGGCTCACACCTGTAATCCTAGCACTTTGGGAGGCCGAGGCGGGCAGATCACAAGGTCAAGAGGTCGAGACCATCCTGGCCAACATGGAGAAACCCTGTCTCTACTAAAAATACAAAAATTAGCTGAGCATGGTGGCACACACCTGTAGTCCTGGCTACTTGGGAGGCTGAGGCAGGAGAACTGCCTGAACCCGGGAGATGGAGGTTGTAGTAAGTCAAGATGGTGCCACTGTACTCCAGCCTGGGCAACAGAGCAAGACTCCATCTCAAAAAAAAGTTATTAAAATTAAATCACATTTAAATTCAGTTTCTCCATCACACGAGCTGCATTTCCAGTGCCAATGGCCACATGTGCGGAGTGGTTACCAACCGCCCACACACACGTAGGCCCTTTCCCTTGGTGCAGAGTTCAGTTGGACTTCGATGGCATTGGTCTGGAAGCCTGGGGACCCACAGTCAGCTGGGACACCAGCCAAAAGTGCAGACCCCTGCCTTCTACAGATTCTACTCAGTGGAGTCTGGGGCGTGGTCGCCAGAGTGCCAGGACCAGACTCGGAGCCATGCCCACTGTGCTGACAGCTGCTCCCACTGAGTGGCACGCAGAACTGGGAGGCTCAGCAACCTGCCAGGGCCCCACAGCTCATGGTGCGGCGTGGGGGGGGCGGGGGCGTGTGCTTCTCTTATGAGCAGCCCCGGTCCCCATGCCTGCTGGGGGACAGGGACTCACACCCTCAACTCCTTGGTCTCCCCTAATTACAGTGTGCTGCATGCATTCTGGGCACACAGCATGCTAGGGCCAGGCGTTTCTGTGTGAAGCCCGGTGGCGCCAGAACACGGACCTGTCGGAGCCCGTGTGCTATTCAGTCCGCCGAAAACCTTCCTCGGCCTCCAGAACATCTGAATGGAAATGACTTCCAAATGGAAGGAATCGGCGAGGGAGCCAAGAGCCTGTTTCTTGCAGATGAATCATGTACGGCTGGCTCCAGCCAGGCCCCGGGTTTCTACACGACTCATGCTTGTTTCTGTTCATTCAGAGCCGCCATCAGCTCCGGATTCGCTTGAGTTCTGGAAAATTCATCAGTGTGGCCCAGAGGAGGCTCTGAATGTGCGTCTGTTGGGCCGTGCGGCTGCTGTGGCCCTTCTGTCACCTGCAGAGTCTCTTCCCGCAGCCCTGCTCACCCTCCCGGGCCACCACTGCCAAAGAACTTTCCAGTTAACTCAGGCCCAAGGTGGTCTGCCACCCTAAGACAGCCCTTCACGTGACCGCAAGCAGATGCTACACCAATCCGATGGTTCTGTGTCCCCATTCGGTCACCAGATCTCCAAAGAGCACCAGCTCTGGCCAGCTTGGCCACCAGCACCGCAGTGACAAAGGGGACAGAGTACAGCTCCTGACTTTGCAGAGCTCCAGTTTGGTGGCAGTGACACCCTGGTCAGCCCTGTCTAAAGCCCATACAAAGTGGTGCTCATGCCAGAGCAGCAGCAGCAAATCCTGTGGGAGCAAGAGGAAGGCAGGAGAGAAAAGAGGAGTCAGGGAGGGAGAGAGGAGGGAGAGAGGAGGGAGAGAGGAGGGAGAGAGGAGGGAGGGAGGAGGGAGGGAGGAGGGAGGGAGGAGGGAGGGAGGAGGGAGAGAGGAGGGAGAGAGGAAGGAGGGAGGAGGGAGAGAGGAGGGAGAGAGGAAGGAGGGAGGAGGGAGAGAGGAGGGAGAGAGGAAGGAGGGAGGAGGGAGAGAGGAGGGAGGGAGGAGGGAGAGAGGAGGGAGGGAGGAGGGAGGGAGGAGGGAGGGAGGAGGGAGAGAGGAGGGAAGGAGGAGGGAGAGAGGAGGGAGGGAGGAGGGAGGGAGGAGGGAGAGAGGAGGGAGAGAGAAGAGGAAGAGGAGGGAGGGAGGAGGGAAAGAGAAGAGGAAGAGGAGGGAAGGGAGGCAGGGAGAAGGCAGGGAGGAGGCAGGGAGGAGGCAGGGAGAAGGCAGGGAGAAGGCAGGGAGGAGGCAGGGGGAGAGAGGGGGAGGAAGGGGCAACAAAGGAAGGAGGAAGGGAAGGAGAGAAGGAGGAAGAGGAGGATGGAGAGGAGGAAGGAATGATGGAAAGTAGGGGAGAAGGAGGGAGGCCAGGCAAAGCGGGAGGGAAGAGAGAGGGCTTTGCGGAGACAGAAGTGCCTGTGCCGAATGAGAGCTAGCAGGATTGAAGGGTGCCTGGAAGTTCAGACTTGGATTGATTAAAGCACAGGAGCCCCTTCCAGGGAGTCGCCCCTCCCCGGGGGTTGTGTGCGGGGTCCTGGGAGGCTGGAGAGCATGGAAGTCCGCGCCGGGCAGCCGGGCTGCTCATCACCAAGGGCGCTGTCTGCCGTCACTGGTGAGATTTTGTCCAGAACTGTCATTAACATGAATTCAAAGCTCAAGTCAGCTTTATCCGTGTAGCCCCCGCTCCTCAAGGTGGGGTGTGGAGACTGGCACATGGGTGCTCCAAGGGGTGCCCCAAAAGGCTCGGGGCTCTCAGACCCATGCAGAACTACCCGTGAATGCAGTTGGACATGTGCGGCCAGCACACCGTGGGCAGCTCTCTTCCTGGCTGCACGTCAATCCCGCCGGGTTCAGCTGCGCCCTCCGCATCTCTGCAGCAGCTCTGCCCGGACGCGACTCACACACAAAGTGAGAATCGTGTGTGTGTGTGTGTGTGTGTGTGTGTGACAAAGTCTCACTCTATAACCCAGGCTGGAGTGCAGTAGTGCAATCTTGGCTCACTGCAACCTCCATCTCCTGGGTTCAAGAGATTCTTCTGCATTAGCCTCCCAAGTAGCTGGGACTACAGAGGTGCACCACCACGTCCAGTTAATTTTTGTATTTTTAGTAGAGATGGGGTTCCACCATGTTGGCCAGGCTGTTCTCAAACTCCTGACCTTGTGATCTGCCCACCTCGGCCCCCCAAAGTGCTGGGATTACAGGCGTGAGCCACCTCGCCCGGCCGAGAATCGTGTTTCTTTAGAGCGGGGCTGCTCAACCTTAACTCGACTGGCATTTGGAGCCAAGTCATGTGCCTGGCAGGGTGTGGAGCAGCACCCCTGGCCTCTGCCCACGAGACTCGGGTAGACGGTCTGCAGGCCCAAGACACCCCTTCACAGGACTGCAAGCAGATGCCACACCAAGCCATACAAAAGCATCCCCAGACATGGCCACATGGCCCCCGGGGGACAAAATGGCCCTTGATTGAGAACCATGAACTTGCATGGATCTGGGGGGGTCCTAGACTACACCTCCCGGCAGCCTCAGGGAGATGCCCCACACCAGCCTCTTCCCGAGGGAGGATGGCCCTCACTCTCAGCAGATGCTCGTAGAGAACCCACACCCTTAAACGTTCAGACCCTTGATCTGGAAATATCAGAAACTTTCTCTGTAAAGGGTCAGCCAGGACGTACTTTGGCCAGCAGGCACAGGCGTTGGGGCGGATTTGGCTGGTGTAGCCCAAGCCTCTCCTCTGCCCATGCACCACCGGGACCGTCAGAGGTATGAGCAGTAAGCGGTACCCCTGACGGGTGTCCTGCTGCCCCGCCCCCTGCGCTTGCAGTCTGCTGCCCCTCCCACCTTGGGTCACACACCCAGACCCTGGAAGGGATCAGCCGGGTCGGCCTCTGACCTAAATTCTGGATCTCTTCCAGGCCGGGGTGGGGAGTGTCTGGTGAGGAGGGGGAAGAGATTGATATTAGCAGGAAAGAGCTGGATTAATCACTGCCACTAGGGGAAAGCCATCAGAATGTGACAACAGAGTCAGGAAAAGCCCAGGGCAGGTGGCTTATCAGAACCTGGCCCCTCCACAGATCTGGCAGGAAGAAAGTTAATGCCATTGTCAGGGCCATGGGGTCCTCCAGAGCCTGTCTCAGCGGCTGTGTGGTCAGCCCCAACATTCACAGCTGGTCCGGGACACCCTCTCCCCGAAAGGAGTCCACCCCAGAGACCAGGCAGCCCTATTTATAGCTCTGCCTGAACCTTCTCAAGATGGCAATTTCATGCTCATCCATAAATCTCTCCTTCCAAACGGGTACTTGGAGGTCAGTGGAGACGAAGCCAAGAACCAAAATTGCTGGACTCCACATTGGGTTGCTGAGGCGGATACGCAATTAGGATCCCAGCAAGGCGGTGGCCTGGGCTTTGTCAGAGGGCAGGACACGTCGGCGGTGGGCAAGGGTGAGGCCTGGTGGTCATGTGGGTTAGCAGGGCACGGCCAGCCTCAGGGGGCACATGGGGGCAGCCTCCTCAAGCTCAGCTGGTCGAGCCAGGCCAGTTGCAGGCACTCGAGTGGAGGCCAGACGTCCCGGCCCAGCCCCTCTGTGTGTGATTCTCTCTGGGCAAGGACCAGGCGCTGCCCCCTGACGTGCCACAGTTCCACAGCCACACACCTGCCCCAAGGGGCACACCAGGGCCTGTTCTGGATCCTCGCAGCACTGTGGCCATACAGAGGCATGAGGCCTCTCACCCAGCATCCCATCAGGCTAAAAGCTGGGCCTGTCATGAAGACGCAGCCAGTGCCCCCAACATGGGTCATCCCAGAGGAGCCTGGGGGCGATGGGAACCCAGGCCAGGCGCCAGGTGTCAGTGCAGCCTGGACCAGAGGCTGGCCTGGTACCTCCCAGCAGCCAGCTGGCCAGAAGACCCTGGGAGTGTCCATCGGCTCCTCTGGGGCCCAGTTTCCCCAAGCATAAACTGGGCATCGGACTAGATAGGCCTGGGTCTCAAGCACAGTATTGCCAGCCAATCCTGCACCAGCCCTTCTCCCATCGGCCCACAGAGCTGGAAAGGCTATCATCCTGAGGAAGCTGGCGCCACCGGGGCGGGGGCGCAGGCTCAGACCACACCAGGCTCAAGCCCCAGCTTCCGTCTGATCACCAATGTGTCCTTCCAGAGCCTGCAAATGCAGGAGGCCCCAGACCTCGGTGGAAGCAATCCAGGCACCGGCTGGCCACACACTGAAGGCCCCACGGGCAGGCACACGACCGCCGAGTGCTAAGGGCCACTTCTCCGGCTCTGCCTCCTCTTGGCGTCCTCTCTCCTCCCCTGGAAAGGATTAGAGCCGGGTCTGGCCTTCATGAAGCAACGCTTCTTCTAATCCTGGCGAGGTCTGAGGCAAAAAGGCCAATGTCATGGTCTGTCTCTCCAGATGACGTGTTCCCTCCACCCCCACACACCAAGGCTTCAGGCAGGAAGCTGCTGTTCACAGGTAGGGGACCCTCATCTGAGCAAGATGAGGGGAGACCACCCTGAGACTCCCACTAGCTGGGAGACTCAGGGTATGGACATGTCACATCCAAGACCCAAGCTTCTGTGATAAATCGAAATGGTCACCACACATGGGCGTGGGGGCAAGGTGTGAGCTGTCACCTCCACGTCCCTCTACGGCCTCCAGGACCCCATCCTCTCAGCACCAAGCCCCTGAGCCTCAGCCTGGAACTCATGTCCTCATCCTCTCTGACCCTGGTGTAGCCTGTCGCAGAGCCCCTGCCAGTCTTCACAGGTCTTTACTCCTGCAGTTTACTGGGCTGGTCATGTGCCTTGGGGATTCCAAGATGGCACCGTGCAGCCCCCACCTTAGAGGAGCCCCAAGTCTGGTTGAGGACAGAGACGTGAGAACAGATCATGAGAACCCACCAGGGTGGGGAAGGGCACCGTGGAAACAGAGGCTGGGTTTGGACCCACCCTGAGGCTGCCTGGCGTGCCGGCCCAGTCCCATGCCACAATCCTCAAGTGTGGGTGGAAAGAACAGCCTCCCCTGGGGGGGTAGGGCATGAGACACAGCATGGCTGGAGACCTCAGCCCACCCCTGCCCTACTGTAGTCATCCACACGGAGGAGCAGGCATAGAAGCCGGAACGCTGGGCCAGCCTCTCACCCAAGATGGCTGCCTCCTCAGGGCACAGTGGTTTGCCTTTTTTCTTCCCTACACCCTTCTCTAGGAAGCTGGGCTACCCTTCTAGGAATGAGAGCCCACCCCTCCTGCCCCATCTGACCCCCCACTTCCCTCAGCAAAGCAGCCAGGGCCCTCCCCTCTGCAAGACTGCCCCATGCTGTCACTCTGAACAAGGTGGGTAATGAACGTGGTCCTTGTGTGGGCCTCCCGTGGCCTCACGTCCACCCTGGTCACCAGAGAGGGAACCAGCAGGCAAGACACGTCCCAGAGTACCGCAGAAGGGAAGTGCATGAACCTTAGACAAACACATGCTGATGGGTCTTAGGAAATGGAAAAGATCAAATCCTTTCTCTGGCAAGAGAACCAAGAGAGAAGCTAGAGGAAGCCAAGGGGGTTCCGGCCCGGACTGTGGGCTCCGGCGCAGATGGTCCGAGCATCAGGCGGAGAAGCCAGCCTTGGCATCTGTGCGCGTGGAAACCCACATGTGCAGCCTGCCCGAAGCTCATAAAGGCGGCCGGGTCTGGAGCTGGAACATGGGGCAGGAAATGGCCTGAGTGAGCAGGCGGGAAGAGAGGCTCGCAGGCAGCCCCACAGCCCCGCTTCTCCTAGGGTCCTTGTCTGTCTGGGCTCCCAAGAGCCAACAGCCAGATGCTGCAGATGAGCTCCCTGGAAGAAAGGAGGCTGGACACACAGGCCACGGACGGGGCCTGGAATTCCAAAGGTGGCAGAGTGATGGGAGGAAGGGGGTTGGGATGTCACACTCAGTGGAGGGGGTTGGGATGTCACACTCAGTGGAGGGGGTTGGGATGTCATACTCAGTGAAGGGGGTTGAGATGTCACACTCAGTGGAGGGCGTTGGGATGCCAGACTCAGTGGAAGGGGCTGGCGATTCTGCCGGGGGTTGCATGAGAAGGAGCCCTAGTCTTGGCAACCAGGAGGCTCTGTCTATAGGCAACGGAGCGCTAACTAAGGGCCAGCACTGTGAGGAGCCCAGGGCTCAGGAGGGCTCGGCCCAGCAGCTCACCCGCACGTCTGAGGCCGTGGCTCTTTCCTTCACCTGCGCTGCTAGCTGGGTACCATGGCAGCCTGGGCATCACATCCTACACACCCACGTCCCGGGCCAGAAGAGCACCAGGTCTCTCTGAGCTTTTACAACTGTTTCAAGAGCTGAGGGCTTTTCCTTTCCCAGAAAACCCCCTCCAGGCCCACCCCAGCAGCCCTTCCCCTACCAGTCACAGAGAAGAACAGTGCCATGGCGACTGGCTCAAAGCAGGGATGATCCAGTTTCTGGGGTGGGGAATAGGGTCGCTGCGTGGGGTGACACTCAGACACCCTCCCCGGCTTCTAATCCAGTGGATCCTCAGGGCTCAACTCTCTGCAGGCCAGCTTGACCCTGCACCGCCTCCTGCCTCCCCAGTCAGAGGTCCCTGTCCAGCGAGGGCCTGGGAATAATACCAGACACCACCCAGTGCCCAGGCATGAGCCACCCAGAAGCAGAGGGAGCTCCTACTCAACAGGCAACACCTGGACCCACGGAGCACAAGCCGATCGATAAATTTCTCCCACTTTCTCCCCCTGGAGTGACAGTCCCAAGGCCAGGTATGAGGCTTCCCAGAACCTGTCTCATGGGAGACTTACCCACCCCCAATCCATGTCTGCTCCAGGGGGCCATACCCCCCAATAAATCTGTAGCACGCAGTCCTTCGCCAAGGGTTAAGACAGCCGTGTTCTCTGAGCACGTGGGTAACACAGAAAGGGGTGAGCTCTGAAGCCGATCAGCCGACAAGAAAGAAATGGGAGTAGGCAACTAACAGTATCTGCTGAAACAGTGGAGTTTAATAAATTTGAAATCCAAGTAATGAGAAAAAGATGTGAGAGGAAAAAACTTGTCTTGAGTAATACCTTCCGAGAAAAAAGGTCTGGGACAAAAGAGTGTTGAGAGCCCTTTCAAATGCTCTCGAATGACTCTTGGAATTCAATCATGGTACAAGCAGGTATTCCCAGGCTGTGTGAGTGGTTCCAGGTCGCAGAAGAAGTAAAAATCCTTCAACTCATTTCATGGAACTGCACGATTCTGTCAAAATCAAACACAAAATCAAAATAAAAGCAAATGTTTGGGTGCTTCTGTGGGTCAAACATGGTTTGAGGCCAGGCACGGTGGCTCACGCCTGTGATCCCAGCACTTTGGGAGGCAGAGGCAGGCGGATCACTTCAGGTCAGGAGTTTGAGACCAGCCTGGCCAACATGGTGAAACCCCATCTCTACTAAAGATACAAAAATTAGCCAGGCATGGTAGTGCATGCCTGTAATCCCAGCCACTTGGGAGACTGAGGCAGGAGAATCACTTGAACCAGGAGGGAAAGGTTGCAGTGAGCCAAGATCGCACCACTACACTCCAGCCTGGGAGAGAGAATGAGACTCCATCTCAAACAACAACAACACTGTTTGAAGCATTTTATTTGTTCAATGATAGGGATATAATTATACCCAGTTTACATAAGAGAAACTGAGTCACAAAAACATTAACTTCCATGCCTAGGTTCACCTCCCAGATCAAATATGTAACATTGCCATCACCACAGAAGGCTCTGTCCTGTGCTGTCCAGCGGAAAGCACGCTTAGAGGTCGGCACTACCATCCATGGATTCCTGCACATCAGTCTTGCTTATTCCTGAATTTCAAATACCTGCAAGCGTGCAGCGTCTGCGCCTCTGCGTCTGGCCTCTGTTGCTCAGGATGGTGATCTGAGATCCACGCCTGTTGCTGTGGTTGCCGGCAGGTTGTTCTTTCTGTATTGCTGGAAAGCATTCCATTTCTAAATCCACCGTAATTTTCTGAGCCCTCCTTGCTTGGTGCTCAGCTGGGTGGTTTCTAGTTTGGACCTTGTATGAATCGAATTTGTATAAATATTGTTATACATTGCGTGTGTGTGTGTGTGTGTGTGTGTGTGTGCCTTTATATTTTCACTTCTCTTGGCTAGTTATCTAAGAGTAACTGCTGGGTCTTTTCAGGCTTTAGCTGTTCTGATGGGTGTGTATTTACGTCTCTTGATGGTTTACGCTTGCCTTTTCCTGATGGCCAGTGATGTTAACATCTTTTCATGTGCTTATTGGCTATTCACTACCCCTTATAATAAAAGTTTTTTTTTTTTTTTTTCATTTTAAAATGCTATCTTTTGATTAATCAGTTGCAGGAATTTTTAAATATATTCTGGTCCAAATTCTTTTCGGGTGTATACATTGCAGACATTTTGTTTTTCTCCTAATCTGTCAACTACCTTTCATTTTCTTAGTATTTTATTGAATAGCAGACACTTTAAATGTCTATTAAATTTAGTGTATCAGTTCGCACCTTTCGTGTCTTGTGTAATCAACCTTTGCCTAACTGAAGGCTGTGAAGATATTTCCTGATATTACCTTTTTGAGAAGATAAAGGTTTAGCTTCCACAATCAGGCTTATAACGCACAGTAAAGTAATTTTTGTTCATGTGGTAAAGTAGAGGATCAGGTTTCTGTTGCGGTTTTTTTTCTGTATTATATATATCCAGCTTCTTCAACACCATTTATTGAAAGACTTTCATCTTCCCCCACTAAAGACAATCAATGCCTTTATAGGAGCCTGTTTCTAGCCAGGTGTCCCCAAACTTTTTACATGGGGGGCCAGTTCACTGTCCCTCAGACCGTTGAAGGGCCGCCACATACCGTGCTCCTCTCACTGACCACCAATGAGAGAGGTGCCCCTTCCTGAAGTGCGGCGGGGGGGGCCGGATAAATGGCCTCAGGGGGCCGCATGCGGCCCACGGGCCGTAGTTTGGGGACGCCTGCTCTAGACTGTCTGTTTTGTCTTGTTGATCTATACATCTGTTCTCACGCCAAAGCCATGCTGACCATTATAAAGGAGTGTCGCTTTATAATTAGCCGTGGGATTCAATGGTATAAATTCTCCGACATTCTATTCTTCTCCAAATTTATTTTACCCACTTACTCTATGTTCTTTGCATTTTCATATAAATTTTAGACTCAATTTATAAATTTCTATAAAAAATTGTTTTGTTCATTTGTTTTTCTTCTGCATCAACTTTTTAGTTAAATGGATACTTTGTAAATTACAGTGTGTATTCTTGATTTATTACAGTCTTTTAGGCATATCACTCGAAATGCTTAAAATCATAAATAAAACCTTAAAAACAGCCTGAGGGTGGGGGGCATATTATCTTCAAAAGAACAACAGTAAACGTGATGGCTGACTTTTCAACAAGACAATGGGAAACAGAACGCAATGGAATGACATCTTTAGGGAGCTTACAGAAAGGTGCCCACATAGAATTCTATAGCCGGTGAAAATGCCTTTCACAAATTTAGATGAAACAAATGTATTTTCATACAGTAAAAACAAAGCTTAAAGCACATGCCATCACCACACTTGTAGCACAGGAAGTATTGAAGGGAGTTCTTTAAGCTGAAGAAAAATAAAACCAAATAGAATCACAGGACTCTATAGATAAATGAAGAGGACCCAAAGGTAAAAATGTGGGTACCTATCCATGTCAATGAATTGTTATTATGGAAGGCAATATCAACAACAATGTCGTTTTGGTGTTTATTATATGCAGATAACAGCAAAATATACAACCACAGCACAAAGGGCATGGGTGTGTGTGAATGGAGTAAAACTGCATAAAGTTCTTGCATTTTGGGGGGACTTATTCCAGTATGGTTTTTTTTCTTGAAGTCTATTTATCAGTATTAAACTAGCTATATCATTTTGTCGTTGTTAGTACGTACTTGGTCTATTAACTTTCATTCTTTAAACTTCTAGGTATCCTGAATTTTTAAAATGTGATTTGGCAATTTCTATCTTTTAAAATTTTTGGTCTATTCACATTCATTTTAGTCCCCAGAATGTGACTTTATTTCTGTTATTTATTTTGAACATTTTGTTTACCTTGTCTCTCTTGTTTCTTTTCCTTCTCTTTTCTGCTTCCTTTGGATTGATTTAATGTTTTTATTCCAGCTTTTCTCTTTATAGTTATACACACTATTTTCACTATTTTATTGGCTACCTTAAATATTAATATTTTGATATATACATTGAATTTATAAAACTTCAATCAATAGATTTACCCTGCTTCAAAACAACAAAGGTATAAAACACTTTAACTCAAACCAGTCCCTCTTGACTTTTGTATGATTGTAATTTGTAAAACTCCCTAAGCCATGTTCATTGTTTTGCATGGTCAATGACTAATTACATTTGCCTACATATGTAGTGACACTTTCTTGGATTATCCTTTCCTCCCCTCCTCCTCCTCTTCCTCCTCCTCCTCCTTCCTCTTCATCCTCCTCTTCCTCTTCTTCTTCTTCCTCTTCCTCTTCTTCCCCTTCTTCTTCTTTTTTTTTGAGATGGAGTTTTGCTCTTGTTGCCCAGGCTGGAGTGCAATGGTACAATCTCAGCTCACTGCAACCTCCACCTCCCGGGTTCAAGCGATTCTCCTGCCTCAGCCTCTGAGTAGCTGGGATTACAGGTTCATGCCAGGCTATCATTTCTTCTTGCATCTCACCTCCCACATAAGATTACTTTCACTCTGCCTGACATACATCTTCCAGAATTTTCTTTAGGGAAGATGTGTAGGTAGAGACAGTTTTGTTTGTACAAAAATACTTGCATTTTGCCTTTATTCTTGAAAGATATTTCTTTGGGTGTGCATACTCAAAGTAGACTTTATTTTTGGCCAAGAAAATATAAATATATGATTTCACTCTCTTCTGGCTTCCACTGTTGATGTTGTAAAGTCAGATGTTGGTCTAATTGTTATTTCTTTATGGGAAATTTATCTTTGCTCTCTGGTACTTTAAAAATATTCTCTTATTCTTTGTGGGGGGTATTCTGCATTTTCACTCTTGTCTCTAGATATTGTGGATTTTAATTTGTCCTAACTTGGATTTGATGGGCTTGATGAATATGAAGATCAAGGTTGTTTATTTTTTAATCAGTTCTCAGAATTCCTGGCCATTGCTTCACCAAATATTGCTTTTTCCTCAACTAGATATAAGTGAAAGCTTTTCTCTCTGTTGCTATAATTACGTATCTCTCTTTTAGATCATCTGTTCTTTTTGTTTCTGTGCTGCATTTAGAATAATTTCTACAGCTCTATCTCCCAGTTCATTAATTCTCTCTTTAGTTGTATCTAATCTGTGGTTAAATTCATCCACTGAGTTTTTAAATTCAGTTAAAATGTTTTCATTTTCAGTGATTATATTTGGCTGTTTTTCAAATCTGTTTGGTTCTTACCTATACTTTCTTACTCCTATTTATATTTTCACTCTCTTATTCAATCAATCATATTAAGGATACTTAGATTCCTGTCTAATAATTCCAGTGTGTCGAGTCTTTTGCTTCTTATTCTTCCAGTTGTTCCATTTTGTATTCTGGGTTTTATCTAAGTCTTCCTGGGTCTCTGTTTTCTTGTGTGTAATGTGACTGGGAACTCAAGCCACTTGAAATGGGCTTATTTTGGGGTCTACTTGAAGGCTGGATTTGAAGGGGAGTTTCTCCAGGAAGGATTCATCCTTACTTCTTCTTTTTTTTTTTTTAATAATAAGAAAAAGAACAAAGAAGAGGAAGAAAGAGAAAAAGGAAGAGGGAGAGAGAATGGGGGTATTGCTTTGCTGCCCGGGCTAGAATGCAGTCCAAATATGGGTATGCCTACAATTGTCCCCAATAATGGAGACATGAAAGAAAATGAGGGAAGAAAGCAACAAACAAGGAGCCAACCAACATTTCATTTAAACTTCCAAGTTGATATGATGTGGTACTGATAAGAGTGTATATTCTGTGTAAAGTGGAGAGTTCTATAAATATTAATTACGTTTACTTGTTCCAGATCTGAGTTCAAGTCCTGGATATCGTTATTAATTTTCTGTCTCATTGATCTGTCTAATATTAATGTTGAAGTCTCCCACTATTATTGTGTGGGAGTCTAAGTCTCTTTATAAGTCTTGTATGTCTGGGTATTCCTGTATTGGGTGCGTGTATATTTAGGACCTTTAACTCTTCTTGTTGTTGTATTGATTCTTTTATCATTATATAATGTCCTTCTTTGCTTCTTTTGATCTTTGTTGCTTTAAATACTATTTTATCAGAGGCAAAAATTGTAACTTCTGCTTTTTATTTATTTATTTTTGCTCTCTGGTTGGTTGGTAAGTCTCTCTCCATCCTTTGTTTTGAGTCTTTGTGTATCCTTGAATGTGAGATGGGTCTGGATGCAGCATACAGTTTTAGTTTTTTGTCCAAATTGGCTGTCTTTGAATTGAGGAATTCAGTCAATTTAAATTTAGAATTAATAATGATATGTGTGAGTTTAATACTGTCATTTAATGTTAGCTGGCTATTTTGCCCATTAGTTGATGTAAATTCTTCATTATATTGTTGTTTTTTACTTTTTGGTATTTTTTAGAAAGGCTGATACTGTTTGTTCCTTTCTATGTGTAGTGGTTCTTTCAGAAGCTCTTGTAAAGCAGGCCTGGTGGTGATTAATTCTCTGAGTGCTTGCTTGTTCACAAAAAACTTTATTTTTCCTTCACTTAGGAAGCTTAGTTTGGCTGGATGTGAAATTCTTGGTTGAAAGTTCTTTTCTTTAAGGATGTTGAATATTGGTCCCCACTCTCTTCTGGCTTGTAGGGTTTCTGCTGAGAGATGTGCTGTAAGTCTGATAGGCTTCCCTTTGTGGGTAACCTGACCTTTCTCTCTGGCTGCCCTTAGTATTTTCTCCTTCATTTCAACCCTGGTGAATCTGACGATTATGTGCCTTGGAGTTGCTCTTCTTGAGGAATATCTTTGTGGTGTTCTCTGTATTACCTGGAGCTGAATATTATCCTGCCTTACTAAGTTGGGAAAATTTTCCTGAATAACATCCTGAAGCATATTTTCCAGCTTGGATTCATTCTCTTCGTCACATTCGGGTACACCTATCAAGCATAGATTAGGTCTTTTCACATAGTCCCATATTTCTTGGAGACTTTGCTCGTTCCTTTTTATCCTCTTTTCTCTAATCTTGTCTTCTAGTTTTATTTCATTGAGTTGGTCTTCGACCTCTGATATCCTTTCTTCTGCTTGATCAATTCGGCTGTTAAAACTTGTGCATACTTCACGTAGTTATCGTATTGTTTTTCAGTTCCATCAATTCACTTATTTTCCTCTCTAAATTTTGTATTCTTGTTGACATTTCGTCAAACCTTTTTTCAAAGTTCTTAGTTTCTTTAGATTGTGTTAGCACAAGTTCTTTTAATTCACAGAAGTTTCTTATTATCCACGTTTTGAAGCCTGCTTCTGTAATTGGAACCCACTCGTTCTCCATCAAGCCTTGTTTCATTGCTGATGAGGAACTGGGATCCCCTGCTGAGGGAGAGGCGTTCTGATCTTGGGTATTCTCAGCCTTTTTTGGCTGTTTTCTTCCCTTCGTTGTAGATTTATCCATTTGTGGTCTTTATAATTACCGTCTTTGTAATTGGGTTTCTGAGTGGACGTCCAACTTATTGATTCTCAGCGCCGAAATCTGAGCAACCCACTGCACCGACCAAATCAGCGGCGTTAAGATTGATGGTGCCTTTCTGACTCTGCACCAAGAACCGACGCTCCGAGGCGCCGGCAAAACCGCCTCGCCGGTCACAGGAGTCGCGCTGGCGACCCGTGGGGCTCCTCCGCTGGGAATCTCCTGGTAAGTGAGCAACCAGAATTCATGTGAAGGTGTGGCGTCCTCTCGTTCTTTGCGTTTTCAGTAGGAGCTACAGTCCCGAGCTGCTAGTGATCAGCCATCTTGGATCTCTCTCTCCTCTCATCCTTACTTCTTTTAAGTACCTCAAGGTACTGCCAGCCCTGGCTACTCTAAACTGCATTTTCAAGTTGAGGCTCTTCAGACCAGCGAGGTAGTGTGAACTCAGGCTGCAAACCATGTAAGGGCTGGCTTGAGGCGATGAATTTCAGGGATAAATTTTTTCTCCATTCAGTGCCAAGTTGTTTATTGCTAGTTTCTTGACTGCCCCAGGGCATATTGGAGGTATGTTTAATTCACCCTCACACTGATATGAATCCTAAGACCCATTAGGGTCTTAGTCCATTTTCTGTCGCCTATAGCAGAGTACTTGCAACTGAGTGATTTATAAAGAAAATGAATTGATTTTGTACAGTTATGGAGTTGGAGAAGTCCAAGGTCAAGGGGCCACACCTAGTGAAGACCTTCTTCCAAGGTAGAACCGGGCATCATGTGGCAAGGGGACTAAGGGTGACAGCCCAAGTCCCCTTTCTTCCTGTGAAGCCACAGTCCCACTCCCATGATCACCCATGAGTCCATTAATCCACAAGTGAATGAATCTAGTCATGAGGGCAGAGCCTTTGTGATGCACTCACTTCTTAAAGGCCTCCCCTTACTACTGCCACATTGGCGATTGGAATTCAACTTGAGTTTGGAGGAGGCAGACAGCCAAACCACAGCAGACTCCTGTTAGAGCCCCTCACTGGGCAAGTGCTGACGCTTGCTGTTCCCTGCACCCTGGAAAGCCACAAACACGGAAGTTGACATTCATCTAAGGCTGTCACAGCAAATTCCTGTTCTGATATGTGGGGCATTTTGCCTCAGAGAACCCTTGCTTTCTTGACAGGAGGGCACTTTGACAAAGTGGTTTTAAAATGAACCATAAAGAATAAACAGGTGAGAAAAGCCGCCAAGGCATTTTGGGAAAAAATAGTGAGTCGTAATATACACCATCTCACGTTGAAGCATGATACAAAGTCCCAGTAATTTCAAATATATGGCACTAGCTCATGTCACAACTAGAGATCAGCAAAAATAAATAAAATGCCTAGAAATTGACCCTGTTGTAAGTAGCATTTTAAATCAGTGAAGGCAGAAACAACAAATAACCAGTGGTTGATGATAGTTAGACGTTTAGGAAAAATGTTCAGTTAGGGTTTCTTGTACATCAAAACAGAGTGCAGGTGGGTTCAAGAGTCAAAAGTAAAAACATAAAAGGAAATTCAAAGTGAAAAATAATATTCATGCAGTCTCCAGGTGGAAAAGTCATTTGGAAGCATGAAAAGCAAAGGAAGAAAATACAAAATAAAATTTAAAATATTTAAACTTCTATTCATGAGAGAACGTGTTGACTCAAACTAACGGGCAAAAGCCAATCACAGAAGTAGGTGGGAATCACGGCAAGACCAAGATTTATATCCTTTACCTTTAAGGAAATATTACAGCTTAATAAACTAAAGACTAGTAGGTGGTATAAATAGAAAACTATACCAAAAATTCTCATGTTCACTAGTAATCAAAGAAATGTACATTAGAAGCAATGTAGCTTCCAGGCTCACCAAAACTTTTTCAATGGTAACACTGTTAGCAAGGTTTGAGTAAATGGATATTTCCCTGATGGTAAATTAAATTGTAATTTCTGGAGGACAATTTGACATTCTGTATCAAGAGCTATAAAACTATTCAACACTTTGATCTAGCAATTCCCCTTGTATAATGGTTTTCTAACGATAAATGAGATCCAGATACATATGATTGTTATTAGCAACACAGTAAAAACACAAACAGCAAAACACAAAATCAGTATCTACCAAGAAAAACTAACTAAATACGTTAAGGTAAATCCAAAGAGTGGACACGTGATGAAACAAAGATTAAAAATCAAGCTTTGGACAAAGGAGCAGAGGTAATACTATGGGACAAATATAGACAAGAAGACAGAAGGTGCTGGAAAAACCACACATCCTATGTAGAAAAATGAATCTAGACACAGACCTCACACCCTTCACAGAAATTAACTCAAAATGGATTGAGACCTAATTTTAAAAGGATTGTTAACAAAATCTATCTGGTAAAGTGGCTTTGAGGATCTGCTAAGTTATTTACGGGGATTTACAAAGGTTCCACCTGAGCTAACCAAACACAAAACTATAAAACTCCTAGAAGATAGCATGTGAGAAAACCTAGATCCCCTTGGGTATAGCACTGACTCTTTATTTAGATAGAGTATCAAAGGCACCATCTATGAAATAAATAATTGATAAGCTGCAGGTCATTCAAATTAAAAATTCTTGCTAAAGGCAATGCAACGTTTTGCAAAAGACAATGTCAGGAGAATGAGAAGCCATGCCACAGACTAGGAGGAAATATTTGCAAAATAGACATTGGATAAATAATTGCTATCGAAAATATACGAAGAACTCCTAAAACTTAACGATAAGAAAACTAACAATTCAACTTGTAAATGGTCAGAAGACCCAAACAGGCGCCTCATCAAAAAAGACGTACAGGTGGGGCAAGGTGGCTCACACCTGTAATCCCAGCACTTTGAGAAGCCAAGGTGGGTGGATCACCTGAGGTCAGGAGTTCGAGACCAGCCTGGCCAACACAGTGAAACCCCACCTCTGCTAAGAATACAAAAATTAGGTGTGGTGGTGCACACCTGTATTCCCAGCTACTCAGGAGGCTGAGGCAGGAGAATCACTTAAACCTTGAAGGCAGAGGTTGCAGTGATCTGAGATCACACCACTGCACTCCAGCCTGGGCAACAAGAGCAAGACTGCATCTCAAAAAAAAAAAAAAAAAAAAAAAAAAAAAAAAAAAAAGATGTACAGATGCTCAACATCACTGCCATTAGTTAATTGTAAGCTAAGGCAACAAGGAGGCACCACTGCGCACCTAAAACAGCCAAAATCCACAACACTGACACCACCACGTGCTTCTTTGGAAGACAATTTGGCAGTTCCTTACAAAACTAAACACACTCCTACCACACAATGGAGCAATCACACTCCTTGGTAGTTATTCAAAGGAACTGAAAACTTATGTCCACAAAAAATATGCACATGAATGTTCATAGAAGCTTTATTCAAAATTTGAAAGGAACCACAGTATCCTTCAGGAGGTAAATGGATACATAAACTGTGGTACATTCAAATAGCAAAATATTACTCAGAGCTAAAAAGAAATGAGCTATCAAGCCATGAAAAGACATGGAGGAATCTTAAGTGCATATTTCTAAGAGAAAGAAGCCAGCCTGAAAAGACTCCACGCTGTATGATTCCAACTCTATGACATTCAGGAATGACAAAATTATGGAGACAGTAAAAGGATCAGTGGTTACAAGAGAAAGGGGAGGGGAGGGAGGCAAATAGGTGGAGCAGAGAGGATTTTTAGGGCAGTGAAACTATTCTGTGTGATGTGTTACTGACGGATCCATGTCATTAGACATTTGTCAAAACGCACAGAATGCAAAAAGCAAAAGTGAGCCCTAATGTAGACTCTGGACTCTGGGACATGATGGCATGTCAAGGTACAGCCCTCAACTGCAGCAAAGGCATCACCTTGCCGGGGGGTCTGGGTTCCCCAGGAAATCTCTGTCCTTTCCTCTGAATTTTTTTGTGAACCTAAAACTGCCCTAAAAAATAAAGAGTATTAGTTAAAACAAGATAAAATAAAGGTGATGTTCTGAATGTTTGTGCCCCCTCATGAACAAAATTGGTGCAAAATGTCCCACAGAGCTGCCGTGTCCTTTTTCACAGTGTGAGGACTTCGCAGAAAGGTGCTGAGGCAGGAGATTGATTCAGGAGGCGGGGCTTGTTTCCAGGGGCGGGGCTTGATTCAGGAGGTGGGGCTCTATTCAGGAGGTGGGGCTTGATTCAGGAGGGGGGGCTCTATTCAGGAGGCGGGGCTCTATTCAGGAGGCGGGACTTGATTCAGGAGGTGTGGCTCTATTCAGGAGGTGGGGCTTGATTCAGGAGGTGTGGCTCTATTCAGGAGGTGGGGCTTGATTCAGGAGGCGGGGCTCTTTTCAGGAGGCGGGGCTTGATTCAGGAGGCGGGGCTCTATTCAGGAGGTGGGGCTCAGACACCAGAGGAAATCAAGGACAAGCTAAATAAAACAAGAATGGAGAGGAGGCAGCTTTCCATAAGACACGCTGCCAATGTGCCATTGTCAGTTTACCGTTGCCACGGCAACAACCTGACCACTTTAAAGTTACCACTCTTTTCCTAGAAATGTCTGCATAATCGGCCCCTTGATCTGCATACAATTAAAATGGGTATGACTGTGCCTGCAGGGCTGCCTGGGAGCTGCTCCTCTGGCTCACTGCTTATTGCATGGAGCAGGACCTCGGCTCACTGTGCTCGGTCACTTCATTACAAGGTGCTGTCCAACACCACCAGCTCGCCCTTGAACTCTACCCTCGCAGGCTAAGCTCACCTGCCTTGCATCAGCACCTTCAATAAACCAGGAGACAGGTCCTCACCTGACATCAAATCTGCTGCCTTCAGAACTGTGAGAAATGAATTCCTGTTTGTTTGCTTGTTGTTTGTTTGTTTTTGTTTTTGAGACAGAGTCTCACTCCATCACCCAGGCTGGAGTGCAGTGGCAGGATCTCAGCTCACTGCAACCTCTGCCTCCCAGATTCAAGTGATTCTCCTGCCTCAGCCTCCGGAATAGCTGGGATTACAGGTGTGTGCCACAATACCTGGCTAATTTTTGTATTTTTAGTAGAGATGGGAACTCACCATGTTGGCCAGAATAGTCTCAAAATCCTGATCTCAAGTGATCCAGCCTCCCAGAATGCTGGGATCACAGGCATGAGCCACTGTAACCAGCCCAGCAAACTAAGACAGACAATTGGTGCTGAGAAGCGGGCTGTTGGTATAGCCAATCCCTGGACATGTGGATGCAGCTTCAGAACTGGGTCGTGGGCAGTGGCTAGAAGCATTGTGAGGTGTGTGCTAGGAAAAGCCCACATCATGGTGAACTGACTGTTGGGAACGATTCTGAGGAGGGCTCAGAAGGAGAGCAGGAGAGCTGCAGGGGAAGCCTCAGTGTTCTTGGAGGTGACGGAAGTGGCTGTGAATAGGAGGCTGGTAGGAGAGGCCGTGACCGTGTGGTCTCAGACGGAGAGGAGGAGCACCTACCGGAAACTGGAGGAAAGGCCATCCTCATTACCGAGTGGCGAAGCACTTGGCTGAATTGTGTCATGTCTGGGTGTTCTCTGGAAGGTGGAACTTGCATGCAATGAAACAGGATATCTGGCAGAAGAAATTGCTAAGCCATGTTGAGAGTGAAGCTTGGCTTCTCTTAATGCTTGTTGTAAAAGGCCAGGAGAATACTTTAGGCAGGACTACTTTAAAGGCAGAATTTCTCATCAAAAAGGAAGCAAAACTTCAACTTTAGAAAATTTGTAGGCTCTCCTCATTGCAAAGAATGAGAAAGTATATTCAGGAGAAAACCCCCAAACTGTGTCGCATCTCCATCCGAGGAGGGGAGAGTTCGGCCTTCTACACTGAAGCCAGGAGCAGTCGCCTAAGACAGTGGAAGAGTAGACCCGAGCACACGATCAGGTCAGAGGTTCTGCAGCTGCCCCTCCCACCACAGACCCGGTGCCAGGGCCTGGGGGACAAGATGATTCAAAAGGGGCTGCCCTAGGTTAGACTCCGCTGGGCACAGACCTGGCACAGGCTGCACTGGCCCCTCTTTGGGGCACCTGGGGGGTGTCGCTTTGCTGTGTCTGCATGGCACTATCTTTGCCAGTTTGCACAGTGCCTCAGCCATGGAGCTGTGTTTCCAGAAGTCACCTAGATTTCTACAGATGGAGCCAGCTGCAGACGAAGGTTCGGGACCCACAGCATAGGCAGGGCATGCCTTCGAGGGCTGGCCCCACGGAGAGGCCCGCAGAGGTAACCCTGCTGGAGCCACAAGGCAGGGCTCCCTGTCCATCCCAGAGCAGAAGAACCACCAGCTTGCGATTCCAGCCCACGAGAGTCACCGACACCCAGTTCCAACCCGTGTGAGCTGCCACCCAGCAAGGTCACGGGGCAGTGCCGGAGGAGCCTTGGGGCCCAGTTGCTGCCCCAGTGTGTGCGGAAGGAGGAACCATTATTCTTGGGTCTACGATTTGTCTGCCTCGCTGGGTTTCGGGCTCCTGCCTGCTTTGGAATGGGAGTGCCTGGCCTATGCTTGTCCCGCCATGGAAGTTTGGAAGATAGCGTGCTTGACTTCACAGGCTCATAGCTGGAGAGAAATTTGCCTCAAGATGAATCGTACCTTCCGTCTCATCCATAGCTAATCTAATAAAGGAAAAAAATAAAGGGGATTTGAGAGCTCCTTGGCTGCAGGGAAAACGTTCAAAATGTAACATGAAGTGACAGAGCGAGTCGCTAACGGCAGCCAGTGGGCGATGGGCACTGACTGGCACGCGGGACCAGCACTCACTGTGGACCAGACCAGGGCCAGGCAGAGAGGGTCCCCTTGCAGGGTGCGTGTGTGTGTGTGTGTGTGTGTGTGTATGTGTGTGAGACAGGGGGTGTGTGTGTGTGACAGATTGTGTGTGTGTGGCAGTGTGTGTCTGAGAGTGAGTATGTGTGTCAGTGTGTGTCAGTATAAGTGTGTGTGTGAGAAAGTGTGAGACACTGTGACTGCGTATGAGTGTGAGTGTGGGTGTGTGAGGGTGTGTGTGAGAAAGTGTGTATGACAGTGTCTCTGTGTGTGTGAGTGTGTGTAAGTGTGTGAGTGTGAAAGTGAGAGGTGTGTTAGTATGTATATGTGAGTGTGTGAGAGGGTGTGTGTGTAAGTATGTGGATGTGTGTGAGAGGGGGTGAGTGTGTATGTGTGTGGGTCTGTATGAGTGTGTGTGTGAGAAAGTGTGAAACATTGTGTGACTCTGTATGTGTGAGTGTGTGACAGTGTATGAGTCTGTGTGTGAGAAAGTGTGAGACATTGTGTGTGACAGTATGTATGTATGTGTGTGTGACTGTGTATGACAGTGTGTGTGAGTGTGTATGAGTGTGTGTGAGAAAGTGAGACATTGTGACAGTGCATATGTATGAGTGTGTGTGTGTGAGGGTGTGTGTGAGAAAGTGTGTGTGATTGTGTGTATGACAGTGTGTGTGTCTGTATGAGTGTGAGTGTGAGAAAGTGTGAGACACATTGTGTGTGATGGTGTGTATGTATGTGTGTTTGTGAGAGGGTGTGTGTGTCAGAAAGCGTGTGGGTGTGTGAGAGGGGGTGTGTGTGAGTGCGTGTGTGACAGCATGTGTGTGTGTGAGAGAGTTTGGGTGTGAGTGTGGCACTGGAACAGAGTGTGCATGAACGGCATTTGAACTCCGAGACAAGCCCCACGTGCATCCTGCTCTGAGAGCCCGCGTGGCCGAGCACACCTGCCCTAAGCTGTTTCTGCAGTGTGAGTCTGGTGGACGGAGGTTGGGAGGAGCCTCCTCGGAGGCTGCTGCGAGGCCCCTGATGAAACGCAGACGAGGCTCTGCACGCCGTGGAGTCGGGCCGCTGTTCTCCCTCGTTGCCAGTGAGAATCACTCGGGCTCAGTGTCCATCCAGAGTCGGTATCGGCACAACACAAACCTTCTAAGGCTGCGGGACCCAGAGTGGGAGCTTGGGAAAGCCAAGCCGGGAGCCAGGAGGGGAGGGAGCCGTGGAAAAGGGGAGAGGGAGACGCCACTGCAGTGAAAGCCCTCCTCACTTTCTCTCCTCCCCTCCTGTCCCCGTCCTGTCCCTCCCTTTCCCTTCTTTCCTCTTTCTTTCTTTTCCTTTCTTCTTCTTTCTTTTTTCTTTCTCTCTCTGCCTTTCCTCCCTCCCTCCCTCCGTCTTTCGTTTCTTCCTTCCTCCGTCTTTCCTTCCCTCCTCCCTCCGTCCGTCCGTCCGTCCTTCCTCCCTCCCTCCCTCTGTCCCTCCTTCCTTTCTCCCTCCGTCTGTCCTCCTTCCCTCCTTCCCTCCTTCCTTTCTCCTTCTTCTTTCTTTCTTTCTTTTTTCTCTTTCCTCTTTTCTTTTTTCTGTTTCTTTATGTACTCACACACCCATGCAGTGCCCACTGCTCCCCAGGTCTATACCACGTGTCAAACATGCAGGCGGCTCCCGTCCTTCTCCCCTCGAGGAACATCACTTGGGGGCATCGTGGCTTTTTTCAGCAGGGGATGCCCATTCATGTCCACTGAGTTGTGTCTGCCTTCATGCGCTCAGCAGAGTCCCAGCCACACTCACATTCCCACGGGGATGCTCCCCAGCCCCCTCCCTCCGGGTCTCTCTCCCTGTAGCCCTCCATGCTTAGACGTGGAAGACTGGCCCTCTGTGGCCTTCACAGTGGTGGCCTAGTTGTTCCCTGGCCGCTGGAGGCCCGAGGAGGCCACTGCTTCTCCGTGGCCTTCCTCTCTCATCGCTGCGCTCTGGGCCGGAGTGTGGTGCCCTTGTGCTTGCCCACGACATCCTGCCTGCCAGGTAAAAGGCACCGAAGAACATGACATATCTTCACTGTCATGGAGAACTCACACAGCCACCCACCAGACAAGAGTTCCTCATTTCTCTCCTGGCTCTGCTGGAACACGGAGCTGCCCCCTGGGTGTTTCCGGGGACCGCCCCGGCCGTGGTATTGGTGGCCCAGAGCAACACCCGCCATCACACACCACACCAGCAGGCTTTTCCTCCAAGAAGAAAGGGGCAGCGATGGAAGGAGGGATGATCCCGTCTTTGTCAGGAAATGGCAATGGTGTGGGCCCCCAGCAGGACTGCGGGTTCCCATAATTACGGGGCTCGTTGAAGAAAATCCATCTAAGCAAATTTCAGAAGAGCCGGCCCCCTGGCTGGGAGCTGCTCAGGCCATTTGTCATGACTTCCTCCTGATAAGGTCAGTGCTTCATCCAGGAAGAATGTGGCCCGGCGTTCCCAGCCTCTTTTCGGGCCATTCCGAAGGTGGGAGCTGCGGACCTCTCAAGAGCGCAGACGGAGCCCCCGGCTTTGCTTGCAGAAATTCCACTGCCGGTCTGGGCCGTGATTCATGCTCAGGGTTTGGAAAAAGCTGCAGCATCAAAGCCAACTGAGGTTTGGGGCTCATCCCAGATGTGGCGTCTGGGCTGGGGGAAGGGCGATGTTCCCTGCGGAGGCTTCCCGGTGGGCCCAATCTGGGGATGGATGGGGGTGGGGGCCGTCAGCTAAGGATGGGACTTAGTCACTGGTCAACGTTCCCAGAAACCTGGATTCCTCCAACTCACCAGGGCAGACCACAAACAGCCTCTTCCTCCTGGTTCTACGTTCTCTAACGGGCCTCAAACCGTTTCTATGAGTGTCCCCAAACCCCCAGAGCAAAACTGTTCCTCAGCAAACACACGAACCCTTTTCCATCACCCCAAACGTGCAGAATGCTGGTGACACCAGGAGCAGAAGGCTGGGGGCGGATCTTGTTACCAAATAGTCCCATAGGACCTGCGCCTACTCTAGAAATTTCTACCGTCAGGGTCTGCTCCCACGTGACCTGCTGGAGACACGCATGCGTTTTTCCACTTTAGAAGCAAATTTGCGAGACTTTCCGTGGAAGCCGTTCATCGCTGCCACCTCACCCCACGGGCTCACTTCTTGCTCTCTGGCACAGCTGGACCGCGCCCCTCAGGGATGTGTTTCCAGAAGGATGTGATGCCGCTAGAACGTCCTTCTGCGGCCATGACGCACTGCTGGCCGCTCACCGGGCATGGAATTTAGGGCCACAGTCTGTCCTTCAGGCATTCATTTCATGCTGCAGAGAGATCTTGGGACCAAACTGATTCTGCCCCTTTGTCAGTGAACTTTCTCTCCCTCTCAGGAGGACACGAACCCTAAGAACAAGGATTTCGTGTTTCCCGTAAGAAATGAGAGCAGCTCAGTCCAGTTCCTCTGTAGGATCCAGGGACCTGCCTGGGCCTGAAAACCTGGACTCTGACTTTGTCCTGTCAGGAAGTGGGTTTGTGGCCATCAGCTGTCACTTCACTCATTTCTTTAGATGGATCATAGTTCCCTCCTGTATCTGCTGGCTCAGGAATGGTCATGCTGGGAAACAAGCATCCCCCAGCCTCTCCATAGTTTAAAACAACAAGGAAGTCTTTCTTGCTTCTTGTACCTGGAGGGTCAGGGGGCCCTCCTGTACCTCTGGACACCTTCACTCAGTGGTCCTGGCTGCTGGAGCCTCCACCCCTTGGGAATATCGGCCACGGCCACGGGAAAAGAGGAAACAAGGATTTCTTCTCTCCATGTCTCTGCTCAGAATTGAAATGGTGGCTTCATTTGCAGGAGCAAGTCAAATGGCCATGCTCCACTTCAAGGGGGAGGAGGTGCTGCCCCCTGCCCAGAAGCTGGGGAAGCTGGGCATTGGTGAGAAGTAGTAATGACAGCACATTCCCTCCCAGAGTCCACGTGAGGGGGAAGGAGCCCCTGAGCCCACAGCCAGCAGCACACCTGGCATAGGCAAACAGCAGCACGTGCAGCACCTGGGGGCTCTGCTCTGGACTCCACAGTCACTGACGGTTCACTATCGGAGGCTGGAAAAGCCAGAGCGGGCTGATGGGGCTTTCTGCTCCAGGCAGCCAGGTAGAGCAGCTCAAAGTGACACTCCCTGAAGGTGGCTCAGGGACACCATGTGCGCCCAGAGAAGTAGCTCTAGGGACACAGTGTACATCCAGAGGAGGAGGTCTGGGGACATTGTGTGTGCCCAAGGACACCGTGTACACCCAGAGGAGGGGCTCGGGGACACCGCGTGTGCCCAAAGGAGGAGCTCCGAGGAGGGACAGCTGAGAATATGGCCTGGCCTGGCCAGCAGAACAGGGACCTTCATCCTGTTTACTTCTACATTGCCTGTGTGGAATTTTTTTTTTTCTTTTTCTTTACTTTTTTATAGACTGGGTTTTGCTATGTTGCCCAGACTGGTCTTGAACTCCTGCACTCAAGCAATCCTCCTTGGCTTCCCCAGTAGCTGGAACCACATGCCCAGCCCGTGTGAATTTTTTCTTCCCATCTCCCTTCACTTGATGTAGGTTGAGGACTTTACTCTGTTTGGAGATCATTCGTGGACGCTCCTTCAGAAAGGAACAGTGTTACAACCTGGCAAAAACGGGATCGTGCAGTTTTCCAAGTCCCCAGGTCTTTGTGATCCTTTAGAAGCGATCCGGTTTTATCTGAAGCTCCAGATGCAACAGAACTCAGGTGGGAGAGTCTGGTTTCACGTGGAAAGCCCGGTGGAATGGGGCGTGACTCCCCGCCCACCCCGAGCAAGGCAGCTGGGATTTCATCTTCATATTCTCTCTCTTTCCTTCCCTCTCCTTCTCTTCTCCTTCTCTCTCCCATTCTCTTCCTTCCTGCCTCACTCCCTTTCCCCTGTCTCTTCTCTCACTCCCTCTCTGCATCTCTCCTCTTTCTCTGTCTTTTCTGTCTCTCCCTCTGTGTCTCTGTCTCCTCTCTCTCTCCTGTCTCTGTGTCTCTCTCTATGTCTGTCTCTGTGTGTGTCTCTCTATGTGTCTCTCTCTTCTCTGTCTCTCTTTCTCTTTCTTTCTCTGTATGTCTCTGTCTCTGTGCACATCTCTCTCTTCTCTCTGTCTCTATGTGTCTCTCTCGTGTCTCTGTGCCTGTGTCTCTCTGTCTCTGTGTATGTGTCTCTGTGTCTCTCTGTCTCCATATGGGTCTTTCTGTGTCTCTGTGTCTCTGTGTCTCTCTGTCTCTCTGTCTCCATGTGTGTCTCTCTGTGTCTCTGTGTCTCTCTGTGTCTCTGTCTCTGTCTCCGTGAGTGTATCTGGGTCTCGGTGTCTCTGTGTCTCTGTGTCTCTGTGTCTCTGTCTCTGTCTCTGTGAGTGTATCTGTGTCTCTGTGTCTCTGTGTCTCTCTGTCTCTGTGTATGTGTCTTTGTGTCTCTGTGTCTCTCTGTGTCTCTGTCTCTGTCTCTGTGAGTGTATCTGTGTCTCTGTGTCTCTCTGTCTCTGTGTATGTGTCTCTGTGTCTGTGTCTGTCTGTGTCTCTGTCTCTGTGTCTCTGTCTCTGTCTCTGTGTCTCTCTGTCTCTGTGTATGTGTCTCTGTGTCTCTGTGTCTCTCTGTGTCTCTGTCTCTGCGTCTCTCTTCTCTCTCTCCCTCCGTCTTCCTGTCCAGACAGCACCACATAATGTTACTTGGATCGCAGGCAGCTGCTTGTGTGATGTCTGAAGAATCCACATGTTTCTGGTGTTTTTAGGGAAGGAGGACACCACCCCCCCAGGGGGACAGGACAGAGCAAGTGACGCCAGGGCTTACCCAGCCCCGGAATAGATTCCTCGGATGCCTGGGGCCGCACGCCGGGTGCCCCTCGGAGCTCCAAACCCCTTGGAGTCCAGAGACTCCCCTGCTCATGGAAAAGGAGCCTCGTGGAAGCCACCAAGGTCTCTCCCTGTCCAGGAGGCTGGTAAACAAGCTGGCCAAGTCAGCAGAGCCGAGCAGGCTGATGACAATCCCAGGCTTGCCAGAATGGCCGCGGCGCGGGGGGGATGAAGCCGCCCGGGCTTCCCCTCCCAGGGCCTCGTGTTTTCTGTGCTGGCCTAAGCACCTGTCTGGGGGGACACACACGGTGGGTGACTGGCTCCCGCCTGGCATGGGCTGTGACCCTCAGAGGGTCCCTGCCCAGGGTCCCACAGCACGGGGCCCTCCTGCTCCAAGGGAACCATCTTTGGCACCAGATTCACAAAAAGCATGCGTGTCCGTCTGCAGCTTAGGGCCCAGCGAGGGCCTGGTGATGGCCCCGAACTTTTCTCATCACTGGAGGCCTTGGGATGCGCGCGGGTCCCAGGAGGCGGGTGTGGAGGAGGCTGGAGACTAGAGACACAGACGTTCCTCTTGGTCTCAGTTTTATTGAACAGATTTTCAAGGCGGTAAGTTTGACGATGGGAGGAAAAAGACGGTGGAAGGAAAAGCAGTCTGCCTTTTTGGGAAAGCGCAGCTTCATACATTGCAGGTTCTCCTCCCCAACACCGCGAGGAACAGAAGAAGGGAAGGCCCCCTTATCCAGAGTCAGGCAGAGCCACGGCAGGATCTGCTCCCAGAGGGACCAAGCACCTGGGGGTGCCGAGGGGCCAGGATCTGCCTGGAAGAGGGGGGACGGCACACCCTGGACACCCCCAAGGTTACAGAACATGGAACGTTAGCAGAAAGACCACAGATGAGAGTCCAGTCTGCCCCTTATTTTACAGATGGGGAAACTGAGGCACACACAAGGAATGACTTCCACAAGGCTCCGGTTCTATCCAGTTTCCTGATTCTTGTTCTAGAATTTTCTCATTAAATCTTGGTCGTCTGTGCATAAAGCTGACTGGGGCGAAGACAAAGGGTTGTGGAGGAAGAGCGCAGCTCTGCAGCCTCTGAGGTTGAGACGAGTGCCTGAGTGGGAAGCGCAGTGGGTCACTCATGACCACCCGTGGCTGCCCCGTGCTCCTGGATGGACAGGGTAGGAGGGCTCAGCAGAGCACTGCTAAGGGGATCAGGCTGTCACTGAGTGACTCTAGAGGACACCAGCCACAAGGTGTGACAGATCCCCAGAGTTGTGCAGTACACAACCTGCACAACCGTCCACGGTGACCCTGAGTCTAACACTCCCTGGTCACTTTGCAGCCCTGTATTCAGCCCTGTATCCCTGCTTGCAGGGACTCCATTAACATACAGGTGAAGCGTTAGGATGCTAAGCCGCTGAAGACAGACACTGTGGCCCAGGCTACAACCCGGAGCCCTGGAGAAAGAAGAGACTTGCCCACCCACGGTGTGTCTGCTCCCTCGTAGGTTCCGAATCTGATTTGCTGTCCTCAGTGTGCAGGTGGACAAAACCAGGGCTCTGAGGCGAGTCCACAGTGAAAACACTCAAACGCCAGGGCACCCCGCCCTGGGCCCCTGGCCTGTGTCTGCCGAGAGCTGGGCCAGGTGCTGGAACAGCACAGCACTTCATAGGCACGCTGCAGCTGAAGGGTGCCCATGCACGTCTGATGTCACTCAGCGGGACCACCTGGAGCCTCATGCCACCTGCCACATGTGACGAGTACAGGGGCTCAGCTGCACTTGCCGGATGGAGTGTGAGCCTGGTGATTCATCCCATCTGCTCATGAAGCCCTGTATGGGTCAGGATTCAACAGAGAAGCCACCATTCGAGGACATAAAGACATCACAAGGAATCAGCTGCTGGGACTGGAGGTGTATTAGCCAGATATGTATCCGTATCTCCAATAGGTTCTTCCCATATGTATATTATATGAGTGTATATACATGTGCATATGTGTGTGTGTATATATATATATATATATATGAGTATGTGTGTTAACACATATGAATATGTATGTGCAAATATTAGTATATATGTGTGTATATATTAGTATGTGTGTATATATGAGTGTGTATATGTGTATATATTAGTGTGTATATGTGTGTATATGAGTATAGTGTGTGTATATGAATGAATATATATGTGTGTATATATGAGTATATGTGTGTATATGAGTATGTGTGCATTTATATGCAAGTATGTGTGTGTATATATGAGTATATGTATGTGTGCATGTCTATATGAGTACGTGTGTATATATGAGTATATGTGTGTGCATGTATAGATGAGTATATGTGCTTGTATGTATGAATATGTATATATGAATATGTGTGTTTGCATATATGAGTATAATGTGTGTATGAATACATATATGTGTGTGCATGTAGATAAGAGTATACATGTGTTATATATGAGTATATGTGTATGAGTATATGTGTGTGTATATGACGAAATTTGTGTGTATAGATAAGTAAATATATGTTTGTGTACATGTATATATGAGTATATGTGTGTGTATACATGAGTATGAGTATGCATGTGTATATATGAGTATATATGTGTGCAGGTATATAAGTATATATGTGGGCACATATATACGTGAATGTATATATCATGCATGAGTATATATGAGTGTATATTTGTGCACATGTATGAGTATAGATGCGTACATGTATATGTGAGTATATGTGTGTATATATGAGCATATATGTGTATATATATGAGTATATATATGCATGTATATATGAGTGTATGTGAGTGCATGTGTATATAAGTGTGTGTGTGCACCTGTATATATATTTTTATGTGTACTTGTATAGATGAGTATATATGTATGTGTATATATGAATGTATGTGTATGTATGCATGAGTATATATGTGTGTATATGTGAATATATATGCGTGCATGTATATGAGTGTATATATGTGCACACATACATATGACTGTATATGTGCATGTATATATAAGTATATATGTGTGTATATATATTAGTGTATATGTGTGAGCATATATGAGAGTATATGTGTGTATACATGAGTATATATACGTGTATATATGAGTATATAAATGTATGTGTGTATATATGAGTATATACGTGTGCATGTATACATAAGTATATATGTGCTTTATGGGTGTATGTGTGTGCATATGTGACTATATGTGTGCATATACATGAGTATATATGAGTACGTATATGTATGTGTGTATAAGTATATAGATGTGTGTATATATGTATATGTATATATGAGTATAGTGTGTGTATTTGAGTACATATATGTGTGTATATAAATATACATGTGTATATACAAGTGTGTATATGAATATGTGTGCATATGAGTATATGTGTGTATATTCATTTATGTGTATATATGAATATGTGTGTATATTTTGTGTACATACGAGTATATGTATGTATGTATGTATATATATGAGTATATGTGTGTATATATGAGTCTGTGTATATATGAGTATATGTGTGTATACGTGAGTATATATATATGGGTGTGTGTATATATGAGTATATATATATGAGTATATATATGTGTGTCTATGAGTAGCCCCTGCCACCAAAGACAAGATCAAGCCAAGGCAACACCCACTTGTGTACATGTGTGTATACTCATGTGTACATGTACTGTATATATGTAATCATATTTACATGTGCACATGTAAATATGAGTGTATATGTGTGGATAGATATGAGTGTGTGTGTGTGTGTGTATATGTGAGTATATATGTGTGCGTCTATATGTGCACACATAGACATATATATGAGGACATTTATGACAGAGACCAAGAAGTCTGACAGTCTGCAGTCTACAAGCTGTGGAACCAGGAGAGCCTCTGGGGTTTAATTCAGCCCAAGCCTGCAGGCTGCACAACCAGGACCACGAAGCTGGAGGCCGGGTGAAGATGGAAGCCCCAGCTCCAGGAGCCAGAGCGAATTCCTTCTTCCTGTCCCCTCTCTTCCTATGCCGCCCCTAACCGCCTGCAGGATGCTCCCCTGTGCTGGGGAGGACCATGTGCTTTACTCAGCTGCCAACTCCAATGCTGCTTCCTCCTGGAAACGCCCCCAAGACACACCCAGCAATCACATCTCACCAGCTATGCGGGCTTCCCTTAGCCCAGGCAAGTCGGCCCAAAGTTCACTGTCATACGGAGCCGGGGAGGCCGGTATGAAACCCACAGTGCCCATGTCAGGAGAGGCCGCTGGATGCCCATGGCAGGAGTGGGTGCTGTGATCCAATGGGAATTTTGTTTCTGCTCTGAGTCAGGCTCACCCATTATCCAGGACAATCTCCGTGGCAACAGGCCTTAATCACATCTACAAATCCCCTGCCCGGCAACACCCAGGCTGGTGTTTGATGGAGTGACCAGGCACTGGAGCCTCAGCAGGGGACAGGGAACTGGCCGTCACAAGCCCCTGGTCAGGAGGGTCGTGGTGTGGCCTGTGGTTTATGGCTGATGGAACAGAGCCCCGGAGAGGATAAAGAACGTGGCTGAGGTCCGATGGCAGGTGCCCGGCCATGCTGGGGTGCAAACTCAGGGCTGCCCCAGGTGGGTGTTCCTTGGCTTGATCTTGTCTTTGGTGGCAGGGGCTACTGTCGGGTGCTCTCCCTGCAGTTCACCCCTGGAAGTTCCCACACGTCTGCCCCCCGAGAGACCAGCAGGGCAGACCCCCCACAGTGAGGATGTGGTACAGCACAATGGACACCACCTGTCCTGGGGGCCTCCATGCCAGGGCACCAGGGGGACTTGAGATAAGTCATCCATTCCCAGGCTGGTGGTGACCCTGGGTGCAGGACAAGGGGCCCCAACAGCTGAGGCAAAGAGAGGCTTCAGGCAGGGGGCACTCAGCCAGGCTCAGGGTGACGAGGGCCCGGTCGGCTCCGGCCGCCATAGCCAAGTTCCACAGAGTGGGTGGCCCAAGCCACAGGTGTGGGTTTCTCACTATTCTGGGAGCTCAGGGGCTGGCAGCTCAGGAGTTGGCACTCCCAGCACCCTTGAGGCCGCTTCCCATTGGCAGGATCTCACTGTCTCTGTTTCCTCTTGGGGCCAGAGGGAGGGGCAGGCACCGTGGTGTCTTCTTCTCAGGGCACCCATCCCGGTGCAAGCACCCCCCACCCAGTGCCCTCATCTGCCCTAATCATTTCCCTGAGGCCTCACGTGCAAACACCAGCCCACAGGGGTAAGGCTTCGGCATGGGGCGCTCAGTCCGCAGCTGAGTAGAGTGGGACCTCAGGTGAATGGGAGGTGCGTGGGGCTGATGCCGGGGTGGGGAGTGGTGTGGGCTGTGCCCTCGGCAGGGCACCTGGAGGTTCCAGGATCCAGCATGCAGCCCCAGAGGGTGAAGGGGTTGGAAGAGAGCAGGAGGCAGTGGAGGGCCCGCTGGTGGGAGGCGTGGACTACACCACGATGCCTGCGCAGTGTCGGGTGGGGAGGGCAGGCCCTGTGGACGCTTCACTGCGTCTGCCGCCCTGGGGCAGGTGCTGCTGGGGCACAGGCTGGGGCTCTCCTAAGGGAAGGGGTGATGAGCCCTGGACTCCTGCAAGGAGCACCCCTGAGCCGGGCCAGCCACTGCCCCTCCCGAATGTAGCTCCTGGGACTCCCTGGGGCCGAGTCTCTGGGCTGTGGGAGGATTCAGACCAGCCAAGGCCCTTCTCTGGCTTCCTCCAAGTCCTGGCCTACTTCCCATCCCTCCCATGGGACCCGCAAAGGTCCAGCAGGGCGTCCTGCAGCCACCACTTAGCAGGACAGGCGAGGCCCTGCTTGCTCCCTGTGGAGGAGGAAGTGGCGGCTCTGCCCAGGAGCAGCCTCACGCCAGCAACCCCAGCAGAGGTGCGGCAGGGGACATGAAGTCGGTCACCAGCAACGGAGGACAGAGAGAAGGCTCCCGACAGACGCCTAACCCCAGCGCCCCACAGAGCATCACCCTAAAGCCGGCATTTAGCCTTGGGATGGCCTCAGAAGCGAAGATGCAGAGCAGCCCCTACCCAGGCCAGCGCTCCCCACACAGACCCGGGGCTACCTCGGGAGGCCCTGGCGAGGCAGAACTGGCCTGGCCCCGGGCACAGCGGACACCCAGCCCCGGGAGGTGCTTCCTGGATGCAAGGCTGAGTCCTCAAAGGTGCTTAAGGCCTGTTTTGATTCAGTCACTCAACAAATTTGAATGCAGCACATCTGATGTTACATTCCATGCTGAACACTAGGGAAACCAGCCAAAGAAAAGAAAGAAAGAGACAAAGGAAAAGTGAAGAGAGGGAAGAAGGGCTGCGAAGGGAGAGAGAGAGAGAGGAGGGCAGGTGACTGTAATGGCGTCTGGCCACGCTGTCACGCGGCCCTGGCTGTGCCCAGGTGCTTTGGGCGCAGCCTCTGCTCAGCAGGGACCCCAGGCAGCGAGTGAGGACGGGGGTCCCGAGGTCAGCACAGGGGAAACAGGCTTCAGGGAGTAGGTGACGAAGTCCCCAGAGGGTGGCGCATGGCGAGGAGGGGCAGCCAGGTGAAGCAGGGAGGGGCGAGCTGTGACATGAGGCCCCAAGGGCTGTGATGGCAGAACCCACTGAGTTTAGTCCAGCTGGGAGGGACAAAGCAGCCTAGATGGGGTGGGGACGGCGGGGAGGTTGTCAGGAGAGGCTTCCCAGGTGGAGGGAGAGCCCATGAGGAGATCATCATAGCCAGGGCAGGGGTGTGGGAGTCAGCGTGGCCAGTGGGCGTTGAACGTGGGCTGGGGGAAGTAGGCGGGTCCAGGCACAGCCCAGCCTTGTAATCCCTGCTGGCTGCAGGGTAAAGAATGGAATGAGAGGGTGAGGCTGGGGCCTCCTGACCAGCGAGGTCCATGGGGTGGAGAGGAGGGGATGGATGGGGGGTCCATGAGGCTGCAGGGGTGAGAGCAGTGGGACCCCACACCCCTGCGGCACCTCCCCTCCTAGTCCCCTGCCGCCCACCTTGCCCTTCAGCACTGTCATGCAGTGGTCCCTATTCCTCCCACTGGGTGGTCCAAAGCCCCAGCGGCATCCGGAAGAACCGCAGGGGAGGAGGTTGGGGGCTGACTTCACTTGAACGTGGCGTCCACCCAGCCCGGCCTCTCCCAGGTCTCAGCACGGACACAAAGTGACCCTTTGCTTTCAGGAGAACCCCGGCTCCAGCAGGCTGCAGGGCCAGCCCTGGGTGGACTTCAGATCATCCAGGAGGCTTCCAGAACTGTGGGGCCAGCTGGCTCAGCGCCTGTCCCATTCGCTGGCCACGGCGCTGTCTACGTGGGGCGCCCCGGGACCCCCATCCGAGAACCCTGAGTCCTGGCCCAGGGGCCCTAGAGGCCGGGCCGGAGGGGCAGCCAGGCCAGGCGAGGATGCTTGCACGGTGAGTCAGCGCAGATGTGGCTGTCATTACACACTCATCCACGGAGGCAGGAGAAGGCCGCTGCTCCCGGTACCCCCGCACCCCACCGAAGGGGAGGCCCTGGGAGGGGGCGGGGAGCCCGGCTGCAGACACAGTCCTTGGAAACGCACTGCCCATGGGCCAGGGCCAGTCTGAATTGGTGGACATCTGAAATGAAGAAAGTTCTGTTTTGTGCTCAGAACTCAACTCTGCCGGAACCACCAGCCGCAGAGAGTCCGACGCTGGCCGCCAGCTCAGCCCCTTGCTAGGCCTGCCTGGAGGAGCAGATATAAATAACCTGCTTTCAGAACCGGAGCGTTCAAAGGGACACAATTAAAGAGACCTGAAAGCTGGCTGTCTCAGGCCAGGCACCGCGACCTCAGGGTCACCACCCGCGCTGTGGCTGATTAGAGCACCGGGCTTGTTAGGCCAAGGCTGCCACAGCCTCTGGGTGCGGGGAGTGGGCTCTGCCGGGGAGCCCTCGTGCTGTGGAACTGGGGCCCCGAACTCAGAGATGCCCCTCCAAGGGCTCGCTCCCACGTCGACTGTGCTGTTTTTCAAACAGAAAAAAACACTCCGATATTCTCCTGTGGCTAATTTGTTCCAGAAGGCACCAGACTGAATATTGCTACTGTAAATAGATTTCTTCGTTATCCTGGGGCCAAAAGACTAAGAAAAAAAAAAGAAAACCAGGAAAGAGTCAGTGTCTGGGCTCCCAGCAGGTCCCCAGCAGGGTGTGGGAGGACAGGCACAGGGGCGGCTGGGGCCAGCGGCGCACTCTCTGGGGGATGCCATCTGTGGCCAGGTTTTTTAAAGTGCCCACCTGGCTGGAGGGTTCTGGGCTGTGCTTCCGTGAGAACCATGTCAGAAACAGGTCGACGCTTAAACCCCCAGGAGCGAGTGCATTGTGCACTATTTCATGATGGGACTCAGGAGTTAGTTTATGGAGGTAACCAGGTGATGATACAGAAAGGTCAGTGCCATTGAAAGAAGAGTTTATGGCTCACAGCTCCCACAAAAAGGGAGGTACGCCATGCCACGCAGGGCCACCTGGGGAGGTAAGCCATGCCACGCAGAGTCACCTGGGGAGGTAAGCCATGCCACACAGGGTCACCTGGGGAGGTACGCCATGCCATGCAGGGTCACCTGGGGAGGTAAACCATGCCACGCAGGGTCACCTGGGGAGGTAAGCCATGCCACGCAGGGTCACCTGGGGAGGTAAGCCGTGCCACGCAGGGTCACCTGGGGAGGTACGCCATGCCACGCAGGGTCACCTGGGGAGGTAAGCCATGCCACGCAGGGTCACCTGGGGAGGTACGCCATGCCACACGGGGCCACCTGGGGAGGTACGCCATGCTGTGCAGGGTCACCTCATGGGGAGGTACGCCATGCTGTTCAGGGCCACCTGGGGAGGCCCCAGGGCAGGTCAGGAGGCAGCAGGAGTGAGGGGAGAACATGTCTCAGGGTGCACACAAGTCACAGTGAGCACAGGACCAGGCAGTTACAGTAATTTTGGCAGGCTCTGGTCTGCAGGGATGGCCTCTAGTTGCCTGGCACCCAGCCCTGGGGTGATTTAGGGCAGGGAAAACATTGGTTTAGGATGTGAGAGTCAGATGAAGGAAGCGGCTGGGGCCACGGGCTCTGGAGAGGTTGGTTTGTACATGAAAGGCGTGTCTGCAGGCACCTTGCTTGCTGGCTCTAAGAATCAGCCCGCCCTGGGAAGAACAGTCTTTCCAGGATTAGCAAGGCCCCAGGATGTCAAAATAACATGAAATACAGAAGATAAGAAACACGATTAACACAGGCCGATGGGCGCTTGCCTGCCCCACGCTTCTGGTGCCCTAGGGAGCAGGTGGCCACTCCCTGCTCCTGGGAACTGCCACCCCCATCTCGGAGAGCCCCTTCCCTCACTATGGAATCCTGGTCTCCCTGCAAAGCCTTCTTCTCTGGATGGCTCATCGCTGCCTCTCCTGGGGGCCTGGTCTGCAGTGACCCTCTCCCATCACGGATGTGCCCTGGGTGGTCTCTGGGTGACATGCACAGGCTGAGGGTTTGGTCCCTGCCTCCATCTCACCCCTCTCCTGAGCACCATGCCTGTGTGTGGATCCCCCAGTGGCCTCTCTCTGTGGGCGGACCCTCTGTTCTCACCACACCCAAGCCAGAGCCAGGGTCTTCCTCACCTCCACTGCCCCTTGTCCACACTGCCCTGAACCCGCTCATGGCCCCATCCCCTTCCTGAACCCACATTAAGCCTTGCCCTGGCCGCGCCTTCCAGCACTGCCCGTCTCCCCAGTCCCAGGCGTGGCTCCTTCTCCGCCAGCACCAGAGCAATTTTTCTGGAGTCCCTGCCAAAAACTCAGGCGCTTGCACAGCCTTAGAGTCAACGAGTGCCTCCTTGCCTCCTGCAGCGGGGGCCGGTCCCAGGCACGCACGAACACCTGGGGGCCTTAGAGTGCTCCCAGGATCCCTGTGCCCGGCTGTGCTCGCCTGGCTGACCCGCCTCCCAGCCGGCCTTCCCTCTCCCCAGCTCAGCAGAACCGCCCTCAGCCAGGCACCGCGACACATGCCTGTAGTTCCAGGGCTCTGGAGGCTGAGGTGGGAGAATCGCTTGAGCCTGGGAGTTTGAGTCCAGCCTGGGCGACGTAGCAAGAGCCCGTCTCAGACAGAAAGAAAGATCGAGAACCATCCTTGGCTCTCTGGAACTCAGGCTGTGCCCGATGGCCTCTGGGGCTTTGCTTGGGCCTTTCCTTCTGATCCCCACACCCCAGCGCCCCTGCTCCTGCCTGGCCGGCTAAGCTGTCCAGGCTCTTGAAGCTTACCGGAGTCTCCTGGTTACTCAAACGGTCCTCCAACAGTGATGCCTTCTCATGCGACAATTTTGCCCTTCCCAGATATGCAAAGTGGCCCTGGTGGTGTCCCTGCCCCCAGGAGTGTGCTTACAGGGAGGAGAAGGAGGAGAAGGTCACCAGGGGAGCATTCCCACGCACCGGCAGTGGGGAGCCTCGGAAGCATCCGTGGGAGGGAGGAGGCTGCCGCCAGGAGGACTGGGAGGGATGGGGGGGCAGCAGCAGGAGGTGGGCTCTGAGGGTAGGTAGCAGCAGCCTCCACCATGGGCCCCCAGGAGTACACAGGTGAGGGGCAGGTAGAAAGAGCAATGCAGGGCACAGCCTGGGGGCTTGGACTCCCCAATTCCACAGACCCTGGGAAACCTTGGGAGGCATTGAGCAGGGATGAGAAAAAAGCAAAGTCCTATCTTGGGAAGAATTAGGCAGACGAGAGAGAGGCAGCGTTTGGGCCACACACCCTCATCCTCTGGGCTGCACGATCCAGATGACCTGAATGGGTAGCCGTGGCCGGCTGGCCTGGCCTTGTCCCCACTAGGAGCAGGCCCCAGGACGAGATACATCTGCTGGCACTTGGGAGCCACCAGCCACAGGGCTCGCAGGCCCGGGAGGCACACACCCTCCAGCCTGGGGCCTCGGGGCACACAGCAGCAGCCTGCAGCCTCACTGCTGGGCCTCCCGCCAACATCCGTGTCCCGGCTGCCTAGGAGGGAGCCCGTGATGGAGAAGATACCCCGGGAAGCCAACCACATCCTCCCTCTTCCCCAGCCCAGCAGAGGCCTGGGTTAATCCCTGTTCGTGTTTGTAGCCACTGAGTTCAGGGTGGCTTATTGGTGGAGCAGATGCTGGATACCTTGTGAGTAGAGCTGGGCCAGCGGAGGCCAGGAAAGCAGACGGTCCAGCGGCCTCGCCGCGCATTTGACCCACACAGTCCAACGCAGCCTGGGAATTGATGGAAGTCGGGGAGCAGACCCCGAGTGCTGAGGACTTGACCTTGGGCCACCACCGGCCGGAAGAGGCTTGGTCACTGTCTGTTTTCAGAAATTGCACTTAGGACCAGGCACCTGGCTATAAATTCATACTCCTGAACCAGACCCAGCTCAGAGAGAGACCATCGGGGTACTTCCTTGCCTTGTCTCCCTGCCGGGCAGTGCCCTGAGGCCACTTGGCCCTCCTCATCAAGGGTGGGGGCTTTGAGCCTCACCCTGCCGTGCCTGTGACATGGGTATTAGAAATGTTCTTGAGGTTGGCCAGGGCATGGTGGTGCACGCCTGCAATCCCAGCATTTTGGGAGGCAGGCGGAGCCCTTGAAGTCAGGAGTTCCAGACCAGCCTGGCCAACATATGAAACATTGTCTCTGTCCTGACAGCAGCAAGCCCGGCATACAGTAGGTGCTTAACTTAGAGCCCCAGGTGCACGTGTGCCTGGTTATGCCTCCTGCATCTGACCTGGAGCTCTCTGAGAGAAAGGGCTGGGCCTGTGCCTTTAGATTATTCGCTTCTGCCTAAGAGGGAGCCTACAGTTCCCCCCGAACCGTCTGGCTAAGCACCTGCTGTAAGCCAGGCTTGCCGTTGTGAGGACAGAATTGAGCCAGTCGTGACTCCTGCCTTGCGGGAGGCTGACACTCTCATAGAGGAGACGAACTCACACCTATGGCTGGCACTGGTACCATCCCCTGCCTCCTTACCCTGATAGCTCCAATTCTGTTTGAGGTGTGATGCTCAACTTCCCAAGCTCCCTTGCAGTTTCAAGGGGTGTGTGTCACAGTTCTGGACATCCAGATGCACGCAGACTGGACACCGTGGCTCACGCCTGGAATCCCAGCACTTTGGGAGGCTGAGGCAGGAGGATCACGAGGTCAAGAGACCAAGACCATCCTGGCCAACATGGTGAAACCCCATCTCTACTAAGAATACAAAAATTAGCCGGGCATGGTGGCGCACACCTGTGGTCCCAGCTACTGGGGAGGCTGAGGCAGGAGAATTGCTTAAACACAGGAGGCAGAGGTTGCAGTGAGCCGAGACAGAGCCACTGCACTCCACCCTGGGCAACAGAGTGAGACTCCGTCTCAAAAAAAAAAAAAAAAAAAGTTATTGAGGTTATACTAGAAAAAGAAATCCAGAAAATGAGAAACAGCGACTTCCCGTATTGCAAGACCCTCCCGGGAACTGGGAGCCGCTCGGAGACTTTCGCTGGAGACGAGCAGATGGCCCCGTGTTTCAGCAGCGGTGAGAAACTGGAGCTGCTGGGAAGCGGGAGGAAAGTCCCGAAGCCTCGACCCAGCCCTTGCCGACCCCACCTCCCATCCTGCCTACAGGGACCCCTTCCCTGGTGGCACTGGCTTGGCTGGGAGAACCTGCAGCTCAGGTCAGCTCTAAAGTGGAGGGAACTCGAGCTAGAACTAGAGCTCTGGGCCTAATGATGAAGGTTCGGGACCATTTCCCCAGAAAAACTCCAACTGCATGAGTGCACATGCACCCCCACCTGTCCCACGGGCTGCCAGTGGCTCACAGACCCTCTGAAGCCCAGCCCCGCCCTCCGAGATCCCAGGGCTTCTCCTGGAGTGCAGCCAGCTTCCAGTCCCCAGGGAGGCCTTGGTAAGGCAGGGTCGATGGTGGCAGCATCCCAACTCCCACCCCTACTTCCTCGAGGGGCTCCCGCATCCCAGGACAGCCCACGAAGGAGTCAGGGCCAGGGACCCCAGAAGTCACTTCTGTGTTCTCAGGTGAGATGAGGTGATGCCACCCGTATCTGAGCTCTGTCCTAAGTCAGAAGCTCCAGGGCCGGTCCCTTGGAGCCCGGTGACCAGGGTGTGCGATCATCTACTGCTGCCGTAATTGTGCTTGCTCCATGCTAGGCCAGGTGGCATACGCTGCCTCCCCAGCACACGGAGAAGGGAGATGCCAGGCGCCTGCCCTGGACCCATTGCCTTCTTCCTAGAGGTCGAGAAGACACGCTGGGAGACAGAAGGTAGCTCTGAGGCCACAGTCCACGTCAGCTTTTGGAATCCCCAGTACAGTGCCGGGCACAGCTCCAGCCGGAGGCAGAATCTGTCGGCCCTTGCCGTGCAAGACAAGACCAGCTGCTCCACAGACTTACAGAGAGGGTGCCCAGAGTGGCACTGTGGATATCCGGGCACAAGAGACTCAAGGTATCGGAGAGCTTGAAGAGCCGTGGGGACCGCTGAGCAGGTCTTACAACAAGCACCCAGGGAAGGTGATACCAAGTGGACCCACTCGCCCAGCAGACCTTGCCCCAGCACCCTGCGCTCCATGCCTCCTGCTCTCCTTACCAGTAGGTACCTCGGAGATCCACCCTGAGGCTAACAGGTAAACGCCAGAGCCCGTGACGCATCCCATCAATGGAAGCCTCTCGTTGGTACTTGCAGAAGGTTCTAGAGCTTGCTAGCCTCTCTGCACTTTGCTGACCCTGTCTGACGTGCAAGTGATTAGCGCTGTGCCACTGTCTTTCCGCTGGGGACTCCGCTTCTGGAGGACGGAGGCTGGCTGCGTGGTAGGGTCTGGCCATGCTCTGGTGACTCTGAGGATATTCGCTGAATGAATGAATGAGTTTAATAGAAGGGAACTAGGTCCGTATGCAGCGGGGTGGATCACTCTGTTTCAGTCTCCCTCCCATCGTCACAGAGGTTTGCCACACCCTGTGAGCGCCTCCCGTTCCTCTGCTGGTTCTGCCTTACAATGTATCATGAGCTCTCTTGGAAGTCCTTTATCTGCCTCCCCACCTTGTCCCCCTCCTCCCCACCAAGGTTAACCCCTGTCCCAGCTTCTGACACCATAGAATCAAACGTGCTTTATTTTTTTTTTAGACAGAGTCTCACTGTGTTGCCCAGGCTGGAGTGCAGTGACCCAATCTCAGCTCACTGCAACCTCCGCCTCCCAGGTTCATGTGATTCTCCCTCCTCAGCCTCCCAAGTAGTTGGGATTACAGACACCTGCCACCACGCCCAGCTAGGTTTTGCATTTGTGTAGAGATGGTGTCTCATCATGTTGGCCAGGCTGGTCTTGAACTGCTGACCTCAGGTGATCCACTCACCTCAGCCTCCCAAAGTGCTGGGATTACAGGTGTGAGCCACAGCACCCGGCCAAAATGTGCACATACTGGAACTCATACAAACAAATCATACGGCACGTGTCTGCTGGTTTGTTTTCCTCTCTGCCTAAAACTTTTCCCCTCTCCATCCTGTTTGCGAGACTGAACCATATGGGTCCATGTGGCAGGCAACACCCTGTCCATTCTTGTGACACAGTATTCTCCTGTGGAACACAGCAGTTTGTCAGCCATTCCAATGTTCAGGGACATTTTGGGCTTTTCCAGTTTGGGCTCTTACAAACAAGCTACGATGAACATTCTTGAACATACATGTCGTTAGACAGATGCACGCGTGTCCACTGGGTACAATGAGTGCAAGGCTGGACCACAACCCTTACTCGTTTTTAACTGCAGTGGAAAGTGTCCAAGTGCAGCCCTTCACGTGACTGCTGGCAGCGGGCAGGGATCACGGCGGCCCCACATTCTCATCAACACATGGTTTTTCAGTCCTATTATTTTGTGTTTTACTTGAAACAGAGTCTCACATTGTTGCCCAGTCTGAAGTGCCATGGCGGGATCTCAGCTCACTGCAACCTCCACCTCCCAGGTTCAAGCGATTCTCTTGCCTCAGCCTCCCAAGTCACTGGGATTACAGGCTCCTGCCACCTCACCCGACTAATTTTCTTGTGATTTTAGTAGAGATGGGGTTTCACTATGTTGTCCAGGCTGGTCTCGAACTCCCGACCTTGTGATCCACCAGCCTCAGCCTCCTAAAGTGCTGGGGTTACAGGCTAAGCCACCGCGCCCGGCCGTTAGTCATGTCTAATTTGAGCCATTTCAGAGTAGTATGTCCTGGTGTTTTGTTTTGTTTTAAGTATTTACTGAGGCGAAATTCACGTAACATAAAATGAACCATTTTAAAGTGAACAATCTCAGCATTTAGTACATTCACAGTTTATGCAACCCCCAGGCATATCAAATTCCAAGACTTCTCTACCCCTCCAGAGGGAAACCCCTTAGCCGTTAAAAGCAGTTTCTTCTCATCCCTCCTCCCCACAGCCCCTGGCAAACACCAATCTTCATTCTGTCTCTTGAGGTTTCTCCCGTATCGATTTCATATCGATGGGATCGCACGATACGTGGCCTGCTGTGACTGGCTTCTGTCACTGAGCATGGTGTTTTCAAGGCTCATCCGTGGGGCGGTGGGTGCCAACACTTCCTTCCTCTTTATGGCTGAACGCTATCCCACTGTGTGGGTAGACCACAGTTTGTGTTACTGGAGTTTCAACTTGCGTCTCTCTGATGACGGATGGGGTGCGGCACCCTTTCACATGCTTGTGGGGTGCTTGAACACCCTTTCTCTGAAGTCCTCCTTCAAGTGTCCTGTCCATTTTTCTACTGAGACATGGGTCTTTCTCACAGACATTGGCCAGAGGTTTTAGACACTCTGGACTCGAGTCCCTGGTCAGTTACTTGTGTTGCGAATCTCTTCTTCCACTTCGTGGTTCTCATGTTCATTCTCCCAGCTGGTCCACAGACCTGCAGAGGGGAAGCCCAGAGCAGTGCTGTGGGTATCTGGGCACAGGAGACTCAGGGTGGTAGAGAGCTTGAAGAGCCGTGGGGATATCTTTCGATGAGCAAAATGTCCTAATTTTCATGTAACCCAATTTTCGATATTTTCCTTTCTGGCTGTGCTTTCTTTTTTTTTTTTTTTTTTTTTTTGAGACAGAGTTTCGCTCTTGTTACCCAGGCTGGAGTGCAATGGTGCGATCTTGGCTCACCGCAACCTCCACCTCCTGGGTTCAGGCAATTCTCTTGCCTCAGCCTCCAGAGTAGCTGGGATTACAGGTGCGCGCCACCATGCCCAGCTGACTTTTTGTATTTTTAGTAGAGACGGGGTTTCACCATGTTGACCAGGATGGTCTCGATCTCTTGACCTCATGATCCACCCATCTCGGCCTCCCAAAGTACTGGGATTACAGGCTTGAGCCACCGCGCCCGGCCTCTGGCTGTGCTTTCTATGTCCTGTTTAAGAACACTTACCTATCCCTCCAGTCATCAGAGTGCTTGTGTTATCTTCTGGAAGGTGTCTTGTTTTATGTTTCACATTTAGCTCTACAAACCCCCTGGTAATGTAAATTTCTTTTCTTTTTATCTTCTTCTCCCTATATAAACCAAATGATTGAACACCATATTTAAAAAAAAATCTTTTTCCCGTTGCTCTTCAGAACCAGCTAATCATAAGTCAAGGGATCATATAGGTGGGTCTGTCTCTGTACCTAACTCTGGTCCATTGGTCCACGTGTCTGTTCTTGAGGAAGCATCACACTCTCTGTGTCACATTTTAGTAAGCACTCAAGTAACCCTCAATATTTTGTTTCTTTGTTAGGATTGTCTAGGCTGCCCTTGGCCCTTCACATTTCCATACAAATTTTAGAATCAGCACAGAAATTTCCACAAAATGTATGCTGGGGTTGGATTTCAATTCCGTTGAAAGTAGGTACATTTGGTGATTAATTAACATCTTCACATAAGTGAGTCTTCCATTCACGAATAGAAACATCTCTCCATTTGTTTGGGTCTTGTTTCATTTTTCCAAATGAGGCTTTGTAGTTTACTATGCAGGTGTCTTTCACATCTTTAATGCCTTTGTTCTTGGAAAATTGTATGTATTTTAATGCCATTATAAATGGCATCTTTAAAATTTATCAAATGTCAGTTAAGGATCCAGAGAAACACAATTGTTTTTCAACTTGACATTATATTCAGCGACTTTGCCGAATTCACTTATTAATTCCAATAATTTATATATTCTTTTGCATTTTCTATGCAAATACTCATGCAGTCTGTGAATAATACTTTTATTCCTTCCTTCCTCATCTTTGCACCTTGTGTTTGATTTCCTCTGAAACCCCCAGTACAGTCTGGAAAGATATGGCGGTAGCAGACAGCTTTGTTTCAGTCCCCATCTCAGAGGAAAATTTCAGTATTTCACGATTGAGTAAAATGTTTGCTACAGATATTTTCATTTTGTTGGTTGATTGATTTGAAAATTATCTTCTCAGATTAAGGAAGTTTCCTGTTTTTCTGGATTACCGATAAATAATAGCTTGTTTTTTTCTCCTTTATGCTGTTACTGTAGTGAATTTCACTGCTTGAATTTTTGAATGCTAAAATACCCTCATGTAATACTTCTCTTGGTTATGTCGTATTCGTCTTTTATTATTTCACCAAATTTTGTTAATATTTGATTAGAATTTTCACATTTCTGTTCACAAGAGAAATTGGTTTACACTTTTTCTTCTGTGTAACTTTCTTATCAGATTTGATATCAAGGATACATTGTCTGCATAAGTGGAGTTGAGAACATTCCATCTTTTTCTATTCTCTGAAAAAATGCATAAAAGACAAGCAGTAGTCTTCTATGAATATTGGAAAGAATTGACTAGTCAAGACGTCAGCCTGAGAATCTTCTGTAGGAACACTTTAAATTAAGAATTCTATTTCTTTACTACTTAAATTAAATTTTACTTCATTTCTCATATCTCTTTTGGTAAGTTGTATTGTCTTTAAGAATTTGTCCATTTCATCTGAATTTTTTAATGTATTGGCATAAAATTGTTCAAAGTATTCCTTTATTATCCTTTAATATCTGTAGGATCTGTAGTGATGTCCCGTTGTTTCTCTTCCTGATGTTGGGAATTTGTGCTTCTCTCTCTCATTGGAAGTTTATCAGTTTTATAGTCTTTTCAAAGAATCAATATTTAACTTTATCGATCCATGCTATAATACATTTTGCTTTTTACTTTATTGATTTCTGCCATCTTTTGTCTTTTTCCTTCTTTTTTGGGATTTGATTGTTCTAGATTCTCGAGATCGATACTTAAATCATTATTTTCAAGTTTTCTTCTTTTCCAAATGTACCTTTGTTTGTCAAGTATCCTCTAAGTGTTTCTTCAGCTGTATCCAACACTGTAAATATGTCATATTACCATTTGTTTTCCATTCAAAATATTTTTAAATCTCCATTTCTATTTCTTCTTTTATCCACTTTTGAAAGCATTTTGGTGAATTCCCAAATACTTAGAGATTCTCTAGTTACATTTTCATTATTGATTTCTAGCTTAATTCCACTGTGGTCAAGGGAATATACTCTGTATTACTTCAGCTATCAGAATTATTTTGAAACATGACTATGGGTTGGCTTAGTATCAATTTTGGAAAGTGGTCTAGTGCACCTGAAAAAGGATGTGCCTTTAGCAGTTGTTGAATGTAGTTCTCTATATGTCAACAGTCATATTTATTTAGCAGCATTTTTCCAAGCATTTGTTCTCTTACTAATTTTATTTTGTTCTAATTTAATTTTATTCTCTTACTAATTTTATCATCAAATTGCTGATAGGGTGTGTTCAAATCTCTCACAAATAGGTACATGCAAGTTTGGAATTATATCTTCCTAGTAGGACTTGATCCTTTTATCATTACAGTCACTCTTAACCTCTGGCAATCTTCCTCCTCCTCCTCCTCCTCCTCCTCCTCCTCCTTCTCCTTCCTTCTTCTTTCTTCTCTCCTACTCTTTCTCTTCTCCCCTCCTTCTCCCCCTCCCCTCCCCTCCTCCTCTCCCTCTCTCTCCCCCTCCCTCCTCTTCCTCCTCCTTCTTCTTCTTCTTCCTCTTCTTTCTCAGATAGGTTTTTTTTCCCTGTCACCCAGGTTACAGTGCAGTGGCATGATCATAGCTCATGGGTTCAAGCCATCCTCCCCACTCAGCCTCATAACTGGAACTACAGTCACACACTGTCACGGCTGGCTAACTTTTTATGTTTTTTTGTAAAGACAACGTCTCACTATGTTGCCCAGGCTGGTCTTGAACTCCTGGCCTCAAGCAATCCTCCTTCTGCCTCAGCCTCCCAAAGTGCTGGGATTATAGATGTGAGCCACCACGCCCAGCTAGCAATGCTTCTTTACTTTAATAGCACCACAACTACAGTAGCTTCCTAAAGTTATGATTTGACTGGTATATGTGTGCCATGCCTTTGCTGTCAACCTTTCTAAATCCTTATATTTACATATAAATATTTTTGGTAACATAGAATGGGTTATGTATCTAGTGTGAGAATTTTTGGCTTATATTTGGAGTATTCTTCCATACACATTTATTGTATATATCTAATGTTCATGCATTCTTTCTGATTCTAATTCATCATTTTACACTTTTTTTCAGTGGTGCTAAGACTGGGACACTGCAAATTACAGTTCTCATTCTTCCTTGTTAGCTGGTCTTTGGTGGGGATTCATTAATAGAATGGCCTAGAGAGAGACACAGGACTTGGGGTGGGGGGATTAATGGTTTTTCCTGTCCCTTTCAGCATCGCTCCCGTGGCAGCAGCAGTGGGTTCTTGCTGTGGACATCTTGCACCCCCATCATGTGCCCTTGGAAGTATCAGCAGGAGCCAGGCAGCAGCACCCGTCCCATCTCCTCCTTTTGGTTCCTCCAAACCTAGGAATGGTAAAATCTTCCTGCAGTTCCTATCTTTGTGTTACCTCATTACTTCTTTTTGTTCTTCAACATCTGTCCAATCGATTCCCTCTAATAAATTCTCTTTGTTTGAAATAACTATGTGGCTTCTGTTTTCCTCACCAGATTTCAACTAATATTCTATAATTATTATATATAGGGCTTTAAATTGACCATATCACTCTTTCTATATGCTTCATCTGCCCTGTTTTTCTTTTTGTTTTCTTTCTTGCCTTCTCTCTTTTTTTTATTGTTTCATTTTTCTATATCTAATCAAATTAATTATGCATTATTTTCCTACTCTTTTAGTGGTTACCCTTGAGATGGTAGCATGCATTCTTGACGTTTTAAAGTCTAATGTATCTTAGCACTTTTACCACTTATTGGACAAGGAAAGGACCTTACATGACTTCATTGACCATTTCCTCTCAACTTACATCCTTCCATGGATGTAGTTTATTCTCTACACATTTTAAGTATCACAAGATACTAGTATCATCTTGTACTGTCCAAATGCATTGAGTTCCAACCACATATTCACCTTTTTCATTGCTCTTCATTCCTTCTTGGATTTCTGTTCTGCCATTTGGGTTAATTTTCCTTCTGTCTGAAGACTTCTCTTTAGTATTTCTTTTTGTGCTAATCAGGTGGTCTTTGTTTCTTCTTAATTATTAAAGGATACTTTTGCTGGGTATAGAATTCTAGACAGACCACTTTTTCTTTAAGTCCTTTGAAGTTATCATTCCATTATGTCTGGCTTCCATCATTTCTGTGGAGAAATTATCAATCTGTCTAATGCTAACTTTTTAAAAAAACAATATGTCTTTTTCTTTGGTTGATAATAAATTTTGTCTTTGGTTTTCAGTATGTCTGTTACAATTTTATAACATGTAGTTTCCTTTGGATTTATTCTACTTTGGGATATAGCACTTCTTGAATCTGTGGCTTCTTGTCTTTTTTCAATTTGGGAAAGTTGTCTTTAAATACTGCTTCTGCCTTATTCTATATCTTCTCATGTTCTAAGACTCCAATTTCATGTATTAATCTATATCACCACAGCCTATATAACTCTTATTTTCTTTTCTACATTTTCCATCCTTTTGCCTATTCATGGAAACTGAATATTTTTTAGAACTATCTTCTAATTAATTAATTCTCCAGTCTGCTGTCCACTGTTAAATGCATCCATAAAGGTTTAGTCACATTTTTTCATTTCCAAACTTTCTATTTTTTAAGTAGTTTCTGGAATTTCTGCTAAAACTCTCAATCTTATACTTTAATTTCTTACCTATATGATAGTTTTTTAAAATCCCATGTCTGATGACACCACTGTGTGTATCTCATGGAAGTCTGTCTTTGTTGGTACGACTGGAAAAGCTGGTAAGCTTCTAGGGGGCAGAAGCCAAGAGTCACATCTTTGGATAAACAGTGCCAGTCTCTAAGCCTCCAGGAGCAAAGCCAGTCTGTAAGCTATCACCCTTCAGAATGTCCATGACCTCATCATTTCCTCACATAACACACACATGGTTAGCTCCGGCTCTGCACCTAGCAGGGCTAGGGCCAGGCAGGACAAACATGAGAAGAACATGGTTTCTGCTCTCAGGGAGTCCATCATCCATCAGGGAAGGCCAACAGGAGTGACAGTTTCAATGGGATCTATGAAATACTCAGGCCAGGCTCACCCTGAGAACAATGGAGGGATTTCCCTCAAAATGCAGGGAAATCCTGAGTCTGGAAGAGAATGATGTTCAAGACATAAGTCCAGAAGGCACAGGAAAGCTTGTCCATCCCAGGAGCTGCAATTCTGTTCCTCAGGGATGAAGCAGACATCAGACATCTGCCAAAGAGGGGGCCAAGCCTGACAGCAGGGGCTTTCCAGAATGCTTCCTCTTCAGGAGCATCAAGGTCATGATGTCACAGATGCCAGAGACGGAGCGGGTAGCACTGAAGGTGAGACTTTGGCTGCTTTGGCAGGTGAGGGGAAAAGAGGCTTGGGGTTCTCCTCAAATTGCATGTAGCTTTCTGTATGATGTAAAGTTGGCTCTAAATCCATAGCAGTGCCCTTCTCCGCAAAACACAGCCACTAAAGAAACAGAATCCACGGTGCGCCTTCTGATGGCCACGATAGAGGCAGGCAGTCACAATCTTCAGAGTTGCCGGTTCAGGCCAGAGAGAGCTGGAATTCACCATGGGCGCAGGGTGGAGTGCAGTGTGGGCGGTGGTGGCCGCAGGGGGCCTTGGAGATGGGAACTAGGAGTTCGTCCTCCTCTCTTCTCCAGCAACTCTCACACTGTCACTAGCACAGGTCTCGGCACTCCCTGGGTAGCCCAGCCCCCTTCCTGCCTGGGCCTCCTTCCGCTGTGGCTGCCCTGCAACCCCTCTTGTCCCTCCAGATTCAGGCCCGCCAGAGTGCCCCAATCCCCCCACCCACGGCTTTCATGTGACTTAATCCTTGTTTCTGAATCTGTCTTCTTGAACCGGAATCCCCCAAGAGACCAAGGCCTATGCCTGCCTCATTCCCTCCATCTCCCAGCACCTGGAGGCTCCGACCAGCTGCGTTAAATTTGTGAACAGGGTCCACTGTGGGCCTGGTGCTGGGCACCTGCTGGGTGCTCCCAGGGGACCTAAATCCAGGGCTGTGGGGTGCTGGGGGGATCTTTTTCTTAGTTCCTTGGCATTTCCAAGAATGCCGCCATCTCTCCCATCCCCTTGGGGCCCCGCGGAGTGGGCTATGTCTGGAATTCCTGAGGCAGGGCAGCTTTCCATTGGCCGCTGAGGCGCTCAGGCTGCAGGGAGGGGCCCAGGCCAAGACAAACAGCAGAAGGGATTCCGAAGGCTGACGAGTGGAGGGTGAGGGCAGCTGCAGCCTGGGTGGGAGCCGTCAGGGGCACCCATGCCCGCACAAATCCTGCCTTCAATGGGTTAGATGCCAAGGAAGGCCCACCACATAGGGAACCAACACGAAATGGACGGGAGTCAGAGAGGCCCAGGCAGGTGCCCAGGAGTGGAGAAAACTCAAAATGCTCCCCTGAAACCAGAGAGTGCCAAGCAGGCAAGGCCCCAGTGTCACCATGGTCTCATCTGATAAAACCAGGGCAAGTGCACTGTGTCTATTGATCCGTGGGGAAACTGAGGCCTAGAGAAGCCTGGGGCTGGCCACAGACCTCAAGCCTAGTGACTCCCATGTGCCCCGACAGGAGGCCTTTCCTCCGGCACCTCCATGGTTTTCCTGGCCAAACATCTTTCTGGGCTGAACCTTCTCCCTGCGCCATGTTCCCGTGGGTCTCTGGGAGCACCCCACCTGCTGTTTTCTACATGGTGCTGGGGTGGGTGCCCATCTCTCTGCCCATATACCCTGTCACTCAGCAGTGCCCTGAAGCATCCAGCCCAGGACTCACACACAGTAGGTGCTCACAGGAGCCCAGGCAAGGACTTGCACACAGGTGCTCACAAACACTCCTCTGACATTTGACCTGGGATCTGCACATAGTAGGTGCTCACAGGCGCCCCTCCTGACACTCAGGTAAGGACTCACACAGTAGGTGCTCACAGGAGCCCAGGCAAGGACTTGCACACAGGTGCTCACAGGCACCCCTCTGACACTGGCCTGGGATCTGCACATAGTAGGTGCTCACAAGCACCCCTCTGACACCCAAGCCAGAACTCACACACTGTAGGTGCTCACGGGTGCCTCTCCTGACACCCAGAGGAGGACTCACACATAGTAGGTGCTCACTGGTGACCCTCCTGACACCCACGCAAGGACTCACACATAGTAGGTGCTCACAGGTGACCCTCCTGACACCCAGGCAAGGACTTGCACACAGTAGGTGTTCACAGGTGCCCCTCTGACATTTAGCCTGAGATCTGTACAAAGTAGGTGCTCACAGGCACCCCTCTGACACCCAAGCAAGAACTCACACACAGTAGGTGCTCACAGACACCTCTCCTGACACCCACGCAAGGACTCACACATAGTAAGTGCTCACAGGTGACCCTCCTGACACCCAGGCAAGGACTTATGCACAGTGGGTGCTCACGGGTGACCCTCTGACATCTAGCCCAGGACCTGCACACAGTAGGTGCTCAACACACACCATTGAATGCATCACTAGGGAAGGCCCTTTGTACTAGAGACAGAGGAAGCAGCCTGGTCCCCGCTCAGCAGCAGCAGGTGGGTCCACAGCTCTGCTACACACCCTGTCGTCAGGCCCAGGGCCGGCACTGGGACTGTCGGGTCACCTGGGCCCCTATCTGCTCCTGAGTTCTGCACAGCCTGGGAGAAGCTGGCTCACCCTCGCATCTTCCCTGGTCCCACAACATAGTAGAGTGGGGGGGTCCCAAGGAGGCTTGCTATAGGGTGACTTCAATTTCCAGCAGCTGCCTGACCACAGGCACCCCACGGCCCAGGCCCGCCATCACAGGGAGGGCTCAGCAAACCCCTTCGACTCCCAGTAGCTCAGCACCTCTCAGTCCAGCACCTTTCCGATCGGAAGTCAAGCCCCAGCCACACTCACAGGGCACAAGTCTAGTGGCACGGGTGTTGGTCCAGGCAGTCATACCTGCTACACCAGCGCTGCGGCAGGATGGGGTGGGTAGTGTGGAGGGGGTGCTGCTGAAATAGGACGGGGAGAAGGGGCACACAGCCAGCCTCCGGGCATCCCGACAGTCCTCCCCAGCAGGAGCGGAGAGCGTTTCCCGGGAGATGTGCCAGAGCCCTAGGAAGAGAGGCTGGATTTCCCCAGGGGCCGCCCTCGCAGTCCAGGCCTGCACCCTGCAGCACGTGCAGGGATGTGGGAGGGATGGGGATTCCTTCATCGTGTATCCTGGGAACTTCCTGGAGGAAGGGGCAACCATGGGTGGGTTTGGCCGGCTGAATAATGGCCCCCAAGTATGCCTGTGTCCTCATCTCTGGAACTGAGGATGTTCCTTATGGGGCAGGGGGACCTTGCAGGTGCGATGGAGGATTTGGGGATGGGAGATTAAACCGGTTCATGCAGAGGGGTCCGGGGCAGTCACAGAGAGACAGGGGGACTGGAGGAGTCTGACTCAGGAAGAGATGGGACCACAGAAGCGGAAGTTGGAGGGTGCGCTTGGAGGACAGAGGAAGGGGCCACAAGCCAAGGCAGGCGGGAGGCCGCTAGAAGCTGGAAACGGCAGGGATGCGGATTCTCCCCCAGAGCCTCCGGGAGGAGCCAGCCCTGCCAGCTGACGCTTGGACTTCACCCGCATGAGACTGACTGTAGGCTCTGGACTCCAGATCCGGGAGAGAATAAACGGTATTGTTTTGAGCCACTACTACATGGGGGGGTCATTTGTCACGACGGCGGCAGGACACCCATGTGAGGGCAGAGCTGGAAGGGACAGGAAGGTCTGCCCCACCGTGGGCTGGGGGAGAGGCCTTGGAGAGAGGCGCAGGGTGTCAGGATGCAGGGTGCCCTGGCTGCGCCACAGAATGAGAGCGCTCAGACAGGCAAACAAGCTGGGACTACAATCCCAATAATGCTGTGTCCTAAACAATTCTACCCAAGACTTGAAATCCTCACCAGAAGATGTGGGACATGAATGAACAGAAGCCTCCTTGGCAGCGAATGAGTCCCCACCTGCTCAGTGACACTGGGAATATGTAAAGCAGGTTAATCCCAGCAGCAACCGCGGTGCTGACAGCTGCCGGGCGCCGGGTGCCAGGTATGAGTTCGGTCCCGCACCAGCGCCTGCTAAGCACACGAAGCTCGTGGCAACCTCACCCACGGGTCTCAGGCTCCACTTCCCAGGTGAGGACATGGCTTTGAAGTGCTCTTCTGAGACCACCCAGGTCGGGATGTATTTCTGATCCTAAAGCCTTTGTTTTTAACCCTGATACTTTCCAGTCTAACCCCCTGGAGTCCCCCAAAAAACAAAGACTGATTTGGACACTAATTCTGATTTTGCAAACAAGAGGCCTTTTCTTAAGGAAACATTTCCTCATGGCAGCACAAATTCATGCCACCAACGCCACTGCCAAGCAAGCTTTGGAAAAGCCTGAGAAAATGTTTGACACACTCTCAGAAACCTCTCCTGTTTACCCAGTAGAAAAAAACAAATCCGCTATTTAGTTTACCTGCTCCTTTAAGGATCTCAAGAAGACAACTTCCAGGGACCTTCACACGCCGTTTCCAGGGGCTCACCGCATGCACCAAGTCACACGGGTGTAATTACAGCCTCAGATAGATTCAGACTTCTGCAAAATCCTCTCTGGCCACTCTCCTAATTAATTCGAGTAAGTGACGGCGCCTCCAGCCACCCCGGCCCATCTCCCACCAGCCCCTCTGTGTGCTGGCCGCCATCAACCCGCAGAGGCCACAGTGTTTGCTCAGAGCACTAAGTGAAGCCAAGAGGAAACCCAGCTCCCTAAGGAGAGCCACAGATGCTGTGCTGGGGCATTGCCCAGGTGCTCCTTACAGGGTAGCCTACATCTGCCAACTCTGTTGACTGTCCCAGAGGAAGGAGGTACAACCACCTGAAAGCACCCGGTCAGAGGAGTGCCATAGACCTCCCAGGAACTCTGGGGTCTGATCCTGCCAAGGTGACACAGTGAGGAGGCAGGAGGAAATAGGAGTATGCTGAGGGCAGCTGCCACCTTAGCTCTGCCCTCGGCACCCACCTGGCCCTCTCCTGGCCTCGTGTGGCCCATCTCTGCACCAGGAAGGTGGGTGAATTAGCTCATAGGCTGCCAGGGTTGAGACTTTTGTCTATCAATCAAATTCTCCCTCAACCCTCAAAAACTGAAAGGCTACCTAGGAGATGCCAGTGTTTCAAAACCATTGAATAACCCCTCTGTCTCCTGCCAATAGGAGGAATGTGATCTCAGAACAACGGGCAGGATACACAGAGCTTCATGAAAATCTTGCCGGCTTATCCTTGTTTGGTTTATTTCGCCTGGGACCTGTGGAAATGCTACACTTACTGGCATTATTTGGGACACACAGGGCTGGTGGCTCTAGAGCCTGTCCAATTTCCGGCCCTTTATGAGTTGTAGGAAGTCCATTGTAAGGCCAATTTCACCAACCAGGTCTCCTCATCCACTCCCCAACTCACATCAACTTTTGAGGACTAAATAAGGCATCCCATAGTTTCGAGAACCTCACCTTCTGCTAATGACAATGTGTTGCACAAATACAAAAATGTGTGGATACCTGGGTAGAGTGATTGCCCATCACTTTGACTGCACGTCACCTTGGCTTCAAGAGGTTAAAAGGTTTTAGGGCATTCATTTGCATTTCTTCTTTTATTACTAGTCTGCTTCTGTCCTTTATTTTTTTCTTCCAGAAAATGCAACTTGCCACTTTCAAGGAGGTCTTTATTATAGAGATGAACTTTCCTATGTCACTTTCAGCAAGCACGGCTTCCTGCTGCTAGACACCTTTTAATCTAGAAATGTTCATATCTCCATCACTGTTAATTTCTGTTTCCTCTGTGACGTTTATCTAAGTGACACTTCTGTTCCTCTATCAGCTTCGCCCTTCCTATGTGCATCTTCTCTGGATTAAAAATGTGCTCAAATTGTTTTGTTTTGTTTTGCCCTTTTGCAAAAATACTCTATGAATGTTACATATTAATGTTTCAAACATAAACTTTTTTTTCTTTTTCTTTTAAGCACACAGTATTCTGTTAGGTCCTCAAATAGTCTATGGCCTGTGTATATACATGAGAATCAGGCATAAATTAAACATCTACAATAAAGTAAACTTAGTCTGGTGATCGTTATAAACATTTGATGCCAGAGTTCTAAGAACAGAACTCAAGTTTCATGCACAAAACACCACTATGCCCAAATTTCAACACATGAACGTTTGCCTAATTCCAGTCTTGTCAGTTTCACACACACACACACAAACACACACACACACACACACACACACACACACAAACACACAACTTTACAGCAAATGATTCAAATATCAAGCTTAGCTGAACAGAGTCAGCTTTGGTTTCTAAATGTGATCTTGATGTAAGGTGCCATAAAAGAAAAATAGCAAAAGATAAATATTTGAGATTAAGAATCATAAACAAGATTTTTGAAGCATATGTGTGTTTATATTTATTGATTCTAATTTCGTTCAAACAGGCTAACCCCACTCCCCAGTCTTCGGGCTGGCTAGGGGATCCTCCTTGGCGTCAGAGGAGCTCTAAGCCTCTAACAGCATCACAAAATATAAGAAAATGCCTCATTTTGAAAACAGACTGTCCAGGGCTCCAATGCCCTCGTACTGGTTCTGTCCTCACTCCTTCCTTGATGAAAAGTGAGGCAGGCTGGTGCTCACCCCACACTCAGTCCAAGAGCAAGGGTCCTGTAACCCAGGCCCCCACCCCCAAAATCTGGGGGTAGACAGAGGAGAAGAGTATCTGGGATGCCAGGGAAGACAGTCCCAGCACCATGTAGCTCCTACAGCCACAGCCATGGTCATGGGATGGGAAGGTGCTGACCCTGTGTTCCTTTGGCCAGATCCTTCAACTGAGGTCCAGGAGAAGGGGACTGTTGAGATCACACAGAGGCCTCCAGCAGAGCCTGGGCTGTGATGCAGGGCTTGGGTTCCCAGCCCAGAGATTTTTCCCTCTGCACTGTGAGGCATTTGACTCCAGGGTCTGCTGAGGGCATGTGGGCCACAGGGCAACGAGGTCTGGGTCTGACCTAACTAGGGTGAGGGCTGCTCAGAGCTGCCCTGCCAGGAAGGGTGGTGGACAGTGGCTGGAAATGGTTTCTTAAGCCACATTCCAGGAGCTAATAAAACGTCCACAGGGCCATTCTGGAGGTGAGGAGGGAGGGTATAGAGGAAGGAAATGTCAGTGCAAAATGTGGTGATGGAAACAGAAGGGCAGGCATGAGCGGCACCTGAACCCATCTGGGGACCCTAATCCAGGTGAGTTTAAAATCCTGCTGCTGAATTGGGACTCGGGAAAATGCCATAGTTCAGATAACTTTACCAATATTTTCGCAGCCTCACTTAATCAGAAACCACCACCAAATCCTTTATTTTAAAAGCCATACTAACGTTTCCTTGGAAGGTTTAGTAAACCCTTAGTAAAGATTTTAGTAAAATCTAACAATAGGTTCATGAAACTTACTCCTTTAAAAGCATTTGATAGAAGGAATGGGAAGAGGAGTGAGATGGAAAGTGTCAAATCACCCCAGAAAGATGAATAAAAGATGATGATGGTAGAAAGAGGGATGACAGATACATAGATGACAGATAGCTGATAAGTGGATGGATAGATAGATAGATAGATAGATAATAGGTAGATAGCTATAGATAGGGGATTGATGGATAGATAAAGATATATATGGTAGATTATAGATAGATGATGGATGGACCAATAGATAGATAGGGCAATCAATTTCTTATTTCACCGGTCAATACAAGGCTCTGTGCATTAACATGACGTGGAAAACTGTATTTTCCCCAGATGGATGTGACACTACCTTCCCTCCCACACATTCTTCTATAGTGTGACCTCACCACCCTTCCATCAAGAGGCAGGGTCTACATCCTTTCCCTCTGAATCTGGATGGACTTGTGACTGTTTGGGCCAATAGCATCTGGAGAGAGGGAGGCACGTGGCATCCGACCACTGGGAGACAGGGTCATGCAGTTTCTGCTGGGTCTACTGGTCCACTCGATTTTGGAGCCCAGAACCACCAGATGCAAAGTCTGGCTCCTTTGAGGCAGCCATGCTGTGAGGAAGCCTAAGCTGTATGGAGAGGCCGCGTGCAGGAGCTGCAGTCAACAGTCCCAGCTAAGCTCCTTGGTGTCTGCTGGCATCAACCACCACACAGGGAGCAAAGGCTCCTCCAAATGGTTCCAGCTCCCAGCTGTTGAGTCTCTCCAGATAGAAGGCCCCAGAGATGGTGAAGCAGAAACAGGCATGCCCAAATCACCCTGTCCAGCTTCCTGCCTCACAAGATCATGAGCACACGATAGGGCTGATTTGCAATCACCAGTGGGACACATACCGCTTAGCATCTTTCTTTCTCTAAACTCTCTTTTTAAAGCCCCTCGGAGTTAAAAAAAAATCTGAAATGCTGCGATTTTCTTGTTGGAAAAGTGGCCATCGCTGCAAAGCACGTACATTTGTTCCTGTCCTTGGAGGTGGCAGGCAGCTCTCAGACTTCCCCAACTCCAATCAGACTCCTTAATTCCACACAGCTTCCAAGCGGGAAATTGCCAGACACACACGCGCTGGTTGGGTAAAGGCTGATGAAGAAGTCCAGAGCCAGCCCTGAGGTGGCCGAGGGGCCCAGAGGCCTGCCGTGAAGGTCAGGAGGACCCTAGGGAGAGGAAGAGGAACCCACCAAGCCAGGATCTGTCAGCAGTTATCCATAGGAGTTGAACTCTGCAAACTTATGGATTGCTCTAAAACTTCTCAAGCTCTGCGCTAAGAGCTGTTCATGCGGGTATGTGCAGGGCCAGCTCTCTGAGTTTCACTACCTAACGGTATCCCCGATGCCACATTCATTTATTCGTTCATGTTCCTGCCTGTGGGTCGTTTCTGGATTTCCACAGTCAGACTCTGCTGCAGCCGCCTTCCGAGGCTGGCTCCCAGTGGGCACGCCAGAGTTGCTCAACACGCCTGGGGAATGAGAGAATGAGGGAAAGCTCCACTTCTTTCTGTTGCTGCCGTTCGGCTGTTTTTTAAAACAGCCTTCTTGAGACGTAATTTATAAACCATGCAAGTCACTTACTTCAAACGTCCAGTTCAGTGGTTTGTGATGTTTTCACAGATACATGCCACCATCACCAGTCAATTTCATAGCGTTTTGGTGGTCTCAGAAGACAACTCGATGCCTCTCAGCCATCACCCCGCTACCCCCAGCCCCTCGCTCCTCAGAAACCACGACTCTGTCTCAGAGTCTCCCCGTCGTGAACATGAGATACATGGGATCATGGACTGTGTGGTCTTCTGTGACTGGCGCCTTTTGCTTGGCACCTTCTCAGGTTGTACCCTTGTCACAGTGCATATCCGTTCTTCATTCCTTTTTACAAATATTATTCCACTGTGTGGATGTAGCGCATTTTGTGATGGAGACTCGGGCTACTCCCACTTTCTGGCTATTACGAATAAGGTTGCGATGGACACTTGTGCGCGGGTTTTTGAGTGACGGTCAGTTTTCCCTGCAGGAGTGGACTCGCTAACTCTGTTGCATTGATGGCGCCCCTGCCAGCCTTCCCACAGTGGCTGCCCTATCTCGCACTCCCCAGCAACGCGTGAGAGTTGGATGTGTGCTCCTCTAACTGGACTAGACGCCAGCAAACCGTTCCCCAAGTTGGTGAGTCATGGTGTCACCCAGCGGACCCTCTGACAGGATCTCTAAGTCCCCGCTGCGCCACCCGTCACCAGCAAATGGTATTGTCAGGCTTAAACCTTTGACATTCAGATGAGCATGAGATCGTGGCTCACTGGGTTCTCACTTAGACCTCCCTGAGCTCTAGGACAGAACTGTAGGACAGCACCGGCATCCGACTGTGTCGAGCGGCTGAAAATGATCATTTCGTACTGTTCAACCTCATACTAAGATTGAGCTTCTTTTCATGGAGTTTTTTCTCTTTTGAGACCATTTTGACGTCTTCTACTATGAATTTTCTGCTCCTATCTTGTGCCCATTCTTCTGCTTTTTTAGGAGGGTCAGATCTTTTTCTTATTGATTTATTAAAATCAGTTATGCATCCTGGATATTAATCCATTATCACACACGTTTCGAAAATGTTTTCTGTTGCTCTGTGGCTTGCCTTTTCTTTTTGTGTATGGGGTTTCTCGACAATCACAGGTTTTAATTTCAACATAAAGGACTTTGTGAAAGTTTTCTTTGTCTGTACATCCTCTCTGTGTCTTGTTAAGAAATCTTCCCCTACACTGGAATCATAAAAGTCATCTCCTTCTGTATCAGGTGGGGTTCTCCAGAGAAACACAGCCAATAGGAGATATCTATCTATCCATATTTATATCAATACCCATATCTATGTAAAGACACAGAGAGAGATGATCAGAAATGTACGCACACAGTTATGGAGGCAGAGAAGTCCCACCATCTGCAAGCTGGAGACCTCCGGAAAGCTGCTGGTGGTGTTCTGGTCGGAGTCCAAGGCCCTGATAACCAGGAATACCAGCGGTATCAGCTCCAGTCCATGAGCTGAAGAAGACGGAGGTCCCTGGCAGGCAGAGACAGCAACTCCTTCTTCCTCAGCCTTGGCATTCTACTCAAGCCCTCAACGGATTGGATGGTGCCCACCCGTACTGGGGAGAGTGAGCTTTGCTCAGTCCACTGATTCGAAAGTCAGTGTCCTCCGGAAACACTCTGACAGACACACCCAGAATCAACGTTTAGTCATACATCTAGGCTCCCCATGGTCCAGTAAAACTGACACATTAAAATTAATCACCACACCTTTCTTCTCTTCTAGAAGAGTTAACATTGTGCTTATCTCACCCGGGCCTTAAATCTACCTGGCATATACATTTTGTGACAATGTGGTGTGGAAACCCAATGTGACTTCTTTTCTCTTATGATAACCCATCATCTTGGTCCCAATTTTTCGTCTGTGTTTTCTGCCCTCGCCCAGGCTCCGCTGCGCCAGCTTCCCTGTGTGACTGCGTCTCTGGGGCTCCTGGGCATCTGACTTCTCTCCCTTTTGCACCATCTGCATGGTTTTTGCTCTGGCTTTTAAAGACTTGATAGTTTAAGGTGCAAGTGACCATCCTCCCGCTTCAAAATTGCTTCGCTGACGTCCCAGCCCTCTCCTTGCTCAGTAATACACCTTGTAGAGTCAGCCAGTCAAGTGTCAGTAAAAACAAACACAAACGTGCTTGAGATTTTTTTGGAATTTTATTGAATGAATAGAGTGAGGACAGATGACATCTTTAGCAAACAGAGTGTTTCTGCCCATGAGCTGAGAGTATTAGCTCATTCTTTCTTTCCAGCTGCTTAGGATTTCACTCTGAAGAAGAACCAAAAATGACTGAAGCATGTCCCGACTGACCGAGCATTCAGAGGGCGTGGGGGATTTTCTGTTATAAACGGTGCTGCACTGAACATGGCCGAGCAGGCACCTTGGAAGGTGAGTGAGAGGATGTTAGTAGGGTGAATCCCTACCAGTGGAGCTGCTGGATACAGGATGAGCACTCTAAGCTTAGGAATGTGTCCCAAATTTCCTTCTGGAAAGATTATTCCAATTTACATGGCAAGGAACCAGACTTCACGTGTGAGTGGTGGGCTCAGGCTGGTGGGATGGGGTTCATCCAGACTCCCTCGCAGGCTGGCAAATGTCGAAGTGTCCTGCCGTGACTTCAGAGCAGCAAGACTGCCCCTGCATGGACCCTCTGCCTCTCTCGTGGATGGGGTTCTAAGGACTGTGCTGGAAGGTACAGCTCCTCTTCCCACTTTTCTCGTAGAGAGTAAGATCCAGCTTTAACCCATGACTCTGGAGCTGACCTGCCTCCTTCCACAGGGTGCAAATTCTGCAAGGGACAGAGGTTGACCCTTGCCCTGAGTTTGTGCCCAGTAAACACTTGTTAAAGGAATTGGGTTAATAGCATGTTCAGCAGAAGGATTCACATTCAACATAGCCTTTCCTATTCCTATTAGCAAGACTGGTTTGTTTCTCAATGCACCTTCACCAACCTTCTGGAGGCACCTGACAGTAAGCCTCCAGCACCCCATAAGCCAGGGAGCCAGGTCTCCTCTGTAACCTGGCTCTGGAACCAGGGACCAAGTCTGGGTGGCTGATATCCCAGGAAGCCTTCCAGTCTGATCTTCAGCAAGACCTCACAAGGTCTTAGAAGTTGCTTCTGCAGTATGGTATCAGTGCACTCAGACTCAAGGGGAGGAGCAATCAAGTCTACCCCTCAGCATGGAGGTGGCATTAGTGGGCATCCGGGAGGGAACTGAAGCTGCCATCTTTGGATCTAGCAACCCGAGACGTCACCCACATTGTGAACACCAACAGTTACAGATGCCACTTGCTAAGGTTTCATCCGTGCCAGGCACCGGGCAACAGACAATCTTTCCAGCTGCCCTTCTGGGTCCCATTTTTCTTGTTGTATGGACGGGTAAGTAAGATTCTGAAAGGTTTGACGTCTTGCCCGAGGCATTCTATGAATCACAGTAAGATGCGGCACCAAGGGTGAAACTAATTTCTTTCTTGTTCTAAAGATGACGCCCTCGCTGCCACCCTGGGGACCTGCTTTTATTAATTTCTAGGATATTTTTTCAAGGGTGCTAAATTGGCCTCGGCTCTCCATATATCTTAATTTTAAAAATTATTTTAATCGTGAAATATTAGAGTACGTACATTGTTATAAAGCAAACGTACATGTATCCACCGCTCAGGTCAATAAAAAGGCAACGGCCCGCACCCAGACGCCCCCATCTCGGACGGAGGCCCTGAGCTCCTGGCTGCCGGAGAGGGGCCTCCTCCCCTTCCGGAGATAACCACCACCTGGACTTTTATGGTAAGTGCTTCCTTCTTTTCCTTCTGAGTTTTACTGTCTAATTATGCTGCCCTAACAATATAGTTTGTCTGGGTTTGAATGTTACAAAAATGGAAACATACAGTAAGTAGTCTTTGATGTCTGGCCGTTTTTCTCCCTCAATATTATGTTTCTAGGTTTATCCATGTTGTTCGCTGGGTTCAGTTGACTCGCGCTTGTGTGTGCTTGGGGGATTGTGTGGGTTTCGGGGTTTTTTGTTGCATGGTGTTTTACGGCATGAATATACCACACTTCAACCCTGTTTCTCTGGATGGGCATCTGGGCTCTTGCAAAGCTCCTAGAAGCCTCCATTCCTACCTCCTGGTACACCCGAGCTCAGGTTTCCACAGGAGGGGAGCGTTCCCGGAGGGGAGGCCCTGGCTTGAGGGCAGGCATGGCCTTGGCTTTCCCAGGTCAGACGAGCCGCCCCACATTTCCACTCCACCCAGTGAGGACACATGTTCCCGCAGCTTTGTCTTCTTGCCAACACCTGCTACAGATAGATATTTTCATGTTTATCCATGTGGTGGGCGCCTCGTGATGTCTCCATGCGATGTTGATGTTCTGTAGCATCCCCAAGCCAGCCTCCAAAGTGCGAGGCACACACACAGTGCAGATCCATCCCTCTCCTGCATCGAGGAGTGCCTCCCCAAGCCAGCCTCCCAGGGTGCAAGGCACACACATACCATACAGAACCACCCCTCCTCTGCATCACTAGGCAGGCATGCCGCACGCGGAGCTGCCCTCTCCTGAATTGAGGAGTGCAATCCCAGAGCTGGGAAAGCTTCAAGTCCAGCTCTGGGCACATCTGACCTCATGGCCCATGGTTTCTCCTCTGCCTCCACCTTCAATCATCTCAGGAGCCAACCACGACGATGGATGCCAGACCACGCCCAAACCTGGGCAGGGCCGATGCTGCCCTTTGCATGCACCTACTGAGCAAGCACCCTGGAACTCTCCGCTCAGTGGCCAGGTCCTCTGATAAGTGGCTCGGATGAAGCAGGGCCAGGGTTGACCCTCATTGTCCAAGCCTCCCACTGCCCACAGGAACTGATCACAGACGAGAGGTTGGAGCTCTGCTAGGTGCAGGCCGTGTCCTCAGCATTTCCGTACCGATGAGCTCCTTTAACCCTCACACACACTGCGAGGTACCACAGTTTTCCCAGTCATCAGCCAACCCACCAAGGCACAGGAAAGTTAAGAAAATTAGCCAAGATCACACAGCGAGCAGGCGGTGGGGCTGAGGGTGTGTTTGGGCCTTCCAGCCCCAGAACCTGCACACATAAACCACGTGCTATGACTTTCCACGCACCACGTGCTCCAGGGACCCAGAAACAGCTCCAACCCCCCACCCCAGACCCAGGAGGACTCCTGCTACCCAATTGTAAGACACTATAAAGCCACAGACAACATGATGGAGAAACGGTACACACAGATCAGTAAAACAGGAGAGAAAGTCCAGAAATCAAGCCACACAAATACACCTACTTTTTAAAAATGCATTTACAAAATTTAAAATGGGTTTGAATTTAGGGAAAAATTGCAAAGACAGCAGGAAGAGTGCCAGTGGGCCCTGCACTCCCCCACCCCACCGTTTTTTTGTTTTTTTTTTTTTGAGACCGAGTCTTTCTCTGTTCTCCAGGCTGGAGTGCAATGGCACAATCTCAGCTCACTGCAACCTCTGCTTCCTGGGTTCAAGCGATTCTCCTGCCTCAACCTCCTGAGTAGGTAGAATTACAGGCACGCACCACCACACATGGCTAATTTTTTGTATTTTTAGTTGAGATGGGTTTCACTGGGTTAGCCAGGACAGTCTCCATCTCCTGACCTCGTGATCCTCCCGCCTGGGCCTCCCGAAGTGCTGGGATTGCAGGCATGAGCCGCCGCGCCCGGCCTTTCCCCATTTTTAACACCTTACAGGCCCATGGTGTGTTTGTTACATCTGAGAAGCCAACAATGGGATGTCATGAATGGAGCCGGCCTTGGTGCTGCTAACATCACACTGTATTCTGAGCTCTCCACTTTTCCCTAATGTCCCTTTCTGTCCCCAGAGAGCCTCCAGGACAGCGTGTCACCTTCAGCCGCCATGTCTTCTTCACTTCCTCTGAGCTGCAACAGTGTCTCAGACCTTCCTTCTTTCCGATGAACTTGGCGGTTTTCAGGAGTGCCAGTCCAGTCTGTTGCAGAGTGTCTCCCGGCTGAGATTTGCCTGACGCCTATCTCTTGATGACACCAGGGCTATGGGTGTTGGGGGGTGAGACCGTGGAACGGAAGTGCCATTGCAGTCCCACTGTGTCAAGGGCAGGTGCTGACAATGTCACTTATCACAGTGCAGCTGACCTGGCACTGGGCCGGGGCAGCCTGTGCCGGCGTCTCCATCACAGTCCTCTCCTTCGCCTTTCCACGCATTGTCTCTGGAAAGGAGTCACGAAGGGCAGCCCACACTGGAGGCTGGGCAGGCCAGGAGGCGCCACTGCGTAAAGCAGAGCTCTTCCTTGTGGGGGGCTTGTCTCTCCTCCCCATTCGCTGAGCTACCGAATCATTTCTTTCCATCAGTGTGGAGTCATGGGTGTTTAGTTCATAGTCATTGGGTTATACCCCAGTACCTCATCATTTATTTTTTGTGCCAGTCCTTCTAGCCTTGGCCACTGGGAGCTCCTTCAGGTCGGCCCGTGTCCCTGTGACACACCCCATCCTTGTGCTTGTTTGAGGTTTTTCGTTTTTTGGGTTTTTTTGGCGGGGGGCAGATTGGTTTTTTTTGTTGTTGTTGTTGTTTTTTGAGACAGAATCTCGCTCTATTATCCAAAATGGAGTGCAGTGGCGTGATCTTGGCTGACTGCAAACTCCGTCTTCTGGGTTCAAGTGATTCTGTTGACTCAGCCTCCTGAGTAGCTGGGATTACAGGCATGCGCCACCACACCCAGCTAATTTTTCTATTTTTAGTAGAGACGGGGTTTCACCATATTGGCCAGGCTGGTCTCGAACTCCTGGCCTCAGTGATCTGCCCGCCTCGGCCTCCCACAGTGCTAGGATGACAGGCGGGAGCCCAGCCTTGAGCTCGCCTTTGCTTTGTGGCACCACACAGTGCCCCGTCTTGTGTGTCTGCCCCTCCCCAAGGAGCTCTGGCCCTTTTATCGGAGGATGGAGCCAGAACTGAGATCGGGGCTTGGAGTGTGTGCTGCGGAGGCACCAATGCCTCAGTCCCACTCAGCAGACGGGGTTAGGAAGTTTGTATAGAGCTCACATATCCATCCAGAGCTAGGCCTCCGTCCGTCCCGGCCCACCTCTAGCTACCAGACGCTGATGGGAGTTCATGGCTCCAGGGCCCGTGGTGGAGTCCAGCCTTGCATCCTGGCTCATTCAAAACCTTCCTCGCCAAGAGCGAGGAGCCCAGCTACTGTCTCGTCCCCGCACACACATGGCAGCTTCAGGATCAGTAACCTACACGCCCGTGAGAAACAGCTGCGCCACGTGCAGTGTCTACGCAGAGTTCCCATTTCCTTTAGTCTTACAGACTCCCATCAAAATACCGTTTCAAAGTTGCTTAGGTGAGTGGATCCACCACGCCTGCTGGGGCAGAGGAGTCACACCCTGGGGCCACGCAAAGCCGCTTTCAACTTCCCTACGTGCTCTTGTGTGGGAAGTAGAAGAGTTGCTTTTTAAAGTTTCCTTTCTTGTTAAAGAATAACTTTGCTAATAAGTTTTTTGTTGTTGTGAAGCCCTATCCTCTGTAGCTGTGAGACACGCCATGCTTACAGACACGTAGTACATTCTGTGTCCTTGTACTTTAACCAAGATAATCTGTGCTGGACATGCTCACAGGCATGTCCCAGCCCTCCACTGCTTTTACCTGTTTAAAAAGTTTTAAGTTGTTAGCCAATCGGGTTTTAGTTTAGATTGTGAGGCCTGGCACCAGCCAACGGAGATCAGACACAGCAGTGAGGACGACCCAACATGCGTAAGGGATAAATCTGTGTGTTTTCCTTTGTTCATTGGCACGATGGCTAGCGAGGGAAGCAAAAGTTGCGTTGCTGAAAGATCCTTTGTCTCAGTGCTGATTCTTCTTTGCAGCACCGAGCATCTATTTCCAACATCTTGCAAATGCCACAGAGGATTCTTCAGCCGTCACCCCCACCCCACAGAGCAGCAACCTGTTCCCAGGAGGAGATAAACGCAGGAAACGCAGGAAGCAGGCCAGGGTCCCGACTGCACATGGCAGCTGAGCATTCCCAGCGCGACAGCCCAGAAGCAACCTGGCTTTGGGACGAAAAAGGGAGGAGGAGTCCACCCTCTGACACACCTACTGTTCCCACACCGAGGCCCCTGATGTCTCCAGCGCACATCTGCAAGCCAGTGGCTGTTCCACAGAGGCCGCTGCCAGGGCCGGGCCCCTTCATCAGGGTGCGTGCAGCCCGGCCCAGCCTGCTGGCTTCCTGCTGCGTTACAGCGTCTCCCTGCTGGGGACTCCAGGCCCCGGAGCATTCTTGTGCAAATCTGTTTCCTTGCAGAGCGCATATTGCAGGCAGACACAGAAGGTATGGAGAGGCCATCTGGGCCGCAGTCCATAGGCGCAGGGCTGATGTCGTCACCATGCTGGACACGCCACTGACCCCACACCCAGCAGAGCTGGACGGCTTTCCCAGCCACCACTGACCAGAGGTCCCTGCCCAAGTCCAGCCCAAGGCGCCCCGGAGGGTTTGGCAGGAGTGGGACACAGAGTCCACTGGTAGGAGAAGGGGCTGTGGGCTCAGGCTGGCCTGGGTTTGAATCAGCTGTGCCCCTCACTCACCCTGGAACCTGGAGAGGCGGAAGCTGCCCCTGTGGGTCTGTCTGCTCATGTAGAAGAAGGGGCGGTAAAAGCTGCCCGATCTGGTTTTTTGTTTGTTTGTTGTTTGTTTGTTTGAGATGGAGTCTCGCTCTATCACCCAGACTGGAGTGCAGTGAAGTGATCTCTGCTTACTGTAACCTTCGCCTCCCAGGTTCAGGCGATTCTCCTGCCTCAGCCTCCCGAGTAGCTGGGATTATAGGCGCCCGCCACCACATCCGGCTAATTTTAATTTTTTTAGTAGAGACGGGGTTTCATCATGTTGGCCAGGCTGGTCTTGAAATCGTGACCCCAGGTGAGCTGCCCACCTCCACCTCCCAAAGTGCTGGGATTACAGGCGTGAGCCACTGCGCCCGGCCATGCCCAACCTGTTGAGTGGACTCGGAGAGGCAATGAGAGGTGAGACCTCAGTAGGTGGCTCCTGCAGCAGGCCGGTTTGGTGGGTCCCTGCCTCCGCTCCCCCAGACATGCTGGAGCCTCCGCCCTAGGCCCTGTTCCAGGCACCTGGCAGGGTGGGGTCACCTACCATTTGGGTGGGTGGGCAGGACCCTCATAGAGCCCAGACACTGCTGGGCTTGCTCCTGAGCCCCCATGACAAAGGCCTGGCATGCAGTAGGCACTCCAGGAAGACCCCAGTCAGCCACAGGCTAATGGCCAACTTCTGATCTTGCCTCATGAATGCAAAGCCCTTTGAGGGAGGAGCATGTCCCAGAGACAGTCCCACAGGCAGCAGTCGGGTTCGGAGAGAGCCCTGCCCTTTCCCCTTTGGAATTAGAGCCTACCAATTGGAGCCAGCGTCCTGGGACCTGGACAAGTCCCTCTCCATCTCTGAGTCTCCCATTCCCATCTGGAAACACAAAGGCCAGTTTTTTCTCTGAAGCCCCAGCTGGCTCTAAGGGCCTTCCCTCCAGAACATGCTAGTCATTTATCAGAGGCTCTCAAAACGCCCTGCCCTCTGCCCTGCTCTGTGGTTCAGAGAACATTCCTGTGCACTTTCCATGACTTCCTGCAATGCCTTCCCACACGTCTCCCTATCACTGGATCCTGTTCCCTCAGCCATCCCTGCAGCTATGTGGTTTTCACAACTGCTGACCTAGAAGGCAGCAACCACTGGGACGGTGACCACTGAGGGACACGATAGACTCATAAAGAGGGAAACAACCACCCAGAGAGGGCAAGCGAGCTGCCCGAGGCCACACCGCATGGGAAGGGTGCCGGGATGCCCTGACACCTTCCACCCCCCTTGCCACCCTCAGGGGCCTCCCAGAGATCTCCCAGGCTTCCTGGGCCCGGAACATCCACAAAGCCAGTACCTGGCACAGCCACCAGACACTCTGCACGGCCGGACCATCATCTGCAGACCACTGAGCCCCTGGGCTTCTCTGGATGATTCCAGCCCCACCCCGGCTGGGCCCAGGCCAACGCCAGAGCCTTGGGGAAAGCGGCTGGCCCAGCATGAGGGTGAGCTCAGCCTCCCACGTCTGGTCCCCAGATGCCCCAGCAAGACCTCCTCTGCCTTCTCAGGCGATCTTCCTCTGATCCCCACCCAGCGCACACATTCCGAGGCCTGTCCCCAGGAGATAGAGGTCAGCTCGTGCTTGGCCCACAGAGCCCGGGCCACAGAGGGCACAGCCAGGATGGCCAGCGGATGTCGCCTTGCAAGGCTGAGCAGGGAGGAGGCCAAGGCTGTGAGTGCAGGAATGGGTGATGCCTGCCATGGCACAGATGGGGTGAGGCTCACCGTGAGACCACAGTGGAGGTGCCCATGGGTCGTTACGGCACTTGTCCACCTTAGGGCTTGTTTGCTGGTCTGGGTGGGGCAGGGGAGAGAGGGGGCCCTGTCAGTCCGTGGCTCTGCCTGGGCAGAACCCCACGCAGACAATAGTGATCCACGCAGATGACAGTGCCCAGGGCAGGTCCAGCGTCCACCCCAGCAGAGCTTCCTCGGTCCTGCAGAACTAGACACCTCAGCACCCGAGCTGCTGTCACCCAAACCCTCTCATCTGAGTCTCCCAGCAGGTGATGATTGCAGAGCAGGGGGAGTCAGCCCATCTCTCACAGTCAAGGCGGCCTGGAACCCAAATCTCTCAAGCCCAAGAGAGGGGTCCCTGCGGAGCCACCTCCCACCAACGCCATTGGGCTGCACCTCTCACACCTCTGCGTCCTGGCACCCTACACGTCCTGGCAGCCCAGACAGCTGCCTCCCACCATTGTCCGTCTCTGGCTTTCTGTTTGCTGGGCCTCCAGAGTGCCCTCCATCCACAGGGCGTCAGCCCACCTGGGACTCCTGAAGCGATTCCTGCCTCCCCACCTTCCCAGCCCCCACTCACTCCACCAGGCCTGCAATGCTCATGGCCTCTGCGTCTCGGTCAGACACAGCCCCCATTCCCTGTTGGGGAATGAATCCCCCTCCCAGCCTTCCTCTTCCTCCCCTTCTCTATTCTGCCCAGAAGGGCATTCGGCAAGGTGAAAGGAGAGGCTTGCTCTTCGCATTAACCTAGAGCTGCGCTGGGGGCAGCACCAGAAACTGCAAAGACGGAGGGGACCAGAGGCCCCCAGAGAAATTCCCTCGGGGCTGGGACGGCACCCTGAGGAGCTGATGAGCTGGGATTCCCCAGGGAGCACTGAGGGGCTGGGGAACCCGGGGAGGCCGGAAGGTCACTCTGACTTTGCTGGGAGTGGCGTCTTCGCCATCACAGCCTGGCACCGAAGGGGCACTTCCCAAAAGTCTGGGAGCACAGGGGTGCCCTCTGCCGGGCTTCCTGCCCAGGCCTTCCAGGACGCTGGGAGCCCAGGAGGAGTGGGTGGGACGTGCAGAAGGCTCCGGTCCCCGCTCTCCTCTCTCCAGCCTGCCTGTCTCAACAAGGAGGCCTGGTCCACACTCACAATGGGCCAGCTGGGCCGCACCAGGCCTGGCACGTCCTGGGCACTCGAGAAGTTCCTGCCTCAGGAAGGTCAGGTGAACAGTATCCCCAAGCGATGCTGTGCCTACAGGCCGCTCAGGGCAGCTCTCTGGACACAGCCCACTGGGACTTCTGCCCCAGATCAAACAGCAGCTGCTGGTGCTGCTGACAGCAGGGAAACCACTTGCGACCCAGGAGGCCCAGGCTGAGCTGGAGCCCCGGGTCAGCCCAGACACTGCAACATCTGCCACAGCTGGTGGCGGCCCTTCTCTCCACCATCCTGACCCAGCTGCTGGCCAGCAGCCCCTACTGCCTGAAAGGGAAAGGCCGCACTCTGGCTCCGCATGGGGGAAGGCGTGTTTGGTCAGGAGCTTCGGCAAAACCAGAGCCTAAAATGCTGAGCCCCGCAAGCTCAGAACTCAGTGTTCAAAGGCTCAGCAAGTCCTGAGGTGTGGCCAGTGGCAGGGACCTCGCCTGAAGCAAATGCCTACCCCTGCCCTGGGGAGCCACAGGGCAGGGCCAGCCTGGCTGAAGGACGTGGGTACAGGTGGGCCCAGTCCTCAGCGTAACAGATGCTGGCACTGGGGCCCCAAAGGACTTGGGGGTAGATGGCACCCAGGGTGTGGCTGGCACTTGATCTAGGGTTACCGGTCCTGTTTTCAGGTCACTGTAGTGGGTTGAATGGAAGCCCCCGTCACACTCACCTAGAGCCCCCATTCTGCTTCTGCCTTCTGTTCCTGCCGCAACCAGCCGGCGCCCAGGGAGGTGGAAAAAGACCCAACGCCGTCCCTCCCCCTCACCTTCTCAGCACCTGTACCGCCCCAGCCCACATCTGTCACTTACTGTTTATCCTTCATTCACTCAACAGACTCGGCCAGACCTCAGTGTCAGCAGAGGCAGCCACTGAGTGCTGGTAATTCTGGTACTACACGGTACCAGGGGACCCTAAACCAGGGCAGGGACCCCGGGGCACCCCCAGCCCCCGTCCTCTTGTTCAGCTGGACCAGCCAGGTTCTCCCTTCTCCTTGCCATTTCAATCATCTCAGGGCAATTTCCTTTCTCGTCTGAACTCCGATTCCCCCCCAGATGGCTTCCTTCCCCGGTCCCCCTCTAGCGAGTCTGGGCCAAGCCCCGTGGCGAAGGAACATCACAGGCTGTCGCTGGGAAGGGCACCGCGGCGGGTCGGCCGGAAGGCTCTGGCGGCGGTGCGCGTGCTTGGAAAGAGAAGTCCTCCTGCAGAAAAGCCTGGCTGGGACTTGGGCCCGTCCCACCAAACCAGGCTCAGTGGCCACAGCTATGCCATGAGCACATTTTTAGACTGTGAGTCAACTGCTAATAGAGTGATTTTTATAATCACCCCAGAAGGAAGGCTGATTTATAGCTTTCTCGATGGAGCAGAGTCAGAGGGAGGCGAATCTGAAACAGGCTTGGGGTGGGGGGTGTGGGGTGGGAGCCCTCCCAGACCAGCCACTGGCCCGCGTGAAACAAGGCGGAGAAGGCTGCACAGAGCTCCTGGCCCCTTGTCCATAAGGAGTTCCCTGAGACAAAGAGCAAGACCGAATTTGCTGTCCTGTCAGTTGGGACACTGAATTAGATCCCCTGTGGCTGGCTGATATCACCGTCACTTCAGCGCTCAGTTGCAAGGGAAAATAAATCAATCGCAGAAATCGTCGTCTGTGTCCCTATCCTGTGCCAAGCCGAACGGATTTTGGAAGAGGGAGAAGACCCACATTTTGTGCAGAAAGGGGGCCATGTGCGGGAAAAATAAAGCTCCAGTTTTAAATAAATAATGGTCCGTGGGTCGCATCTGAGCCTGTTGAGCAGGAACTCAGTGGAGAGCGGTCCGGCTGGACCAGCCTGTTTGTGTGTCAAAGGCTGCGAGGGATGAGCGCACCTGCCCCGTCCAACCGGTGGCTTATGCAGCAGAGTCTCCCCAGCCTTCGCCCTCTGCACATCCACATGGGAGGCAGGCTCCCTCACCTGTGGAAGACACCAGATCACAGCAAAGCTTCTGCAGGTCAGCTGCTCCCAGGACCACTGCGGTCTCTACTTGGGAAAGAGGGGACGGGCAAGGAGCCAAGACCCAAGAACCCAGCAACTCAGCCTTCTACTTCTCCGGGACCGGGGGAGCCACTGCACAGAGGACCCCTTCGATTCCACCCTCACACCCAGTCGACAACCAGCTGTGCCCCGCAGCTGCGACTCTGGGGAACAGAGCTACCCCAGCTCTCAGCCGAAGGCTGGTGTCAGGTCTTCTTCACGGAGGGTGGCGAGTGGCGAGGGTGTGGAGAGGCAGAGAGACGTAGGTGCTGAAGCACCGTCCACTCCAAGGACAGCAAAGAGCCAATGCCCACCCGGCCCCCTTCCCTCCTGTCCTCATGACACACGCTGCTGACCAATCCTCCCGCCTGCCTTATCCGGGCTGACCTCGGAGTTCTTCTCAACACGGCCCTCTGGCCGACCATGTGGAATTGGCCAGGATCATTCGTGAAACAAATCCTCTGTTTCTCTGCATTGTAAATAAAACCGAAACTCAGAGGGGCAGGGAACTGCCTGAGACCAGAGCTGGGGCAGAGCAGATGCCTGGCTGCCATTGTCCAGAACACCTGGGATGGGGTGGAAGGCAGCGCCCGGGGAGGCAGGGGTGCCTGACCAACACAGTGCCAGATGGGGCGGGGACCACAGGGGCATCACTGAGGACACACGTGCTTGTTGAGTGACTGAATGATAAACACGAAGTCAACAAGACATGAGGTGGGGGGTGGCGCAGGAGCTGAGAAAGTGAAAAAGCCAACCAGAGATGAGAATCAACGGCTTGCAATGAAGGTTATTGTGGTTAAAAAGCAAAGTGTTTTTAACGGTGGGAAAAGAATACGAATTGTTCCAGACACTTGAAATGGATATTCCCATCTAATAAGCAGCAAGACCCAAAAGAAGGGGATCGGCCGGAAACACTGCAGAGCCGTTCCTCTGGGAAGCCCCCAGGGAAAGCCAGAGAATCCACAGCCCAGGTCCAGCTGCCACCACAAGGGAAGACCTCCAGAGAGAGGCCTCCAGCCTCCACCACCCAGCCTCCACCACCCAGCCTTCTCTACCCAGCCTCCACCACCCAGCCTCCACCACCCAGCCTCCATCACCCAGCCTTCTCCACCCAGCCTCCACCAACCCAGCCTCCACCACCCAGCCTCCACCACCCAGCCTTCTCCACCCAGCCTCCACCACCCAGACTTCTCCACTCAACCAGCAACTGAAAACAAAACAAGTTACGCACTTCAGGAAGGGTGAGGGAGCCCAGTGAAAATGTCACTTGCCCCCAAATGGCTTCCTCAGTGGCTCTGTCTTGCCGATTGTGTATGCTGCATGTGTCCCTTTATGTCAGCTGATGTGGGGAGATGGGGCCCTGCCTTCTCCCATAAACCCCCATGCCAGGACTCTGGAGGCAAACTGTCCCCAAAAGAAATGGTGTGAGGGACCCTCAACTCCTCCAGTGACCAGTGCCCTGCTCCCTCCACAGCATCCCCATGCTGTCCCCATCCTCAGCCCCAGGCTGGCACAGAGGGCCACCCATGGCTAAAGAGACTCCCAGACACTCACAGTGTTAGGGGCGGCCTGGCCCTGTGCACACCTGAGTGTTCCTGGAATTCTGGCTGCCAGAGAAAGTTAGTGACAGCCCAAGAAGGTGCTCTGGAGCCCTGGATCTCCCACTTCCTGAGAGGCCCAGAGGGAAGGGATTTATGAAAGCATTGATTCTACGGATACCTGGAGTGAGAAATGGTCTGGGTGCCAGCCACAGAAGGCACTGAAATCAAGGGAAACATAACTGGCCACATACAGTAGTCAGTGTGGTTAAGAAGGAGGATTCCTGAGTCAGACATACCTGGGCTGAGTGGCTCCACTACATCCTAACTGTGTGGCCTTGGGGAGGTGTCTAATCTACCTCACCGGAGCCTCCTCATCAAGAAAGTAGAAATGACACCTATGAGATGGGGATGCAAGCGAGGGTGAAACACAGCAACACACGTGTTTAATCACACACATGCATACACACACGCAGAGGCACACACAAACACGTACACACTGCTTTGCACAAAAAGTGGAATATACTTAGTGCTGGGGCTAGTAAATGTTTAACAACCAACTCTCTGGGGAAAATAAAAGGCTAGAAAACAGACCCACTACTGAGCCGATTTTCCTGGGGCAGATACACCAAACCCTGGCTCTGCCTGTGATGTCCCTGAGCAGGGCTAGGAGAAGGTGGGAGTTTCCCTTACACCACCAGCTGTGCTAGTCCCATCACAGGCTGCACCACCCAGAAGCTGCATGGTGTGAGGGAGGGTGAGTTTTATGGTGTGAGGGAGGGTGAGTGCTATGGAGTGAGGGAGGGTGAGTTCTATGGTGTGAGGGAGGGTGAGTTCTATGATGTGAGGGAGGGTGAGTTCTATGGAGTGAGGGAGGGTGAGTTCTATGGTGTGAGGGAGGGTGAGTGCTTTGGTGTGAGGGAGGGTGAGTGCTATGGAGTGAGGGAGGGTGAGTTTTATGGTGTGAGGGAGGGTGAGTTCTATGGTGTGAGGGAGGGTGAGTGCTTTGGTGTGAGGGAGGGTGAGTGCTATGGAGTGAGGGAGGATGAGTGCTATGGTGTGAGGGAAGGCGAGTGCTATGGTCTGAGGGAGGGGGAGTGCTATGCAGCGAGTGAGGGTGAGTGCTATGGAGTAAGGGAGGGTGAGTGCTATGGTGTGAATGTGTGCATCCCCTCAACATTTATATGTTGGAGCCTAAGACCCAAGGTGATTGTATTAAAAGGTGGGGCCCTTCAGAAGTGGTTGAGTTATAAGGGCTCTAGTCCCATGAGTGGGATCCGTGTCTTTATAAAAGGGCTCATGGGATCTAGCTAGACCCATTTTTGCCTTCCTGCCTTCTGTCATGTGAGGACACAGCACATGTCCCCTCAAGAGGATGTAGCATTCAAGGCACCTTCTTGGAGTGACAGACCAAGCCCTCCCCAGACACCAAACCTTCCTTCACCTTGATCTTGAACTTCCAAGCCTCTAGGACTGTGAGTGATAATGTATGCTGCCTCCAGATTTCCTAGCCTGAGATGCTTTGTTGCAGTAGCACAGATGGGCTGCCAATGAGGATGGGGACCCTCTTTAGAATGGAGACCCCAGTCCCTGACCATGTGATGGTATCGTGCACCCAGTGGGTGGAATACACGGGTCTAAGAGCTAAGGGAAGGGAGAAGGGAGGTCCCACTCGCCACCACCCCCGTAAGTGGGTGGGGGAGCTCAACTTTCTGTCCTGATAACCTCAGGCCCAGTGAGCCCTGGAGTCATTTCTTCAAAGGCATTGCTGTCATCAGAGACATAAGAAGAGTCCCCTCCACTTTCCTCTATGACTGTCTTCTGCCCACTGTAGGCTCCTCATGCCAACAGACCAGCAAGATAAGAAGGAGATGGTTGTAGAAGCGGGAAACTGGCCTCTTGGTGGAACTCAATGAGCCTGTTCCTCAGGAGGAGCTGCCACACAACAGGGGGAGGGAAGGACACAGTTTCAACTCTGTGTACCTCCTAAGCAAATGTGAATGTGCGGGGACAGATGTGACAGCTGGATAGAGAAGGACCTGGTGCCTGGAGCTGTGGGTCTCCCAGCTTAAGGCTAGACCAGCAGAGGTGACAGGGAGGGGTGAAGGGAGTTGCGAATGGGTGGTTGAGGGGAGAAATGATGAGACTGGCTGAATGGGGTGAAGGTGGAGGGTGCTGTGGTTTATCCCGTAACCTCTGCTGTTACGTTTCCCCAGGAAAACCGATGAGCTGAAGCTCTCACGGAGTGACTGGGTATTCGAGGAAGTGAGGAGACTGCAGCAGATACTCTTGTGTGCCCGAGATGCCACGCTCAGGACTGAGGCTCTCACTCCATGTGGGCTTGGAACGCTGGCTACCGACAGATCACAGCAGGGTCTCTCTTTATCAACCGACCTGCATCCAAGGGAGCCGCACTATGTGAGGTCACGCCCCATCCCCAGGCCAGCCACATCTCAGGACCAAACGCATGGAGGTTGATCCAGAGGCTCAGCTCGCTTACCTCAATGCAGGACACCTCCAAAGGGAATCTCAGCTCCAGAGCCACCCACGGGAGGGACTGACACCCCAGTTCATGACCGCATCACGACCCAGCTCCTCCGTCTGCCCCAAGCTGTGCCCTTCACTCCCTTTTAGGAGTTGGTCCCAAAAGCATTTCCCCAAAACCACCCATACTTAAGTCTCTGTTTCCAGGGACTCCAGAGAGCCTGTCTTAAGACACTTTGGTAGTGAGACCCCAAGCCAGGTGTAAAGGGAGAGAAGGCCGGTGGAGGAGGCCTCGGCTCTGTCTGTCGTGACTGGAAGGAGAGGGTGGTGGCTGCCAGGTGCTTTGCCAGGCCCCACTTACTCCCCTAGGGCATTGGAAGAATCATCTGTTGCTGCCCATCTGAGCAGATAGGGGAGGGCAGGTGACCCCAAAGCCTCACAGGGCTGTGAGTTTTCATTCCGTGGAGGCTCAGGCCATTGCCAGCAAGGGGAGGCCGTGTCTGCATGGCACATTCTAACGTATGGTGAGTATGATTGTACAAAAGCTGTGGGGATTGACTGTTCATCGACGCCCTTTCAGAGGCTGTTGGAAGAATTAACTGCACGTCAGCCAGCCTTGGAAAAAGGCTGAACAGCTTCTCGGCGTGTGTGTGGAATTCTTGACAGGATTTTCAATATGGTTCAGAGCCAAACTTTTCTTTCTCTCGGAAAACATCTGAGATTCTACTGAAAACCAGTGAGAAAGTAATCCCATGTTACACACATTCGGCAAGCCTCAGGCTGGAACGGCTCTCACATGTGGACTCAGGCCCGCCTGCACGCAGACAGGTTGGAGACGGATCTGCTCAAAGGTGGGTTAGCAGGAGGGAGAGACCCACCCTCCCTGAGCTTTCTGCAGCCCTGGGGAGCCCACTGAGGAGTCTCAGAGGCTGCTCCGGGACCGGGAGCGGCCAAGGCGTGACGAAGGGTAGTGGGCAGCCTTCCCCAGGCAGTGACCCCAGCACCCCTGCTTCCAGCATCCCGTCTCAAACAGCACTTTCCCATATGATTAATGTGACAAAAGGCCCCTGTGGATAAGGAAACGCCAAGGCACACAGTCACATAAACGACAGCCATGCTTCGGCAAGGTCTCCCTCGGAAATATGGAAGCGAGACAGTGTGTCTGCAGCCACGTGTCCGCCGGGTACTGAACCACCCAGTTCCACATTGGCAGCATGCTGGGACCACACGGATGAGGAGGAGTCACTGTGGCCGCCCCCCAGGCCTCTCTCAGTCATTCTTGCACAGCGTACAATCGCTCGTTTATAGGAAGAATGCTGACCATATATTCTGGTTTTCCATGCGCAATACTTCACTAGGAAAGAATGCAGAACCCGCCAGAACGAGCACACGCTGCAGTTTTCCGCCAAGCAAACCTCTTCCCAATCATTGGGAGACAGGATGGTAGGGCTCCGCTGCCCTCCTGACTCCTGGAGAGGGCACAGGTGGCCCCAGCAGGGGAGCCACTGTCTGGGCAAGGGTCCCAGAGATAGAACCATGGGGTCTTCCTACCTGAGACAGGGGCATTTCCCAAGGCAGCTGTTGAGTCTGGAATCTGTAACCAGGCCACGCCACCTCTGCTCTCCACGCACCCTGCAGAATGAAGTCTCAACCCAGGATGGCGGTAGAGGGAGTGCTCCCTCTCACCGGTGAGGGCGCAGCCTCACCCAGCCTCAGCCAAGGCTCTCTGTGGACACAGGCTGAGCTCTGGGTCTAAGGGGAAGGGACACACTCGCCACATGAAGTTTCCTTATAACATGACGTTCAGACTTAGGAGGGAAAAGATGAGCTTCAGATGCTAACACTAGTCTCTAGGGACTTTTCAAGGAAAAGCGATGGCCTGCTGCTGAGCCAGGCTTTGGGAAGGGTTTTCCTTCTTGATTTCCACCCTGGTGGAGGATGCGCCGTGCTGTTGATATGTGAAATGCGGCCAGTGATGTCCGAGGCCTGGAACTCCAGATGTTCCCCAGTTTAGACTTGACAACCCAGGAAAATGAATCTTAGTGAAATACACACTGGAGCTTTTAAAAATTGTTTTCAAGGAGACATGTAACAAAACGTTACTCGATGAATGATCACAAAGTTTGCCTGCAGGTGATGGACACCCAGGTGAAGAGGAGCAACAGGACCATCTCTCTGGGGGCCCGCTGTGCCCCTCCCGCCATCATTCCTTCACCCTTCCCCAGAGGGGACACCGCCTGCCTGCTCACGCCGCCTCCGCCCCCGGCGTCATGCTGTGGTGAACCCTGCGTCCCGCTCCTTTTGCTGTCTGTGGGTGGATTCACCCCTGTTGCTGGGCCTGGCTCGTCTTCAATCACTCTCATTCCTTGTAGAATGGGATGCTTTTTTAAAAAGAGAAAAGAAGGCCGGGCATGGTGGCTCATGCCTGTAATCCCAGCACTTTGGACGGCTGAGGCAGGCGGATCACCTGAGGTTGGGAGTTCGAGATAAGCCTGACCAACATGGAGAAACCCCAATAGAAAATTAGCTGGGCATGGTGGCTCATGCCTGTAATCTCAGCTACTCAGGAGCTGAGGCAGGAGAATCTCAAACCTGGGAGACGGAGGTTGCAGTGAACCGAGATTGCCCCATTGCACTCCAGCCTGGGCGACAAGGGCAAAATTCCTTCTCAAAAAAAAAAAAAAAAAAGAGAGAGAGAGAGAAAAGAAAATTAGCCTGCTGCTGTTTGAAGGCAACAATCCTGCCTTGTCCAGCTGAGAACATCTGCTAGGATAGCCTGGGGCTGTGCCGTGCGGGGAACCGTGGGAAGCAGGGTAGGTGGGTGTCTGTCAGGGGAGGGGAGCCAGGGATTAGGTCAGACAAGAGGCGGAACAGGGAGACAGGCAGGACCAACAGCATCTCGGGGATTTGGCCAGGCCGGCCGCTCAGCTCTGCCAAGTCAGACGCCTCCAAGGAGCTGGACCCTGGAGAAAGCTCCAGGGCAGGGAGCCTCTGGAACAGGAGGACCCCGCCTCCAGGGCAGCCCACTCTGGGTGGGACAATGGCCTCCTTTGCTGCCCCGTGGACGGTGAATGGCACCCATGTGTGACTCATGCCGCTGGTATTTTCAGTCTGATCCCAGGGAGCCGAAGGAAGGAACCTCAGTTATTAAAGGCTGCCTGCCTGAACTGCAAGCCAATGGCTCCCCGCAGCCGGTCAAAGTGAGCACCACAGGTAACGCAGCCCTGCCCCTTGCACTGCTCCAGATTTTACATTTACTTTAATACTATGAAGAAGAAAGGACAAAAGTTAGCCTAGGCTTGAAAACATGGTTCAGGCGCGGTGGTTCATGCCTGTAATCCCAGCACTTAAGGAGGCCAAGGTGGACAGATCACCTGAGGTCAGGCGTTCGAGACCAGCCTGGCCAACATGGTGTGACCCCATCTCTACTAAAAATACAAAAATCAGCCGGGTGTGGTGGCGCATGCCTGTAATCCCACCAACTTGGGAGGCCGAGGTTGAACCCAGGAGGCAGAGTTATAGTAAGCTGAGATTGTGCCATTGCACTCCATCCTGGGTGACAAACGGAGACCCTGCCTCAAAAAAAAAAAAAAAGAAAGAAAAAAGAAAGAAAGAAAGAAAAAGAAAGAGAAGAAAACATGACATCCCCTTCTAGCTCCCTCCCGGCATTTCTAACACTCTTCCTCCACGACATCTGTCTCCCCACACAAGTCCTGTCCTCCACAGAGAGGATGGAGAACCCACATTCAGAGCATGGAGGAGCCACTCGGGCTTAGCGAGGAGGGCCAGCCACACTTGCCCCACAGAGACCCTAGGCTCAAAATCCTTCCACGATGATCAGCTGCCGTCCTTCCAGGAAACAAAGGCCTGGGGGCACGTGCTAAGGAAGGGGAGAGCTCAAGGTTAAAAGACAAGACACTCAAAATAACTTCCCATGTTCAACAAGAAACGCACAGGACCCTACACCAAGAAACGTTTAAAACTCTATCAAGTAACCTAAGACAAAAATGGGAAAAAAGAGGAAATTCCTGGTGGATAGGGGACTCATTAAAAGTTAAAACTGGGCCAGGCACGGTGGCTCATGCCTGTAATCCCAGCACTTTGGGAAGCCAAGATGATTGGATCACTTGAGGTCAGGAATTCAAAACCAGCCTGGCCAACATGGTGAAACCCCATCTCTACTAAAAATACAAAAATTCGCCAGGCGTGGTGGTGCACACCTGTAGCCCCAGCTACTTGGGAGGCTGAGGCAGGAGGATCACTTGAATGTGGTAGGTGGAGGTTGCAGGGAGCTGAGGTTGTGCCATTGCACTCTCCATCTCAAAAAAAAAAGGTAAAATTGTCATTTCCTCCTAAAAGTCTCTACAAGTTCAATTCAATCCTACTGATTAAAATACCTCTAATAGTATTCTCTGTGATGGTGGAGGGCAGTACTTAACAAATTATTTTCAGTTCAAATACAATAATTAATCCTTGAGGATAGACCAGAAAATTCTGCTCCTGCAGTGAAGTGGCCTCTGGGACATCAAGAGCACTAGAGCCATCGATGGGATGGAACAGCATCCAGAAATTAGCTCAGAAAGACATGTGGGAATCTTAGATTTTGATAAATTGAAGAGAGAGGACGGAATGTCCCCTAAATTGTGGGGAGGCAAATGCCTTGTCACTTGGAGAAACAAACCTGAAGGAAGAACTGAATTTCCTACCTCCCTCCTTACCCCAAAACAGGTTCCAGAGGACAGAGTTTGAAACATGAAAAATGACATATAAGAAAGCAGGAAAAGGCCACATGTGGATTTAAAATATAATCCTGGAGTGTGACGATGATTCTAAATGGTAGCAAAAAAGTCACATCAAAATGTCTATTGATTTGAGAACAGGAAATGTGAAGGCTCTGTATAGTACAGACACTCATATGTGTATACGCATCTGTATAACACATGTATGCTACATGTATGTATGTGCGCATGGGTGTATACATACACACACATATGTAGGCAAGTATTTTGCATATTATTCAAATGCAAAGACAACCTGGCCAAAAAGAAAAATTGCTACAGGTTAGACCAAGGCTCCAATTCCATAACATACAAGAGCTTGTACAAATCAACAGGAAAAACAGACAGTGGACAGGAAGCAGGTAGTTCAAAGGAAGGGAAAACCACTAGGCTGCATGTATTGAGAGACGCAAACCCAGGTGGCATGGCTTGGCTGTGGCCCCACTAAATCTCACCTTGAATTGTAATAATACAGGTGGAGATCATTGAATCATGGGGCCAGTTTCCCCCATATTGTTCTTGTGGTAGTGAATAAGTCTCAGGAGATCTGACAGTTTTATAAAGGGGAGTTTCCCTGCACAAGCTCCCTCCCTTGCCTGCCGCCATGGAAGATGTGACTTTTCTCCTCATTTACCTTCTGCCATGATTGTGAGGCCTCCCCAGCCATGTGGAGCTGTGAGTCCATTAAAACTCTTTCTTGTATAAATTACTCAGTCTCGGGAACATCTTTATTAGCAGCTTGAGAACACACTAATATACCAACTTGAATTATTTTGATCCATCCTACTGGCAACAGTTAAGAAGTTTTCAATACCTGGCACTGGAGTACAGGAGGAGAGGTAACCCTTGTGCTCTGGTGGGATGCCGGGGGCACACACTGCCAGGCCAGTGTGGTCATAGATGTGTATCTAAACTTCGTGTACCATGCACCCTCAGCATCAGAAACTCCAGTGTAGTGGATTTAATCATTTTACAGAGTAGGCCAAAATGTACCCAGGAGAATGGTCACTGCCCCATTGCTTAAAACCTGTGATGTCACTCAGACACTAGGGGATCCAAAGGTGAGCACAGCTCCAGGTCCTCTGGGAGCATTAACTTGATCCTCGCAGCCACCTGTGAAGTAGGTACCCTCCTCATCCTCGTAACACAGATGAGAAAACAGAGGCACAGAGAGGTCCGATAACTGCCCAAGGTCACACAGCAGGGAAGGTGGAGCCATCCTGCCTTCTCACCAGTCATGGCGGGGCACAGTGAAGGAGGCGTGTGAGTCTTGTGGTGCAGATCCTGGCCCGTGGCGGGCATCCAATCCCTGCCTAGTGCTACTGTCATCATGGTGGGCATGGAGTGCTCTGGGTAAGGACTTAGATCTCCCTCCAAAAGTTTGAGGTTGATCCTGCTTCACTAAGCACTCTGACTAATGGCAAATTGTAGGGTGGACCCGACTCAGGGTTGCAGTGCTGTAAGTAAGTCGGATCTGGTGACTCTGCTGTGTCCTGAGACCGTTGCTGTCCCAGAAGGGTGCCAGAGGGAGGTCCCTGCATCCCGAAAAAGACCATTCATGCAAGATTGCCCAGAGGCCCTGTGGATTCCGGACAAGGGGTCTTTTCCTCCTCTGCAAAGCCCCAACCCCTCTGGACCGTTGAGCCTCAGGCCACGTTAGCCAGGCAGCCTGTCACAAGCATGGCCCTTCTCCCCTGCACGGAACATTGCTCTCCAATGAGGCCACGGGGGCTTCAAGCTTCAAGCTCGGCCATTTCCAGGAAGTCATTTGAAGCCAGCCATGACAGTTGGGAGTGTCCCCCCTCCTCTGGGTTCCGGCTCTGGAACTGGTCCAGACTAGCTCCCCACACCCTTGGCGGGGGTTCAGGAGGATTTTTCCCTCTCGTTGAACCAGAGAATCAATAGGGGGATTGTCCCACAGACGAGAAGGTAGGTCCCGGGGTTGCTACAGCGATGACTCCCGTGCCTCCGCAGGCAGCCTGGAGGTCACTCTGGAGGTCAGGGCCTGGGGGGTCCTGGCCTCAGCCCCCCGCAGCTACAAAGAAGGCAGGAGCAGATGCCTCACACATCCCTGATTTTGGGTTTTTTCACCAAGAAGGTTTCAGGTTCCTGCCCTGGAGCCAGCCTTGGACTGTCTGGAGGGCCCGAAAGCCTGTGGGAAGGGGGTGTCCCCTGGAGGCCCTCTCGGGAGTGTCCAATCCAACGCCTCAGGGACCTGGGGCTCCCTCTCCTGACAGCTGCTTCGCCCTTCCTGCTGGTAGGGGAGCACCCACTCCCCAGGCGGCCTGTCCTCTGGAAGGATCCACAGCCTGGTTCGGGCGAGCCAGGAGTGTGTTTGCAGCACGGGGGAGGGAGGGCCGCTCCTGGGTAAGGAAATCTCCATCCGTAGTTACTCCCAGCACAGCCAAGACCATCTTGGGCACTGACATTGAAGCCCCTCGAGAAAAGCAACCTCGAGGTTGGTGAGAGGAGGGGTGGTGGGAGCAGTTCAGCCTTGTGGAGGACGGCCATTCACTCCCCAAGTCACCTTAGAAAGCTCCCTTCCCACCCAGGCCTCAGTTTCCCTAACCGGCCAGGTCTCATAGCTCCTTTCAGCTGCACCTTCTGGGCTCCGCCAGGTCTCTTGGGGCACCTCTGTGGGGTGTCCAGGTGATGGGATCAGAGGACAGCTGGCCATGGCAGGACCATGGAGTGACAGCGAGGTTCCCCGTGGGACAGCGAGGAGGCAGGGCACAAGAGCAGATGAGCTGCGTGGGGAGGCGGAAGAGCGGGACGTCCACGAAGGGGCTGGGAGACCGTCCAAGGTCAGGGCTTCCCGTGGCCCAGCACGCAGTGCTGAGCAGGGCAGGGAGGGCGCCTGGGCAGCACCCCCCAAGATGAGCCCCCGAGGAGAGGTCCCAGAAGTCAAGGGCCCAAAAAGTCCAGCACACCCCCAGCCCCAGCCTCAGGACCATGTCCCCATCCTTCTCCCTCAGCCACAGCTGGGCAGCAGCTGTTTCATCTGAAACCTTCCCTCTCCCCCCACATCCTTTGCTTAGAGTGCTTTTGCTCCAGTTGGAATTTTGTTCCAAATGGTAAATATTTTATTTCCATCTGCACGGCTCCTGTACAGATGATTTTAACACAACACGGAAAATACCTTTTGCTCCTCAGTTCAGCGCAGGAGTCAGGATGAGTTCTGTGTGCGGCCAGAGGGCACGCTTTTGGCAAAACATCCCACTTCCATCTGGATCCCGATAAGCCCAGCGAACGCGCTTCCCGCTCCTGCCCTCCACAGTTTACTTTTGGGGCTTGGGCGATGACATCATTCGGGCTGGGAAGCATCATCCCCACGTGGGTTTTTATTCCAGCCCTGTCTCCCTCCCGGTCTTGGCATGCACCCCTGAAACTCCTGAACCGAGTGGAGCACATTGGACTGGAGTCTGGACAAGGTTGCTGGGCCACTTCGGGAAAATCACCTCTCCTCTCTGATCCTCAATTTTTCCTTCTGTAAACTGGAGGTGAACACAGCTGAACCCAATCCACAGATTCTTGCAAGGACGGAATAAAATAATGCTGTGAGATGCTTAACCCACTGTGGAGGCTGTTACAATAGCAGCCACTATAAATATGGAATCTTAGAAATGTAATCCACCCCCTTCAGCTCACTGACGGGGAAGTGGTGCCAAAACCGTGCTGGCTGATGCGCATTTAGCGACTTGGTTACAATTGAAGTAACGGCTGTGGGGCCTGGGAGGGGCCTGGCACATCAGAGCAGCCCCTGCTTTGCAACAGCACCTCGTGCCCCAGACGCATGGCAAGAGCAGCCCCTGTGGATGTCTCTGTCCTGAGGAGAAGGACTCAGGGACCTAACGACCGCCTCTCTGCCCACCCCAGCCTGGCACAGGCTCAGGGCCTGGTACCCACGGCCTTTGGTGGGTTCATTTCCAAATGGAAGCCTCTGCGGAGAGGCGGGTTGATTGCGGCAACAGGGTGGGGAGGGGCTCCTCTGCACCTCACCCCTGGCCCCACTGGTCCTTTAAGAAAGTTCACACCCGAGAACAGCTGCCTCATAAATTCGTTTTTCATTAATTTCCTGGAAGATGATGTTTTAATTTCCACGTGATCGAACTTGGGAGACCTGGGGAAGGAAGACCCGAGCGCACAGCGGGCCCTCCGCTGTACCTGGCACCCTTGTTTTCATGTATTCCCACAATTCTGTTTAATCATCTCCAGCCTGCAATTCTGGCACCCCAGGGGCCTGGAGCAAGCCGATGGAAAAACCCCAGCTGCTTTCTCGGAGCGAGAACCCGGCTTAGAGCAGCTCCAAGAGTCGCCAAGGGGGAAGGACTCAGAACCCCACAAAGGACAGCCAGGCCCCTCCAAGGGCTGGAACTCGCTTCCCTTCTCTGAACGTCCGTCCCAGGGAGAAGGTGGCTGCAGTCCACGTGGCACGGGGAGGAGGAACCTGAAACCATGCGGCACAAACGCGGTGCTCGGAGGGAGACGGACTGCCCAGTTCCAACGTTAGTAGTTTCTTTTTATTTTCTTTCAGGCTTCCACGAAACCTCCAATAAACAATAGGCTAGCAGGGTCATTTCTAATGTGAGGCCAGGGTGTGGACGGGGATGAAGTCATGCGGCCGGGGCTGCTGGGATCCTGGACACAAAGAGAGCTGCCTGGGGCGGCCCAGTGCAGGCAGAGCGCAGAGGCCGCTGGATCTCCGCAGGCGGCGGGTGTGGGGCCAGCCGTCTGGGCAGGACAGCGAGGTTGAGGGCTCCGAGCTCTTCCTTTACTTCAGGACGCTGCGCGCAGCTAAAGTGCGGGTGGCCCCTAGCTGGCAGCTCGGGAACCTGAGTCTCTCTGGACAGATCAACAGAGCGTAGGGCCTGGTGGTAAGGTGCACGGACTCCCAGCCAGACCCCAACTGACCATGCGACCTTGATGAGGTCGCCTATCCTCCCCGCCTCGGTTTCCTCATCTGTAAAGTAAAATTCACAAGAACTCTCACCCTATGGGGTTGCCGTAGCGATTCAATGGGCTGCACTCTGTAGTGTTCAGAAAGAGTCACGGCTCATGGGAAGTCCTGCCGAGGTGCTGGCGAAATTCAGCACAGCACCAGAGGCTCGAGCCCGGCGGAGGACAGCGTCCCTGCCCTGCAGGAGACCAGAGCCCTGCTTATTTTAGACACGAGGAAACCAAGGCCCAGGGGCCTTTCCGGCCTGTTCAGTTGCCGAGTGGTCGGCCTAGGCCCTGCTCTGTGGACAGGGCAGCCCCCACCCCGCCTGCTGCAGCTCCTGCTCTGCTCCTGAAAGATGGGAGGGGGGCATGGACCCCCATTTAGGGTCCACCCCTGGCTGGCCCTGCCTGCCCTCTCCAGGCGCCCTGCTGCTTGGAGCTGCGCCGGCATCCGGAGGCTTACAGACCCTGTGGCCTCCTGGGTCTGCACGCCCCAGCTTTGAACCTGCTCTAAGCAATGCCTTGACCTGTCCCACCGGGACAGCCTTGTCCATATCCCCAGACCCACCTGGGGGCCACGTTCCAGGCTGAGAGGCTGAGCCCCAAGTTTTAGGGCTTGGAGTCAGCTCATCCAAGCCAGCACCCCCCACTGATCCTGCCCCACCAATCCTCCCCCCATGAATCCTGCCCCCAGCAGTAGTGCCCCCACTGATCTTCCCTCCACCAATCCTCCCCCCACCAACCCTCCCCCACTGATCCTGCCCCCACCAATCCTGCCCCCACCAACCCTGCCCCCAGCGGTAGTGCCCCCACTGATCTTTCCCCCACTGATAGTCCCCCCACCAATCCTCCCCTCACCGACCCTCCCCCACTGATCCTGCCCCCACCAACCCTCCCCCACTAGTCCTGCCCCCCGATGCACCTGTGCCACCCTCAGGCTCCAAAATGGCTTGTTTTCATTGTTCACTTTGAGGTTCTTTGGGGCAGTTTTTTAGGTACAAAATATTTCCCCAAAATACAGAGCAGTGGTACTGTCTGATGGAACTTTCCCAATGCTGGGCATGTCCTATATCCGCCCTGTCCAGTTCCATAGCCACTGGCCACTTGAAATGGGGCCACCGTGCCTCCAGACCCACATTTGAAGTCAGTCTTATTTTACACATTTAAACAGTCACATGTGGACCGCGGCTTCCATACTGCACCGCGCAGGTTTAGAGAAGGTGACTCAGAATTCACAGAGCTCACATTTGTTACGTTTCTGTGACATTTCAGTTTCCCCAAAGGCAGCCCCTGACACGGGGACTGGAGGACGGAGAGAATGCTGGTGGGGGTGGGGGCCTCCGGGAGGGGGGGCCGTCAAGAGTGCGTGTGCAGCTCCACACGGGGTGTGTGTGCCCCAAAGACAGAGGCCCCGACTAGTGCATGTTCACTGAGGTTCCTGGGAGCACAATTCATAGGAGCCGAAGGTGGAAGCAGCCCAGATGGCCCTCAGCGGTGGAGGGGTCCTTGCCTATCCAGACAAGGGGATGTTCCTTAGCCATGTAAGGGAACGGAGCTCTCACGCAGACAACCACACAGCAGAGCCTCAGAAAAGAAGCCAGACCCGAGCCCACATGTTGTGTGATTCATCTTCATGAAATGTCCAGAACGGGCAAATCCTCCAAGACGGAAGGCAGACCCGAAGTCACCAGGGGCGGGGGCTGCAGGGGGGATACCGGGGTGATGGCTGACCCATGGTCACCAGGGGCTGGAGGGTGAATAACAAGGTGAGAGCAGACCCACAGTCACCAGGGGCGGGGGCTGGAGGGGGAATAACGGAGTGATGGCTGACCCATGGTCACCAGGGGCTGGAGGGTGAATAACAAGGTGAGAGCAGACCCACAGTCACCAGGGGCGGGGGCTGGAGGGAGGATAACGGGGTGATAACAGACCCACCATTAAGGGGGGGTCTGGAAGGGGAATGACTGGGGTGATAGCAGACCTGCAGTCACCAAGGGCGGGGGCTGGAGGGGGGACAACGGGGTGATGGCACAGTATGAGGTCCTCTTTGGAGTCATGTAAATGCCTTGGAATTAGACAGAGGCGGTGGCCGCATCACATCGTGAATGTACCAAACACAGTTGAACTGCTGACTTTAAAATGGTTAACTCTACATTATGTGAAGCCAGTTCCCAGGGAGGGCAACAGGGAACCCTATAGAGATACACCTGGAGAAGGGCCCAGAACTCCCCTCCCTCTCAGGGGTAGGGAGCTGGGGTATGTACACACCAATGTTCACCTCCAAGCTGTCATGACGGCGAGGTGTTCAGGGGACACAGACATGCAGCCACTGGGAGCCAGGCCATCCAAGGGGGTCCCTGACGGGAGTGGGTACAGGAATTGCTACCCCTGCTTCTCAAGGCCACAGTGATCATTAAGGGTGCCTCGAAGACGCGCCTCCGTGTGCCTCCCCTACCCCATCTCCCCTCCCCAGAGACCTCCATTCTTCTGGGTGCATGTCTGCCATTCATCTGTGTGGTAGACAGAATGGTGGCCTCCAAAGCTGTCCCAATTCCTGGAGCTGGGAATACATCACCTGATTTTGCTGATGCAGTGAGGCAGTGGGTCCAGTGTAATTAATCGGGTCCTTACAACAGGGAGACAGTGGGTGGGGGTCTGAGAGGGAAGACATGAGATGGAGGCTGAGGTCTGGGAGAAAAGCTGCCACCCGCCTTGATGACGGAGGGAGGGGCTGAGAGCCGAGGACCCTGGGGGCCCCGAGGCGCTAGAGGAGGCATGGACGGCGACTGCTGTCCAGAGTCCTGCCCGCGCCTGGATTCTAGACCCATGAGACCAGTGTTGGACTTCCGACTTCCAGAACCATAAAATAATAAATATGGGTTGTTTTAAACTCCACTTTTAAATTTACGGCGATCTGTTACAGCGGTGGTAGGTATGGTATTCATGAAATGTATGAAATTGAATATATACCTAACTTTCTTTCCCTTACTTTTCTCCCTCAATATTTTATATTCGTCCATGGCAAGGTGCGCCTGGGGGCACGTGAAGCCGTTATGTGCACATCTGACTGCTGTGCGATATTCTGCCACATGGACACAGCCCGATTCCTTTGTCCAGACACCTGTTGATGAGCCTCCGAGCTGTGCCCATTTTTTGGCTTTATAAGCCGTATTCTTATCAACATTCTTTCCCGTCTTTCCTGTTATATAAACAAGGGTTTCTCTGGACGCCCATGTTCTGTTATTTGTTTATTCAGCAAATAGTTCTTGTGCATCTGTGCTCTGTGCTGAGGGCAAGCAGGGCTCTCTGCAGCTGGGATCCGCCACCCACACACCCAGGACACCGTCAGGCTCTTCAGGGGTTCCTGAAGTTCCCTTACCTGGCATTCCATCCCCACAAGCATGGAGAGGAAGCACCATCTCCAGGGCCATCACATGAAGCTAAGAATACCCCATTCACAGGTGGGCAGCCAAAGTCGCCTGCCCAGGCAAGCGGGTTCTTCCCAGATGGCGAAGCCAGCACGGCTCCTCTTCCAAGTGAGCGTCCACGTCTTCCTTGGGCTGTCCCCAGCCTCTGGCTGTCCGTTTGATTCCCTTTTACAGACGCAAGACCCCTCAGGGAAGCTGGTCTTTTCTCCACTCAGGCCTCAGGCCAGAAGCCCCACATTTTAGTTGCACTTAAACTATGAGAGCATCAATTGAAACAGTGAAGCCATTCTTTCATGTGTCTAAAAGACCCCTGCTGGCCACTCGCCTGGGGGAGTACAATGAGGGGAGCCCCTTCCCTCCAGGCTTCGAAGGCACCACATCCAGTCCAGAGCACGCGGGGGCGGGGGCTGATTTCGACAGGAAATGGGGAGTCAGTCCAGCCCAGATGATTCAGGGAGTGCTGATTTACAAAGGGAGTGTTTCCAACAGTGTGGGTGAAGGGAGCCCCAGGAGAGAGCGATCCCAGGGCTCTCACCGCAGGCCCAGGGGAGGAGGGAGGCAGCATTTCCGATCCCCGTGGAGATGCAACTTGGAAAAGCAGCCACCTCCACGCAGCTGCACGGCCACCCGGAGACAACCTCACCGGGAGGGCCCTGGGAATGCCCACACCTGCCTTCCCTCTCACCCCACCCGACGGCTGAGCCCAACCTGGAATCGGAAGGGAAGGAGGCCTTCGACACTGTCTACCCAGGACCAGAGCTGAGGAAAGTGGAGGATGGGTGTGGAGGGGGCAAACAGACCCACCAGCAAATGCAGCATGTGCCGCTGTGGAAGCTGCGGGGGTTCCTCAAAAAGCTCAGCGGAGAATTACCAGGTAACCCAGCGATGATACGCCCAGGCGTGGTCCCGACAAAACTGAAACAGGAACTTGAGTGAATCTACACACACACACACAGGCTCCTGGCAGCCCTATTTCCAATCCCCAAAATGCACTAACCACCCACGTGGCCGTCTGTGACAGGTGAATGGATAAACAAAGTGTGGTCTTTCCAAACAATGGAATATTATGTGGCCATAAAAAGGAATGGGGGGTCTGATTCCTGCTACAACATGAAGAAGCCAGTGAAAAACACTACACCATACACTGTAATTCTGTTTTTTTGTTTGTTTGAGACAAAGTCTCACTCTGTTGCCCAGGCTGCTACAATCTTGGCTCACTGTAATCTCCACCTTCTTGATTCAAGCGATTTTCGTGCCTCAGCCTCCCAAGTAGCTGGGATTACAGGTATGCACCACCATGCCCAGCTAATTTTTATGTTTTTTAGTAGAGATGGGGTTTCACCATGTTGGCCAGGCTGGTCTCAAACTGTTGACCTCAAATGATCTGCCTGTCTCAGCCTCCCAAAGTGCTGGGATTACAGGTGTGAGCCACTGCACCCAGCCTATAATTCTATTTCTATGAAAGATCTGAAAAAGGCAAATTCACAGAGACAGAAAGTAAACTAGAGGTTACAGGGCTGGAAGAGGAAAGAATGGGGAGGAAATTGCTCAGTGGGTAGTTTCCCTGTGGGTTCATGACGTTTGAAAAACATAGTGGTGTGGTCACACATTGCCAATGTAATTAATGCCACTGAATTGTACGCTTAGGAGTTGAAACGGCAAAGGTTATTTTGGAGTTTTTGTTGTTGTTGAGATAGGGTCTCACTCTGCCGCCCAGGCTGGATACGGTGGTGCAATCACAGCTCACTGCAGCTTCAAAGTCCTGGGCTCCATTGATCCTCCTGCCTCAGCCTCCCTAGTAGCTGAGACTACAGGCACGCACCACCACACCCACTAATTTTTTAATTTGTTGTAGAGATGGGGTCTCACTGCGTTGCCCAGGCTGGTCTCAAACTCCTGGAATGCTTAAGCAATCTTCCTGCTTTGGCCTCTGAAAGTATCGGGATAACAGGTGTAAGCCATTATCCCTGGTCACAAATTGTATGTTTTGTATATTTTACCACAATTTTTAAAAATAATAATATATCAAAAAACATGGAATCATATACTTTAAATGGGTGAATTGTTTGGTATGTGAAATACATCTCAATAAAGCCACTTTTCCCCCTTTTAAAATTGTACTTTAAGTTCTGGGATACATGTGCAGAACGCACAGCTTTGTTTCACATACATGTGCCATGGTGGTTTACTGCCCCCATCATTACATCATTAAAAACATCTACATTAGGTGTTTCTCCTAATGCTCTCCCTCCCCTATTCCTCACCCCCTGACAGGCCCCAGTGTGTGATGTTCCCTCCCTGTGACCAGGTGTTCTCGTTGTTCAACTCCCACTTATGAGTGAGAACACGTGGTGTTGGGTTTTCTGTCCCTGTGCTAGTTTGCTGGGAATGATGGTTTCCAGCTTGACCCATGTCCCTGCAAAGGACATGAACTCATCTTTTTTTATGGCTGCGTAGTATTCCGTGGTGTATATGTGCCACATTTTTCCTGTCCAGTCCATCATTAATGGGCATCTGGGTTGGTTCCAAATAGTCTTTGCTATTGTAAACAGTGCCACAATAAACATATGTGTGCATGTGTCTCTACAGTAGAACGATTTATAATCCTTCAGGTGTATACCCAGTAATGAGATTGCTGGGTCAAATGGTATTTCTAGTTCTAGATCCCTGAGGAATCGCCACACTGTCTTCCACAATAGTTGAACTAATTTACACTCTCACCAACAGTGTAAAGGCGTTCTTATTTCTAAACAGCCTCTCCAGCATCTGTTGTTTCCAGAAAAGCCATTTAAGAAAAAACACACACTACACATTCCACCCGTTTTGCCCTGCAACATGCATGTACTCCTGGCCTTCATCTGGCTGAAAACCTGGTGTCTTCCACGTGCCACTGTGTCGTCGTGGGTGGTGTCGGGACATGTCTTCTCCTGAGAGGTAACAGGTCAGCTGCCACCAAAGCGCTTCACATAATCAGAGTGGAAAGAGCAGAAGTGGGAAGGAAATGACAGGAGCAGAGACGCTGCCATCCCGCTTTGGGAGCTGGCCTTGTGCCCAGGTCAGCACTCCTAGCTCCACTCTCCCAGCACACGTCCTGTGTTCCTCTGCCACGGGCTTGACTGGCAGGGTGACCCAGGGCTTCCCCCAAGAGACCTGGGCCCTGCCTGAATTCTCTTTCCGTATGAGAAACTTCTTACATAAGCAGCACATACCTGGGTTTGATATGTTTTTCCAGCCTGTCAATTTCATTCTGTTTTTTTCCCTCTGCCATTTGGCAGTAAACCATTCTGTTTCAGTTTATGTTTTACCATTGTCCTTACCATTTTGACATGCGTACCTAAGCCTGAAACTGATTTCTCTCTCTTTTAAACAACAACAGGCACCCAAGACACTTTAACTCTCACCAGCTCCTCTAGACTCCTGTTAGCTGCAGCTAATATTTTAGTTCTTCTTTCTTTTTAATCTTTCAAACTGGATATGATTTAATGCAGTCAAAGTAGACAAGGCTGATGCTTAGCCAGGTCTCCTCTTTATACCATCTTGTGAGCACCCTGTGGTGTCAGTGGGCTTTTGCTCCCAACAGCGGCAATTCAAGGTCTTTTTATTTGTTATTTATTTTTGTTTTTTGCCCTTGGGATATTGCAGCCCATTTTTCCCATAGGCTGGAAGAATCAGAGTGAACGGTGGCTGCCCTCCACCGACTCTTGACCAGGCCTGAGGATGGGAAACACGAAGACCTGGCCCTCCCCAGAGCGGAGCGACCAGGCCGAATCCCTGCTCTCGGCTCTGTGGGCTTTGCTGAGAGCCTCGCTCTCGGCCACCTCCCTCTCTGTTCTTCTCTGCCTTCCCCTCCTGACCTCCCAAGAGCACTTCCTCAGTCGGCCTTGGACCAATTCGTGGGCAAATCTCAACGATCCCTTCACGTGTCACTCCTTCTGGCATCTCATCCTCCCTTCTGGAATCATTTTCTTTCCTTCTCTTGATTTGTATTCCTTTCCTCTTGGTTTATATTCTGTACAAGTTGTTTCAGAGTGGGTCTGTGAGCAGACCCTAGCTCACCTTTAGTTTGTCTGAAATTTTCCTCATCCACCATGATTTAAATGACACGTATCTGGCACAGAATTGAAGTTAATGGTTCTTTTGGAGTACTTTGAAGACATTTTCTGATTGTTTGGGACTTTTTTTGCTGTTATTGGCAATTGGCTGGCAGCCTAGACACTCTCTGATAGGGAATCTATCTTTCCTATGGTTGCATACGGGGTCTTCTCTTTGCTTTTAGCACAAACTTACTATGTATCTAAATGTCACTTACTTTTAACTACCCAGATCTCCTTGATGGGGCTTCTTGAATATGAGGATGCATGTCTTTCATCAATTATAGAAAACTCTCAGCCACTATCACTCTAATTACTGCAGTGTCCATCTTTCCCCTTCTCTCCTGTGGCAGCTGGCCTTCATGATGGGGGGCCTCTCCCACACAGAATCAGAGCTGACCTGCATGAACAACACAGTGTGACAGGAGTGACAGTGTGTGACGTCCAAGACTGGGTCTAAAAAGCCCTTGAAGCTTCCCTCCCTCCCGCCCACTTGAATCTCTCGCTCTAAGGAAGCTGGGCACCATACCACCCTGCCAGTCTGCAGATACCCAGGCAGCACATGGAGAGGACCATGGAAAGGAATGAAGAGCCCTGGCAAGCAACCTACAATCATTTTCCTGCCATGTGAGTGGATCCTCAGCCCCAGTTGAGCTTACGGATAATGGCGGCTCCAGCCATCAACTACCTGCAATGTTCTGAAACCCCAAGCACAGTCCACCCGAGATTCACAGCTGCTTGTGCACAGAAACAGGGAGAAATGAGAAGTGATTGCTGTTGTCTTGAGCATTAATTTTGGAGGTAACTTGTTATGCAACAATAAATAACTAATACACCTTCTGAAATGTCTCTCAATCACTCTTCTATACTTTCCATGCTATCTCCACTATTTTCTGAATAATTCTTTGGATATATCTTCTAGTTCACTCATTCCCCCTCAGTGATATCTAATCTTCTTTTAAGCCCATCCAATACGTTTTGAATTGAACGCTTATATTTTCTATGTCTAAGGGCCTATTGTGATTATTTTTCAAAAATTTACTCATGACTGTTGATATTTTCTCATGTTTGATTTAATCCTCTGTTTCTTTGAACACACTTATTTGATCAGTGCGTTTATATCTGACACTTTCAATATCTGAAATCCGTAAGGATTGAGCTCTGCTGTCATTTTCTTTGCTGACTTGTGCCTGAGGTGGTTTGCCTCCATGCAGGGTCTCTCGTTTGGGATTGCGAGCTAATTCTTGGCTGGTATTAATCTTGGGGAAAACAGCGGGACCTGTATGGAGTGCACCGGCACTTGTGTGCATCTGCAATCTTAAACATTTCTAACTTCATCCCCAAGTTAAGAGTTCCATAAACTAATAGTTGGTGCAAATTTGAATACTGAATACATGTGAGAGGATATCTATCGTTATGAATTCTCAGGGGCAGAGCAAAGGCATAAAAATTTAAAAAAATAACAAAAGGACGTCACAGCCAGATTCTGTGGCCCATTCCTGTAATCTTAGCTAACTGGGAGGCTGAGGTGGGAAGATCACTTGAGCCCAGGAATTTGAGACCAGCCTGGGCAACACAATAAGACCCTGCCTCCAAAATAAAGTAGATCAGCATGATGACAGGAAATACAGATAGATAAACTGGGCTACATCAAAATTGAAAACTTTGCACTGTAAATAATAATGTCAAGAAAGTGCAAAGATAATCTACAACATGAGAGAAAATAATTGTGAATCACATTCCTGATTAGGGACTTGTATATTCAAAATAGATAAAGAACTCTTCAACTACAACAATAAAAAGACAAACAATGTAATTTTAAAATGGGCACAGGATCTGAACAGACATTTCTCCAAAGGCGATTTGCAAATGGCCAGCAAGCACATGAAAAGATACTCAACATCATTCACTGTCAGGGAAACACAAATCAAAACAACAGTGACCTACCTCTTCACACCCAGACGATAACCAGTGTTGGCGAGGGGGTAAAGGAATCAGAACTCGTATAGACTGCTGGAGGGAATAGATAACCAAACACAGGCACTTGGGGAGAACAGTCTGGCAGTTCTTCACTTAAACAGAGTTAACACATGATCAAGACATTCAACTTTGGAAACGAAAACATCCAATCACACAAAAATTGTGCACGAGTGTTTATGGAAGCAGTATTTGTAGCTGCCAAAAAGTGAAAATAACCCCCATGGTCACCAGTCGATGAAAGGATGAATAAAATGCATTACACCCAGTACAATGGCGTATTAGTCGGCCATCAAAAGGGCGAACGTGCTGATTCATGCCACAGCAAGGATGAGCCTTGAGAGCATGACGCTGAGTGAAAGCAGACAGACACGAAAGGCCACATACTGACTGATTCCCTTTGTATGAAATGCTCAGAATTGGCAAATCCGTGGAGACCAAAAGTAAATTCGTGCTTGCTGGGGGAAGGAGTTCAGGGAACGTGAATGGGGTTTCCTTTCCAGGTGATGAAGATGTTCTAAGATTACACCGAGGGGTCGCACAGCCTTGTGAATATCCTAAAAGCCACTGACTGGGGCACCTTAAGTGAGTGGGTTGCCTGGAATGTGAATCGTATCTCAACAAAACTGTCCCAGAAAACAGACCACTCTTTCCCCAGGGGTGTCACCCTTCCAGAGGTCCAGCCTCCTCTTATCTCAGCCCTAACTCTCCACGCACTATTGATCCCTGGCCTTGCCCCCGTCTCTAATTCCAGGAGCTGGTTTTGGCAAACATCCCAAGGAGTCCAGAGGGCTCCTGGGTCACACTCTGCTTGGTTTTCGATGGCTGCTTCCTCACCCTCCCTCTCAGAAAGCCTATTTTCTTCTGCATTCCTTTATGCCTTTGAGGGGATGTTTGTTACAATTTCTCCAGACCTTCTAGGTGTTTGGGCGATTTCCACTGGAGCCTCATGGCAGAACAAAAAGTCTTTGATGTGGATAGAAGAGGGCTCAAGTCCCAGCTCCATCACACAGCAGTGTGAGGCCGTCAGTGAGTTATTGGACATCCGCTTCCTTATGTACAGAATGGGGAAGCTTCCTCCTAAGATGATCGATGAATAGATAAATAACATGTATTACACCCATTTGATGGAGTATTACTCAGCCGTGAAGAGGAACAGAGCTCTGATTCACACTTCGGTAAGAGTGAACCTGGAAAACACGGTGCCAAGTGAGGAATCACACGTATCCATTCATCAGTTGCTCCTTCCTCACAAGCCAGATGCCCACGTGAAGCGTCCTGAACTCGCTGGTGGCTCCTGGTCCCCGCAAGGGAAGTCCCCAAACCCTGCTTCCCAACAAGCCTCGGTCTTCTGAGACTCTGCAATGTGCCTCCGCACGTGGCCCTTTCGCCACAGGGCCCTCTGCCCATGGGAGAGGCTCCAGTTCTTAAGCCGGGCTTCCCGGGATGTTCCTCCCCTGAGCAGCCCAACCCCTCCCTCCCCGAGAGCCCAGCAGCCTCTGGCCCGCATCACCCTTCCTGCCCACACAGACCTTCCCTGGCTCCAGAAAGCTTCGGGAACCTCTGCTGCCGTCTGACGTCCCCTCTCTGTCGCCCTGCGCCTTCCACCCTTTCCCTCAGTGCCTCACCTCCTGCCATGATTGGGCGTTCCACGCCATGACCCACCATCATGCTCCTGTTCACCAGGTCTCTCTTCGTAGCTTGTTCCTGGCAACCCACCCAGGCCATGCCTGGTCCCACAGCCCCCTGCTCCCCTTGAGGCTGCATGAAATCAGTCTTGGAGACTCCCTGCCTGAACACAGGCTTCCTCCTGGAGGCACTCACATTGCTGCCCCAGGAAGCGGGACACGTGGATGGGGGCTTCCTACAGCGGGGGCTCCCTGAGCTTGGGACTGTTTGGGTTTCATCATCAGCGTTGTGTCTCCAGCACAGGGCCTGGCACGTAGCAGCTCAGTTTATCTTTCCAGAATAACGTGGTTTTCTTTTCTCTTTGGCTTCGGGCAGAAGCGGGGGCTGAGGACCGCAGCTCCACCCCGCCAGCTGGGAGGACCTGGCTCGGCTCTCTCTTCTCCTTCCCCCTGTTCTAGTTGGAATTTTCCCCAGCCCAGAGTTGTTTTCTTGTTTTGTTTTGGTTTTGCTTCTTTTTCTAATTGCAGGAGAATACATGTCAAATGAAATGTAGCATTTTAATCACTTTGCGTTGTGCAGTTCAGGGTCAGTTCGTCGTACATTCCCGAGGTTGTGTGACCGTCGCCACGCTCCAGTTCCCGAACACCTGGCTCCGGGATTTCCTAGCGTCTTCTCACGTTAATTCTTCACTGTACAATTTCCCAAGAACCACCTCAAATCCTCATGAGTGAGACAAGATTTCCACAAATGAAACACTGAGTTTAAAGCATTAAAGTTGGGCTCTTTCAGACCTGTGGCCCTCCCGAAAACTCACAGTGACACAGGGTGGGCCGAAGGTTCCTGGGGCAGCTTCTATCCCTGGTGCTGTTTTTCTGAATTCTGGCAGCCTAGGATCTCCATCCACAGACACCACTGAACCCTGGAGGCAGCTGTTTTCCAGGGACCCTCCGTGGTGGCAACATCCCTAGAGCTGCCCCAGCCTCCAGATCCCCGTTACCCCTGGCTCTGTGTCCCGGTTCTGTGGTTATAGACGAGTGCTCAGAAGAGCCACGGGAGCCTGCATCCCTGGAAAGGTCTCGGGCCAGCGGTGGTCCGAAAGAAACCCTCGTGGAGCCCCGATGCCGCAGCCTGAAGGGCAGCAGCTCCCATCTTCCCACCGCGCCCGGGCGGTCGCCTTTCTGCGCTCTTGTCCTCCTCCTGGTGGTGCCTCTGCCAAACCCTGAGTGGAAACATCTGGGCCACTCTGGCTGGCTCTCGGGGCTGGGATTCGAACACAGTGAGTTTATCCTCAGCCACAGCGCGAGTTGCCACCGGTCAGCACGCTAGACTTGGGCTGCTGTTCTCCACGTCGACCCGCAGCTCCCAGGAACAGGAGGAGGAGGAGGAGGAAGAGGTCAGTGAACAGGTGAAGCCTCGGTAGCGAACAGGCCCTGCACCCTGCCACCCTTTGGTGCTTTGTTTAAACTCTAACCTGATGGTCAGTGCCCGGGAGGCTAGGCTCCGTCAGGCCTGGGGGAGCATGCGGCTGAGGGAAAGCCCCAGGTCACTGCCTCCTCACCAGACCAGCCCCCAACCAGGCACAGCGTCTCCAGGCCGGGAGGCCACATGAGCCAGATGACCCTGGGCACTGTCTCCTCTCCAGCAAGGAACCTCAGTCAGGGAAGGGAAAAGGTCACCCTGTGACCCCCCCAGCACGGGGCAGGGCCGGACTGAGCGAGGGTGCTGGGCCCCGTTGACCCTGTCGCGTCCAGCAGAGCTGCGGCAGACCAGGCGGCTGCGGCGAACCGGGAACATTGGGTCCCCTCTCTCTGGGATCATGTTAGCTGGGAATGTTTGGCACTTTTGGGATTTCACAGGTCCGGCAACCCAGGAAAATTTCACCAGGCAAGAGAATTGTTGGCTGGAAGTGGGTGTGAGCTCACCCTGCACACCTGGGCCTCCTGAGCTGCATTGGTGCCCTCAAGTGGGGAGCCGTGGGCAGGGCTGGGCCATGCCATGGTTCTGAGGCAGCAGGAGCCAGGGTGGGTTTGCTGAAGAATCCCCCGGCCTTAGCAACGCCCCTCAAGGGAGGTGACATGGCCTCAGCAGCTGGCCTGTGCAGGGAACTCTTCCCTAAAAGGCTGATCTGACCCTGAGCCAGCCTTTGGGGGTGGCAACATAGGGGAAGGGGGACCCCGGAACAGGATGGGCTGCCATGCACTGGCTCCGGCCTCCAAAAGTCAGCATCATGGAAAAACAGAAGGTGGGCACATCCTGGCATAAAACCAACTCCAAGACAAGCAGACACACCAGGTGCAACCATGCACTGTGTGATCATAGTTCTATTTTTTCGAGCAAGCACAAGGGGCCATTTTGAACAATTAGGAAGTTTGCAAGTAGATCAGATCCCAGGTGACAGGAGAGGATGATCAGGTGAACGATTAGGAAATTCACACGTGGATCAGATCCCAGGCGATGGGAGGGAATAGTCAGGTGAACAATTAGGAAATTCACATGCGGATCAGGTCCCGGGGATGGGAGGGGGTGATCAGGTGAACCGTTCGGAAATTCACACGTGGACCGGATCCCAGGGGATGGGAGGGGATTGTCAGGTGAACAATTAGGAAATTTACAGGTGGACCAGATCCCAGGGGATGGGAGAGGATGGCCAGCTGTCTCGGGTGCTGGTGCTGTGGTTCTGAAGGAAACTGCCCTTATTCTCAGGAGAGGGATGTCCACATGTTTGGAAGTCAAGTTTCAGGATGCCTATAGCCTTCTTCCAAGTGATTATTAGATCAGAAAGGAGCAGGGGGGAGGAGGAGGACAGAAAAAGAGGAACAGAAAGGAGGGGGGAGGAGGAGGGGGGAGGAGGAGGAGACACAGAAACAGTCAGAAGGCCAGTCCAACTGGGTGGCTTGGGGACATGAGGGACAATTTGCACATCGTCTGCAGGGGACTCGAGACGGATGCTAGGACAGTGGGAGCCTTTACTCATGTCTTCTGGTCTGAAGAAGGAACAGGGGAGATTCGGGCTCCAAGAGGGCAGTTCTAGGCAGAGTCCCTTGAGAGGAGCTGCGACCTCAGCTAAGGTGCCACGTCCCTGGCCACGCTGCAGCAGAGGGAGCTGGGAGGAAATGTGATGAACAGACTGTTGAATCCAGATGGTGACCATATGGGTGATCATGGTTCTATTTTTTCAATCTTTGCTTGGAATGTTGAACGTTTGAAAACTTTCATAATAAAAAAAAAAAAAATGGCGCCAGGCATGGTGGCGTGCCCCTGTAGTCCCAGCTGCTTGGGAGACTCAGGAGGAAGGATTGTTTGACCCCAGGAGGTGGAGCCCAGAGTGAGCTGGGATTGCACCCCGGCCATCCAGCCTGGATGACAGGACAAGACCTTTTCTCATTAAAAATAAATGAGCAAGGGGTGAGGAAGCAGCCCAGAAAGAAAAGAGGTGAAGCAGACCCCAAAAGGAGCTTCTGAGCATCGGTCCCCAGGCAGAGACAGAGAGACAGCCACTCTCCTCGGGAGGCTGGTTCAGGCTTCCAGCTCTGGGAATGCTGCGTACCCTGACACGGGGCCTCCCAGGAGCCTTGAACCTTCACAGGCAGGCCAAGGGCTGGCTCCCCCAGGATGCAGAGCAGGCATGTGTCTGGGGCACCCAATAATAGGTGAAATATGAATAAAAGGGGCTTCTGGGGGAAAAATGGGGGAAAACCAAACTCTCTTGGACAAGTTCGTGTGTATTTCACAGCTCAGCTCTGTTTTATTGGGATTCCACGGGCATGGGAACACTCCAGGCTTGGCCTCCAAAGCAGCCTCTGTCAGGCCCACAGACTCAGCAGACCCTAAGCACAGACCCGGTCAGGCACAGGTCCCAGCTGGGCACCAGCCCTGTGGAAGTCACACAAATACAAGAACAGGCAAACCCAGGGTCCAGACAGACATAGGGACCTGGTCCCTCTGGTGAGGCCCAGCCTCACACCAGCCCCTGCAGGAGGCCCAGGGGCTCGGTTGGTTGTGCCCTCACCAGCACATTGAGGGGACACAGCCCCAGGGGCCTAAGGAAGTGGGAGCGCAAAGAGAGAAGGGGACCGGGGACACACCAGTGCGGAGCCAGAGCACCCACACCTGTGAGCGCCTCCTTCCTAACAGGGACAAATGGCAGCTCTGTCTCGTGTCTCTTGCAGGAGATTTGGGGGGACAAGTGTCTATGCAGAGGCGCTTGGTGAGCCGTCCTCACACAGGGAAGCTCCCACACCTCCTGGGCTCTGGTTTCAGGGGCTGGCCAATCCTCCACTCTGATAAAGCAAACCCGGGGGTGGCAGTCTCTGGCCCCACCCCTCCAGCAGAGGCCCCCACTCTGAGCAGTACATTCTGGGAAGCCCTCTGGCCTCCGGGGTTACAGCAGCTGCTGTTTCCACATTGGCTGAAAACAAAAGCTCCCATCTCTGGGTTCCTGGCACTGCCTCAACTCCCCTGGCCCCATAGAAGCTAAGAACCCAGCCCTGAGGAAGCCCTACTAGCCCCTAGAGCCCCAGTTCCTCAAGTGTGGAGCCCCAGGCAGCTCTGTCACATCCTCTTGACGTCTCTTTGCAAGGAGAGGACATGGTGGCTCAGAAACCATTCATCCCCAGAGCTACACAGTATGGACAGTGCAAGGGCCTGGGACCCGTTGACCAGTTCAGAATCTCCACATCTTATCTCAGAGGGCCACTGGGAGGAGTAAATGAACTGACCTGCCTTCATGAGTTTGCTAGGGGATCGCTGGGTCAGCTCATAGCCTGACCGTATACACCGGGGCCAGGGCAGCCACAGCCAGAGCCTGGCAATGTCACCCTGCTCGGTACAAATGCTCTCCTTCTAGAAGCCTCAGTTTCCTCACCAAGGGCTCTGATGGTTTGTCCTCTGGGGGTCTCAGGCCCATAGCAGAGGTGTGGCCACCTGTCTGTGTAGGACATAGCTCAACTCTACCTGCAGCCTTTAGCTGTGTGGACACTCGGAGCCAGGCAAGGCCCTGGTCCTCAGCCTTGCCCACAGCCACAGGTGGGCAGCAGTGTATTAGTCCGTCACTGCTGTAAAGAACTGCCCAAGACTGGGTAATTTATACAGAAAAGAGGTTTAACTGACTCACGGTTCTGCATGTCTTGGGAGGCCTCAGGAAACTTACAGTCGGGGTAGATGGAGAAGCAGCCACGTCTTACATGGCAGCAGGAGAGAGAGAAAAACTTCCACTTATAAAACCATCAGATCTGGTGAGAATTCATTCACTATCATGAGAACAGCACAGGGGAAGCCAACCCCCTAATCCAATCACTTCCCTCCTGGACATGTGGGAATTAAAATTCCAGATGGGATTTGGGTAGGGACACAGAACCACACCATATCAAACAGGGAAAGGTGACCCTTGGGAGAGGTGAGCCCCAGTGGCTGGGGAGAAACAGCCTCCCTGTCCAGGCCTGGGGGCCTGGTCTCAGCAGATGGTGCCCAGGCCTACCAATTACATGGACTCTGCCATGAGCAACAGCTCAGCAGTGCAGCCGCCCGCAGGCCAGGCCCAGAGCTCCCTGGCAAAGCACCCTTCTAGAACAGGAGAAGAACCACAGCCCGAGGCCCTGATCCCAGCCGTGCCCACCCCCACTGGATTTAGTGACTCACCTCACCCAACATTCCTGCAGGGCCTGGCCACCCCCTTCTCTGCCTGTGGGGGTCAGGGTGGAATTCTGTAGATGAGGCTGTGGTTCTGAGAGGCGGCAGCCCCACCAGGGCTGCAGCAGCCATGGCCCCCTCCTCATTAGCTCAGGGCTCCCAGTTGGGCTGTCACTGGTGGCCAGGTGCCAGCACCCGCCAGGCCGAGCTGCAGTGACATCATCCTGGCCCAGGAGGCGACTAAGTGGAAACAGACAGCAGCCTCCTTCCCGGGCCAGGAGAACCTCAGGAGGCACCCCACAAGCAGCCCACCACTGGGTGGGTCCAAGGGGACAGAGGCGTCAGGACAGCTGTCCCGTCACAGTCCCACCCACCTGAGCCACCACCGCCACCTGCTGTGCCTCCCCCACTGGCTCAGCCCCACGAGGGTGGGCATGGTGTCCGTCTTGTTCGTGTTGCTCCCAGCTCCCGGCGTGGCACCTGTGCATACTTGGACACTTGGTGCCAGGGAAAGACCAAAGGAAAGGCCGCCCTGCTGTCCCCGAGAGCATGGTGGGACCCTGCAGCCCCTCCCCCAGGGCCTTTGGGGGAACTCCCTGCCTGTCTGGCCTCCCCGATGTCACCACCGCCCCCCCATCACGAACCCTGTCTCTTGCCTGCTGGACGGCAATGAGGCACCGCCAGCAGCTGATGAGACAAGGGACAAGAAATCTACTCGCATCAGTCCTCAGGCTCGATCTGCCTCCCTGACCTTGGTGCTCCCTCTGTCCACAAGGGGTGGGACCTGAGCTGGGTGAAAGCACAGCGGGACCAGGTGGCGGGGGGAGCAGCTGCCAAGTGGGGTGTTCTCGGGGCACAGGACACCCCTCAGGCCAGGATTGGCACCAGTCAAGACAGAAGAGCAGAGCCCAAGCAGGGTTTCCTGCTTTTGGGGGAGCCAGGCTGGGCTGGGGCTCTGAGGAGTCCCACCTTCCGGAAGGGGCCACCTGTCAGCCAAGATTCAGCTGGCCCCAGACAGATGAGCCTCAAACACATCGTGCTGAGTGAAGGAAGCCCGTGCTGCATGGGTCCGCTTATACAAAGCGTCCGGAGGGGGCAAATCCACCAAGACAGAAAGTAGATTGGCAGCACCAGGGCTGAGGGGTGGGGAGAGGAGGCGGGAGGGGGAGGCAGGTGGCTGAGGGGCACGGAAGCAGGGTTCGGGGAGGGTGGAGGGGACTTCTCAGCTAATAGAAGCACCTGAAATTGATGGTGGAGACAGTTGCCCAGCTGTGAATATTCTCAAAGCCACTGAATTGTACACTTTAAATGGGTGAATTGTATCATGTGAATCATGTCTCAATAAAGCTGTTAAAACAAAAAAGAAGAAATCTGCAAATCCAAGTCCCAGTAGGAGACTTTGAGAGGAGAGGGGTAGGCAAAGAAGCAGTGGGCAAAACATTAGCGACTTGGTTCCCTTCGCATGGAACTTGCCCACAAACCCTTCTGAAGCAGACAAAGAACCTGGGGGAAAGGTGACTAGATCCTGGGATCTACGTGGACCTCTAACAACCTCAAAGTATTAAAATCGCCAGCGAATATCTTCTTACCACAGTGCAAGATGATTAGACAATCCTCTTATGTTTAAAAATTAATGAACATTTCTAAATAACCTGTTTTCAAAGCAAAATTTAACAAAAATTGGAAAGTGTTTTTATTGAATACTACAAATTCATGTATGTCGTGAATACAAAATACTGCATACATGTTGGAAATAGATGCTCGGTGCTGCAAAGAAAAATCAGCACTGAGACAAAGGATCTTCTAGCAATTCGATGTTTACTTCCTGGAGTGCAGGAAGGGGACCCTCACTAGCCATCATGCCACGAGAGTACAATGAGCAAAGGAAAACACACAGATTTATCCCTTACACATTTGGGGTCGTCCTTACTGCTGTGTCTGATCTCCATTGGCTGGAGCCAGACCTCACAATCTAAACTAAAACCTGATTGGCTAACAACTTAAAACTTTTCTGAACAGGTAAAAGCAATGGAGAGCTGGGACACGCCTGTGAGCACGTCCAGCACAGACATCTTCGTTAAAGTACAAGAATGTAGAATGTACTATCTGCCTGTAAGCATGGCATGTCTAACAGCTACACAGGATAGGGCTTAACAAAGTTATTAGAAAAGTTATTCTTTAACAAGAAAGGAAACTTTGAAAGAAACTTTTCTACTTCCCACAATAAGGCAATACATTAAAGACATTTATATTCATAAGTGATTACACTAGAAAAAAGAAAGGTTGATAATTACTCAACTAAATCCAGATCTCAAGAAGAAAACACAGTAAAATAATTCCAAGAAAGTAGAAGCAAAAATAATGAATAAGTAATGAATTAAATAAAAAGAACTTAATGAAATAGAAAACTATAAAATAGAATTAAAAAATCGGTCAGTTTCTTAAAGATAATAAAATTTACTAAGCTCTAGCAAGACTAATCAAAAGAAAAAATTAGAAAAGTTACAAATTACTTAATATTGAGAATGAAAAAATTCACTACACGTATTATGATATAGCAATATTATAATAATAGGACATTATGAAACTTTAATAAATTTTAGATTTTGACAAAATGAATATGTTTCTAGAAAATATCACCAACTCAAGAACAGAACATCTACATGGCCCGCCACCACTCAAGAAACTGAATCACTAGTTCAGAATCTTCTCACAAATAAAACCTCAGGCCGAGAAAAATTCACCAGTAAATTCTTATCACTCACAGATCATAGGAAAGCAGGAATTCTGCCCCAAGCCTGACAGGGACAGCATGGGAACTGACTGTCATGGACCAGCCTCACTCATGAACATAAATGCAAACACAATCTTAGCAAGCTAAACCCAACCGCATATGCAGGATAACACACCATGAGCAAGTAGAATTTATCTAAGGAATGCAAGGTTAAATGACCGAACATTCAAAAAAATTCATACAAAATAATACATTCATAGATTAAAGATGTAAAACTCAGCTGGGCGCGGTGACTCATGCCTGTAATCCCAGCACTTTGGGAGGCCAAGGCGGGGAGGATCACAAGGTCAGGAGTTCCAGACCCGCCTGGCCAACATGGTGAAACCCCGTCTCTACTAAAAATACAAAAATTAGCCACACTTGGTAGTGCATGCCTATAATACCAGCTACTCAGGAGGCTGAGGCAGGAGAATTGCTTGAACTCGAGAGGCAGAGATTGCAATAAGCCAAGAGCAACCACTGCACTCCAATCTGGGCGACAGAGTGAGACTTCGTCTTAAAAAAAAAAAAAAGATGTAAAAGTCAGACTCATCTCAGTGAAGACAGAAGATATTAGAATTCAGTATACATTCATGATTTAAGACTGGTTTTCAGTGAAGGAAATAGAAGGAAACTTTTTTAACCTGATAAATAAACAGTACATACAAAACAGAGAAATAGAAATAAAAGCAAACTTCTTTAACCTGATAAGCAGTGTGTATAAAACACCTGCCATAAAATCATGTTTAATAGTGAAACTTTAACATTATCCTTTGAAACAGCGTACAAGACAATACATCCGGCCTCACTGCATCTATTCCATATTGTACTATACATCCCAGCCAGGACAGTAATACAAAGGAATACAAGCTACCAGCACTGAAAAGCAAAAAGCAAACAGCTGTCATTTGTGGAGATATGATTATTGTTGGAAACAGATGCTCGGTGCTGCAAAGAAGAGTCAGCACGGAGACAAAGGATCTCTCAGCAAAGCAATTTTTACTTCTTGGACTGCAGGAAGGGTACCCTCACTAGCCATCTTGCCATGAGAGTACAATGAACAAAGGAAAACACACAAATTTATTCTTTACAGATTTGGGGTCATCCTTACTGCTGTGTCTGATCTCCGTTGGCTGGAGCCAGACCTCACAACCTAAACTAAAACCCGATTGGCTAACAACTTAAAACTTTTTAAACAGGTAAAAGCAATGGAGAGCTGGAACATACCTGTGAGCACGTCCAGCACAGATATCTTGGTTAAAGCACAAGGACACAGAATGTACTATGTGCCTGCAAGCATGGCGTGTCTCACAGCTACAGAGGATAGGGCTTAACAAAGAGTTATTGGCAAATATTCTTTGACAAGAAAGGAAACTTTGAAGACGAACTTTTCTACTTCCCACAATTATGTACATAGAAGAGCCATATGAATGCGTACATAAGCCAGAAAGCAGTAGGTCTAGCAAAGTTACCAAATACAAAAATGAATGCACAATTATAGCTAAATTTCTACATGATAGCAACAAATATTTATCAATGAAGGAAGATACCACTCATAATATAAAAAAATAGGAAGTTCCTACAAAGACATCTACCAAAAGGTGCTGGTGAAAATAATGTGTACTTGGTGAATATGAGACTTTGAGCCATATTACAGAATATATAAATAAGTGGTATAACATGTTAATGGGTTGGAAGACTCTGTATTGTCAATATGTCAACTGTCCCCAGTGTGGGCTATAGATTCAAATTCACTGGACTCAAAATCCCACAATAGTTGTCATCTGCGGAATTGACAAAGTGATTTCAAAGTTTGTGTTTAATTGCAAAGGGTCAGTTATAGCCAAGACATTCTTGAAGGAAAGCAAGGTAAAAGAACTGCCCTTCTGATTGTCAAGACTCCTAGTCAGGCTGTCATGATCATGACAGTGTGGAATTGGAACAAGAACAGATAAATCTCCGGGAAAACAAAATCAGAAGCTCAGAAAGAGATCCAGGCATGTGGACACTTAAGATGTGTTTCGGCCGGGCACGGTGGCTCACGCCTATAATCCCAGCACTTTGGGAGGCCAAGGCGGGTGGATCACGAGGTCAAGAGATCGAGATCATCCTGGTCAACATGGTGAAACCCTGTCTCTACTAAAAATACAAAAATTAGCTGAGCATGGTGGCACAGCCTGTAGTCCCACCTACTCGGGAGGCTGAGGCAGGAGAATTGCTTGAACCCAGGAGACGGAGGTTGTGGTGAGCTGAGATCGCGCCATTGCACTCCAGCCTGGGTAACAAGAGCGAAACTCCATCTCAAAAAAAAAAAAAAAAAGATGTGTTTCACAGAGATACCATTTGAGATCAGCGGGGAAGAGATAAATTACTCAATTCAATAAATTGAGTAATTCAGGGGCAACTGAATACCCACCCACATGGGGGGAAAGTGAAATTGGCACCCGACCTCACATTGCACACAAAAACCAATTCCAGTGAAACGAAGACCTCAACATGGACAACAAAATCCTACAGTTTTAAGAAACTGACTTAGGAAAGTATTCCCCAGAGTACAGAAGGATTTCCCAAACGAGAGACCAGGGTCATTACCCATGAACAAAAAGAAGATAGATGTCGCTGGTCAGCAAAAGACACGCTGAGCAAGGAGAAAAGGCAAGCCAGGGAGAGGGAAAAATTGTAAACCCAGATCTAAGCCAAGGGTGCCAACTCAGGACATATAAATAACTCCCATAAATCAATATTTTTAAAAGGAAGACCTTGCAATACAAAAACAGGCCCAAAAACTGAACAAAAAAATTGACTTTTAGGAAATAAACCTGCAGTAGCCAGTAAACATATGCCAAGAAGCTGTGGCACACCAATATGAAGAAAAGGTAAGTTAAAACCACAATATACTGTTCTTACCTACCAGACTGTCAAAGCATGTAGATACCGATTATTGGTGAGGTTGGAGAGCAATGGGAATGCTCATTAGACACTGATGTGGGTGTCCATTCGTAAAAAACCCACTCTGGAAAACAATTTGGAATTTTCTCACCTTTGAATGTGTGGAAATGTTACAACTGACCAAATCCTCGAGAATTCTCATGGACTCTCAGCAGGAAATCCATGCAAGCACATCTGGGCCATTTTCTCCACAGGATCCCAGAATGGAAGCAATGCAGGTGAACTGTGGAATAGTCATAGACTAAAACATCATCTGACCATGCAGAACTAATGACAGTCCCTGCAACAACACAGGGGACCTGCAGCCACCCTATCCACACAGACCGGCCCCACAGGGCACTCTCAGTCACCCTATCCACACAGCCTGGCCCCACAGGGGACTCTCAGTCACCCTATCCACACAGCCCGGCCACACAGGGGACTCACACCCACCCTATCCATACAGCCCGGCCACACAGGGGACTCACACCCACCCTATCCACACAGCCCGGCCACACAGGGAACTCTCAGTCACCCTATCCACACAGCCCGGCCACACAGGGGACTCACACCCACCCTATCCACACAGCCCGGCCACACAGGGGACTCTCAGTCACCCTATCCACACAGCCCGGCCACACGGGGGACTCACACCCACCCTATCCACACAGCCCGGCCACACAGGGGACTCACACCCACCCTATCCACACAACCCGGCCCCACAGGGAACTCTCAGTCACCCTATCCACACAGCCTGGCCCCACAGGGGACTCTCAGTCACCCTATCCACACAGCCCGGCCACACAGGGGACTCACACCCACCCTATCCATACAGCCCGGCCACACAGGGGACTCACACCCACCCTATCCACACAGCCCGGCCACACAGGGAACTCTCAGTCACCCTATCCACACAGCCCGGCCACACAGGGGACTCACACCCACCCTATCCACACAGCCCGGCCACACAGGGGACTCTCAGTCACCCTATCCACACAGCCCGGCCACACGGGGGACTCACACCCACCCTATCCACACAGCCCGGCCACACGGGGGACTCGCACCCACCCTATCCACACAGCCCGGCCCCACAGGGGACTCGCACCCACCCTAGCCACACAGCCCGGACATCCCTGCTCTCCAAGGGCTAGGGAGCATCTCTCTTGCCCACACAGCATCTTGCCTGAGGTTGCCTCTGACCGAGGAACCTGCTACTGTGAGAGAGGTGGCACAGAGACCGTGACCCAGGACAGAATATTTATAGCCTGATTGCATTTATGTCCATTACAAATTGGCAAACATGAAATCATTTAGGAATGAGACCACCAGACCGCTGGGCGCGGCGGCTCCCGCCTGTTATCCCAGCACTGTGGGAGGAGGTTTTGCCCCAGGCTGCCGACCAGACAGATGCGCTGGGAGGACTGACACCAGCTTCAGTCTCTACTGGAATAGCTCTGCTCTTTCCTTTCCCCTCTATTATTTAGTGACTCTGTAAGTTAAAATAACTACACCTTTATTATTTAGCTGTTAAGTAACTATAATGAAATCTGCTGCAAAAAAAAAAAACTCTCTTGGAATCCACGTGCCTGGGATTATATTAGCATTATTTTTAATAATTCTATATGCCTAACAAAAAAAATTAAAAAAAAATAATAAACTCCTGCAGTCAGGAGTTTAAGACCAGCCTGGCCAACATGGTGAAATCCAATTCTACCAAAAATACAAAACTTAGCCCGGCTTAGTGGCGGGCATCTGTAATCCCAGCTACTCGGGAGGCAGAGGCAGGAGAATTGCTTGAACGCAGGGGGCGGAGGTTGCAGTGAGCCACGATCATTGCCACTGCACTGCAGCCTGGGTAATAGAGCGAGGTTGTGCCCCGACCCCAACAAAAATCTGCAGTCATCACAAGAAGCAAATCAGTAGCAATCTCTGCAGGCAGGGGTAGATAAGATCGCTTACTGGGGGGTGGGGGGCATGCCTGGAGAAAGAGCAGCATCTTTATTCCAGTCCTGAGGGGCAGTTCCAACTGTCCCCTTTCACAAACCCGGAGACAAGGTCCTTCTCACGACCTGCAGGAGCTTGGCTTTCACGTCCCTTCCCCGGTCCTCAGTTTCCTCGTTTGTAAATGAAGAAGATGAAGAGAGTGACCCTCTCTCTGCAACTATCTATCTGGAGGCAGCAGGAGTGAGGAACCAGCCGTGTCTGGTGTGCTGCGAGCATGCCAGTCCTGGTGGCAGAGGATGGTGGAATGCTGAATTTTCCCGCAGAGTCACTAGTATTCCCACTGCACCGATGTGGGACAGCAGAGGCAGGGTTTGAACCCGAGACTGTCTGATTCCAGAGCCTGTGCTCCTTAGCCTCTGCTCCCGATGGGAGGAGCAAGAGAGACCCAGCCCATGGTTTGGCAGGGCATATAGACGGGGGATGCTGGCTGCCCTTCCTAGAGCAGGGGATCAGCTGGGGGGAGGCCTGGGCTGAGGGCTCCCGGGTGGGTGTGGGAGGAGCCCAGGGCACTGGTCAGTGGGGTCTGGAGAACAGTAACTTCACAGAGTCTAGTGTGACAGGTGCCTCTCTCCACTTGCACTGATGGGAAACTGAGGCAGGGAAGGCAGCTGAAGGCAGCCAAGGATCCTGGTGGGTTGGATGGGCACCTGTCTGAAGGCACAGGGGTGTCTGTGGGGAGAGAGGCAGACAGACGTGCTGGGTGCGAAACAGACCAGGACGAGAGGCTGGACGTTGACTGCTCAGTGCAGAGGAGCGGGACGCTAGCAGCCCTGGACGAGGGGCCCTAAACACCCTGATCTGGCCCAGTGGCCACAGAACCCACCAATGCTGAATGCAGGCTGGGTGCTGCAGCAGAATGTTCCGGAAGCTGCCTCCAGCTGGGCAGGAAGGAGCACCACTAATTGTGGAGAGAGTGGAGGCATTGTCTTGTGCCACCATTGCCACCCCAGGCCACCACGGCTCTCAGCAGGAACAGCACCAGGCATGGAGAAACTGAGGCCCACAGAAGAGAAGACACAGGCCCATTGTATCAAGAGGAAAGGCAAGTGTTCTCCAGCCACGCCGCCCCCATGAGGGTGATAACTGTCCTGCTTTGCCCAGGACTCTCCCAGCCCTAGAGCTCAGTCCTGGGCAAGCAAGGATGGCGGACCACCCCAAGACAGGCGGCGGGCTGGACATGGGGTCGGCCAGGGCCTCACCCCTCGGTGCTCAGCCTGTGGCCCACAACAGCCTGTCCGCTGTGCGAGCAGCTTCCTCCCGGGCTTCCACGGCGTGATTTCATCATAACACAGGGATGGACCCAGACTCTGCAGACAGCTGGGCCTGCTCTGCTCAGCTCCCAGCTCCCGATGAGTCAGCCTCGGCCAGGCCTCCCACAGACAAGGCCCGCCAGGGCCGCAGATGCCACGTCCCCACCTCCAGCCTGCCCCCGGGCCCCAGCATGGCCTCTCCGGCTCGGGCCCAGCCACAGGCAGCAGCAACAGGAACAGTGGAGAGCTCCCGGCCTGAGAGGCAGGAAGGTGCCAAGCTGGGTCCAGAGCCACATGGCCACGCTGCTCACCGTCCTCCTGGCCTGACCTAGAAGGGGGGTGATCCACAGATGCCTCCACACGACACGGACAAGGAAGGCGGGGGCAGGAGGGCAAAGACATGGCCTGATGGCCTCTCACTGTACCTACTTCTCACCCCAAGGCCCTTCACCGAGCCCTGTGGGCTGCAGCTGGCACTCAGTCTCCACCCAGGGCGCACCCTGGCTGTCACCCATCCTCCAGTGAGCAGACAGGACTCAGAGTGGGCCACATGGCCAGCTGCAGCCACCAGGTCCCCATCCCCCACGACTGAAATTCACCCCTCCGCCGACCCCACTGCATCTGGGCACAGAGAGATGGCCTGAGCCTGCTCCTGCAGAAGGAAGGAGAGTGCAGAGCCACCGTTGAGGCACAGGGGAGGCAGGCCGGAGGCAGGGGAGAGGCAGAGGGGAGGCAGGAGGGAGGCAGAGGGGAGGCAGAGGAGGCAGGGGGAGGCAGGAGAGAGGCAGGAGGGAGGCAGGGGGAGGCAGGGGGAAGCAGAGGGGAGGCAGGAGGGAGGCAGAGGGGAGGCAGAGGAGGCAGGAGAGAGGCAGGGGGAGGCAGGGGGAGGCAGAGGAGGCAGGAGAAAGGCAGGGGGAGGCAGGGGGAGGCAGGAGAGAGGCAGGAGAGAGGCAGGAGGGAGGCAGGAGGGAGGCAGGGGGGAGGCAGAGGAGGCAGGGGGAGGCAGAGGAGGCAGGCGGAGGCAGGAGAGAGGCAGGAGGGAGGCAGGGAGGAGGCAGGGGAGAGGCAGGTGGGAGGCAGGGGGAGGCAGGGGGAGGCAGAGGAGGCAGGAGAGAGGCAGGGGGAGGCAGAGGAGGTGGGGGAGGCAGGGGGAAGCAGGCGGGAGGCAGGGGGAGGCAGAGGAGGCAGGAGAGAGGCAGAGGGAGGCAGAGGAGGTAGGGGAGGCAGGGGGAAGCAGGCGGGAGGCAGGGGGAGGCAGAGGAGGCAGGAGAGAGGCAGGGGGAGGCAGAGGAGGCAGGAGAGAGGCAGGGGGAGGCAGAGGAGGCAGGAGAGGCAGGGGGAGGCAGAGGAGGCAGGAGAGGCAGGGGGGAAGCAGGCGGGAGGCAGGGGGAGGCAGGGGGAGGCAGAGGAGGCAGTGGGAAGCAGGGGGAGGCAGAGGGAAGGCAGGAGGGAGTCAGGGGGAGGCAGAGGGAGGCAGGGGGAAGGCCTGGAGGGAGTCAGAGGGAGGCAGGGGGAGGCAGAAAGGGAGAAGCTGGGGTTGGGGGGCTGCCAGCTGTACGTACTTGGAGAAGCACTGTGTCCAGAGGCCCATGGCAGTTCCCAGCCACAAGGCTTGTCCCCCCCACCAGGGTCTTGAAGGACCCCACCCGCAAGGGTGGCCCTGTAAAGAGAAGCTAGAGACAGGATGCGACAGGGTATCAGGACCCCCCACTGGAGGATGGAGGGTGGGGCAGTCCTGGGGATAGGTTGGGTTAGAACTCACAGCCACCCTCACCCCACGCCGAGTGCAGAGCAGTCCTCCTAAGGAGGGTGCCAGCAGCCCAGAGAGAAGCATGGGCAGCTCCCCAGCCCTGCCCTTCCTCTCACTTGCCCTCCTCTCCTACCCCCGGAGAAACCGGAGGCCAGAGTGCAGGAGCAGAGCCGAGGCAGAAATGCCTCCCTGCCTCACAGTGACTCTCGAGTCTGCAGGACCAAAACCTCCCAGCAGCGCCCTCGCCTTGGCAGGAAGGAGAGGGCTGAAGGCTGAGGCCACAGAGAGGGAGGGGCTCTGATTTACATTGGACCAGGCGCCCCCACGAACCTGCCCTGCCACCTCCAAAGTGTCCCCAGGACCCGTGGGTCCACCCAAGTTGCCCCACAGGGGTAGGGTAGGAGACAGCAGGAGTGAGGGGTGAGTGGGAGAAGAGCCCTTCCCTAGGGACAGCCCCACCCCCTGTGAGCCCTGCTGGCTGCCCAGATATACTTAGCAGGACTGAGACTGAAAACCACACTGACAGCTCTGGAGCCTGCACCCTGCCTGGCCACCTGGCCTGGGTGGGCCAGGGGGATCCTCAGGAGGAATGTTTGAGCTGGGTTAGGACAGAGGAGGGTGGGTTGACCAGAGGGGCTGGGGGAGCCGGGAGGTTCCAGGCCAAGAAAGCAGCCAGGGTCCCGAGGCTGAGCATTCTTGCACACAGGTGTGTCCCCACATGCGCTGATTCATTCAGCCACTCATGGTGAGCAGGCTCTGGGCTGGCAGGCCCTGGCTTAGGGGCGTCTTCCCATGGGGCTGACAGTCTAGGGATGGGCATGAGGAGAGAGGAGGAAAGGGTCTAGGGGAGGGGCAAGGGCCCAAAGACAAATAAGAGGGGAGAAGGCCCCGTCCCTCTCCTCACCCCCAGCTGGCATGACCAGGTGGGTCATCCCCAAAGCCAGGACACCTAGGATTGCTCCTGGCAAGGAAGTAGCAATCATTAAATTTATAAAGGCTGGAAATGCATATTTTAGTGACTCGCTGGGTGTATGGAAATGGTGGCTCCATAAAATACAGTGGACCCTTGAACCACGAGGGGTTTGGGCATCCATCCCTCTCGCAGCTGAAAATCCACAGAGGCCAGGCGTGGTGGCTCCCATCTGTAATGCCAGCACTTTGGGAAGCCGAGGTGGACGGATCACAAGGTCAAGAGATCGAGATCATCCTGGGCAACATGGTGAAACCCCGTCTCTACTAAAAAATACAAAAATTAGCTGGGCATGGTGGCATGTGACTGTAGTCCCAGCTACTCGGGAGGCTGAAGCGGGAGAATTGCTTGAACCCAGGAGGCAGAGACTGCAGTGAACTGAGATTGCACCACTACACTCCAGCCTGGCGCCTGGCAACAGAACAACAGTCTGTATCAAAAAAAAAAAAAAAAGAAGAAGAAAAGAAAAGAAAAAGAAAAAAAAAAAAGAAAGAAAATCCACAGAAATATTTTTCTTTTTTTCTTTTTTTTTTTTTTTTTTTTTTTGAGACAGAGTCTCACTCTGTCACCGAGGCTGGAGTGCAGTGATGTGATCATTGGCTCACTGCAACCTCCACCTCCCAGGTTCAAGTGATTCTCCTGCCTCAGCCTCCCGAGTAGCTGGGACTACAGGCGCCCACCACCACACCTAATTTTTGTATTTTTAGTAGAGACAGGGTTTTCCAAAACTTTAACTGCCAATAACCTACTGTTGACCAGAAGCCTTACTGATGACAGTCAATGAACACATATTTTGTGTGTTATATGTATCTACACTGTATTCTTGCAATAAAGTAAGCGAGGAAAAAGAATGAGGTTTAAAAAACTATAAGGAAGAGAAAATTGATTTACTATGCATTAAGTGGTAGTGGATCCTCACTCATAAAGGTCTTTATCCTTGTCGTCTTCCTGTTGAGTGGGCTGAGGAGGAGGGGTGGGTTTGTCCTGCTGTGTCACGAGTGGCAGAGGTGGAAGAAAATCTACGTGTAAATACACCTGTGCATTCAAACCCATATTGTTCCAGGGTCAACTGTAGTTCTAAATTACTTTCACAAATAAAATGCAGCCAGCTGAGGTGCCTCACACCTGTAATCCCAGCACTTTGGGAGGCCAAGGCTGGTGGATCACCTGAGGTTGGGAGTTCAAGACCAGCCTGGCCAACATGATAAAACCCCACCTCTACTAAAAATACAAAAATTAGCCAGGCGTGGTGGCAGGCACCTATAATCTCAGCTACTCAGGAGGTTGAGGCAGGAGAATCACTTGAACCTGGGAGGCGGAGGTTGCAGTGAGCTGAGATTGAGCCATTCCACTCCAGTCTGGGCAACAAGAGTGAAACTCCATCTCAAAAATAAATAAATAGGAGATCCAAGATGGCTGATCACTAGCAGCTCGGGATTGTAGCTCCCAGTGAAAGCACAAAGAACGAGAGGACGCCACACCTTCACATGAATTCTTGTTGCTCACGCACCAGGAGATTGCCAGCGGAGGAGCCCCACGGGTTGCCAGCGTGACTCTTGTGACCGGTGAGGCGGTTTTGCCGGCGCCTCGCAGCATCGGTTCTTGGTGCAGAGTCAGAAAAGCACCATCAATCTTAATGCCGCTGATTTAGTCGGTGCAGTGGGTTGCTCATATTTCGGCGCTGAGAATCAGTAAGTTGGACGTCCACTCAGAAACCCAATTACAAAGACGGTAATTATAAAGACCACAGATGGATAAATCTACAATGAAGGGAAGAAAACAGCCAAAAAAGGCTGAGAATACCCAAGATCAGAACGCCTCTCCCTCAGCAGGGGATCACAGTTCCTCATCAGCAACGAAACAAGGCTTGATGGAGAACGAGTGTGTTCCAATTACAGAAGCAGGCTTCAAAATGTGGATAATAAGAAACTTCTGTGAATTAAAAGAACTTGTTCTAACCCAATCCAAAGAAACTAAGAACTTTGAAAAAAGGTTTGACGAAATGTTAACAAGAATACACGATTTAGAGAGGAAAATAAGTGAATTGATGGAGCTGAAAAACACAATACAAGAACTACGTTAAGTATGCACAAGTTTTAACAGCCAAATTCATCAAGGAGAAGAAAGGATATCAGAGGTCGAAGACCAACTCAATGAAATAAAACAAGAAGACAAGATTAGAGAAAAAAGGATAAAAAGGAATGAGCAAAGTCTCCAAGAAATATGGGACTATGTGAAAAGACCTAATCTACGCTTGATAGGTGTACCTGAATGTGACGAAGAGAATGAATCCAAGCTGGAAAATACGCTTCAGGATATTATTCAGGAAAATTTTCCCAACCTAGTAAGACAGGATAATATTCAATTCCAGGTAACACAGAGAACACCACAAAGATATTCCTCAAGAAGAGCAACTCCAAGGCACATAATCGTCAGATTCACCAGGGTTGAAATGAAGGAGAAAATACTAAGGGCAGCCAGAGAGAAAGGTCAGGTTACCCACAAAGGGAAGCCTATCAGACTTACAGCACATCTCTCAGCAGAAACCCTACAAGCCAGAAGAGAGTGGGGACCAATATTCAACATCCTTAAAGAAAAGAACTTTCAGCCAAGAATTTCACATCCAGCCAAACTAAGCTTCATAAGTGAAGGAAAACTAAAGTTTTTTGTGAACAAGCAAGCACTCAGAGATTTCATCACCACCAGGCCTGTTTTACAAGAGCTTCTGAAAGAACCACTACACATAGAAAGGAACAAACAGTATCAGCCTTTCTAAAAAATACCAAAAAGTAAAGAACATCAATATAATGAAGAATTTACATCAACTAATGGGCCAAATAGCCAGCTAATATTAAATGGCAGTATTAAACTCACATATATCATTATTAATTCTAAATTTAAATTTACTAAATCTGCCAATCCAAAGACAGACAAGCAATTTGGATAAAAAACTAAAACCCATCAGTATGCTGCATCCAGACCCATCTCACATTCAAGGACACACAAAGACTCAAAACAAGGGGTGGAGAAAGATTTACCGAACAAACAGAGAGCTAAAATAAATAAATAAAAAGCAGAAGTTACAATTTTTGCCTCTGATAAAATAGTCGTTAAAGCAATAAAGATCAAAAGAAGCAAAGAAGGACATTATATAATGATAAAAGGATCAATGCAACAACAAGAGCTAAAGATCCTAAATATATACGCACCCAATACAGGAATACCCAGACATACAAGACTAATAAAGAGACTTAGACTCCCACACAATAATAGCAGGAGACTTCAATATTAATATTAGACAGATCAATGAGACAGAAAATTAACAACGATATCCAGGACTTAAACTCAGATCTGGAACAAGTAAATGTAATTAACGTTTATAGAACTCTCCACTTTAAATACACAAAATATACACTCTTATCAGTACCACATCATATCAACTTAGGAGTTTAAACGAAATGTTGGTTGGCTCCTTATTTTTTATTCTCTTCCCTCATTTTCTTTCATGTCTCCATTATTAAGGACAGTTATAGGCATACCCATATTTAGACTGCATTCTAACCTGGGCAATAAAGCAATACCCCCATTCTATCTCCTTCTTCCTCAAAAAATAAATTAAATAAATAAATAAATATAAAATGTTTTCTATAAATATGAAAATATAGCTGCGTATATTAAAGCAACATAAAGTAACATCTTGTTAGGGACAGAATGCTTGTTCCTGGGTGCCACAAGGAAAAATTAGCATTCAGACAAAAAGTTTTCTCAGCAAGGCAAGTTTACTTTCTGCAGAGAGGGTGCTGCTTGGAAACAATCTTGCCATGAGAGCACACTGAACAAAGGAAAGGCAGGTATATTCATCCCTTGTGCGTTGGGTCCTTACTGCTGTGTCCTGTCTCTGTTGGTTGCAGTCAGAACTTACAGTCTAAACTCAACCCAATTGGCTAACAACTTAAAACTTTCCTAAATAGGTAAAGGCAATGCAGAATAAAAGGAAAAGAGGAAAGTGCTTGTGAAAGGACTTAGAAAAGTGGTAACATTTCCAAATAAAGGAGGGGCATAGGCTGCGAGCTGGGACCTGCCTTTGAGGCATGTCCAGAACAAATATCTTGGTTAAAGTACAAGGGCACAGAATGCACTTACTTCCTTATATCTAACTGCCATATAAGATAGAGTTTAATGAAGAGTTACTAGCAAAAAGCAAGAAGGCTTTGAAGAAAGTTAGTCTTTAAAAGAAACTATTGTTGCTAATATTATTATTATTCTTTAACAAGAAGGGAAACTTTGAAGAGGAACCTTTTGCTTTCTACACATCTTTACACTAATTATTTTTGGTACATAACCAGGCATTCCGATCAGTGTCTCAGCCACCATGGTCTCTAATACTTGTCACTGGTGTTTTCTTCAATACTGCATTATGGTTTTCTCATGAAATTCCTGAAAAATTATTCACATTTACGTCAATTTGAATTTTTTGATGCCCTCCACAGCCAGTTCTCTGGAGATAAAATAGCATGTTTATTTGAGAAAAATGCATTCTCAACAGACGCTGAGCTCAAACACGATCAACCCAGCAATTTCTGCTGAGTAGGGAACACTGACAGCACTAGGTGGGTCTGTAAACAGACCTCTGAAGGGCTTTTGGTTTGTTCCCTTTTTGTTTTTGTTTTGCTTAAATGCATAAATATTTCAGCCCAGATATTCTCACAGGTGCTGCATTTAGTGAGCCCTTGTTCAACAAATAGATTTGTGAAACAAAATTCAAATAGGCCATCTCTACATAGGATTCTTTTGAATGACTTTCTCAGTTTTGTTCCACTTAGTTTTAGAACATAAATGTATCCACTGAACACAAAGGCACCAACAAGGCGTTCTTTCCACCAGTAAAGATTTTCCAGAGCACAATTATACAGTTTTGACACTGAACGCTGCACACCTCCTGCGTGGGGCTGCAGTTAAATGTGTTCTATTTCCTCCTTGCTTTCACAGGGGTAAGCCTTGGTGTACCCACCTTTGCAGAAAAATAGGCAAAACCTCAAGTAGTTTCATACAGAAACGTTTCTTTCCAATATGTGTCACTCTGACACATACTGAACTACAGCTCAGTTATTTATTTATTCATTTATTTATTTGTTGTTTTTTTATTTTTCTAGGAAAACGATGCTTTTAGTGAACACACAGGTGTGGGAGTGGGAAGGCAGCAGGAGGGGTCAGGGCGAAGGGGCCCTGGCCCGGAGAGGGGAGGCTGGCCACAACTGGGCGTCACTGGCATGGGTCCCTGGGGACCTCTCACTAGGCAGCCCCACTGTCCAGGTTGAAGCCCGCGGCTGCCGAACTGCCCAGGATGAAGCCCACAGCCGGGGACACGATCTCATAGAAGGCACCGCGTGGCTGCTCCACGTGCTGGTTCAGGGTCCGCAGCTGGTCACACAGCAGGCCCAGGATGTTCACGAGGTGGCACAGATGCCCCAGGGTCACCTGCACTTATAAAAATCAGGGTACATTTTGACAACTACATCTTCTGTTTGTGCCGGTTGAATATCAAGTTTGTTCAAATGCAATGGGGAGTTTTGTGTACACCACAACCAGTTCCCACTAACAGGCTTCTCAACTGAGTCAGAGCACGGTGTTTTCCGCCATGGTGCCAGCGTCCTCTAAAATTCACCTCCCTGTCACCATCACCAAAACAAATAAAATGCCAGTGCTGACGTTTTCTTACTGAATTTGCAGCGGTATTGACTGTACGTCAGATGTTTGATATGAGATCAAAGGAATTTCCAGATGCTTCACCTAGATTCCTGCAACTGGATGGAAAAAAAAAAAAAATCAAAGCATTATTGGATCTCATCTAAATGATTTCCTGCCTGACACATCTGATGAACCACACTACATCGGCATCCATTAACGGTGTGCAAAGTTCTGAGAATCTATGCACAAGAAAATTTGGAATAAAAAGAAAGTAAAATTAATTTAGAGGAGCAGACAGTGCGTCGGAATAAAGCGGCAGACCTCACGGAGTCCTGTGTCAGGGTCCCTCAGCCATTCTCGGTCACAGCCAGTCCTCTTAAAGTGACAGCTTTAAGGACAGACTCGCACCTCCGGTTCTTGTGTGCTTAGTGATGTCACTGCAGTCCCCATACTGGTCAGTTAATGCCAGTTTATGCATGAGTTCATCATCAACCTCCTCAAGAAAGAGAGGAATGGCCGGGTGCGGTGGCTCACGCCTGTAATCCCAGCACTTTGGGAGGCTGAGGCGGTGGATCACGAGGTCATGAGATCGAGACCATCCTGGTCAACATGGTGAAACCCCGTCTCTACTAAAAACACAAAAAATTAGCCGGGCATGGTGGCGCGTGCCTGTAATCCCAGCTACTCAGGAGGCTGAGGCAGGAAAATTGCCTGAACCCAGGAGGCGGAGGTTGCGGTGAGCCGAGATCGCGCCATTGCACTCCAGCCTGGGTAACAAGAGCGAAACTCCGCCTCAAAAAAAAAAAAAAAAGAAAAGTAAGAGAGAGAAAAATGTAATGTTGTTATGAGGCATGACTTTTCTTCCTGCTTGCTGCTGCCGAGTGGGTCTATTGCAAAATTTGAAAAGCGCTACCAAACAGTAAAAAAATAGTTGTGGGTTTACACTATGGAATAAAGGACAAAACCACAAGGTATTTGAGGGGACTGTACGCTCACGCGCAGGCAGGACCTCTGCCTTTATTTTCCACACACATTTCATGTTCTCTTAACATGTCATTTCCACCGCCCGACACACACACTCCAGCCACCCAGCAGTGTTACGCACACTCCAGGCCATCACAGTGACCAGACTTCAACTGGCCGGAGCTGCCAGCAGGACGCCTGACAAATACGTTGCATTCAGAGAGACATGGAGGTTCGGATAGGCAGGACTCCCGGGCAGTGGTAAGGGCCTGGAAGGGGGGTCGGGGCCTGGAAGGGCAAGATTGGAAAGTTGGAGGCAAGGTAGTCTTGGGGAGAAGTGGCCAGATGGACTGGGAGGCGTGTGAAACTCTCCGGGGCCTCATGGTCACGGGTGCGAGTGCAGCCGGGAGGACAGATGCCGGCCAGTGAATCAGCAGTGAGTCAGCCCACCTTCCCCACCACCCAGAGCTGCAACAGCGAGCACTCAGCCCAAGCAGCCTGGACAGCCCACATCCAGGAGGCCCTCTCGCCCAGGCCACCCACGTCTACCAATGCCACATGCCAGCAGAGCAGAGAGCCACTCAAGCGGTCCACGGGGAGGCTTTAGTTCTCAAGGAGACCAACTTACATCTTCACGACAGGTGACATGTCAGAAGCCACCTGACCCTGCCACCCAGGAGGCCACTTCCTCACTGGGTGGACCTGTGTCTCAGGCATGGCTCACCCACCCTCTCCACGTGGCCTCACCACCTGCGCCTTCCAAGGACTCACAGAGCGTCTCATTTGCCAACACAGCACCTTGCACGAGGTTGCCTCTGGCCGAGGGACCAGGTACCGTGAGGGAGGTGGCACAGGGACCGTGAGCCAGGACCACCCTGGCACTTGGAACTTGCCAACCTGACAGAGTAGGAAAGGCTCCTTAAAGTCCTCAGAAAAGGCTCCGGGTGGGGACAAGCTCTGTGCCGAGATACAGAAGGCAGCGGCTAAAAGGTGGGAGCCACCCAAATGTCCAGCAACAGTGATGGAGAAATAAAGCCAGCCCGTCTGCACAGCGGAGTGTCATTCGACCTCCCCTGACATGCACTGCAGCAGGACCCGGAAGGCATCAGGCTCAGGGAAGAGGCCAGATCCCAAAGACTGAATACTGTAGGATCCTATTTGTATGACCTATAATAAGAGAAAGCAAATCATACAGACAGGAAAGAGATTCGTGGTTGCCAGGGACTGCGGAAGGGCTGATTAATAGGCAAAGGGCACTCTTTTGGAGGGCAAAAAGTTTTAAAATGAGAGCGAGATGGTAGCTGCACCTGGTGAATGTACTGATTGCATACTTCTGAGTGGTGGATTGTAGGTATGTGTATTTCACCTCAATGAAAGTAAAACAGAGCTGGGCACAGCAGCTCACGCCTACAATCCCAGCACTTTGGGAGGCTGAGGCAGGCAGATCGCTTGAGGTCAGAAGTTCGAGACCAGCCTGAAACTCTGTCTCTACTAAAAATACAAAACTTAGCTAGATGTGGTGGCAAGCGCCTGTAATCCCAGCAACCAGGGAAACTGAGGCAGGAAAATTGCTTGAGCCTGGGAAGTGGAGGTCACAGCGTGCTGAGATCATGCCATTGTACTCCAGCCTGGGCAACAGAGCAAGACTCCATCTCAAAAATAAATGAAGTAAAAGAGAAAAGAACAAGAAAAAAGGTACAATGAATGCATTTTGAAATATCACCCATAAATAAACAAATGAGAAAAAAAGGTACGATGCATATATTTTGAAACATCACCCTTCAGGGTCTGATGTGTGTTTGAGCCCATGGATTGCACAATGCCATGTCCCCGGTAACCAGAAGACATGAGCCAGAAACCAAACGGTGGAGGCAGGAGGGACCCTTCTACGGAGGGTGAGAGGTCCTGGTTCGGGCACTGCCTCCGGAACGGTAGTGAGGATCCCACTGACCTAACGCTGCCTGGCCACACAGGAGGTGAAGAAAGCAGACCCTCGGCTCTACTCCCTCCCCGGCCTCCCAGGAGGTGCTGTGGTCACTGCTACATCAGCGGGCAGGGATGGGGATTCCAGGCCCTGCTTGGTGCCCGCGGGGATAACAGTACTGGACGAGCCCAGTAGGCAGGTCTGACCAGGGCAAAGCTGGCCCTCGAGGAGGGAGGTCTCCATCACTCCATGGCACCAACCTCAGGCCGGAAGTGCTGATCCAGGAAGAGCCCCCGGCCGTGGGACGGAGGGAGAGGTGGTGATCTCAGCTGCGGCGCTGGAAGGCCTGAGGGCAGCCAGGGCTGCGGGACCCACAGGCTCTCCTGATATGAGAGTTTGGGGAGGAGTGCTAGTAGCCAGCACCCTGAAGAATCAAGGACAAATCAGAATGAACTTGGCAGGGGCTTCAGGAGATTCGGACGAAGCCAGAGGTGGACTCCAGCAGCCAGCATGCATGCCCGGGCCAAACCCCCACCCATCCCATCCACCCCGAGATGACTTGCAGGCCACCCCATAGCTTCCCTGCTCCCCTGTTCCCTTCCCGGAAGGGTTTCCCTGGCCATGGGGGCTGCTGAGTCTGTGAATGAGGGGGACGGAAATACTGGAGCCCCAGAGCCCCTGAAGGACCCCAGAACAGCTGGGGATGAGAACAATAGCTGAGTGCCCCGGTGCCATCTGCCACCACAGGGGACCTCTCAGCACATCACACGCCTGTGCTCTCAGAGGGTCCCCAGCGGGCTGAGCTGCTTTGCAGGACCCCCACTTCCCATCCTGCTTCCCCCAGCGCCCTGCAGCAATCCTAGACTTCCCTCCAGAACAGACCCTTGTGCTCAGACCCTTGTCTCAAGTCTGCTCCGCAGGGAAGCCTCTGAGACGAAGCACCCTGCAGGTGTCCTGACAGGGGCGGTCCTGACCACAAAGGAGAAGGAAGGGGCAGGTGGCCCCGGCTGGTGAGCTTAGCTGCTAACTCGACTTTGTTAAGAAGTGAAAATCCAGGGCAAGGCTCAACAAACAGGATGCCTGGAAAGAGGCTTCGAAGGAGACTTTGCCAACAAAGGCAGGGGCAGCCCCTCCCCAGGCCCTGCCAGGGACACCGCTCCCTGACTCCGGCTTCACCCGGCCACCCCGATCCCAGCACCCAATACCTTCTCTCGTCCACAGCATGGCAAGGAGCCTGTGACCTAGTGGTGGGTGATCTGTCCTTACCCTGCGGTCAGGGGAGCTTAACCAAGTGGCATCTGGCGATGTCCCCACCCCACACTCTCTACTCACACTTAGAATCCTGACTTTGCTCCCTTGGGCTTCAACACAGCTGGGCCGCTGGGATCGCCAGGCGGGAGACAGTGCCTTACGGGTCAGGCTCAGCACACGGTAACCTCCCCACCCCCGCCTCCAAACACTGGGGTCCCCCAAGGGACTAAAGGGTTAACTCCACGCTGGCTCCAGGACTGTACGGCAGCCTGGCTCCCAGCTCTCCTTCGTGGGGAGAGGGGGTGGTCGTTGTTGAATCTCCTCGTGCCTCCACCAGGCAGCTCTGCCTCCAGCCCCTCCTCCTCCCCACTGTCCTGGGTCACCAACTCCCTGGCCTGCGCAGGGCCCAGGCGCTGGCCATGCTCCCCGCTGCCACAGAGCCTGACCTGTCTCCTCTGTCTCGGAGGCCACGGCCCCAGCGATCCACCTCACTAACTCCTACTCAGCCCTCTAAATCTTGACTCAGATCCCGCTTCCTCCGGGAAGCCCTCTCTGACCTCCAAGGTGACTCTGGCCCCCACAGAACTGAGTGCCCACCCTTTCAGCACTTGTCCATGTTACATTCTTGGTTCTTGGGTCACTTGGCTAACACTTCCAGGCTGTTAGCTTGCTGGGGCGGGAGAAGGTTGGGTTGGGTTTGTTCTGTTTCGGTTTTTTCCCTGCAGTATCCTCAGCACCGTGTGGGGCACTCAGCCCAGAGCAAGATCCCAGCTAAGGGAATGAATGGACTAGTGAGTAGATGCCGTCCTCACTGGCCCCATGTTCCTGCGAGCTTCCCACCCCAGGGGCACGGGCTTCGCTCTGATTCCCGACTCTCGGGAGCGCTCCAGCTGCACAGAGCAATCTGCTCAAAAGCCCAACTGGACTCCTTATCTTAAAGGATTGCACAAAACCCTGGAACTCACTTTAATCCTGGTTGTCCATGTAGAGAACACGCAAACCAGCCGTGCTCAGAGCCCCGGGGGTGAACTCACTGATCCTTAATCAGCAGCAGATGTCGGGAAGGGCGTGAGCAGGCTTTTCTGAACCATATGGACTCTTTCTTAACGATCATGTTGAAAATTCTTCAGAGGCAGATCAGGGCTCGCTGGCCACGGGCCTTTGGCTGGAGGCCTCCTCTGCTCTCACGCGGCCTGGTGCTTTGGGTAGGGGTCATTCCTCCCCTGACCTCTCAACCTCACTGGTCAAGACCTCTGGGGGTTGCCCAGGCGAGGGCCAGGCAAAGGGCACCTCCATAGCTGTCAGGAGGGTGCAAGTCCCGTCTTCTCCGGTAGCTTCCATGCCATCCCCGGCCCTTCCGTCAGGACTTGGGCAGAACTTCACCCGAGTTAGCAATGGTTTGCTCTCTTAACTTGATCAGGTGGCAGGTATTTACCTAGCACCTCCTGCACGGTGGCCAGAGGGCCTAAGAGGGAGGCGGAGGCGGAGGCAGGAAGAAGAGGTCAGGGTACCTGCGTGGTTACAGTGGCCCTGGGTCAGACATGAGTTCAAACCACAGCACGTCATTGTACCACTGACTCTGCAGCCTCCTCATCTATAAAACTGGAAACAAACTCTCCTTTCAGGGGTCAGCAGACACGCTGTGCCGGCACCTCGTAGGCCTTCCATACGTGGAAATGGCTCTGTGACATGCCCCCATCCAGGAGGCTTCGGACTCAATGAAAGACGGCCCTGATGACAGCCACCATGCCCACTGTCCCAAAGGCCCGAGTTCTGACCGCAGACAGATCCTGCTTTTAGCTCAGATTACGATGGTGCTCCTTCTTCATCCACAGAGAGAACCCAGACCCAGGACTGCAAGCATGCCGACGGGAAAAGAAAGATGGGAGGGTCGGGCACCGAATTCACGGAGCAGGTCAGGCCCCAGGAACGGGCCAAGGAGGCCATCACTGTTCCTGCCGTGTCCTCCAATAAGAGGAAGCAGCGCGGCCCATGTGCTCTGCTGGAAGGTTCCTCCAGTGAGCTGTCAGGTGGGAGGAAGTGGCAGAGCCCCGGACACCCGGAGGCACACAGCACAAGACAGGATGGTGTGGCGCATGCCGAGACACAGTGACAGAATACTACATCCCCTCATCCCCCGTCTCTGTTATTTTGGGGTATACTTTTTTGTTGTTTCTGAGACACAGACCCTCTGTCACCCAGGCTGGAGTGCAGTGGCATGATCGCGGCTCACTGCAACCTCTGCCCCCTGGGTTTAAGTGATTCTCGTGCCTCAGCCTCCCCAGTAGCTGGGACTACGGGTGCCGCCACCATGCATGGTTAATTTTTGTATTTTTAGCAGAGATGGGCTTTCACCATGTTGACCAGCCCAGTCTCGAACTCCTCACCTCAAGTGATCTGTCCACCTTGGCCTCCCAAAGTGCCGAGATGACAGTCGTGAACCACCACACCCAGCCTATCCTTGGGTATCCTTATTGAGCAGTTACTCTGGCCAGATCCCAGGCTAAACGCTCTCCACCCCATAGCTCACAGATTCCCCCCAGCGAGCCAACCAGCTCCCCAGGATGGTGGGCACAGAAGGCTCTGAGGTGCCGGCAACTCGCTCAGGGTCCCAGGCAGAGGAGTGAAGATTTAGACACAGGCCGGCCGAGGTCAGTACCGCTCTGTCGGGACACTCATGCAGAAGCGAGGCCTCCAAGCCGGAGCCAAGGCCAATCCTCCACACCCACACGTGGAGCCCAGAATCCTCTGCTGATTCTCAGGAGCTTGATTCACAGGTCGCCACTGCCCGTCTCTTTTAAAGATGGGAGGTAACTGTGTCTGAGTCGACTTCAGCAGGTCCACCCCATGGTATCCCTGCTACGGTGCAGCCTCAGCCATCTGCAACTTCCATTGTCCCCCTGGAACCCCAAGGGCAGGAGCCCCTTCCTCCTGGGGGCATTGGCATCCATAGAATAAATGGCCACCAGTCATAAGGGGCTGACTCCAGCATCTACCACATGCTGGCGCTTCGCACCATTGACCCCCTTCAACCTTCCCAAACTGTGTGACATGGTGACATCACCCCAAACACCCGGACTCTCAGGGACATAGGATCCTGAAGGGCACCTGACTCCAGGCAGTGGAGTTTGGATTTGAACCCAAGTTGGTGGTTCCAGAGCTTCTCATCTTAAGGCCCCCCCCAGCACTGCCAGGGAGTGTTCCCCACCCAGCCTCTTTCCTGTGGGGACAGCCACACTAGGGAGGCTGGTTCCTTGCAGTAGGAGCTGGGTCCTTTCTTTACAGCAGCACAGTCGGCTCATCCAAAGCAGGGCTCTCTACTGGTGTCTTACTGTCCTTCCTGCATCTACCTCAGGGTGAGAAAGAAGCAGGTGTTTCTGAATGACTTGGAATCACCCTGGAGTGAGTATGGCGCCATGCACTGGGGAAGTGTGCTCGTTCTAGGATGGTAAACACACTTCATCTCAGAAGCTTCCTGTAGCCCAGGGGTAGTGCCCCCCTGGCCAGGTGAGACGTTGCCTATACAAGTTGGCAGTGGCCAGATCACATATAAAAACAGGACTCGGACCTACAATCTGCAGCAACCCACCAGGTCACAATGCATTTCCCACAGCAGTCAGCCCAGGAAGGCGCCTGCTACCTGTAAGTCAGCCCTGCAGAAGGTCTGATCAGCCCGGTACTGATCAGCCCAAGGTGGCCTGGACTTGATGAATAACAGATAGACCTTTCTTAACATTTTCCTTCCTTCCAACTTAGGACCAAGCAGAGAAAACTAAATCCGGATCCCTAGCCAATCACACGGGACACCGCTTCTAGCCAGCCACCTCCAGCTTCCTGACACCCACAGCCTCCAACCAGGGCTGGCCTGACGCTTCCCTTTTGTCCTCGACACTGTCAGCTTTTCTGCTTCTCCACCTGCCTTTGAGCCGCTGCTAGAACACTAGTGACACTGGCTGGCTCCCGAGCTAGAGTCAGTTCTGAGTAAACAGCCTCTGCCTGTTCTCACATGGGTGGTCTTCGTTTATTTTCACCATGGCCAATGTGTGAAGAAGGGGTCTGAGACTCCTTCTGGGCTCAGCAGCCAATTAGCAACGTCTGCCATGGCACAGGTGGTGGGCGGGGGTGACCTGGATGCTCAGAATCGGCCCCTCCAAGGGTATTCGATCCCGCTTCCACCTGGAAGATGCCTCTGCTTCCCTGATCCCAGGGGGCTGGCTAGAATGCAGGACGGGCTGCTGGTAGGGGAGGGAGGGCGTCTGCTCACCCACAGAGCGAACGTGAGGAATCTCTTGGTGCCGGCGGCTTTTGTCTGCCCCTCATCCCACACTGAATGAAAGATCCACAGTGAGACTTCTACAGGCAGACAGTAGACGTCCCCAAATTCCAACCATTTGACTGCGAAATCAACACGAAACCGGTAAGGACACACATGGTTAAAATCCCCTCAGGAAGGGCAACAGGGAAGGATCCCAAGGACAGAGCTGGGCAGAGGTGGCTGGCTGCCCATCAGCTCCAGGCACAGGCGCTGCGGAAGCAGCTGCCCAGCGGGGATGATTCCCAGCGCCCTCATCGCGGGGCGGAACCCAGGCGCCAGTTCTCAGCAGTGGAAGCTGAGGAGTGACAGAAGCACTTCCCGGTGAAGATGGGTTCATGCGGGCACCGGCACCTCCGCGCGCACTGTCCACAAAGGGCTCAGAGAAGCCGCCAGCCAAAGGAAGCCGGGCTTTTACGCAGCTGCTCGGAGAACAGCCTGAGCTGCGCTGGGCCCTGTCTGAGCAAGGCTCCATCCTCTGTGTCTGCCGCCATGCCGTGAAAGGCCAGGGAGCCAGGTGACCACCACACGCTGAAGTCGTATTCGCATACCTGAAGGCATGAGGCGTCCCGCTCGAAGGGGCATCCTCTGTCCTGGAGGAGATAAGGCTCACGCCTGTAATCCCAGCACTTTGGGAGGCCAAGGCGGGTGGATCACTTGAGGTCAGGAGTTCGAGACCAGCCTGGCCAACATAGTGAACCCTCGTCTCTACCAAAAATACAAAAATTCGCCAGGCATGGTGGTACGCGCCTATACTCCCAGCTACTCAGGAAGCTGAGGCAGGAGAATCTGGGAAACAGAGGTTGCAGTGAGCCAAGATCACACCATTGCACTCCAGCCTAGGTGACAGAGCGAGACTCCATCTCAAAAAAAAAAAAAAAAAACAAAGAAAATGAGCAGGCGCCCGTGCTGGGGCCACGTGGGAATGAACGTCTCTGCCTACCCTTGGTAGAGACGGGGGCTGGGCTGCCTTTGCAGAGGTCATGTGTCAGTAGGCATCAAAATACAAGAAAAGGCATTCATTCAGAGTCTGCAGTCCTCACCTGGGAAGCCAGCCCTGGAAATAGCAAGTTGAGTCTCAGAAGGTTCAGGGAAGCGCCATCTGTATTCACAAGCAATGGGCACCCCCCAATGTCCCTCACCAGCAGGACGGAGGAAAGAGAGTGCTCATGGCTGTGGGGCACCCATATGGTGCCCTAGAACGAAGGGAATGCCAAGTTCAGCCCTCCCCACCGTCCCTCCTCCCTGAGGAAGGGGTCCGCACAGGAGAGATGAACCCCCAGGGGCCAGTGTGCCCAGCTTCTGCCCATTGGGGCTGTGGCTCCATACCGCCTGATGGATGGGGAACTCCAGCAGAGCCAACGGGGGCCTGCGATTTGGGCTCACACCCCGATGTGGAGGTTCACCCTCTCCAGCTAACCAGTGGTGCAGGAACTCAGGCACATCCACGCTCTAGGGCACAGGGTGGGGAGAAGGCGAACAAGAGGGCTGGGCCCACGGGGGTGAGGGCTCAGCTCACAGCTCTGCCTGCGTGGAGGAGGGGAGGGTGCTGAGGTCTCTCCGCCCTGGAGAGCAACAACACCCTCACAACAGCAGACGCGGTAGCCACTGAAACTGCTGAGGGACGAACACACGGACGGCGAGAAGCACGGGCCACGCCTAGTTCATTCACCATCCATTTCCAGGCTGGGGCATTTCCGGGGAGCTCTGTCTCTGTCTGAACACGGGATCTGGGGATATTTTCCCTCCCACGCAAACCTGGCTTAAGGGCTTAAATTATCCACGACGAACACGTATGCTCTCTGTAGAGAAACACACTGTTTGTAATGGTTGATAGAGAGGCTATCACGGAAGGCAACTCCTGTAAGGTGGCAGAGGCCACGTGGCATAGACACCAGGAGAAGAAAGGCTCCCACGCTGGGCAGTGCCTGGTCCTGGGCAGGAAGAGGCTGCTTGAGACTCCCCCACCCACCGTGCCCTGGAGAAGGGTGCTGCCCTTTTTGTGTGTGTGAAAAAGACCCAGTCTGGGTACCGCCATGAGCAGCTGCGAGGCTTGGACACGCCCTTCCCTGCCTGGGCCACTCTCTGGCTCTGTCCAACAAGGGGAGGCCGCAGAGCCCTCTCCGTGGTCCCACCCATCCCCAGGAATCCTGTGATTGCATGAGCTTCTGGTTAGTATCCCTGGATAAACTCTCCAGCCCACGGCACCGCGGGCTGAGGAGCCAATTGCAGAACCGTGAGACGCACACTCGCGGTGCCAGCCCACTCTGCCTTCCATGGAAAATCCACATCTGAAGGCCTGGCCTGGGCACCCAGGACTCACCAGGCTCTGGGCGCTGGGTCTGGGTAAAGTTTAGGAAAGTCTCAGGCCGGAGGACTTCCAGAGCAATGACACCACTCCTGGGCTTGCTGGGGGAAGGCGCTGGGCCAGCCTGGGTGCCATCCTGTTGCCAGGAGACTTGGAAACGTCAGAACCTCCGCCAGGTCCCGCCAGACCCCACCAGACCCCGCCAGACCCCACCAGACCCTGCCAGGCCGAGCTTGGGAACCACAGCGAGGTAGGAGAGCGGGAGGACCCCAGTCCAGGAACGGCTGAACCTAGACACAGGCCGGCTCTGCTTCTTCCTGTTTTCACAGCCTGGAGCACGCGGCTTCACTCTTGTGAGCCTCAGTTTCTCATCTGCCCGGTGAGGGGGCATGAGTGAAGGTAGCCATGGCTGACGCTGTCCGTCCTGGGCACTCGCTTTCCTGCTGCCTCCCTCTGTGGTGAGAAACAGGAGTGGGAAGAAGTGCCCCAACTTCCTCTCCCGCAGATGGGACACTCCGGCGTGTTCACCACTGTCATCCAGCGGCCCCCCTGTAGACTGCACCCCAATTTCTCACAGCGGTGGCCTGCTTGATCACATATTTCACTTCCGTATCAGAGCTTTTTGGGATCACCCCCTCCCCAAATAAACTACTCACACTCAAGTATCCTCTCAGAGGCTGCTTCCAAGGGAGCCCGAGCTACGGTAGCCACGCCAGACACAGCCAGCCCTCCCCTAAAGTGCCAGGGAGTCAGTATTGTAAGCCATATGAGCCATGGGGCAAAATTGAAACTATTGTGCTGGCATGTAGGTGCCCAGTGGGAAGGTACGTCCTGAAAAATGTAAGCGCCCATTCGAGCTGAGGTCTACACAAAACAGGCAGCAGGCCACGTGTGGCCTCGGTCATGGTTTGCTGATTCTTCATACATGGGGTCATATATGAACCCCAGATATCGGTGGTTTAGGAAAATAAAGGCCGGGTGCAGAGGCTCATGCCTGTCATCTCATCACTTTGGGAGGCTGAGGCATGTGGATCGCTTGATCCCAGGAGTTCGAGACCAGCCTGGGCAACGTGGCTGGCTGTACCTCAGCAGCAAGGTCCGGCTCGGAAAGGATGTGGACCTTCCTGGTCTCCACTCTGAAACCCTCAGGGCCCCAGGGACCTCCTTGGCCCTCACCACACGCCATAGAGGAGGGTGAGACCTGCATTCTCTTTGAGCCCAGCATCAGCCTCGACCCGGCCAGGACAATTGCAGGGAGAGGCCGCCTCAGGGGAGGCAGGAAGTTCCCAGGACTCCACTGCCCTCCTTGGTATGTAAACTTTAATGTTCAGGATGCAAGTTCCACCCTCCCTCACAAAGATAACGAAATTCCCTGCGGAAGCCGAGGGCGGCACCTTTCCTGTTGGTCCTGGTGTCTCGCAGGTGAGCCTGGCTGACTGGCAGGGCCACGTGACCATGCCCACTTGCCCCGCTTCTGTGGAGCACCTCTTCCCATCTTACTTCCCACACGCCTCTGGCAGAAATGGTGAGTCGGGTGTCCACAAGGCAGATTCCAAACTCGCCACCAAGTATCACCTTCGCCAATTCTTTTCCCCTCTGAGCCTCAGTTTCCCTCTCATGAGAGGGCAAGGAGAGGTGATCTGTGAGGGTCTGTTCAGCTTTGGAATGGCTTGAACCCGGGAGGCAGAAGTTGTAGTGAGCTGAGATCGTGCCATTGCACTCCAGCCTGGGCAACCAAATGAGACTCCATCTCAAAAATAAAAATAAGAAATAATTTTTAGAGGCCTCGGAAGGAAGCAAGGACAACATCACTGAAAACTGGAGGAAGGGAGACAAAGTTGCAAAGTTGTAACAGCAAGTTCAGCAGAATTGTCACGTGCAGGTGTGCGGGAAGGGGGTGGTCAAAGCTGGGCTGGGTTCTGAGCTAAAGAGACTTCCCTGCGACGTCTGGGAGGTTCTGTGTGCTTTCTTTTTGCTACCTACAGTACAGAGCAAGAGGAAGAAATACATGGAAGACAGAACTGTTAAAAAAAAAAATAGAACTTGATGATTTTGAAAATTCTCAGCCCCTCTCAATGGTAACTGGTGCTAAAGTTAAGAAACGCAGAGGTGCGGTGGGGCCACGTGGGAGCCTGCTGCGCTCCTGGCTTTCTGCTGGTGCTCCTGGGTCTGCAGTGACACACAGCAGCTCCTCTGCTCCCCTCGGGGCCTCCCCGTGTCCTGCTTTCTCACGGGCATACCCCAGACTGTTCCAGGCCACACTTTTTTCTCTGAGTACATGTTAATGATCAAGGGATGACCCTCAAATCCATGACATCTAACGCTGTCAGCTTCAAGCAGCAGTATACCCCGAAAGGAAATCCCATGGTCTCAATAACTAGCCGTTTATTTTTCTTTCCAAGCCGTCTGGAGATGAGTGGCTGCTGGTGGCGGTTCGCACCTCGGTATCACCGCAGCTGCGTCTCCGTGACTCTAGTGGTCTTTTCTTCCTGCCTGTTACCCACACTCATGAGTTGGCTGCTGGGTTCCCAGCCAGGACAGCCACATTCAAGGTGGGGAAGCGCCTTCTGAGCAGCCGGGAAAGCACAGGCTGGAGGAAGAGCTGAGATCGTGACTGTAGAAACTTCTGCAAAAATTCAGCAAACTCAGAAGCTAAAAGTACCAGGTCACACAAACAAACAGTCTCGTAAGGAGATGAAGGCCAGCCTCATGGACGCTCTCGATGGAACCACAGAACCTCTAGGGAGCTTAAAGGCCCGGCCCCTTGGCCATCGCAGCAAGCGCCCAAGCAGAGAAGAGCTTATTTTTAAAAGATCTTTGTGTATGGCCTTTTCTAAGGGAGTGAATCCAAGGGAAATTTACAGGAGACCACAAAGCTTTTGAAAAATTATTTCAGCAAAAATACTGCCAGTGTGAGCTAAAAGCCACCTAGAGTGCACAGAACACGAAGACGCTGTGAGATCCCCAAACGGCTACCGGCAGAAGCCGGCCGGCCAAGCCCCTCGGTGGCAAAACTGCCTTTCATAAAAAGGAAAGGCGCCAGGCGCAGTGGCTCACGCCTGTAATCCCAGCACTTTGGGAGGCCGAGGCGGGTGGATCGTGAGGTCAAGAGATCGAGACCATCCTGGTCAACATGGTGAAACCCCGTCTCTACTAAAAATACAAAAGATTAGCTGGGCGTGGTTGCGCGTGCCTGTAATCCCAGCTACTCAGGAGGCTGAGGCAGGAGAATTGCCTGAACCCGGGAGGCGGAGGTTGCGGTGAGCCGAGATCGCGCCATTGCACTCCAGCCTGGGTAACAAGAGCAAAACTCCGTCTCAAAAAAAAAGAGGAAAGGCTACTCCGTGGACAGAACCTAGGTCGTGGGGGCAAAGCCAAGAGCCAGGGAGAATCATTCCCACAACTCGCACCCTCCTAGAGCAGCCCCAGCCTTCTCCCAGCTGGATTTCAGAATTGCTGTGGGCCCGCGACTCCTGTGCATCCCACGGTGTTCTCTGTTTTGAACAGGAATGTCTGCAGCTGTCACCTAAGCCTGTCCCACTACGGTACGTTGGGCCGGGGAGGGGATCGATCACTCGCCTCTGTTTTACAGATGGATGGATTCGGGGGACCACACCCAAGGCACCTTGTGCACACCTGGACCTGATTAGGTGATAAGCAAATGCGGTCACGGATGAGACTCTGGGAACCTTGAGAAGAGATGAATGTACTTTGCATGTGGGAAGAACATGAATTATTGGGGGCCAGAGTGCCAACTGTGATGGGCAGATTACAAGGTGGCCTCCTGGAGCCCATGCCCTTTAAAGGCACTCCCCTCCCCTGAGTGGGGGCTGGACCTGAGACTCACTTCTAATCCTTAGGATATGGCAAAGGTTATGGAATGCCACCTTCATAATTGCATCACACCATCTCCTCACATCCGTCTTGCTAGGAGACTCTGTCCCTCGTGGGCCGTAATGAAGGCAGTGCCGTGCTGGAGAGGCTCACGTGACTGACAGAGGCCTATGGGCGGTCTCCAGCCTCCAGCCAGCAAGAAACTGGAGCTTGGTGTTACAACCTGCAAGGACCTGAGATGTCCCAACAGCCATGGGAGCTTGAAAGTGGACTCTTCACCAGCTGAGCCTCCAGATGAGACCCTGGCTCTGGCTGACGCCTTGGCTGCAGGCTTGCCGAGGGCCCAGTCACGTCGTGCCCAGGCTCCTGCCCACAGAAACTGTGGGATAATCACTGTGTGCTGCCTCAGCTGCTCAGTTTTGGCCACAGTAATGCAGCACCAGGTACTAGACCCACGGCAGGATGGCCACACGCTTGGTAGCAATAGTGGAGAGATGGTTTACGTCCTGAAGCATTCTAAATAAAATAATTTCTGCAATTTAAAGGACTGCACTGTCAAGTACAAAACACTATTTAAATCCTGGAGAGCACTGTGGCTCCCAAGACCCATTAGCAAGAGAGAGGGGCCAACCCCAAAGCAGGCGCAGGCCCCGGACTTCAGAGCCATATGTGATTTGGGAGGGTGCCTTGGCTCAAGTGCTGCCCCTTTCTTTTTCCAGGTTTCCAGACCATTCCGAAGCTCAGCTCTCCAGTGGCTACGATGCAATGGGGCCGTTACATTTACTTAGGCAGAGTCACGGATCAGGCTGCGTGGGCATCGCTCCTGGCTCTCTGAAACCATTTGGTGCAGACCTAGTTCGAGAAGCGTTAAGGCATTTGGACCTGCCTTCTTCTGCCTGGGTGGCCATAACAGACAACACAGTCTGGGGACAACACAGTCTGGGGACAACACAGCCTGGGGGGCCCAAGCAGCAGACATCTACTCCTCGTGGTTCTGGAGGCTGCGAAGTATAAGACCAAGGTGAAGACCACTTGGCTCTGATGAGGGTCCTCTCCCTGCCTCGGGTCCACACATACTGGGGGGAGAGAGAAAGAAGGGGGAGCATTCTCATCTCTTCCTATAAGGACACTGATCCTATGGGATCAGGGCCCCATCCTTATGCCCTCATTTAATCCTCTCCAGAACGTCCTCATCTCCGACACAGTCACACCAGGAGCTGGGACTTCAACATATGAATGGGGCAGGGGGTACACAGTTCAGCCCATAACAGACCCCCTGATCATCGGCACAGGATCTTAGAGGCCTCTCCCCTGGCTAGGGACAAGCATTCAGGTCCTGGGCTTTCTCTTATTTCCCTCAGCTGCAGAGAGTGTGGTCGACACACTGCTCAAAACGTTTTCCATCACACACTAGTGTACGCAAGAGCAATGGAGATCTGAAAACAAAGGAGTCCACCAGGAAACAGGTTCAGAGTGATAGGGTCCGGGCAAGAGGGACAGGTGTCCCCAGGGGTGACCCACATCGTGCCCTGAAGAGGCCACCAGACTCAGCCAGGACAGCCCTCACTGGACAGACAGGGTGAGGACGCTGCCGCCAGCCCAGACACCACGTAGCTGCTCGCTCTTCTCAAGCCAGCCACTGAGCTGCTGTCATGCGGTCGCTAAGGTGAGTCAGAACCTGGGGAGGAGCCCACCTACCCCGGCAGACAGAGCAGACCCAGGGGAGTCCCGGGCAGGTCAGCACGGGTGTCTCCCGCCCAGCAGTTGCTGCCGAAATCACATTTTATTGCTGCTTTATACAATGACTAAAAGGTCACTACTCTTGCCAACCCATGAGCAAACTAAACCAAGAAGCTTTTCCTTCCTTCGCACGTCCGAAAGGGCATCCAAGGTCTCCCGTCAGCTGCACCGGCTCCCTGCTGGGTCTCAGCTCACCAAGCAGCCCGGCACATGGGCACACCCGAAGAAGAAGCTTCCACCCAACCTCACCCCGCCAGGGTCAGCAGGACCCCCCAGAGGGACGGTTCTGCCTATCCATCTGCCCCTCAGCAGCTCGTCCGGCAAGCCCGGCCACTGGAGGCTTAGAGAAGCCGGCTGGAGCACCTGTGGGTGCAGGAGCCGAGGGAGCCTGCGGAGGGTGCCGGCTGCAAGCGCCAGGTGTTCCTTGATGCACAGCGTGGTGAGAATGACCATGCTGTGCGCGCACTCAGCCCTCCTCTGGGAAAATCATCAGCCTGGCACACAGTTGGTGCTCAAAATAGAAACAGCTAAGCCATTCCCAGACGGCTACACTGGCAAACAAAATAGACGTCGCAACCTGCCGCACGGAGCAGCTGCCCAGGGGAGGATAGACCAAAGTGAGCTCTCCAGACCCCTGAGCTCCACCCCTTCCACCACATGGCTGCTGGCGGTCCCTGGGAAAGCCCCTTTCACACTCTCTGACCTCAGTTTCAGGATCTGCAAAATGGGAGTGTGGCGCCTGCCTTCCGGAGAGTGATCGGTCCGGCCTCTCCACAGGACCTGCTGTGGTTGACGCGGGGACTGCCGCCCTGGTTTTCCTTCAGGAGGGACCCACCGCCCGGACCCGGGGAGTGGTTGCCACACAGCCTCCAGCTGGCAGCTCCTCCACACCCTGGGTCATGCCCCTTTCTCACGCTCTGTGGGCGAGCCACAGCCATGTGACCCCAGACAACGACAGGTGGGACACGGCATGGCGCAGGACACTTTCCTGGGGGTCCCTGGAGGGCTGGACTAGGCCTTATGAGGCCCGTGCCACTGTGCAGCCCCCTCTTCCACCCAGTCCGGCTTCTTCCTCCCTTCTGTCTTAGGCCACTTGAGCCACTATAAAAGAAAACTACCCCCAGACCCGGCAATTTATAAAGACCAGAAACGTATTTATCACCATCTGGAGGCCGGGAGGGCCGAGCTCAAGGCCGCGCAGTGCCCTGGCCAGTGTTTCTAGAACACCCCTGGTGCCTGGCGGGGACTGCGCTCTACTTCCGTGGTGGCCACAGTGGGGAAGGTCGGGAGGTTTCGGCGGGAGTTTGAGCGGGGACACATTCAGACCCCAGTGCCTTCACCATGTGGACATGAGAATCCGTCGCACACGTACAGCCTCCTGAACACACCTCAGCGTCTGCTTCTAGAGCTCAGGGCTGAGACCGTGGGCCAAGACCATGGGCCCAAGAGGTCTGGGAGGCCATCTGGCCTCTGGGAGCCACTCATAGCCCCATCGCTGCTGCTGGGGCATGGGGCACAAACAGCCCCCACGGAAGCTGGGGGTCCAGCCGTGACAGCTTTGGCTGGGAAAGAACCGGAGCGCATACCCCAGGGGGGACAAGGGCAAAGGGGGTGAGTGGGGAAGGGGCAGCACGTCCATGCTCCACAGGAAGGCCAGGAGCCCGAGAGCCCGGAGCAGGAGGCGGGACCCAGGTGTGAGGGCCAGGGAGCCTGCGGGGGTGGGGGATCCCAGGGACCAAGCCCAAGACTCAGTGGCCAGAGCGGCCAGATGTCAAAGACAGTTGAGCATCCCACAAGACAGATCTAGTCAGGAAACCCTGGAGCCACACGCAGGGGACGGAGACGCATGGAAAGCTTAGCTCCCCAGCCCCCCGGGAGGCCATGGGGCCTGCAGACATGGCCGCCCATCGCTGTAAGAGGTGGACTGTCAGGGACCCCAGACCCCCTGCAGAGGCCTCTCCTGGACAGAGAACATGTGTCCCAAGGTCCCTGCCTATAACTAGGGTTGAGTCCCAGGGCAGCCTCAGCAGGGAAATGGTGGCTGCACCTCAGAGCAGTGGGGAGCCCAGGCCGCAGACAGACCAGGAGCAGCCAGGTACACGTGGGATTCGGTTACCTGGTGCTGGAGCAAGGACTCCGCTCATAAAATCAGACAGGGACGAGTTCCACCTGGCACAATCACCCAGAATCAGGATTTGCCCCCCAGCTATGAAAACACACAAGAACTAGTGAGAGAGACAGTGAGGAGAAGCCCTCTGCAGGGGGCGGCTGTAGTCCTCTGGAAAACAGCCAGGGAATGACTGGGGGCTGGGTTATGGGACCCCAGACATTTGCATCACAGGCCAGGGCACCCCCGGCAGCAAGCCTCTCTAAGAGACAGTCCTCTGGCCCGTCGCAGTGGCTCACGCCTGTAATCCCAGCACTTAGGGAGGCCAAAGCAGGCGGATCACAAGGTCAAGAGATCGAGACCATCCTGGCCAACATGGGGAAACCCCGTCTCTACTAAAAATACAAAAATTAGCCAAGTGTGGTCACCCACACCTGTAATTCCAGCTACTAGGGAGGCTGAGGCAGGAGAATCGCTTGAACCCAGGAGGCAGAGGTTGAAGTGAGCCGAGACTGTGTCACTGCACTCCAGCCTGGTGACAGAGTAAGACTCTGTCTAAAAAAAAAAAAAAAAAAAAAAAAAAAAAAGGAAGCAGTTTTTCTCAGATTCCACGTGGGCAGGGCCAGAGGACATGAGCAAATTGCAGGTGCCTGGCCCCGGTCCCCTCCACGGTGGACGCCACTCACTCTTGGCTCCCTCCTTGGGCATTAGAGGGGGGTTTCCACACCTGAGCTGGGTGCCGAGTGGGCTGGCTCAGTCTGCGGGTGCGGGCGCAGCTGGACAGCAGACTGCCTGCAGCCTCACCGAGTCAGCACTTGGGACAACAGTGGGCGAGACCTTCCCATCCCCTCCGCACCTGAGCCCCCGTGGAGGCGGACCTCCCCCCCTCAAATGGCTCCTTCCTTTTAGGACGAAATGAAAGCCCCCCAAAACCACATCCTTGGGGACCTGCCTTGAATTTTCCTCAAATACTGAGCACACAGAAAAAAATTCCATTTCCTTTGAGAGGAGTATCAAAGACTGTACCCACAAGCATTTTTTAATACATGTTGCAACTGTTACAAAACCTAAAAGCTAATTTTGTCCACCTGGCTTCTGTATTTCCTAAATAAACAAGGACCTAGAATTTTTTCCCATTCCAAAGTGTGCTCGGGCACGTTTACAAGGGCGGCCCGAGTCATCCGTGCCAGGGGCTGAGGGGAGAGGGAGGGAGGGAGCGGAGAATAAGCTTGCGTCTCACCCCGGGCGGCAGCAGCGGCCCCCGACTCTAATCCGAGTCCACGAGCTTGGCCTGCCCCAGGTTCCTGGCTCCAGCCAGGGTCCCAGCACGAGTGGGGCAGGCATGTCAGTCCCTCCAGACCCAGACTGGGTAAATCACCTCGGCCCTGCCCTCCCCCACCTTTCTGGCCTCCCTGTGAGCTGAGTCAGTTAGTGGTGGAGGCGAACGGTGGCATCCAGGCCACAGCTCCATCAAGACTGCTGATGGCAGGGCTGGAGAGCTCAGCCTGTCTCCGGGTTGACACCCAAGAAGCCGGGGCATGGAGGCGGCGGGATGTGGCCAGAAAGCGTCCCTGTCCTTCCCTCCTCCCAGGGGCTTGGGGCTCCAGCCCACAGAGCAGCAGCTCCCAGGTCCGTGCTGGCACCAAGCTCCAGTGGACGGGCCGCTACCCCCGGAATCTCCTCGAAGCCCCCCAGCCAGCAGTGTCTAGAACGCCCCAGAGAAGGCAGCTCAGAAGCTCCGGGTGGGCAGCAGTGGCTACAGCAGCTCTTCCCAGCGGTGCCAGGCTCCATGTGGCCTCACATCCACCTACTGGTAGGCAGAGAAACTGAAGCTCAGGCAGACCTGGCCACACTGGAACCCAGACCCTCAGCCATCCAACGCTAATGCCTGGATCTTATCTGACACAGCTTGTGGAGGCCCGTCTCAGGGCTGCCTTGCTCTTCATGAAGATGGGTAAATTGAGGCACAGAGTGAGGCTGCAATGAGTAAGCCTTGGTGCCGATCAGGGCCCGGGCCTCCCAGCTCCAAGCACAGAATGCACTAAGGTTCAGGGCCAGAGAAACTCCGGGGGCTCTAGGGATTTCCAGGGAACCCCCTCAGAATGTGTCGGGGCCGGAATGGCAGCTGTTCTGGCTGCCGCCCCAGACCCAGGCGCTCTGCAAACCCACACAGGCTCTGGGCTTTGGGGCGAGCAGAGTGGGGAGCAGCTTGTGCAGGCTGAAGCTGGAGCCAAGCAGAGAGGCCAGCGGGAGGGGGACCTCACCAGGGCCCCAGCACAGCCCCCGCCCCACCCTGGCTGGGGGCTCACTAAGGAGCGTCTTGCTGGCCAGAGCGGCCTTTCCTCCTATGGCCCGGGGCCCCGCCTCCCGGGACACAGCCCAGAAAAGGAGGAGGAAAAGTTCATTTCCTGAACACGCCTGGAGAAAGAAGTGTGCAGCCTGGCCACGTGGCAGAGTGTGCAGATGCCACCGGCCTCCCCCAGGCTCAGGGCGGGGAGACACCCTGCGTGGAGTACAGCGCCCCTGGGCACCCAGGCCCTCCTCTTTCCCAGGATCTGCTCCTCACTCTCAAGACAGTCGGGCAGTGGGTTCCCGAGGTGCCCATCAGCGTGCGGGATACCCACCCGGCCTCTCCCCCAGACCCAGGCAAGGCCTTCCGGTGGCAGCCAAACCCACACCTCGTCAGCTGCCTCCACCGGCTCCGTGAGCCCAGGCCCCAGGGAAACAGCCGAGAACAAAAATAATGTCTCTGCAAAGACACGTCCCCTGGCACGGGAGGGAGGAGGCAGCCAGCAGAAGCCATATCAGTGTAGATCTGTGCGCATCGTGCCCTAGAGCCCTTCCAGAAGGCTCCAGCCTGAGGCGGGTGCAAGGGCAAAGCCACGTGATCTGGGAAGTGCCCTGGTGGAGGCCACGAGGCGCAGGCAGGCGCATCTGGACAGAAGGGCTCCCGGAGTATGGGAGGGAGTGAGGCAGGGGCGAGGGATGGGGCAGGGGCTGGCTTGGGGCCTCCTCTTATCCCGTTGGTGGCAAGACACACCCCGCAGCTCCACCTCAGCGACACCTGACCTCGGCGGGGAGAGCAGGGATGCCATCCACTCAGCAAACACAAGCTGAGCCCCAGCTGTGCGCCTCACCCTGGGGCTGGGGTTCATCTTCAGCAGGCCCAGGTCTCAGCGGGGGCAAGTGCATCAGCCCACAGCCCCTTCCAGGGAGGTTCCAGTGGGTCCAGGGCCTGGAGGGTCACCAAGCTCATTGTTAAAGAGTCTCAGAGTCAGCCTCCTAGTGGCAGACAAACCCTCTGCCTCCGGGTGCCGCTGTCACTCGTGGCCCAGCACGCCTGAGATGACAGCTCCGCTCCGCACACACATTTTGCTGCCCCATCTGGCCTTCCTTCAGCAAGTGCCTTCCTCACCCCCAAATGCGGGGCACTCTCTGGGGAAGCCTACCATGACAGAGCACCCCAGAGGCGGCTCTCGGAAGATTCGGGGCGTTTCCCAAAGCACCCCCATCCCATGGGATCTGCAGGCTTGCGTGGTTTGGGCTGCTCCAGCCAGGGGAGGCTGTGGGAATCAAGCCTTCTGGAGGAGTCGTGGGACTCCACAGGGGTCAGCGGAGAAGCTGGACTTCACCCTGGGGACAGTGGGGGGTGCCTGGTGGCCACGCTCAGGACACACTATTGTACAGGAAGAAGCAAGTCCTCGCCCGGCCCTGCTGCTCCCTGTCCTCCGGCCCACTCTGGTGCAGTCCCCCTGGCCTCCCTGGTGATTGTCCAGAATAAACACTAAAGTCCTAACAGCTGCATTGACCGGGGCTGGCTCGCACACCCGAGCACCATGTGTGTGGCTCACCCCCAAAGTGGGGAGATAACCATCCCTACAAGTCCCCCAAGTCACCAGCTCCAGGGGCCCCATGTGCCAACCCAGGTCAGCCAACAGCAGGCTGGACCCACAGCCTCCACAACACACTCCAGCACTCAGACCCGGCCACCCGGAGCCTGACGTTTCCAGGATGAACGCAAGTCAGCCACAGCCAGAAGACCTCAGAGCTTCTCCCCAAGAGCCAGCAAGGTCGCAGCATGCGACGGCCTCAGCAGAACAGGCATGGAAAGGTCGGAGACTCTGGGTGGAGGGCAGTCCAGGCAGGCTTCCTGGAGCAGGTGTGGGTCAGGCCTTCGGGCTGGGAAGAGGAGGCCGAATGAGAAAGGAAGGGAGGCGGAGCCGTCCACAGCAGCAAGAGTACCTCCCAGCCGGCCTCGCTTCCGAAACTCTCAGGCCAGGACTTCTTCCTGCATGCGTGCTGCTGCCCATGCAGGGGCCCCTCTGGTGAGGGCAGTGGCAAGGGTGGCCCCGAGACCCGGCCAGGTGAGGGAGCCCACAGCCCTGTGCTGGAGCGGCTCCAAGAACAAGCCGAAGTGAGTAGCATTGTCTCTGCAGCCACTGCCACTGAGGCTCGTCCGCACAGGACTCCCAGAGAACATCACTCAATTCCAGACTTAATTGGCATGAAATTGAACATTCTAGTAGAATAGGTTGAGTTCCAAATCGTCATTATGCAAAACACCCACTGCAGCTGATGGGACCACGTGAGCCAACTAAAGCCCATTTGAATCAGAAGAGAGCAGCTCAGGGCTGGCATCTACCAGGAGGGGGACGTGGAAGACAGGACACTGGGTGCCTTGGCCCGGGCTGTGGCTCTGTGAGGGGCAGGCCGCAGCTTCCTCCGTGGGCTCCCTCTGAACCTCTGGTTTGGGGCTGGAGCCCCAGCGCTATGTCCCTCCTGCCGGGGAGGGGGTGTGCTTATCCCCTCTCCAGCCCCTGTGAGAGGGCAATGAAGTCGACAGTCTGAGCCGGCTGTGCCCCCAGGTGCGAGACTCAGCATCGGGGTCTCGCCTTGGGGAAAGTGGACCTGCCACCTCCTCCGAGCCCAAGAAGAAGGAACCAGGAGCCCAGGGCCTGCGCATACACAGGAGGCACTCGGGCTGCAGTGAGCCCCGCCCTGGCCATCATCAGGCACTGTTCGGACCCTCAAGGGGGAAACCCAGTCCTCAGGTCACCCGGCTTTTCCTTGGGAAGAAATGGAGTGGAAGGGCTCTGGGGGTGGGGTGGGCCAGGGCCCCCAGGGCTCCAATTCCAGCGGGGGATGCTGGGGACACAGGGACCCAGGGAGCCCACGGACCCTCCTGGGCCTGAGTGAGAGGGCTCTGTGTCCTTCAGCCACGTGACCCTTCCAGGCTCCCGACCAGCCAGGTGCCTATTCTGCTATTTGGCAGTGCTAAATGAAGGTGGCTCGGAAACACCCCAGTAGGGAGGTACTATGCTCCCCAAATTGCCCGCGGGAGCCTGGGGCTCCCAGAGGTGAGGAGTGACCTGCCCAGGGCAAGCAGTTCCAAAGGGGCAGGGCCAGGCCACCGCTGACCCACCAAAGCAGTCACTGAGACTCAGACGGCCCACCAAGCCCGAGGCGCACACCACCACCAAGGAAGTCGTCACCACCCCAGCCAGGCTCCTGCCTCTGACCTCCTGGGCTGCAGGGGCCAGGTCCCTGCCCAGGAGACCTCTTCTGCCCCTGCTGTCAGCAACTCCAGGGCTGGGGTGGCCATCCCCAGGGTTCATGCCCAGTCTGGCTCCCACCCCTCAGGGACAGCCAGGCAGGAGGCTGGAGGATTCTTCCAGAGCTCCCTGCAGCCAGCCTGAGGGCCAGGCACAGCCACAGCATCCGCACCGCCTCACCACTAATGAACAGTGGGTCTGAGCAGGAGTGAGGAGGGCTACAGAGCAACAGGCTATGACCCCACCGTCCCAAAGAGACCCCACTCAGGAGGGTGGGGTCAAGAGGACCCCAGTCACAGGAGGACAACGAGTTCAGGGGGACCCAGGCTCAGGAAGACACCAGCTCAGGAGGACCCTGACTCAGAAGGATCCAGGCTCAGGAGGATCCAGGCTCAGGAGGACCCAGGCTCAGGAGGACACCAGCTCAGGAGGACCCTGACTCAGAAGGATCCAGGCTCAGGAGGATCCAGGCTCAGGAGGACCCAGGCTCAGGAGGACACCAGCTCAGGAGGACCCTGACTCAGAAGGATCCAGGCTCAGGAGGACTCTGACTCAGGAGGACCCTGTAGTTGGTTTAATGCTTTGTTGTTGCCCTCTTAAAATTCTGTCATTTCCGTCTGGAACGTGGGCCCCAATTTCCTTCACGCGGAGACTCTACACATTCTGCAGCCTATCCAGCTCCCAGTCCCCACATGGGGCGGGTTAGAATCCACATCTCCCATGCAGTACTGCGGCTGCCCATCTGTGAAATGGGTTTAGTGCCCACTTCCCAGGGTGGTCTGCGGTGGCAGGAGAAACAGAGACAGAGCTTTGACTTCCCGGGCAGGGGACAGGGAGAGAGGAGCCAGCGCGGGCGGGCAGGGCAGAGACAGGCGCCCGCCTCAGTCTAAAGTCTCTCGCTGGTTTTCATGTGGCCGCCCTCTTCACTCCCTCCTGGCCAGTCCTCGTCCCTCCCCAACAAGCCAGGAAGACTCGGCATGAATCCCGTGGAAAAGAAGTGGCCGCACATTTTCCGAGATGTTTTAAACATTGTTTTGGCACGGCGGCAGCTCCTCCGTGGCCTGAGCCACCCTGACATAAAACAAGCCTGACTGGAGCCAGGGCCCCAGCCCGCCAGCCTCCTCCAGCCAGCCCAGCTCTGGCTGCCAAGCACTCACTGCCTTCCCAGCCCTGCCCCTCCCAGAAGCCGGGCACACTGTGCGGGGCGGCCAGCCTGCCCTCTCCAAACGGCCTGTTTTTAAAGCCAAGGAATGCCTCTTGATGCGTTTGTTTCTGTGGTTGCTAACCAGAAGCATCGCATGGTCTGGGAGGCCCGTCCGACACCTGGGTCACTGGTTTTATGCTCTGCACAAACTCTGTGGGCCAAGAAGGGGCCCCAATCAACCAGTGTAGCACCTCACAGTACAGGGGAGAAACTGAGGCCCAGAGACGGGGGAGGAGGTTGCCAGGGTCTCAGATCAAGTGCACATACTGTGGGTGGGTTTCGGGTCTTGCCTCTGAGAGGCGGGTCCCCATGCTGGCCTGGGGAGGCCACACGGGCATCAGAACCCTGAGAGGGCGTGTGTGTTGGGGGATCGCAGGCAACCTGCATCTCCCCCACCTCCTCTCTGACCCCTTTGCATCAACCCTGTGCAGCAAGGAATAACATTGCCTCCACTTTACAGACACAAAACAGAGGCTTGGAGAGGGAGGTGACCTTCTCATGGGGAACTGGGATTCCCTGGGTTGGTGTCTGGAGCTGGGTCAGGTCAGACCCCTGGGCAGTCCCACCCCGCAAATTGGACAGGCCTTTGAGGTGAATGCAGAGGTCCCAGCCTCTGCCCGCAGGGTGCTGGGGTCCTGGGGTGGATGCAGCAGCCTGGCCTCATACCCCACTGGGGCACTTGGGGCAGGTTGTGCCATCCTTCTAAACCGCAGCTCCCCCACCCGTGAAGGAGGACACGGGGGCTGTAAACATTCAGGACCTCATGGTTTCTAAACCACCTGGCCCAGAACCTGATTCACAAAGAGCAGCAGAAGCCAGCAGCACCTTCTGGAAAGGAGGGAGTGCCTGCAAAGGGCTGGGACGTGGGAACAGGAGGCGGTCACGCTGGCCAGGCCGAGACAGGACGCAGGCTGCCTGGCGTATGTGGAGACGGGTCAGCCGGCCCCACCTGGACCCAAGTGGACCTCCCTCCTTCCCGAGTCTCGGGTCCCCTCAAGGGGCCAGGGGCTCCGGGACAGTTCCCACTGCGAGAAAGAGCTCTGCCATATCCAATTACGCCATTGTGCCCTGCAAATTAAACTGAGAGGAGGCAGATGAGGAAGAGAAGCTGTGTTCACGCAGAGACGTACGTGGGAGACCGCAGAGAAGTGGGATTCGGAGGAGTGGCTGAACCCAGGGCTGATATACCCTCTTAGGGGTACACGAAAATCGGGGGTGGGGGAGAAAGGCCTGCACAGAAAAACAGAAGGCTTTCTGGAAAGGTAAAGGGGCCCTGAAGTGGGCAGATGGGGCAGCGCGGCTCCGGGACCGCCTGTCTCCGTGTGCGACGGAGCTTTCTCGTCGCTGTGACTATGATAAGAGTCTACCTTCCCTGGTTGCTCCAGGGAGGGATGGCTGACAGGAGGTCTTTCCAGTTATTTTGAGAGGCTCTGCTTTTAGACAGATAAGGGGTTTCTGAAACGCAAATGCTTTCTGCACAGAACAATGTTATGCCCCCGCTGCACGTTCTGAAATCCCTCCCCCTCCCCCAGACCTTCCGTCCTGCAGGCAAGCATCTCTGCTCTGTACCTTGAGAAACAAAGGCTTGGAAAGGTTCAGACCTGCTCAGAGTCCCTGAGGGGGCACCATCAGGCCACCCAAAGCCCCCTCTTCCCAAGGCTGCACGCCCCAGAGTTCGGGAGTACAGTTGCTTGGTGCTGATGGGATAGCACCCCAGGGGCCTCCAGAATGGCCGAGCCGCCTGGGAGCTGCTCAGGGACACGGTCCTCCTCTGCAGATGCGCCCTGGAGAGTGTCCACTTGTCCCAGTGTGACTCCAGGCTGCTGGAATCGGAGTCTGCCCACTTTCCTCCCTCCCCTTTCATGGGTCCCCTCTGGGCTCTCAGGTCACGTGCCTGCATGCAGGTGGGTGTCACAGGGTGGAGGGGTCCCTGGGATGGGCTGGGAGAAGCAGAAAATCAAAAGCCACCCCAGAACTCTGCTCTGCTTCCTGCCTCCCCGAACCGGGCACTTCTGCAGGGCCCAGGTCATCGACACCCTTCCGGGGCCCCACACCAGGGGACCCCATCTCCCAAGTGCAGACTTGGGTGGATACGTGAGCCGAGGCCAGCAGGCCCATTGGAACGAAAGCAAGGGACATGGGTCAGTGGCACACATGGCGCAGAGCAGGCACTAATAAGGGAGGCCAGCTGAGTGAGCGGGGCAGAGGTGCGTGGAGGAGCTGAGGCATGATACCAGGGGCCTCCAGGAGAGCCAGAGGCTGGCTGCTCCACCCCCAAGAGGCCAGCGGGCCTCCCTTCCTATCCAGGACGCCCCTTGATTTCCTACCGGAGCTCATGACACCGATGTCATCCACAAGAGCCAGCCCTGGTGACTGTCAAGTCCTCACAAGGGAGAGACAGGAGCCCACGATGCCTCACCTCCCACCCCATGTGCTCACCAGCCCTGGCGTCCCCCTGCCCAGGAGGGCCACAGAGCACCATGAGCCATCCTCTGTCTTCCTCCCTGTCTCCACCACAAGGACTCAAATTTCCGGCACAGAACAGGAGCTCTGGCCACAGCGGCATCTCCAGGAGCCAAGGCTGCTAACCCAGAACTCACTGGCCACCTGGGTCCCAGCCGGGCTGCCCCAAGGCACAGGAAGAAGTCCCCCTGTTTGTATTGACTGTGGAACTGGGGCCACAGCTGAGGAAATGGGCCTTGTGTATTTCCTGTGGCCATGTGCTGTCAGCTTGATGTCCACGATGGTTCCTCCTTCCTTGGCCCCAACACCACCATCGCAACATCCAAACACGCATCTGAGCTGTCACCACGGCGTCCACCCTGACACCCACTGGACATCTACGCTGGGCCAAACCCTGGGAACAGGGCGGAGAGGCCGGGCCCTCAGGAAGGTCACAGCCCAGTGAGGAAAGCAGACACCTGCATTGCCGCTCCAAGGGGTTGGGGGATCGGGGGCATGCAGAGGAAGGGCCCACAACCCAGCCGGGGTCTCTGGGGCCTCAGCCGTGTGCCGAGGGATGAGGAAGACAGCGCCAGGTGGAAGGGAGTTAGGGAAGGTTTGAGTTAGAAACTCGGGGGACAAAACCCACAAAGGGGAGGCAGCCCTGCTGTGGCAGGCGCTGGAGAACGGAAGAGTGCCCAGCCGGCCCAGGGCGGGAAGGTGGGCTTCAGGCTCCAGCGCTGGGCTTCACCTGGAGGGTTTGCTGCAGAGGAGTGACTGGGTCCAACTGGCAGCCTGCTGTGCAGTGAAGGGCAGATCTCAGAGGGAACCTGGGAAGAAGTGGGCAGACCAGGGACAGGGCAGCAGCTGCAGGCTTCGGGGGCAGGGATGGCCACACGGGGAGGTGGCCGGGGCACAGGCGGGAGTGGGCGGGGCAGAGGCAGTCCCCCAACCCCACTTCTTCGCAGCCAGCAGAGACCTCCAAGCACCAGTGCCCTCTTAAGCCGAGGTCACGGACCAAACGGACCTAAAGCGGGCATCTTCCTTCATCCTTTATAAACTTTGTATCCTTTATGCATTAAAAGGAGCTTTGACCCCAGCTATTCGGGAGGCTGAGACAGGAGAATCGCTTGAACCCAGAAGGCGGAGGTTGCAGTGAGCCGAGATCGAACCATTGCACTCCAGCTTGGGCAACAAGAGCAAAACTCCATCTCAAAAAAAAAGGGGGACGCCACTGAGTGACGGAATGAAAACCATTACCGTGGAGATGCTGGGGACAGACTCTCGACCTGCAACGCACACGGATGTGGAATCTCCTGGAGCGTGGGGCAGGGCCCAGCAACCTACCCATGGACTGAGGCCAGGCGGCCCCGCTGCCCAGAGGCCCCCAGTCCCCACACCAGCAGCCTGTTTCATCCTCAGTGCAAACCTCCTGCCAGCCTGGGCTTTCATCATTGACTCGTTACAAAGGATTATTTTTTTTCCCTTCTTCCAGCACGATTGTCACCTTTGCTCTTCAAGCTGTCCTCTGTCTTCAGGCAGAAAAAAAAAAAAAAGGCACCAAGCGCTCTGTAACTGACACGTCTGTAAGAGGAGGAGGCAGCGTTCGTCCCAAAGAGTCAGAAAATGCCTCGGAGACCAGCCAGCCACAAGGACGTCCATGTGCTCCCAGGCCATGAAGCCTGGGGAACCAGGAGCCAGCCGAGTCCCAGGTGGGGCTGAAGCCCTTGCCCTGCCCTCCTATCTGAGCCGATGCCACCCCATGCCCTCCCACCCCCACATGTCTGGACTGGCTTCCCTCCACAGCCAGGCGGAGTGTGTGACCTGAGCCTCAGACAACCGGCCCACCTCCCAGCTTTTCCGGTCCCAGCCACTGACCACAGCCTGCAGCTGGGAGGTGCATGTTCTCCCCCGCCTCCATCCTCCCCCTCAGTGCTCTCCAGCTCCTCCCACAGCCGGAACGGCAGGCACAGCTCTTGCATGGTGAAGGCCAGGACGCTGCCAAGCCGCACAGCCGGCTCAAGCCCCATGGCCACGGCTTCAGCCCCCGTCTGGGAGCTGTGCTTCAACCTCCAGGAGAAAATTCCATCAATATCCTCATCTTACGGATAAGGAAACCGAGGGCAGGGAGCTTTGTGATGAGCCCGAGGCCATACAGCTGGGATTAGAACACATGTCCCTCTCACTCTAGGCTCCTCCCAAGCCACACAATGGCCCACGCAGGCCCTTCAGGGTTCAATGAGCTCTGTGACCTGGCGTCGAAGGCAAGCTGGGAGGCCTGGAGGCTCAGTTCAATTCAAACACTGACCAAACTCCTGCAAACCAGAGCCAGGGGTTCTGTTGCGAGGAGCCAGGCAGGTGAGAAAATGGGCCATAGGGCAGTGCAGCAAGAGCTGTCTGAGAGACAGGCCACTGTGGGACCTGGCCCAGCTGGAGCTGGCAATCCGAGGGGTCAGGTGACCACCAGAACACTGTGGACATAACAACGCATGACTCTCGAGTCTTGCTCCTAAAGGCAGGGCAGCTTCTGCCTTGGTCTGCTGGATCACTTGCAGTGGGCGAAGCCAGCGCCATGTTGAGAGGAAGCTCAAGCAGCACCATGGAGGGAAGCATTGTGCCAGCCTCGTGGTGCGCCAGCTTGGAAGCAGCTCCTCCGGCCCTGGCCAGACATTCAGATGATGCTGCCCTGGCTGACGTCTGGCTACAGCCTCATGGGAAACCCCAAGGCAGAACCACCCATTGACTAAGCCGTTTCCAAAGTCCTGACCCACAGAAACTGTGAATGATGATGAGTGATTACTGCTGTTTTAAGCCACTCCGTTCTGTGGTGATTGGTTACATAGCAACAGAGAACTAAGAGGCAGACCCTGCACAGCCTTCTTGGCCTAAAGAAAGAAGGTGGAAGATTTGCACCCAGGACCCAAACCTCGTGTGTGTGGTACCTTTCACTCAACATCTTTTCCCATTCAGCCCCCCATGGGCACATGGCAGGTGCCCCCCTCCCAATGTGGGGCTCTGGGAGTAAGAGTGGGGTCTTGCTGTCTTCTCAGGCACTCCCGGAGCCCTGTGACAGAACAATTACGCAAAGGGTGACATGGCAGGTCCACAGCCCTCCAGAGAGGCTCGGGGCAGCCAGGTCAGGAGAGAGTGCCAGCCAAGGGAGGGGGAGAAGGCCCCCAGCCTCAGGACCGCAGGCCTTCCTTACTGCCCTGCCCAGCCCGCAGCACCCCTCTTCCCCACAGGGAGAGGGTTAGACAGTGAAATGTGGGCAGACCGTCTCATAAAGGTCACCTGCCTGCTGAGAGTCACATCCATCCAGGACAAGGCTGACCAGTCCTCTAGCGAGCAGGACAGGCCTTCTCTGAGCTCAGGGGGCTGTTCTGTCCAGCCGAGGAGCTCCAGAGCCTGTGGTCCCATCTCCTGTGGCCACTGCTCATGCCCTGGTCACCTATTATCCCAGCTCCTCCCAGGAGGGCCAGGGGGTGCCTGACACCTTCCGGAAGGAGGCAGAGACCCCAGCCCAGCTCCCCACATAGGTGACTCCTGCCGGGTGAAGGCTTCCAATGGCCCCAGGGTGCCCCTCACACTTCCTCTTCAGAGAACCAAAGCCCCACCGAGGTACCCTCAAATTTTAGAATGTGAAGTGGGCACGCTCCTTGAACCCAGCAATGTCACTCCGGAATTCCATCCGGGAGGGCACCTGCCAAATGCTGGACAGGAGGGTTCGTGACGGCACCAGCTGGTGAGAGCCCCACAGAGAAAACAAGCTGAATGCCCAGCGAGGCGGCGGCCAGCGGGTCCGCAAGCACCGTTAGAAAGAACAGCAGCTCCATGGGCAGCCCCCGGGAAGGAGGGCCCAGCGCCTGCACATGACGGGCAGCCATTGGCAGAAGCGCATACTAGAGCGTGGGAACCGAGGGTGTCGTGGGAGGGGCGGTGCTGGAACATTCCGGAAGAATGAGCCGCAACAGCAGAAAGGCCAGCTGAGCGAGGGTGTCATCAACTTTAACCGAGCTCCCCTCCGGAAGGTTCCTTCTCATGCGCACACCTCTCAGTGCAGATGCCAGAAACAGGGCTCACCCTGGCTGATAACCAGGGTGCTGGGTTCCATTGTGGACTCTGCCCCACCCACTGCGTGACCCTCAGCCGACATCTTCCCCTTTCTGAGCCTCAGGGTCTCATCTGTCACCCAGAAAGTCTCTTGGAGATGGGACCCCAGGGGGTTCTATCCTAGGGCGCAGGTGGTGGAGCTCCTTCCAAGGAGCCCACGGCCGTGTGGAGGCCACACGGGAGGAGCAGAGAGGTAGGCGGAGTCGGACCTCCCCTTCCCAAGGGCCAGAGTTAGGCCACAGCTTCAGACTTAGGCTCGACTCTGGTCCCAGAGGTCTAGAGGTTAACACCTTCCCGCATCTGGGAATTGTCCTCTGGGTGACGGCCCAGGTGTGCAGGGGCTGCTCCCGCATGACCCCTGCTGGGCCCACGGCACATGCATGGCACAGCCCCGAGGGGTGAGGCCTCCAGCGATGAGGGCCACAGAGCCAGCAGGAGGGGGGCACGGCCACCACGAGCCCAAGAGGCAAGATGTGTGTTCCCGAAAACCTAGAGGGCGTGGCAGTCAGGTGCGGATGACAGACAGGATAGAAAGAGGTAGGAGCTCAGACTGGCAGGGGTGGCTCAGGAGGGCTTCCTGGAGGAGAGGGCAGAGTCGCGATGGAGATGGTCACGAAGCCTCCCCTGTGGGTCCTTCCTAGCTGCAGCCACGCCCAGTCAGGAGGCTCCAGGCTAGATACCCACAGCCTGAAGTCGGCCTGTCTGCCATCCTCCCTGCCCTCACCCGCCCCGCCCCGTGCTGCAGGGAGAAGAGGGAAGGGAGGTCCCCAGCTTGGCTGCAGACTTCTGCTTTCCCAGTTGACACTGAGCCACACTTGACCACGGCAGACCCTGCCCCACAGCCCAGGCCCACCCCCAGCGCATGGCCCGTGCTCCAGGGCTGCCATGCTGGGCTCCCATGGGGAGGGAAGAGGCCTTCGAGGGGATCAGGGCAGGCTTCTGACCGACCATTTTAAGGCCAGTGTCTCTCAGAGAAAAATCAGCTGGGGTCACATGGGGCAGCTGGGGTCACATGGGGCCTCCCCACCAGCTATTGGGTCCAAGACTGGGGCCCCCGGGAGAATTTTTCAGGGTGGCCGCTCCTCAATTCAGCAGCACCTGCAAACTCCCAGAAGATCTGCCAATTTCACCTCGCGCTCCATAGGCTCTGGAGGAAGATGCGCACTCCTCCCTCCATGTCCCGCCCCACCCTTCCCTTAAAGAGTTAACGGAGACCTGGAGCCCAGTGGCCCATGGCAGCCCAGTCCTTGCCTTTCAGCATCCAGCCTCCCCAGAGCCCCCACCCTGGCAGAAGGCGAAACACAGGTTCAGAGGACATGCACTTGCAGGATGGGGCTGGGCCAGAGTCCAGCTGTCTGACCCCTGCCTGGAGCTCTCTGCCCATCCAGGCCAGTGGAAAGTCCAGCAAGTAACTGCCACAGCCCCCACCAAAGCCTCAGCAGCAGGCGGGGGAGGGGGCGGGGAACAGAGAGCTCCCGGTAAGCAGAGAGCCAGCGGCTACTTTCCATGGAAAAAATGTCTTCAGCACCCCCCCGCAGAGGCCGGGAGGCCCCAGCCATGACTCAAGGCTCTGCTGCTGAGGAATCACTCCGGCCAGACAGCCCCTCGGCCCAGGCAGCCTCGGCCCCGGCCCTGGCCCCTATCACTCCAGGGCCCCATTCCAGACAGAGCCCCAATGTCAAACCCCAGGGCCCCGCCGCAGGCTCCGTGGCCCTCTGCCTGTCACCCTGGCCATGGTGGAGGCCACTGGGCCTCAACGAGCCAGGCCACAGGCCCTGCGGCACGGACTCATCTGTGGGCGCCTCAGCCGCCCACCTGCAGAGTGGAAAGGTGGTCTGGGGGGCGGTTCCCTGTGGGCCTTAAAAGTCCACCAAAGGCTTGACCGAGGCGAGCCCAGAGGGAGGGCTGCAGACCTTGGCCCTGGTGGACCGTGTGCAGGAGGCAGGGCCTGGGTCTCGGGCACAGCACCCATTGGCTTTCATGAACACTGGTGGGTGTGACTCGCAGGCCTTCAGCAGACCCACTCATCCACACCACGGAATGGGCTTCTCCGGGTTTCATTTCAAGGCGTTTCGTTTTGAGACCACACCTGGAGATGACGGGGCCCCACCACCAGCTCAGAGCCCTGCCTGTGGCAGACTGGCTGGAAGTACTGGCCACGTGGCAGGCAAGCCCTTCCCGCCCCGGGGGTCCCCTGGCTCCAAACACCAGAGGGGTCTGGGGCAGGTCCATGGGAGAGGCTGTGTCCTTTGCCCAGAGGCCCAGGCTCCATCAGGGTACGGCACTGTCCCTGGGAAGCCCCTGGACTCTCAGGGAGAGAACAGCAGAGAACCACCCCAGTTCCTGAGATTTCAGGACAGGCAGGACCCCAGCTCGGGATGACCTCAGGGCAGGAGGGATAGAGATGGTGACCAGAAGCTAAGAACACTGTGAGAGGCACAGAGCCCACCCCACAGGACACAGACGAACACAGACACCAGCCCACAGGACACAGGACACAGAGGGACACAGACCCCAGGCCCACCCCACAGGATGCTGGGAGGATGGAGACCCCCAGCCCCATGCTACAGGACACTGTAGAAACAGCCGATCCTGGGGCAATTGGAAAGGGCCCAGCCATGTTCCCCCTGCCAGCCCAGAGCCGCCATAGCTCGCCTTGGAGTGGAAGCCGAGCTCCAGGCAAGGCTGGGCCATTTCTGTCCAGGAGGCTGTAGGGTCAGATGGGGTAGAGGAGCCTGAGCAGGGAAGGCACAGCTGGAGTTCGGAGGGTGTGAGAGGGGACAGCCCAGTGCATCCGCAGCAAGGGACCCTTCTCCCTGCTTCAGCTCCCCTCCTCCTGGGAGGGACCCCCTGTCGGTGGGCTGGAGGGCGCGAGCGTAGCCAGCAGCTGGCCCAGACCGTGTTCCGCGGGGTGTGTGTCACCACGCAGTCCGCGAGCTCCATAGTTTCCCACTGACGTCACCGCATGGCTTGAATCTGAAGTGACTGTGAACCCTCAGAGGCATAATTGCAGTTGTCTTTGCAAAGTGAAATCAGATGGCTTTTCCAAACCTCCCCCTGCCCCGCCTTCCCCCTGTTACTCTTCTATTTTTTTTTTATTATGTTCCTTGGACCACATCCAGATGTTTCCTGCAACCACAGCCCTCCAAAAATTTACAAAAAGCGAGAGAGAGCATGCAGCTTCCTGCCTGCGGGGTGGAAGTGGCGACGTGGCAGGGTGGGGGCGGCCACGTCTGCAGGGTGGGCGGGGGCGGCCACGTCAGTAGCTGGGGCAGCGCCAGGCTCCAGGCAGGTCCCAATCCCCTGCCTCCTCATGCCTGGGGTCCAGGAGCTGAGAGGACCAGGCCGTGGGGCCACAGGGTTTCAGGGACAGCCCCTCCCTGGCTGTTGAGGACCTGACCCAGCTGTGGGCTGAGCAGAGACCATGGCTGGGAAGGAGCAGGACATTGCGGTCAAGACCAGCCTTTGGGTTCAGGCTGCCCCGGGCGCCACTCCCAGCTGCGCTACTCACACGTGTGGCCTGGGAGCCACGTCTCCACCGGAACCTCTGTTTCCACGGCGATGGGGTGGTTGCTGGGAGCTTTAAGTAAAACCAGTCTCTGTCCACTGCTGGCAGCAGGGAGTGCCTCACCTGGACCCAGGCACCTAGGATGGGCGTGGTCTCGGAAGACCCAGCAGAGCCCGACACGGAGGGGTCACTCACAGGAGAATGGCCTTGAAGGAAGCCCAGGGTTTCCTGAGGCACAGGCGGAGAAGGTGGCCCCAGGCGAGGAAGCAGCTTCATCGGAGGCTTGGCCGCTGGACACACAGGCTGCTGGGGCCCAAGGCGTCCCTGAGACAGCCACACGTGAGGGTCTCTGGAGAAGCATGTCCAGCCTTTCCAGGGGAAGGGGTGTCCATTTGTCCTGCTGGCCTCCCTCGCCCAGAGGATGCTGAACCGTAGGGGCGGGCGGGGCCGGCTCACTCCCGACCTCAGACCACGGCCCGCCCCTCTCTGACCTGGGCCATCCCTGGGTGTAGGCACAGCCCCAGGTGGGCAGAGCTGGGAATGTGGACAGGCAGGGACAGGTGTCACGGCCAGGCGAGGGCTCAGCAAAATGTCTACGGGGGAGAAATGGCCCTGGAACCTTCCGTGGGCTGTTTCAGAAACAAGACTTGCAAATTCGTAGTCAGCCCTGGCTGACACCTCCCCGTCACCTGCCCTCAGAACCCGTCAGCGGAAATGCTGACATCGCAGTTCAGGATCCCCAAACCACCCTCAGGCTCAGGGAGGTACTGGACAGCTCACAGAACTCAGCCAGTCAGCCATACCCGAGGCCAGGGCTTAGCACCGTGAAAAGACACAGCCTGGAACCGGCAAACCAGGCATCTCCGGCGGGCAGGGTCCAGGAGAGACCAGGCTGTCCAGGAGAGACACAGGTGTCCCCTCTCAGTGGAGTTGGGCAGACAACACTGGATTCTCCCAGAAGGCGTGTGCACCAGCCTGGGGGAGGCCCAGCCACGCCCTGGGGCCCAGGGTTCCTGCTGGGGGTCCATCGCAAAGACGTGCCTGACTGTCATGTGCCTGGCCTTGGTCTCACCCCCAGGAGGATGAGCTGGCACAGCATAGCCCAAGGTCCCACGGTAAATGACATCATGATCACTGGGATGGCCCAAGCCCCCCAGGCAAACGCAGACACTCATGACACAGTATACTCCGAGTGAGTAGAGGTCAGCGGTCACCTCCCAGGAGCTAAGCCAGGGTCAAGACCTTTCTTTGGAATGTGCAGGGTGTGGACGGCTCAGGGCTGCTGCGTTAACCCTTTCCTGCACACAGCCCACCAGCGCTGCACTGGGAGGTGGTCAGCTTGAATGAGTCCCCGAAGACAGGCAGGAGAGGGGAGGAGGCAGAGAGAACCACAGACAGAATTACAGTCCAGCGGGAGCCAGAGCAGCTGCCGCCACCTCCACCGCACAGAGGATGGGATGGAGGCAGGAGGAGGGGCTGTGATGTGCCCCAGGTCACAGATCCAGGCCGGGAGGGGGCCAGAACCAACCCTGGCTATGCAGCTTGCTCCTGTCACCCCTGGCTCTACCTCCAGCTGCAGAGGAGCTGGCTGGGGCCTGGTCCACGCCTTGGAGGGCCCTAGAACTGGGGGCCTGGTGGTGGCTGCCTCCTGGGAAGTGTTGGCATCTCTCTTGAACCTCAGGTGGAGTTTGGGTTCTGAGAGCGAGCACTCTGCAGCGGCCACATGCTGGGCCCTGCTGAAGCTCCTTCTGGCTCCCAGAAAGAATGAGGTCGGCCCGCTCCACCCTGAGATGTGCAGCAAGCATCTGAGAAGGGAGAGGGCAGTGCTCAAGCCTCAGGACAGAGTCCCACTGCTGGGATCCCGGGCAGCAGGGAGGCAGAGGTGGGAAGGGGAGGCTGCCTTGCTGCCGCCACCAAATCACACAGAGCCACAGAGTTGGATTCCAGAACAACTCCCTCTTTCCACGAGGAAAAGCCGAGGCCTCGCATGATGGGAAAGGGTGTGCCTGCGGCCATGCGGGGCTTATCACAGGCCAGACACTCCCATGCTGCTCATCTAGCTACAGATGTCTCTGACGTGGGTTTCTTTGGGCTCTTCATTGAAACATTCTGGAAGAGGCATGTCTAAGGGTTTTAGTGAAAATGGCAGCTTTCCAGGCTGGTCTCGGGTAGCAATTGCCAGCAGCCCTGCCGGCCAGGGCTCACCTGGGACCCCAACCACTGGGGAGGGGTGGGGGGATGTTGAGTCAGCAGCAAGAGAGATTGCAGTTAGACCCAAGACGGACCACCCAAGTGAGAGCCAGATGGCCATGCCTGGTTATAGACAAGTTTCAGAGACTTCCCACCCCCGCCTACCAGCACTTCCTCCTATAACACACAGGTACAGAGCCTGGAAGTTCACAGGCTCACGCACAGTAACCTAAAGGTCTCCGTGATCTCAGAAAGTCCTTACAAACAGTGGCTGGACCAGGGGATACTGTCCAAAGGTCTGGCCAGCAGAGCTCAACATTTATGGACTCTTCTGTGGTCAGGCCCCAGGCTGCCTTCCCAGGCCTATAACCAGAAAGGCAGGCCATGATTCTCCCAGTTAGCTTAATGGGAAATTGGTTCCATGCGGTCTCCAGGGCCACCATCTACCAGAGAGGGCAGCTCAGTGGGACGGTGAGTCTCCCAGCAACAGCCCACAGAGCCAGCGCCCTGAGGGGGCTTACAGGGAAGCAAGGAAGGAGCTTTACTCCACACATTCTCCGCTCCTACTTCCAAGCCCACCCTCTGGGGTGAAGCTCTAGCTCATGGCAGATGCCCTGAAACCCGCGGCTGTAAGTAGCTGGATCTCCAGACCCCAGTGTGGGTCACTGTAAGATGGGGAAGCCTCCATACTGGCCCAGGGAGCAGGGGAGAAATAAGGTGACCTGAGCCGTGGGTCCATGATGAGCAGCTGGTGGGAAGGTCATTAACAGCCCTTGGTTTCTTCAGGCTGACCTGCACCTTCATGAGCCCTGCTTGGGGCAGCAGGAAGCTGGGAGATTTTCTTTTCCCTATTTCGCACCTGAAGAACTCCTTCATCCTTCAGCTCCCAGCTCCAAGGCTGCCTCCTCTGGGAAGCCATTCAGCTTCCTCCACCCATGGCTCCTCTTCCTCTGTGTTCCCATAGGACCTTTGTTATGGCCTCCTCATGGCACAGATCAGCCCCCATCTGCTGCCCAAATGCAACACCGGGAGAACATTCTAGACCTGCACTGTCCAACACACAAGGCACTTGCCACATGTGGCTTCGAGAGCCTGCCATGTGGCCTGTACAAATTGAGATGTGCTGTAAGGGTAAGATTAACACCAAATCTCAAAGTCTTGCCACCAAAATATGAATGTAAAATATCTCATTAATAGTTGTTATATTGATTGCATATGGAAATTATACTATTGTTTATATATTGGGTTAAATAACAGATTACACTTGTTTCACCTGGTTTTAGTGTGGTTACTAGGAAATTTTAAATTAATTACATATGTGGTTCCCATTGGATTTCTATTGAACAGACTCTACAAACTCTGCTCTCTCCCAGAGTCAAGTACAGGACCTAATCTCTGCAATTTCCAGGCTGTATTTGCTGAATGAATAAATGGATGGATGAATGTATGGGTGGATGGGTGGATGAGTGGATGGATGGATGAATAGACGGGTGGATGGATGGATGGATGGTGGGTTGGCTGGCTAGATAGGTGACTGGGTAAAATGGATAAGTAGATGGTTGGGTGACTGGGTGGATGGATGGATAACTGGGTGAGTGAATGGGTGGATGGGTGGATGGATGGATTGGTAAGCAGGTGGATTGATGGATGGATGGATGGATGGATGGATTGGTGAGTGGGTAGGTGGATAGGTGGGTGGATGGGTGGGTGGATGGGTGAATAGATGGGTAGGTAGATGGCTGGATAGGTGCTCAGGGCTAAACACCATGAGCCTTACCCTGGAGCCTCTGATTCACCAAGGTACACCTGTGCACTTGTGAAATGCAAACAACTTGTGAAATTTACAAAACCACGGTTCCCACCTCTTGGAACTACACCCGATTTATTCATGTGATCAGCCCCACTGGGTGCCGGCCTTGGGGTTTCAGGGGACCCGGCCAGGAAGATGGCAAGCTCTAGCCAGCAAGGAGTGAAGAGGTTTGCAGATGCACTCTTGACCAAGCCTAAAGACCCAACCCAGACTGTGCTCAGGCACAGGAAAAGACCGGGAGCCAGCGTTTTTCTCAGGGAGGAGTCTGTAAGGCAGAAGAAGGGATGGAGGGAGGGAGGGAAGGGAAGGAGGAGGCAAAGACACAGGCCAGGCACGCTGACCCTCCCGAGCAGGAGGGAACGTTTGTGAAGGGCGAAAGAGGCCTTTGAAAGGGGGCTGAGGAGAGATGCTGGAATTGCTGGATGTCTGGGCGATACTGAAGAGGCGTCCAGAATTCCAGAACGTCTGCCTGGCAACATGGAGAAGGCTCAGCCCCAGTGTCTCCACCTCATCCCCAGCCTCCCTCCCCATGTGTCTCTGTGTTGTTCTTTGCACACCTTGGTTGTCTCCTGCCTCTGAGCCTTTGCATATGCTATTCCCCCAGCCTGGGGTGCCTTTCCTTGTACTGTTGTGTAGTTGTGCTATCGACTGAATATCTGTGTCTCCACAGAAATCATGGTTTGAAATCTAAACCCCGAGATGATGGTGTTGGGAGGTAAGAGCTTTGGGAGGCTCTGCCTTCGTGAGTGGGATTAGCACCCTTATAAAAGAGGTCTCTGAGGCCTGCCATGTGAGGACACAGACAGAAGCAGCCATCTATGAACCAGCAATGGGTCCTCTCCAGATACTAAATCTGCAGGTGCTCTGATCTTGGACTTCCAGCCTCCAGGACTGTGAGCAATAAGCTGCTGTCTGTAAGCCCAAGTGGACTCAGCCAGGTTGGCTTCCCAGGAAGGCCCAGCTGTCATGCTGTCCAAATCGGGACCCCGCCACCACCTCCCACCCTCACTGCCTGCCCCACGCCTTGATTCCTCCCATGCTTATCTGAGACCAAGGGCTCCAGCCCCATATGCAGGCATCCACCAGACACCATGAGCAGGCTCCAGGCATGCGTTTTCTCCCTTTGACCGCAGAAGGCACCCTCCTGAGGCTTTCTGCAGGCTCTGGAGACAACTACATGTGTCCCATTGGGGTTCAAGTCATTCGAATTCATAGTCGCTTTGTAGCTGACAAGATCTGTTCCAGAAAGACTACCACGAACCTCCCCTGGGACTAATCGGGGCCAGCGTCCCAGGCATCCCACTTCCATGCTCCTGAACGCCCATGTTCTGCATCCCCTCCCTCCCCTCAGCAGCAGGCAGGGGCAGGACGCTCTCCCCAGCTCCTGAGATGGGCAGCAGGCAGGGAGGGATGCAGGGGCTCTGCCCCGGGAGTCGCAGAAGCATCGCAGAGTTCTCCGCCTTTGCTCCTGGCTCTGAAAGCACCATCTCTGTATTTCACTCTTCCTTTCCAGAGCAGGACGCAGGAAACACAAGCATTGCAGGAAAAGGCGGACCCTTTGGCTAAGATGAAATCAGGGATGTTCCTATGAGGGTCCGTCCCTGCTTCCACAGCCCACCACGGTCCATTCTGGGGCAACATCTTGGCCCCTAAGCACAGGGACAGAGAGCAAAAAGACAGCACCTGCAAATCAAACTAAGTAGGATGCTCCAGGACTAGGCAAACGGGAGAGGGAGGAGCCGGGAGGTGGTTGCCAGGGAAACATCAGGGCTTAGCCAATCAGCAAAGGCCACCAGTTTGGTTGCCGGGTGCACTCGGCGGGCAACGCTGCCCTCAGGTGGTGGTCGGGGATGCTGACAGCCCCGGCAGCAGGTACCGCTGTGTCCCGAGTGACGGAGGCCCCTAACTATGTTCTGCCCTCACACTGGGTATTATACTCTGAGACAGCTGGGGAGGGTTGACCCTGCACACAGCTCCCATGGCCTCTCTGGAGGAGCAAGCTAAGGATCTTTCACGGTGATGGGTTTCCTAAGCATCCTGACCTCCAGGGAAGTTGCTTTTGCTACAGTTCCCATGAACTGTTGCCCTGCAAGCCAAGGAAACAGAGCCGCTTGCAGAGAAGACAAAGGGTCTGTGAAATGCCTCCTTCCTTGAACACGACTTAATTCAATGCCCTCATTCACAGAATTCAGTGACAAACACAGGCTTTACTGGATTTCACCAATAAGGTATTTTGGGTTTATAAATTCTAAAGCTTGGAATAATTAGAGGCTGCCACCCAGTGGGAACTCAGAAAATTGCAACCCGGCTTTACGAGCTGTTGTAACTCTCCAAACAGAACCAAGGTCTCTCCCTAAGCGTGGGGGGGTGGGGTGGGGCAGGGCAGGTGTTCAGGGACTGGGGGAGTTTCTAGAACCCTAGAGGGGTTGACATGGCCAACAGCGAGGAAACCACCAAGTTCCAAATTCAGGGGGACGGTGGAACAAAGTCTGCTGGTCTGGGACCTTGCAGCTGCCTGCCTTCCCACACCCCCACTTTCCAATGGACCCCACTGAAGCACGCAGCTGCACAGTGGCAGTCCCATGACGTCCCCATCAGGCCTGAGTCTGCTGTGCCCACACAAGGCCTCAGCATCCTCATCACCGACTCGAATGGCCGAACGGCTGGACAGCCCCTCAGCCCATGGTCCATTTGCTCCTAGTTCACTTGAGGTTTTCGGTAAATTGTTTGCTTTTCTCTAAAGTGTCTTGTTTATAATTAAAACAACTTGTTTGTTGCATTCGAAGTTCACTAGGTGTGTACTTACTGGAAATTTCCTGGGTCCTGCCCTGTGGATTTGTACCCACCCAGGGCCCCCGTGACCTCATGCTCTCCAGTGACACTGACACCTTGGCCCTCTGTGCCCTGGACAGTCTGCAGTTCGCTGACCCCAGGCCCCTGTAGCCCCATGTCACTACAGGTAGTTGTGGAAGATCCGTGGCCCAGGTGGGAAGAGCTGAGGCTGGGGGCTGGGGGCTCCCACTGAGCAGGCCCAAAACCCAGCCACCCAGCAGTGTCTTCTGGGCACAACTGCACGTGGCCTTCATGCCCTTCTCACGTCTGCCTGGCTCTCACCAGTATAGCAACATCCTTCATCTCCAGGGGCTCCATGCTGTCCTCCTTCCACTCCCACTTCCAGCCCAGTGACATTCTGCCCCACACCTGGGGTCAACTCCCCACACACTTGACCTCCAGTTCTCCCAGGCCCTTCACAGCAGCTGGGTCCTAGGCCCACACATCTATCGTGGCTTCTGCGCAAACCACACACCTCCCTGGGCACCTGGAGAGAGGTCCTTAGAAAACACCAATGAGGCTGCAAAACCTGGCACCAGGAAGGTCTCTCGCTCTGAGTCAAGCACAGCTGCCCCTCACTGAGTGTTGGGGTGATGCCAGGGGGAGCCGCTGCAGGTCTCAGCTCAGGAAGTGCCACCAGCAAGGTGCTAGGATTACCCCATTCCACAGAGGCAGAAACTGAGGCTCAGGATAAGCAAGCAGGGAGCTGACATGCGTGACTCCAGAGCCCACAGTTGTATCTCCCAGGGGCAGAGCAGAAGTGACCAAGGATGGGGTTCCAGGCCTGCACCACCAGCAGGGCCCTTGGCTCCTGGTCACCACCTGAGACCAGAGGCCACATCTTCCTGCTCCCCTCCCCAACTACATCCAACCCCAACAAATGGGAAATCTTCCCAAACCCTGCCTCTCTGTTGCGAAATGTGAGAAGGAGAAAAGTTCCTCTTCAAAGTTTCCTTTCTTGTTTAAGAAAAATCATGCGTTAGAAATAATAGTTTGTTTTAAATATTTTCTTCAAAGTCTTCTTGCTTTTTGCTAGTAGCTCTCTGTGAAGCCCTATCCTCTGTAGCTGTGAGACACGCCATGCTTACAGACACGTAGTACATTCTATGTCCTTGTACTTTAACCAAGATATCTGTGCTGGACGTGCTCACAGGCATGTCCCAGCTCTCCATTGCTTTTACCCATTTAGAAAAGTTTTAAGTTGTTAGCCAGTCGGGTTTTAGTTTAGATTGTGAGGTCTGGCTCCAGCCAACGGAGATCAGACACAGCAGTAAGGACGACCCCAAATGCGTAAGGGATAAATGTGTGTGTTTTCCTTTGTTCATCGTATTCTAGGTGGCAAGATTGCTAACAAGGGTACCCTTCCTGCAGGAAATTACAAAAAAAGAATTGCTTTGCTGAGACATCTTTTGTTCCAGTACTGATTTTTTTTCTTTGCAGCACCAAAAATTTTCATATAAGAGGAAAGCTCCCCCCATCAGTCCCCTGGCCCTGCAGCCTCTAACCCAGGTCTTACTAACCAAGAACGTGGGGGTTTTTATGCAGGAGCAAGAGTCCAAGCCAGAGAAGGGTGAGACACTCCCCGGGTGTCAGGCTGAGGTCCTGGCCCACCCACAACTCCTGGCACGTTCACCGGCACTGGCCCTGGCTCCTCCAGGTGAACAGCATTTGGGAGCTGGGACCCCTCCTTCTGCTTCCCCCTACCTCAAAGCACACAGGCCGCTCCCGCACAGGCTGAGCCTGAGGGGGCCTTGTAGACTGAAATGCAAGAGCTGAAGTGTGGAGGAAGACTTGCCACAAGCAGTCCTGTGACAGGGTCATGCCCATCCCATCACACCAAATAGGGGAAACTGAGTCACGAGTACATGCAACAGTGATCACCAGCTCAGCAGGACCAGGACCAGGACCCCAGAGAACTCCCCGCCCACCACCACCCCACTCAGCCCGGCGGAAACCCCACAGCTGCGCCCAAGCTCCCTGGTGCCCACCATCCACATCCTCCTCCTCCCTCTGGGTGATAGGGCGCTGAGTCTCCTCACCTGCCTCCCTCAGATTCCACATGTTCCTGCTGCTCCCAGGTGACGGCAGCACCCCTGACCACTGCTGGTCATGCAGCAGCCTGTTTCTCCAGCTACGACAGTCATCAAGGAACAGGCCTTCAGTGGCAAATGTGCATCTGTGCTGTCAGGTGGACATGCTGCCTCTGACAGTGGCACCCCAGTGAGTGCCGGGAGAGGGGAGTCCAGCGAGAAGCCTCCCAGAAGTGCCTCCCTCCTTCCAGGACCGGCCGCAGGGGAGCAGGAAGTGCTGCGGGCCAGCCCGCAGGGCCAGCCCTGCTTCCCTTGGAAGCCCTTAAGGAAGCCCCTCCCCGATCACTCTGTGGGAATGAGACCACCGCTCACCTGCAAAGACAGCCTAGCTGAGAGTCCTGACACCATTGTGTGGGTTGTGAGGCCCGTTCCTCTCCGGGCCTCAGTTTCCTTTGCGAACCTGGGCTTCTCATCCCTCCTCCCTCATGGAGCTGCTGGGAGGACAGCTCGAAGCCCCTGGAGACGAAGGACATTGCCATTCCAGTAAGAGCCAGGCAGACGGGAGAAGGTGGTGAGGGCCGAGGCCAGCCTGGGCAGTGGGGCCCAGAAGATGCTGCTGGGTGGGTGGATTTTAGGCCTGCTCAGGGGGAATCCCCCAGCTCCCCCAGCCTGGGCCCCTCCCACCTGGGCACAGTTCTCCCACAGCTACCTGTGGTGAGCCGGCGCTGCGGGACGCAGCATCCCCTCCACCCCTGGGCAAGGGTTGTCAGGTCGCTTGCACCCTAGCCTTAGAAGTAGAGGGAGGGAGGGAGCAAGGGGGAAGGAGTTGGGGGGCAGTCACCCTCAAAAGTCGCTTCACTGGGCCCAACATGGTGACTCACACCTATAATCCCAGCACTTTGGGAGGCTGAGGTGGGTGGATCATTTGAGATCAGGAGTTCAAGATCAGCCCGATCAACACGGTGAAACCCTGCCTGTATTGAAAATTTAAAAAAAAAAAAAAAAAGCTGGGTGTGGTGGTGTGAGCTTGTCATTCCAGCTACTTGGGAGGCTGGAGCAGGAGAATCGCTTGAACTCAAAAGGTAGAGGTTGCAGTGAGCCAAGATCGTGCCACTGCACTCCAGCCTGGGTGACAGAGCAAAACTCTTGTTTAAAAAAAAAAAAAAAGTCGTCCCATTGGCCTCCAGCAACCCAGCTCCGCATTCTGTCTCCTCCACTGCGTTTCTGATGGGTTGGATCAGCCAAGGCATGTAGTCGCTTTGGAAAAGCTAAATCCTTATTTCCAGCTGCTGGAATGTCTCATGATAGCTCTTCAGTAAGCAGGGCACTTTCCTTAATGACGTAGGCACAGCCTGTGGCTTTTTAAATTTTGAGGCAGAGTCTTGCTCTGTTGCCCCGGCTGGAGTGGTGGAACCACCGCTCACTGCCCCCCTTCACCTCCCAGGCTTAAGCGATCCTCCCGTCTCAGCCTTGAGTAGCTGGGACCACAGGCACATGCCACTGTGCCCAGCTAATTTTTGCGGGAGTGTTTTGTTTTTTGTTTTTTGTGTTGTTTTTTTTGTTGTTGTTGTTGTTGTTAAAGATGAGGTTTCTCCATGTCCCCCAGGATGATCTCAAACTCCTGGGCTCACACGATCTGCCCACCTCGGCTTCTGAAAGTGCAGGGATTACAGGCACCTCAGCCAGCTTTTTCATATAATACATGCTGCTTTCAGTTTTTAAATAAGCTTTTTAAATTTGAGAATAGCTTTTAGACGTGCTGAAGAGTTGCGAAGACAGCAAAGTTCCCACACGCCCCGCACCTGGCTCCGCTCACACTGACATCTCACGTGAGCCTGGCACCTGTGTTGCAGTCATGAGCCGGCACGGACACATCGTCCTCTGTGTCCAGACAGGATGCTTAGCCATCGTGCCTCCCGAGGCTCCTCTTGTGGTCTCAGCCTCTCAAGTTCTCTTGTCTTTGATGACCTTGACGGTCCCAAGCAGTGCTGGTCAGGCACCACTTCAGTCCGTGGTCACTTTGCTATAAAGAACCTGAGACTGGATAATTTAGAAAGAAAAGAGGTTTGGCCGGCTCACAGTTCTGCAGGCTGTGCAGGAGGCATGGCTGGGGAGGCCTCCGGAAACAGAATCGTGGCCGGTGATGAAGGGGAAGCAGGTGCGTCCCACACGGCAGCAGGAGAGACAGCAAGTAAAGGCCCAGATCTCAAGAGAACAGCAAGGACAAGTCCACGCCCATGACCCGTCCCCTCCCCCAGGCCCCTCCTCCAACCCTGAAGATCATAATTCAACGTGAGATTTGGTGGGGGACACAGGGACAAAACTTATCATTCTGCCCCTGGCCCCTCCCAAATCTCACGTCCTTCTCAGGTGGTTGGTTGGTTTGTTCTGAGACAGAGTCTCCCTCTGTCACCCAGCCTGGAGTATAGCAGCGCGATCTCAGCTCACTGCAACCTCTGCTTCCCAGGTTCAAGTGATTCTCCTGTCTCAGCCTCTTAAGTAGCTGGAATTACAGGCACCCGCCACCACACTTGGCTAATTTTTTTATTTTTAGTAGAGAAGGGGTTTTACCATGTTGACCAGGCTGGTCTTGAACTCCTGACCTCAAGTGATTCTCGTGCCTCAGCTTCCCAAGTAGCTGCAATGACAGACATCTGCCACCACGCCCAGCTAATTTATGTATCTTTAGTAGAGAAGGAGTTTCACCATGTCGGACTCAGGGGTTTCGCCATGCTGGCCAGGCTGGTCTCGAACTACTGACCTCAAGTGATCCACCCACCTCAGCCTCCCAAAGTGCTAAGATTACAGCTGGGAGCTACTGCACCCAGCCCCTTCTCACATTTCAAAACACAATCCTACCTTCCTAACAGTCTAAAAGTCTTAACTCCTTCCAGCGTTAACTCAAAAGTCAAAATCCAAAGTCTTATATTTGCGACCTGTCAGATGTTTTCTCCATGGTTAGAGGGGGTTACAGCTTTGGGAGGAAGGCTCCTGAGGCGAGGGTCCCTTCTCACCAGGGCTTCCTCTCCACGGGACACTGCTGACGACATTGATGAGGGTCACCTGGCGGCAAGTGCTCATCAGAAAAGAGACCGGAAAGAGACTCCTTGCTCTCGCTTTTGGGCCGTCCTCTTTCAAAACAAGTCACTGTGCTCAGCCCACGTTTGGGGAGTGAGAGCTACACCCCTTTCCTGAAGGGCTGAGCGTCTGCAAAAATCACTCGGCATTCTGCACTGGGTGTCTGTCTCTCTCCATCATGTGTTTTTATTGATTCCGTCATTTATCTCCATGAGTATGGACTTGTGGATATGGGAAGTAAAAGTTCCTCTTCAAAGTTCCCTTGCTTGTTAAAGAATAATTTTTTTATTTTTTTATTTTTTTATTTTTTTTGAGACAGAGTCTTGCTCCGTCATCAGGTATCAGGCTGGAGTGCAATGGCGCGATCTCGGCTCACCGCAACCTCCGCCTCCTGGGTTCAGGCAATTCTCCTGCCTCAGCCTCCTGAGTAGCTGGGATTACAGGCACGTGCCACCATGCCCAGCTAATTTTTGTGTTTTTAGTAGAGACGGGGTTTCACCATGTTGGCCAGGATGGTCTCGATCTCTTGACCTCGTGATCTGCCTGCCTCAGCCTCCCAAAGTGCTGGGATTACAGGTGTGAGCCACTGCGCCCAGCCAAGAATAAATTTACCAGTAACTCTCTGTGAAGCCCTATCCTACGTAGCTGTCAGACACGCCATGCTTGCAGGCACATAGCACATTCTGTGTCCTTGTGCTTTAACCAAGATGTCTGTGCTGGATGTGCTCACAGGCATGTCCCAGCTCTCCACTGCTTTTACCTGTTTAGACAAGTTTTAAGTGATTAGCCGATCGGGTTTTAGTTTAGATTGTGAGTCTGGCTCCAGCCAATGGAGATCAGACACAGCAGTGAGGACGACCCCAAATGCGTAAGGGATAAATGTGTGTGTTTTCCTTTGTTCGTTGTACTCTCTGGCACGATGGCTAGCGAGGGTCCCTTTCCTGCAGTCCAGGAAGTAAAAGTTGCTTTGCTGAGAGATCCTTTTCTCCGTGCTGATTCTTCCTTGCAGCACGGAGCATCTGTTTCTGACAGCGGGTCTTTACTCTACGCTTTGCGTTCTAATCTGACACTGCGTGATTTCTTCCGCTCCAGCTCACACGTTCCTGCTTCGGCCATCCGGAACTCTTCCGGCCGGCGCCCACGTCCCCCTGACAGGCCCTCGTTGTTTGGCTTTGTTTTTAATACTGTTTTCAGCACGTCTTTGCTTTTACTTGCTGGTTCTGCAGGATGTTCCCACCTAGAATGAGCCATTTCTCCAAGAAGCCCAGTCCTTTTGCTGGAGAAGGGCGTTAGAAACCAAGACCTGGGCGCCAGGGTGTCCACGGCCATGGGAGGCCTTGGTTCCTTTGTGTCTTTCTCAGCAGACAGAGCAAGAAAGTCACGTGTGCTTCCTGACCTGTGCACAGACACACGTCTGTCTGCAAGGGTCCTCCTGAGCAAACACTGAGGCAGCTCCTGTCCAGAGTGCTGGCCCTGAATGCCACCTGCTCTCCAGCCACACTCTGTACCCGAGCAACGGGCTCAGCTGCCCAGTGAGATCACTGCTCTCCACTCTTCAGTGAGAGCTCAACCCTGGCATGACCTTCCTGGGCTTCACAACGCAACGCTCACCGCAATTCTCACCCGGGCCGCGGGGGACACTGAGGCTGGGGAGGGAAGTGCTTTTGCCCATGGTCCTCCAAGGGGCATGGACCTCAGGCCTGGTTTTCTAACCTTCACACTGCAGGAGGTGGGGTTCTGCTGCCCCCCAGATGGGCTGGGCCAGGTTTTGGCAGCTGCTGTTGCACAGACGGGGGAGGATGAAGGCCCTGTCTGGCCAGCTTCCCCCAAGGATGGACTCCCTGTTCTTCAAGGGCCCTGGGACCTGTCTCTCTGTCGCCGAAACAGGCTCTGCTGCATCAGTGTTGCCCCCGGAGGGCAGCGGGGAGGCATCTGGATCCTCGGGGGTCCAGCCCCAGGGGCCTGGTGTTTCAGTGCCTTCCTGCCCCGGTGGAGTAGATGAGAGTCCTCAGGACAGGCCTGGGCCAGAGGGAGAGGCACAAGGAGGGAGGGAGCGGGGAAGGGGAGAGGGAGAGGGAGGGGAAAGAGGGAGGGAGGGAGGGAGGGGGAAGGGGAGAGGGAGGGAGGGGAGAAGGAGGGAGGGATGGGGAAGGAAGGAGGGAGGGAGGAGAGAAGGAGGGAGGGACGGGGAAGGAAAGAGGAAGGGAGGGGGAAGGGGAGAGGGAGGGGGAAGGAAAGAGGTGGGGAAGGAAGGAGGGAGGGAGGGGGAAGGAAGAAGGAAGGGAGGGGGAAGGGGAGAGGGAGGAGGAAGGAAAGAGGGAGGGGGAAGGAAGGAGGGAGGGAGGGGGAAGGAAGGAGGGAGGGAGGGGGAAGGAAGGAGGGAGGGAGGGGAAAGGAGGGAGGGAGGGAGGGGGAAGGAGGGAGGGAGGGGGAAGGAGGGAGGGAGGGAGGGGGAAGGAGGGAGGGAGGGAGGGGGAAGGAGGGAGGGAGAGAGGGGGAAGGAGAGAGGGAGGGGGAAGGAGGGAGGGAGGGAGGGGGAAGGAGGGAGGGAGGGAGGGGGAAGGAGGGAGGGAGAGAAGGGGAAGGAGGGAGGGAGGGGGAAGGAAGGAGGGAGGGAGGGGGAAGGAAGGAGGGAGGGAGGGGGAAGGAGGGAGGAAGGGAGGGGAAGGAGGGAGGGAGGGAGGGGGAAGGAGGGAGGGAGAGAGGGAGAAGGAAGGAAGGAGGGAGGGAAGAGTGAAGATGGAGGGAGAAAGGAGGGAAGGAGGAAGGAAGAAAGAGGGAAGGAGGGAGGGGGAAGGAAGGGAGACCGCTGAGTCCCCTCTCGGTGCTTCCCCAACAGCCCCACTGACCCACACAGGGGTCTCAAGGGCTCCACTGCTCACCTTGGAAGGCAACCGTGGTACCTGACCTCCCCCATACCCCATAGTGGGCAAGAGCCATGATGCCACCTCCTGGCCTCCAGGCCCTGGAACCCAGGCCCACAGTCCTGGCCTTGCCCAGAGGTGGATCCCAGGTCAAGTCTCCAAGGGTTCCTGCTGCCCACCCTGTGTCCCGGGAGCAAAGGACTGAGTCTTCCCGGCCCCTCCCCCATGCCCTGCATTACAGCCTCTTCACACCAAAAGAAGGGAGGCAGCGGCCGCTGTAAAGCATTTTCTGGGTGGCCAAGGCCCTGGTCACAACAGCCCTGGAAAGTGGGGAGTGTGTCCTCATTGTGGAGATGGAGAACTGAGACTCAGAGAGGGCAGGACCCACCCCCTCCCTCCCCGCCACTCCGCTCTCACCTTCCCCGCCCGCCCCTGCTGCAGGCCAAGCCCACCTGCCACCCAGTATAGCGCTGTGTGCCCAGCTTCCCACACAGCTGACCGCCAGGCATCTGGGTGAAACTCGGATGAAGCCGGCTCCTGCCTAGACTGCCTGTTGCAGGGAGCAGGGGTGTGGCTCGGCAGGGGAGTGCCCGGGTGATTCTAACCCAGGAATCAGCCCCGCTGCCCTGCTGAAGCCACTGTGGCCCCCAAGGGCCTGGAGGAGCCAGAAGGGACAGGGGCACCGTGCTGTCCCAGCATCACCAGCAGGGGGCAGGGCTGCCTCACGCCACGGGCGCGGCCGCGAGCACGGTGCATCTGTCCTTGGGGGCCAGCACACCCTGACGGCCTTGGGTTATAACCGAGGGGGTGGGATGGGACCTGGTCCTGCCTCGGGCTCCCTTTGGGCAGACTCCTTCCTCCCAGGGTCTCTTCGAGGGCGAGGACGCGGCTCTGGGGGCTGCGGGTTCCCTGGGGGCATCTGTGCAGAGGGCAGAAGGGCAGGTGGGAAAAGCCACATTCGATGGCCAGCCTGCCCCGATGCTGTCTGAGTCCCTGCTGTGGGGGCAGATGTGCCCCTCGGAGAATCCGGGGCCTGGGACGCAGGCACTACCTGGCCCTTCCTGAGGTCTCCACGCCCCAGCCCCTCCCTCCTGAGGCCCCCAAGGCTTCCCTGACCTCCTCTAGCCACCCAGGTGCGGATGTCCTCGGGCACAGCAATGGCCCCCTCCTCCACCCTGAGTGTGCACTGCCTGTACCGGGGTCTCTGTGAGGGGCTGCTCTGTTCTCCCAGGATGCGCCCCATTTCCCATGCATGCCCTTCCTCCCATCACGCTGTCTGCTGGCCGATGGCAGAGACATCAGCACGGGGAGCTCAGTCACACCATCCAAGAGCCATGTGTCCCTGCCCCCACCACAGGTGCCTGAGCCCCGCCCTCACGTGCCTCTCAGTTCACAGCCCCCGGCCCACACTGGCTGTCACCGCCTGAGTGTGCTGGTGATGAACTTATCTGGTCCAGCATCTCTGGTCCCGAGGGACTTCCCTGGCCAGGAGTCACCATGGCAACCAGATGCCGCAGGGAGGCCCAAGGCTGGGGTGTCCTGCGATGCTATGCCGGCCGGCAGCCTGGAGCTTCTGCCTGGCTGGTGGGAGCACAGGGTGGCATTCATGTCCCTGGAGGGACACCAAACTCCCCCACCACGCTCACCCCAGGAAGTCCCATGTAGTTCCCTGCCCCATTAAAACCAGCACCAAGGCCCTGAGAACCCATGAGGAAGCTTCCCCTTCCTGGGGTTCTCCTGGAGCCTCAAGGGGTCTGTCTCCTGCACCCACACACCTGAACTTTCCCCTTTTGTCCCTGCACCCTGGTCTAAGAACTCTGAGGGCTCCCTCACCCTGAAGACAGGTGTCCAGAGACTGTGCCCAGCATCCAGGGGGCCACCAGGGCACAGAGCCAGCTTCCAACCTGTGTTGCTGTCTCACACAGCAGCGCTCAGCCATGTGGCCACGCCCACAGCAGGGCGGGAGGCCCTGCAACACAGAGCCCACATCCCAGTTCCCAAGACCCCAGGGCCAACACCCTTTCCAGACCACAGAAGGGTCCCGCGTGCTTTATGTGTGCAAGATTATCTACAGGGAGCCTGGGCGGGCCAGGCCCCCCAGGCCAGATCAGCAGAGGGCTGCGGGGCACAGAGGAAGCGGGTGGGTACTTCCAGGACTCTGCCCTCCCTCAGGGTCCATTCTCATTTGGGGCCCTCTGGAGAAGCCCAGGCTGGTCTTGGTGGGCAGAGCCAAGGCCCTGGCAGTGGAGGGCATGCAACACCTGGGGAGGCTCCTCTGGACCTGCAGCTGGGACCTGCAGCCGCTCCTAAGGTGGCAAAGTGAGTCCAGCCTCCCATGGCACCAACCATTCACAGCTGGGGCTTAGGGAGGGGCTGAGTTTCAGGGCACAGCTGCTGCTCCCAGGAAGAGGGGGAACGTGGGTGTGGCGTCTTGACTCCAGCAAGGGAGGCTGACTCAGCCCTGCCCCCCCAACCCCCGATGCTCTGCAGACCCCTCCAGGGCTGAGCACAAGTGTGATGTTCGTATGAGTCAGTGTGTGCACGGGACTGTGTATGGGTGTGTGTACAAGGGTGTATGTGTGCACATGAGCGTGTATGGGTGTGTGCAAGGGTGTGTGTGCGCATGAGCGTGTATGGGTGTGTGTGCAAGGGTGTGTACAGGAGTGTATGGGTGTGTGTGCGAGGGTGTACAAATGAGCGTGTATGGGTGTGTGCGAGTGTGTGTGCACATGAGCATGTATGGGTGTGCAAGGGTGAGTGCACATGAGCATGTATGGGTGTGTGTGCAAGGATGTGTGCATATGTGTATGGGTGTGTGCAGGGGAGTGTGTATGGATATGCATGCGGGTTGAGCATGGTCGTGCATGCCAAAGCGTGTCATAGCGTGTGAATGTATGTGTCCATGGGTATGAATGGGTTTGAGGGTGCACGTGAGCATGTCTGCCTGTGTGAGTATGCAAGTGTGTGAATGCGTGTGTGTCCTTCAGGCAGCAGGCCGTTCCATCTTGAGTCTCACCCGGGAGTCATCCCTGCTCTGGACACAGGCCACACTGCCCTCTGCCCAATACCACAGGGCAGGACCTGGACCCTCAAGGCCCCACTCCCCATCTTCAGTGTGTCTGGTGCCTCCCGGGGAGGGTGCCCGGCTGGACACAGGTGCATGAGAGGGCTCAGGACCAGCCCCAGACAGCATGGAGACCGAGGGCACTTATCACAGGAGACGTGCAGATGGGGTGGCATTAACCTGTTATTACTGAGGCCGTTGGGTGACATCATGTGTTCCCTCGCCCTCCGGGTGCACCTCCTGCTGACCTGGGCCAGCATAGCTGCAGAAGTGTGGGTCCCTGGCAGCCCGGGGCGGACAGGTGGGAATACTCAGGCTGTGCAGGCGCCCACAGGCCCGGTGCTCGTGGCTGCTGACAGGCGCGCTCACAGAGGCCCCAGTTCCCGGCCCCTGGGAGGAGCAGCAGAGCCCAGCGAACAGGGACAGAACTCTCAGAGCGTGGCCCACGGGACCTGGTGGGGAGGAGGGCGGGCTGGTGGGGGTTGACCGCAGGCCCTCCCACTCCAAACAGAAAAGTCCTCAGGCAGAACGAACAAGAACTGAATGGCGATGTATTTTAAACACTCATATTTTGTTTCTTCTCTCACATGTCTCCCTTTGCGTGTTTTTTTTTTTTCCACAATTCTATGCCACTGTCCATCAGACCCCGGCACCTGCGGCCGCCACGTTTCAGACGATCGTATGGGGAAGCCGTTTCAGTCACAGTCACAGGAAGGCCGGCCACAGGACACAACAGAGCAAGGCTTTAAAAATCACTCAAAAGGGGAAGAAAACCCTTGAAAGCCTCAGGCCCACCCTCCTGTCCCCAAGGAAGATGTCCCCGGCGGCGGTTTCCTCCCAAGCCTGGCCGCTGTCACAGGGGCCCTCTCCTCTGCCATCGCCTGCCCTGGCGTCTCTCGGAGGAAGCTTTCACATCAATCTCTAGAAGCAGAAACAAAACAGTCCCAGCCCTCCCCCCGCCATATCCAAGTATACATGAGGGATAAAATTACATTTGTACAAAAATAGATTTTTTTTTTTTTACCTTTCCAGATGCTTTAGACATTTTCTCTTATCGTTACTTTCTTATGTATCCGTCAGCCTCTCTAAAGTATTAGCTATGCGTCCCAGCTAAGGCATTGCTAAGGATTGGGGACGGCTAAAGCTGTCTGCTCCAAAGCATCTTAAAATAGATGCATCTCCTGCCTTGAGATATTCATTCGAACCCGGATTTCACCAAAGGAGGGTCCTTATGTACTTGCTTACACTAAGCAAATTTATAGGAAAACGGGAAACGTCTTGATTAAAAATAAACACGAAACATTGGTAACTGCTCCGCCTCTCTGCGGCCCTGGTGTGCGGCTCTCTCCACACACGTCTGTACAGCACATCCATGTTTACGCCACACACCTGCGTGGATGGGCACCAGGTCACGCACCCTGACCACGGCGGGGACGTCAGCCGGCCACCCACAGGCTGCACATGCTGGCCAGGCCCTCCTGGGTGACCCACGGGGAAAGGCTCAGGGTCTTCTCCAGCACGGCCATCAAGCCACCAGCCCAGAATTCTTGGGGAACACCGTGACTTGGAACACCGAAGATCAGGGCTGTCTTTCCCAGAGCCCGTGTGCTTCCAGGGTGCAGAGGGCCGGTAGCTGACACAGGCCCTAGGGTGGAGGGTCCCAGCAGGCCAGCTTCCAAAACACACCTGACAAAGCCTAGGGTGGCCCAGCCCTGCGGCATCTTCACTCCTCAGCCTCAGGAGCCCCATCAGAAGGCAAAGCAAGGAGGTGACCAGCTGAGGAACTCGCCTGAAGGCGTCAGGGTGCCCTGGTGGCCCAGGAAGCAGCCACTGCAAAGGGGGGCCTGCGGGGAAGCCGATTCATCCAGCCGGGCCGAGCCAGGGACAGGCACAGGTGGCTGATGAGCTGATGTTAGTGCTATCTTTAGAAAATTAAAGATTGTCCCACCAAAGTAATAATTACAAAAAAATCACCTTAACTGAACCAGATTGGTAATACTACTGCAGGTCTGGTAAAATAGAAACTCTGCCTCTCCACTGAGTAATGAGCCACACTCCTCACGCGTCACCTTTTCGAACCGACAGCACAGGCTGTACAACCCCAAAGCCGATGAGGAGGGGCAGGAAGGCTGGTGGGGAAGGCTGCAGGGGCTGGGGAAGCCAGGGTTCTGCTTTCAGAGGTTGGCAGTCCGGCGGGGCGGGGGGGGGGGGGGCGCTCAGAGCTTTACAGCCAGCCAGCCAGAGCTGGAAATGGCAGGGCTGCCAAGAAGAAGCCGAGCCCCCGAAAACGAGGCCCCGGCCCTGGGCTTCTTCCTCTGGAGCTGCGGGCATTCCCGAGTGTCTGGGCGCACACGGACGGGCACTGGCCGCAGAAGGCACCGGGTGTTGGTGTGGGGTCTCTCACGCTCCCACCACTGGGCCCCAGAGCACCCGGCAGTGCCTGGGAGGAACCAGGGGCCTGTTACAGGTGTGAGGCTCACCACTCTGCCTCAGGATGGTGGCTGGACAGAGGACACCTCTGGGGATCCACACTGCTAAAAGGCAGGGGTGGAGGGGAGCGGGAATGAGAGGCTTCTGGAACCTCCGCCAGTCTCTGTCTCGAGCAGACTCAGCTGCAGCCTCCACCCAGTCCCTCAGCTCAGCTCTGGCTAGAAGCTCCAGGAAGGCAAAGAATGGACACTTTCTTCCCCACAAAGGCTGGAACGCTGCCCCTCTGAGCCGCTGCCTCCCAGCCCAACCCCCCAGGCAGCTCCCCTCCCCACCGAGGAGCCCCTGCTGGGGCAGCCCACACTCCCCTGCTCCAGGTGGGGAAAGCCTTTGGAGAAGACGCCTACTCCCCGCTCCATTGCTAGACCGCTGCTGGGAAGACGAGGCCCCTCCTGCATCCCCCACCCGGCTGCTGTTCAGGCACCTGCTACTGACAAAGGCTGGGTCCACGGGACTGAGGCGTGAACAGGAAAAGTTCTCAGGCCAAAGGAAGGGCCTTCCAGTGCAAACGAGGCGAGTTCAACCTGAGAGAGCCCTGCACCACTGGACGGGGGACAGCCTGCGGGAGGCGCGCCGGGCCACACGGGGCTGAGCCGGGGAGGCCCTCAGCCCCGCACCGTCAACCAGAGCGGGCGTTCAGTGAGGCTCCCAAGTAAGGCTCTGGGTGAGCACGCTGTCTCTGGATACCACCGGGCTGGGTGGTCCCACCAGGGCCTGCGTATGGCCCGGGACCAAGGGCACTGCGACTCAGGGTTCTCAGGTTCCAAGTCTTTTAGACACACTGGTAGCGGAGAGAAGGCCTGAGTGAGGGTCCCACCGATGCCCCTGCAGAGCCGCGCCAGGCCACGAGGTCCCAGTTCCTGAGCCCCCCTCTCCAGGCCACCTGCCCCCTCCCCTCCCACCCACGCGGGCCTCACAGATGGTTGCAGGTCAGCACAGCCCTGTGCTTCCAGCAAGGCCAGGGACATGGTGACGCCCCACCCTGCAGGAACCAAGGACAGGCCTCAGCCCAGCCGGCAGGGCCAGGAGAAGACCCAGGCTGGGGAGGGACCGAGGCACTCCGGTCTCCACTGGAAGGGGGAGTCTGAAGCCAGGACACCAAGGCAGAGAGAAAACCGAGGGGGTGGGCGACACCCGTCCCTGCAGCCTGGAGGTGGCCCCGAAACCCAGCACAGAGGTCGGCTCATATTCTCGTTGGCCGGAGGGCAACACCTCGAGTTATCTTTGGAAAAAGACGCTACTCTCCCTTCACTCACAGCACAGGGCAGCCTGCTGGGCCCTCTCATCCCCGAGGCAGCTGAGGTCTTGGCTGATCACACGCCAGCCTGTGCCCCTAGCTGTCCCCTCCTCCTGATTAGGGGGAGCTGTCATGGGCAGGCGGGGCACCGGTACTCAGAGCAGGCGAAGACGTCACTCCAGACAGGATGGCCACACGGGAATTCTGAAAACCAGCATCCATCAACAGCAATGGAACCGAGGCCCTGTTCCCAACTCCTGCAGCTCCAGGGCCCAGAGCCGGGAGACCCCTGTGAGCCACCCAAGCCCCATGGGGTGTGGCAGGGCGTCCCGAGAGCCCATGGGGAGGCGCCTGGCCGGGCTCACTAGTTCTTGCCACTCAGGCTGCCACCTCAGGAAAGCCACTGCCCTGGGCCACAGACAAGTAGTAACAGAAAGGAGGAGGTGACAACACATCTCTTAGGCAGAGCAGTGACAGGCTGCGCCCCAAAGTCCAAACAGGCCAGGCAGAGAAGGGCAGGGACAGGGCTCAGGCTGAGAAGAGCGGCGGCGTCCAGGCGGGGTGGCCGGACCGGGTGGGCGCGAAGGGTGGGCCCGAGGGCCTAAGTCATTTGGTGTGGGGCCTCCAGCATCTCCATGAGGAAGGTGTCAATGGGCGTGTCTCCGATGAGCTTGAAGAAGAAGAGATGTTCCAGGCACTTGAGCCCAATGGAGCGCAGAGCCGGCAGGCGGAGCAGGAGCTTGGCGAACCTGCAGGGAAGGGGTCCAGTGAGGGCCGGGCGAGGGGCGCGGGCAGTCCTGCGTGGCACCTGGAGGCCTCCCTGGGGATGGGGCTGTGTCTGACAGCCCAACCCCCCTGAAGCTGGTCTGTAGCCCAGGGCCTGCCTGTGCCAAGCCCCCAGAAGGAAGGAGGGGAGGGGCGGGGCCAGACAGCGGTGGGTGAGCTTCAGTAAAGGAGTTAAACACTGTGGGTGGCTGGGGAGCTGGCACTTGTCATCTCAGTACTTTGAGAGGCCAAGGTGGGAGGACAGCTTGAGCCCAGGAGTTCAAGGCCAGCCTGGACGACACAGTGAGACCATGTCTGTACACAACAAAAAGAGAAAAAAAGTAGCTGGGTGTGGTGGTGCGCGCCTGCAGGGAGGCCGGCTTGAGAGCCCCGGTGGAGGCTGCAGTGAGCAACCACCACACCGCTGCCCTCCAGCCTGGGCGACAGAGCAAGACTGTGCCCTAAAAAACGAAAAACTGTGGGCCACGGGGACCGTCAGCGGGATTTGCAGCAGGGGAGAGCTGCAGGAGTGAACATGCCAGCGACACCTCCCGCTGCTGCAGCCGTCCCAGCCAGAGACAGCGGGGCCCTTGAGGGAACGGGGTGCTGCGCACACTGGTGAGTGGCAGGAATGGGCAAGGCACTGGATGGGCAACCACGAAGGCAAAGGGCATGGGGGGTGGTATTCAGGCTGCGCCCCCACTGCAGGGGGAGCCAGGCCTGACCTGGGAGCCGCGTGCCAGGCAAGCCCCTTCCCAGAAAGCGTCAGCACCCCATGAGGGCCTCCACCACACCTCACGCAGTGCTGTGGGCCCCAGACCGAGCAAGGGCCACGGCTTCAGCAGAAGTAGCTCTGCCAGCGTTGGGCACAGCATGGTCAGAGAAGGCTGGCAGGGAGGGAGGGACCAGGGGTCGCTAGGGCCCGGCCCACCCCTGGGAAGTTTCCTGGGGCAGGGAGCAATGCGGAGGCAGGGGAGAAGGCTGGGGCTCTGGGAAGAGGTGCAGAGGGCCAGGCACGAGGGCAGCAGCTGCCACAGAGGACAGGGTGCTGTGGTGACGGGGCCAGGTGTCCCTCCCGGCTGCCCACGTCTGCCCCAGGGCCCCTGTGCACCGCCAGGGTCTCCCCACACAGCCCCACCAGGGGCCGCAGAACCTCATTAATTATTAACGAAGTCTTTATTTCAGGGAAAAGCTCTGTGGTTGGCTGCCTCACAGTTCTTGTTTTAAAGGCAAAAACAGCGCAGAGGCTGGAGTGGGGCCAGAGAACAAGCTGTTTTCTGCTGAGCTGGCGAGATGGGCCAGGGCAGAAAGCCAGGAAAAACAAGCCGCCTGCCACCCCCTCGTCCTCGTCCTCCGGGAAGTTTCCCTTTAAACCAAGCCAGATGAGGGCCGAGCAGGCAGCGGGGACACAGTTAACCGTGTATGTGCCGGTGGTGCCAGGGCCTGGGTGTCCTATGGGTCTGGGGGCCCCCCCTCACCCCACCCCTTGCCCACAGTTTGAGGATCAAGAGGCCAGGAGAAGCCTCTTTAGAGAGAAGGGGCAGAATGTGGAGAGCTGACTCTGGATCCCAGGAATCCACAAGTTTCTCTTCCTGGACACCTACCGCGCGCCCAGCAACATGGACTCGGAGATGAGAGGCTCCCAGCCCTTCTGGGGCCCTCTGTTGCGTGGGGGGCAAATGGGCTCCTCGAGGGGGCTGTGGCCACCTATTCTTTACACACTCGTAGAGAACGTTGATTATGTGTGGGCATCAGGCCAGCTAGGCTACACATGCTTGTGAAGTACCTACTGTGTGCTGGTGTCACCTGGCCTCTGGTGGTTCTGCTTGGCAGGGGAGTGGGTGGGGGTGAAGCACAGCCTTCATCTACCTACTCGAGAAAGACCTACTATGCGCCAGGTCCGAAGTAATCCTTCCAGCGGGGCTACATAGGGCGTGAACCTGTGGGTCACACCCGCCACGGCCCACTGACCCGGACAGCCTGCTCAGGACCTACTGCCCAGGGCTGGGCCCGGGGAGGCTGCCACCTTCTCGTTCACAGAAAACAGCCTTGCAGAGGGTGGGGGCTCTGGAGACAAGAGCCCGGGTCTGGGGTCTGTGGGGGCGGGGCCCACCTTCCCGGCTGCTCTGGGTACTTCTGCTTGCAGTAGGCCTCCAGGGACGCATAGACCTTCTCCCTCAGCGCCTCCACCTCGGCCGGGTTCGAGAGCCCCTTGGAGTCTGAAAGGAGGAGAGGCCGCAGGTCAGAACCCTCAGCTGGGGCGTGTCCCGGCCACCTGTCCCTGGGATCCAGGCCTCTGTGGGGTCTCCCAGGCTGCCCCGATATAGGCAGAGCAGGTGGTGTGAAGGATGCCGCAGGACATGACCCCAGAGCCCATCGGCAGGGGGGGGCGACTGTGGAACCTGAGGCCAGGCCAGGCTGCTCTGGGCCCAAGCCCGGCTCTGCCACTTGCCAGCCATGCGACCTTGGGTCAATCATTCGCCCTCCAGAAACTCGTGTCCGGAACCTGCTGCCTTCCAGCTGCCACAGGGACGGACAATGGACGCCTCTGCTGCCCTTGGGTCCCAGCCCCGTAATTCGGATGGGAGCTCCCAGTGCCACCCCAGGAGCACCCGGAGCCCCCGGAAACCCACCCTCAGTATGCTGGACAGTGCCGAGCTCAGGCCCCGGGGTCAAGAGCCTAGAGCGAACAGTCTGGGATTGCAGCCACCAACACCTCCAAGGCCCAGGGACCCCCGTGAGTGCCACTGTGGCCCGGGGCCTGGGGCTCCTTGGCAACGTGTCTGGCTCCCCCGGCTGCCTGAGCTCCAGCCAGTCTCCTCACCCTCCCTGCAAGCCTGTGCCCAGACCCTGCTCATGCCAGCCAATGCTCACGTCTCCTCGCCCTCCCTGCAAGCCCAGGCCTAGGTCCTGCTGGTGCCTCAGCCCTGGCAACCAGGCCACACGGGACCTGAGTGGGGACTCCTCGGGCCAGGCGTGACTCAGCCTCCGTGCTGACAGGATTATGTGCCGGTGGCGCCTGCTGGTGGGCGTGACTCTCTGAACCTGGAGCTCTGGGCGGGCGGGCCCTACCCAGCAGCCTGAAGGAGCCCTCCCATGCATGGCAGGGTGCCAGGCACACGGGCATGTGTTAACACTTGCTGGGTGAAGGAGTAACACCTAGGAGGCTTTTAGAGCAGAGAACCGAGTCTGGAGAAGGGCAGCACTGTCGGCCAGAAGGCCTGCGCCCACGCCAGCCCCCCAGCCCCGAGTCCCGAGCCCTGCTGTCCTCAACCCCGGCAACACCTTGGGCCCGAGGCTCGGGGACGAGGCTGGTCCTCTGCAGAACACCCAGCAGACCTGACCCATCCCCATCGCCAGCCTGCAGGGCCGGGGCTCCTGCACTTGAGCACCGGCGGGAAGGTCACGCCACAGCCGGCCCCTGCGGAGTCTGGATTCCCACGCACAATGGTGGACGCTGCCAAGGCAGAGCCCAGAGGCACCACCGAGCCCCTGAAGACCAGCACCTTGCTGGGCCCCCGTGAGCAGAAGGCAGAGCAGCCCCAGAAGAGCGGCCACACTGGCTGGGAGGGGAGCCCACTGGGCTCAGGGAGGGCGGGAGGCCCCACGTGCAGCCACAGCATGAGGCACAAACGGGAGAAGGCCCGGGTGCCCCCGCCCCCCAGAGGACGGGGCCAGGAGCCGCGAGGCGGGAAGGCCGTACCGGGGTTGAAGAGGACGATGGCACGCAGGCAGCCCAGCTCCGTCTTGTCCATCTGCATGTCCCGCATCTTGGACACGAGCTCCGTCAGCACCCTGCGGTGGAGGGCAGACACCCCGTCCCCGTTAGGCCGCGGGCCTCACCAGGGCCCCGCCCCGGACACCCAAGGCCTCTGGGAGCCCAGTGTGGCCAACGGTGGCTGAGACGGGCCGAGCCAAGGCAAGACCTGCCAGGCGGCCGGAGCGGGAGTGGGCAGGAACCCAGGCCCAAGTGCCACCTCTGCCAGGCCTGCCCAGCCCTGCCCGGAGGGTGGGCTTCTCTCCTCTCCCTCTAGGGTCTGCCTGTGGAGCTTTATTCTGGGAACCTAGATGCTAAGGAGGGGCCTCGTGACAGCTAAGCCAAGGTAAGCCGGGGAGGCACTCGGGGCAGAGTCCACTCCTGAGCCCAGCGAGACCCATCACTGTCCCTCCTCGGCTTCGGGCCCAGCACCGCCTGGGGCAAAGCCTCGGCCGGCGGCCCAGCCCCAGCGCTCCCTTCACTCTAGAGAGCGAGCTTTCCCCAGCACCTGGTCTCCCTGGGTGGGGGCTGCCAGAGGGAAGCATTTCCACTTCTTGTGACCAGAAGAAAAAACCCACCAGCCCCCTCCCCAGAGCCGCTGGGGACATTCTCGGATGGGACTCAGCTGCCTGCCCCTGCAGCTAGACTCCGAATCCCGCTGGCCTCTCTGCAGTGTCCTGGGCCCCCTAGCCTCAGCAGCCTGCCCACCAACCCCAAAGCTGGACTGCTGACCAGGAAGTGAGGGTGGGCCACAGCGGGGAGAGGGAGATGGCCAGGTGGGGCCTAGAGGGCCGCCTAAGGAGTCTGGGCGCTACCCTGTGGGCCAAGGGGGGCCGTGAGGGTCTATAGAAGGGGGAGTGCCCTGGCTGGTTCCTCGGAGATCTGAGGGAGCCTGGAGGATAGAAGGGGACAGAACAGGAGCTGGGAGAGACCCCGATGTCTGCTCTGAGGCAGGGGCATACACTGCAGCGGGCACAGAAAAGCTCTGGGCCACCGAGGGCAAAGACTTTGCATTCCACTTGCACAAAAGGCAAGGAAACGCAGGGATCTGTTGTCACTGCTCTGGGGCCCCAGAGAATGTAAGCCCCAGGCCTCTGTCAGCTCCACCAGCCAAACAAAGGAGCTGTCAGCTGGGCGGTGGCTGGGGCTTCACTTCCCTAAGCCGCATCCCCAGTACCCCTCTAAAGAAGCTCCTGTGGGCAATAAACGTGGCACCCTTCAGCCCCCGAGAGGACTCTCCTGTATGCTTTCCTAAAGGCCCTGACAAGTCCTGCAGCAAGCCCCTCTAGCACACAATTTAAACTAGCATTTCCCCACCGTCTGCGGCCACAAACACTTTTGCACACCCGCAGGACTTGGGGACCGGAACTACCCCACGGGGCACTGCTGTTGGTGCATGCATTCCCCTGTGAGTGCTGGAGCCTGGCCTCTGCCCACCTCTAACGTCAGGGCTCTCATGCTCAGAGGCCACCTTCTCCAGGCGGCCTGCTCCTCCCCTCTCACTGCCCCTGTGCTGTAGACCCCTGCCCAAGGGAGCCTGCAGCGCCCCTCGCCAGCGTTCCTGCCCCAGCTGGCTGAGCTGACATCCAGTCCCCGGGAGGCCCAGTCTGGGTGGGCTCCCTGAGCCGTGGAGAAAGACTGTGCAGAGACAGGGACAAGGAAGCTCCTGTCCACCTCGCCCAGAGGACCGTCATGGGCCAGCGCTCCAGGAGAGCACCGTGAATGGACACAGACCACCAGGCCGGGACAAGGGTGGGCCCTCCGGGCAACGCCACCCCTCCAGGGTGTCCCTGAGAAGTGGGTGAGGTATGACCAGTGCTCCGCTGGGAGGTGTGAAGCGCGGTGGCCCCACAGCCCTGCCTGCACGGGGATAGGCACTGGAGCCCACCATGCCCTTCCGGGCTGCCCCAGCAGGACCGTGCCAGCCCCAAACAGCCTGCAATGTGCCAACCGCAATCGACAGTTCTACAAAACTGCATCTACGATCTAATCGCTCCAGTAAGAAAGCAAGCTTCCTTCCCACGGATAAACCCACGGGATCGTGGAAAAGAAGAGCTGGAGGGAAACAGGCGAAGCGCGCCCTGTGGTCTAGACGCCCAGGGCTGGGCTGGCGCAGGGCTCCCAGCCACCTCCTCGTGCTTTCTGTTTTCCACGTGGGCACCCTCCATGCCCTGGAATAATACTAGGCAGATGGTGCACAGGGCTGAGGTGGCCGGACTCTGCTGGCCTGGCGGGCGGTGGAGGTGACCGAAGCGCCATCGCCCCTCCTGGGACCACCCCCACCTGTCAAAGATGGCGCCCACCCCTGCGCTGTGGGCGCTGTTCCGGTGGACGTGCAGCCCGGTGGCCAGGAGGATCCCGTCCTTCACGGCGATGGAGCGGTGGGAGAAGGAGGCGATGAGCAGCTCGTTCCAGCCTGGGGAGGAGGCACACAGTCACTCTGCTGTCTCCAGGCCATGGGCCTCCCCACTTCCCAGGCCCCGCTGGGACTCCCTCCACAGAGGCAGCATGGCACAGACCCCTCCTGACAGGCTTCGGAGCCCCAATCCCATGGCGTGTCAACAGAAAAGAGCTTCCTGAGAATGCCTCTTCCACCGTACACGCCGGCGCAGGAAAGGCACTGAGAAGTCCCATACGAAGTTCCTGGAGCTTTGCGGAACCCAGGAGCCCACAAACCCATGTGCCCACCGAAGCTTCCTCCTGTGCATACAGGACACGCCTGCCACAGGGCATGTGGGAGAGCACCCAGGGATGTTCCCACAGCTGCCAGCAGGCTCCAGGAGCACACTCTGGGAGGTCCACGAGCACTGGAGTGCCACGGAACAGCAGCTCGCCCACCTGCAGGAGGGTGCTCGAGAGCCCAGCCTCTTTTGGGGAGTTCCCCGGGAGGCCGGCTAGAGAACAGCCCCTCAACACAAGGCTCCAGTGCAGACAAACCAGAGCAGGCATCAGGGAGGAAGAGAGCCGCCAACAGGGACCCTTGCACACACACGTCACGGCTTTCGTGGCTCCTGCAGACAGGGTGACACGGTATCACCCGCAGTCCCAGAGTCACCTTTAGCACCTTCCACACCCCTAGGGCGCTCCAGAGGCTCCAGGCTCTGTGGCCGACACTGTCGTGAATTTCCCACCTAATCCCAACTGTAATCCTGGAAGCTAGCATTAACCCTGTTTTACAGGGCGGAAACTGAGGCACGACAGTAAATGTCAGCAAGAAGCTGGTGGGGAGCACCATGCCAGCACCGGCTCAGTCCACCCGGCCTCCTGACACATGCCCACCCCGTCATGGGGATCCCGAGGGCAGATGTCACCATCCCCATTCTCCCCAGTTCACAACTGGGTCATCCAAGGACCCCAGGAGGGAGGTCCCACCCCCAAAACCACCTAGCCCAGGTGTGCTGACACACACTGGGCAGCAATGGTGCCCAACCAGCCCCAGGCTGTGCCAGCAAAACAAGGGCAGAATGGTGGGTTCTCTGCCCATCACCATGGGGGGATGCAGATGGCACCACGGGCAGTCTGACGGAAATACCGTCACAGACACAGGACTGGCACCTCCCCACCTGTCACACATCCCCTCTCCCTGCTAGGCGGCAGCAGGCAGCCTGTTGCATTGGGGGGTAGGAAGAGTGGGGTGCCCTGGCGCAGGGGCTTGGGAAACACACCCAGCCTCTGCACCAAGGCTGCAGCGCACCGTGGTATCTGGGCTCAGCCACGCCGGCAGCCAAGGAGCTTCCACTCTGCACAGACACGTTTTCCTAACCATAGAATCCTTTTTTCCCCATGAAACACATGTAGCACCACATTTGGGAGAACTCTGACATGTGAGGAATCTGTGGCCCCGAGAGGAAAAGGGTTCTCCCTCCGGTCCCATACCAGGCCCAGTGTGGACAGAGCCTGCGGCCAAGGGCAGGGATCCAGGGGGCTGAAGACGAGAGCTGTGCTGGGGCAGAACTGGCCCCAAACCTACCATCCCTGGCCAGTCCCACCCTCTTGAGCCTGCCTCTCTCCCTTGAATCCTCCAGCCCTGGGGGTTTACTTGACAGTGGCCGCCTCCCTCCCACTGCCCCGAGAGCCCGGTGAGGCCCCAGCGGGGAGGAGGTGGACTCGCCTCCTGTTGTCCAGGAGGGGCCTGGTGCGCAGCTGGGCTCAGAAGGTGCTCCTGAGCCACGGTGGGGCTCTCAGCACGGGATATAGGTTGGGGCCCCAGACACTCGGACAGAACCCCGGGAGTCTCTCCCCGCACCCTCCGGCTCCCCCATCACCGTCCCTCCACCCGATGTCCTCACTCGGGATCTCTCCTCTCCTGCCCCACACACCTCTGTAAGCGGCCCTCCTCCGTCTCAGATGTAAGGGGAGACCGAGAGGAACTCACTTTACAGGAGCCTTTGGGGTGCGTGTTCACCTTCCCTAGCGCGCCATCGCGGTCCGAAGGACAGCTCGGAACCGGCGATGTGAGGGCCCGGATCGGCCACAGCTCTCAACAGCTCAGGGTGTGCTGGCCTTTCAGGTGGACCTCAGTGACGCGAGGGACACCAGGTCTTACTCCAGGCTCCGAGCTCAGGACAAACAAGGAGTCTGGCCTGGGGCTGCTCGCTTGGTCACTATGTCCTCCACCTCAAGAGGCTGGCCCTGCCTGAGGAGCCAACGCCTGCAGACCCCTCGCAGCCCTGCCCACACGCCCAGGGCCTCCCAATCAGAACAGTCGCCTCTGTTGGGGTGCAGGACGCCTGGAACCCCACTCAAGGGCACAGACTCTCTGGACCCCGCCTCCCACGGCTCCCAGAGCCAGACAGCACCTCCAGTAGGAAGCGCACAGAGTTGAGGGTCAGGTGTGGAAGCCGGGGCCTCGGGCTGGCTCACCGGGTTCCCGTCTCACCTCTGAGCCACCACTTCCTTGGCATAGGGGGCAGTGAGAACCACTATGCCTGATCGTCTGGAGAGTTAAATGAGTCCACACCCATGAGGCAGGGCAGAGCCCCTCAGGGTCACAGCTGCCGTGCCCATGGGGCTCGTGATGGGGACCCCCTCCCAGGGTGGCCGTGACCAGAATAACCCAGCCTGGCTTCCCCTGTGTCCCCAGGCAGGAGATGTGGGCAGTATTAACAAGACCAGAGGAGTAAAGTGGTGTGCTGTCCCCACAGGGGACCTCGGGCTGCTACATTAGCCTGGCCCCTCCCTCCCTCCCGGCCCAGCAAGGCCTGGCCCCGCCCCTCCCGTCCCTCCCTTCCCCCAGCAGCATGAGGTGCCTGTGTAGCCCAGGCCCTCAGAAAACCCCGTTAGAACCAATGGGGTCTCAGAACCAAGAGCCTGGGATGAGGGGGCAGGTGGGAGGAAGGGGCTGGACAGAGGAACCTGAAAGCTGTGGGTGACCTGGCCCTGCCTGGTTTCCTCATCTGACAAACTCAAGGGCCAGGGTATGACTTGGAACTTCCGTGAACAAGCCAAAGCTATCATTTGGATTCTTTACTTCTGAAGGCCGCCTGGACAGGTGGGGCAGGAACCCACCCCAAGGGAAGGGGCCCACCCCACAGGAGCAAACGCATGTGACGCCAGCTGCCCACAGCCCAGCTGGAATCCTCCACCAGTTTCCGGGCCCCTGCAGGGCTGTGGCCACTGCCCCCGCTCAATGACACCAAGAGACACAGGTGGACACTCCCAGGGTGAGCAGAGACCCTGGGCCTTGAACCTGGATGGCCAATGGCTCTCAGGATGGTGGGAACCCCAGGCATGGGCACCCGTTCCCACTGCTGCTACTGCCCAGCGGAAGCCACCTCCCCACCAGCACTGGGAACGCAGTGGGAGGGCCCAGCAGGAGGGACATAATGGGGGAGCAGCCAGTGCACCCCTGCCCCTGCCAGGGCTGGGTGGGGCTCACCTCTGCCACTGCCTCCTGCACAGAGGAAAACCCAGCAGGGCTGCCCCAGCCCCCAGCCAGGCTATAGCCACGGACCCTGACCCCAGTCCCCTGGAGGGGACAGAGCCCTCCAGCCAACACCAGCTAGGCACGGCGTATCCTTGGGGCTGACCGAGGTCCTCTCCAGCCACTGGGCCAGTGCAGGCTTCAAACTCCCATGCTCCACATCTGGGCTGGATGTGTCCCTCAGTGGACCTTACGGGACTTGGGAAGACCACCTAGTGGGTGAGCTCCCAACCCCAGCAGACAGAACACACAGGACACTGAGGCGCAGACAGTAAATGACTTGGTCAAGGTCAGCACTCACAGGCAGCGGGGCAGGACGCATGTCGGAAGTGCAGCTCCAGACACACAGGAGCAGGGCACGCTGGAGACAGGTCAGCAAGGACCTCAGTGGGAGCCGGGGGAGGCCAGGCTGGGAGGACCCACCCAGAGACAAGCAGCAGTAAAGATGTCCCGGGAAAAGCCACTGGGCAGGAGCAGAGGCCACCCTTGAAGGGATGGCACAGGGTGGCTTCCCAGGCATCCTAGAAGGGACCAGGGATTCAGAGCACCAGGGCTCTGGGCTTCGTGGGGAGCCCCCACCCGACTACAATCCGCTATGATCACCCCAGTCAGGCCAAGGTTGGAGCCAGAAGCCGCCTGCATGGGACTGCAGGGCCAGGTGCCACACAGATACTGTGACGGACACAGCCGCCTGACCCGACTCGGACCTCTACCCGGCCCCAGCGCACAACCACCGGGGGACCCCCAGGAAAAGAGCTGCGTGTGGCCAGCCATTCTCTGGGTCTAACGGGTGGGTTGGGAATGGGGGCACCGTCCTCTCTCTGCAAAGGCCTGGGGTATCTCTACAAAGACCACTGGGGTCAGGCAGGCGGGCAGCTGGCAAAGCCAGGGGCTCTGAACCGAGGGCTCTGGGGGAGCCCCTGCAAACGAGGCCACACCCTGAAAGAAGTCTGAGCCCACAACAGCAGACACCCACATGCCTAAGGCCCAGGGGGGCAAGGACCCGACCCACCAGACACCAGGCCAGCAGGATTAAGTCAAGGGCTTTGAGATGGGAGATTATCCGGGCTGATCCAGGGGGGCCCCAATAAGGCCGTAAGAGTCCTTACAGGAGGAGGCAGCGGCGCCAGGCCCTCCACACACAGCCCGTGTGGTCCCAGCCCTGACCCAAGCAGCTTCCAGAACGTTCCCTGCTTCACAGGGAGCCCCATCTCTGCTTGGTGTGTCCTATTCTCCATTTAGTGTTGGGAGTCGCCTTGTATGGGCCGAGGCTCCCTGGTCAGGCTGAGGACGGGGCCCGCAGTGCAGCTGTGGAACTCCAGGCAGCTGCGACACCCGGCCCTAAGGGAGCTTGGCCTGTTGGGCCTAGGGGCACATGGGACAGCAGCCAGCACCATCGTCGCTGCTGGGAGGACACTGAGGGCAGACCTGGGCCCCAGCGGGAACCTGCAGTAAGGGCCTGGTCTCAGCTACTCCGTGACTTGGTGAACACCAGCCCATGAGGGATGCCCCTCACACCCACTTTCCAGGTGGGGGACCAGCTCAGAGGGCACCACCCCGCCCAGGCTCCCACTGCCAACCTGACCCCCAAACCCCAAAGCTGAGCTCCCAGCCCCTGTCTGGCGTCGCAGGGCATGTGCTGAGCGTGGGGCAGACATTTCTGTGCCGAGGCTGGGTGCATCACCATTCCCGCATGGAAACAGGGCCTTGGAGTGGGAGGAGAGGGCAGAGAGCACATGGCCCTCCCGGGCAGCCCCTGAGACACACCCAGCCTCCCTCTCCAGAGCTTCCCATCCTCCACTGACAGCCCTTCACCTCTCTGAAGGCCACACAGAGAGACCCGCATGGCACCCCTCCGTATGGGGGCAGGAGGGAAACTGAGGCCCTAGGCCCTTCCCCCACAGTCCCACATTGTCCACAGCTGGTCCCAGGAGGTGGGAATGTTCCGAGACGCATCCCGTCCTCACACCTGCCCCACCCCCGCCCGGGCCGGCCACTCACCTGCCCGCAGCAGGATGACCTGGTCGTCCAGGGGCAGCTCTGAGAAATGCGGGATGCGCTTGGCCCACTCCACCAGGGTGAACAGCTGCTTGTCGGCTGCCTGGCAGATGTTGGTGACGGGGTCGTTCGGCTGCAGGGGAGGAAGACGAGCAGCACGTTCGGTCCCAGAAGTCGACGTACTGATGGAACACAGCCCAGCCCAGGCCCCACCCACATGCCGGGCCCATGGGGAGCACTGAATACGGCCCCCAAAGATGCCCATGCCCTAATCCCCGGAACCTGGGAACGTGCGACCTTGCACGGCAAACAGGGCTTTGAGAGGCATTAGGTGTGGCCTTAGACTGGGAGCTGGGCCTGCACTGGGGCCCTAATGTGTAGCGGCGGCAGCAGGAGCCTGCACTGTGGGCCCACTCTGCCAGGGTGAAGGGCTGCTTGTCGGCTGCTCTTGCCAAGAGTCATTGCAAGGGGCCCAGGAGAGGGAGGCAGCAGGGGCAGAGGAGGAGACGTGATCACAAGCGCTGGGGCCTGAGGGAGACGCTGCTGGCTTTGAAGGAGGAGGAAGAGGCCATGAGCCAAGGGATGTGGGGGAACCGGAAGCTGGCAAACGCAGGGGCAGCCTTCCTGTCACAGCCTCCCCGTCGCAGCCTCCACACCGCAGCCTCCAGGAGCCAGCCCACAGACACCTCAACTTCAGCCCAGCCAGACTGAGATGGCTCTCTGACCTCAGGACGGTCAGATAATAAAACGTGTGTCGTTTCCAGCCGCTAGGTGACAGCAGGACACGCGTCTCTCCCACCGCTCTGGGAGGCAGGTGCAGGGAGCTGGAGAAACCAGATATGGGGCGGCGGCGGAGCTGGGTGGGACCGACCCCTTCATCTCTGATGGCCACAGTGTCCCGCCCCGGGGATGGGGCTGACATGGAGGTGGGCACTCAGGAGGGCAGGCACCTGGGCTGAGACACCAGGCCCCAGGCACAGGGAGCGAGCGGCCTTCCCAGCTCCTTTGGCAAGTCCTAGCCAGAAGAGGGCAATTCAGTCTCACAGATGAGGAGACCCAGGTGGCCGTGAAGCAGGGCAGGACGGGAGGCCCCTCCCCAGCTCCCGGCAAGTGGGGCTTGGGTCATGGACCTTCTATGTTCTGAGCAATGGGGACTCAGACGACGGCCCCCTTGGTTGTGCAGCTGCAGGAATAATGACTGTGAATGGGATCTGGGGACCTCTTACTCCAGGGCATTTGCCAAGGAGAAAATGCCTCTCTTTGAAGAGCGCCCACTGACAGAAACCGCACGCTCGTCAGAGCCGCGCTGCCTCAATGCAGTGCCCGGTGGAAAGAGCCTCTAAAGGCTGAGTGGGAAGGCCCCGGATGAATGGTATGGAGGCCAGGACCCTCAGAAGAGGCCAGGACAGCCCTTGGGGCCCCGAGCCTGAAGGGGCGAACAGAGGGGCAGGATTCGTCAGCTGAGAGGGGCCCGCCACGGTCTACACAGGTCTCAGACTCACTCACTCCTCCGCAAACCTTCCATGAGCAGCACGTCCACAGCCCCGGCACCCACAGGCTCCGGCCTCTATGCCCAGCACCCCCCAGGCCCACCACAGCCAGGCCCAGCTTCGCAGCCTCAGCCTCCCCTTCCGTCTCGCTGGGGGCTGAACGGGGCAGGTCCTTCTTGCCTGCCCATTTGCCGCAGGGCATCCCTGAGAAAGGGTCACGCAGCCTGGCGGGGGAGGGGGACGTGGGGAAAACACCCTGAGCACTGTGTCTGCAGCACATGGCTCTGCATGGGAGCCTCGTACCCGGGAACCCCCCAGCTGCTGGCGGGCCACTCTCGGAAGCCAACACGGGGCCCAGAGCAGGCCCAGGTGACAGGCAGTTGCCATGGGTGGGAAGAAGAGCCTCGAGTCCTCCTCCACTGATGGGGCCTCTGCAGGAGAGGATGCAGGGTCATCATCTGTCATGTGCCTGCAGCAGGCACAGCCAGGACAGGGAGAAGGGTGTGGCGGCTGAAAAGCCAGCAGGCTGGAGCGAAGGAGGCACACGCCCAGCAGGTATGAGGCTCTGGCTCCCATGACAGCAGGGCCGGGCCTGGAGGGGTCCCCCAGGAAGGGAGGGACCATGCAGGTTCCCGGCTCCGCCCAACTCCACCTCCCTGTGTGGCTCGGGAAAGGCTTAACCTCTGTGAGCCTCCCATTCTCGCCTGGAGACCCAAAGTGCCTCGTGTAATGGAAGGCGTGTGACGGGCTCCACTCCTGCCTGCAAGTGTCCATAGGACCCGCCCAGGCCAAAGCCCTGGCCCTGCCCCATGCTGGGGAGAAACCGGGCACCAGGACCGTGACACTCGGCAGGTTGCCTCCTCTCTGACCTCAGTCTGCCCATCTGAGGGAAGGCACCCAGTGAGCGGTCTGGAAGTTGGACCCAGACCAGTCCACAGAGGAGTGTTCAGTGTGAGATGAAACAGAGGAGCGGGCACGGAGAGCCCCATCCCTGCGGAGACGCGTCCTGTACCCCTGAAAGTCCTGCCTGTCTCTGCGGTTCTGAACTCCCTGAACTTTTACGCAATGAGAGAGAGAGAGCAGATGGCAGACTTTTCTCCCAAATAACGTCCTTACTCCACAGAATGGAACCTGGAGGCCCTTGGTGCACACGCCGACCTTGCTTCTGGATTTTCTGCCAGCTCATGAAACCCTCAGGGCCTCCCTCCCTCCCTCCCCGACTCCTCCCCTCCATCCCCCAGCCTCCCCTGCCCTCCGCAGGACTGGACAGGTGGGCACGGGGCAGGGCAGGTGTGCAGACCAGACAGGACTGTGCAGTGTCCCAGCTGGGGTGGGCCTGCTCCAGTCACTCACGGGGAGGGTTTCTCTGGAAAGAAGGGGCCTACTGTCGGGGTCCCGTGTGCCTTCTCCCCAGCAGCCTCAGCCCCCGGCCAGAGTAGAGGTCTGAGGAGAGCCAGGACGTGCGTAAGGCACCGGGCTGTCCTATCCAGAAAGAGCAGGGGAGCAGGGTGGCCCCAAGCCAGCCACGGGGCTTCAGGCAAGAGCAGACCCTCACCCTCAGACAGGCAGAGGCAGTGGGGGTGTGGGCCCTATGTGAGGGCCAAGGAGCAGGGGCAGAGTGGCTATCGCTGACCGAAGCTGGCGGCGAGGAACAGCCCAGCCATCCCCGGCAGTCTCGTGGGGGCAGCAGACATTAACCCACCGCACACCTTACCCCGCGCTCACACGTCACCCTGTGATGGCTCGTGCTAGGGGCCACAGAAGAAAGAGCAGGCACTCTCAGCCCACGCCACAGGGGCTGTCCCTACCCTGGTGGGGGCACAGATACAAGCCAGAGGTACCTTAGCTGAGACCAAAGCCTGAGGAAGAGCCAGAGGGCCCGGCTCCAGGCCATGGGAGCAGCAAGCAGGAAGGCCCTGGTGGGTCAGCAACAGTGATCTGCAGAGCACGCCCAGCACTGAGGGAGGGCAGCCCGCTGTGCCTGGGCCCACAGAGGTCAGGGTCACCTCATGGTCAGCCTGGACAAGGTCATCGGTGACCACGGGGCTCTGGTCCCAGCCCCAAACCCACAGAGACACAGATGAAGTCTGGATACCACAGTCCCTGAAAACAGCAGGAAGCTTCGTGCAAAGTCCTGAGCCTTGACTCAGGCAGCCAGGAGCTCACCCGCCCTACCGTGGGCACAGCTGCAGCCAGCCCCTCCGTGGAGCCCGGGACAAGCGGGGTCTGCCAGCCAGACCAGCCCACCAGGGAGCAACGGTTCCCAGAACATGCATGTCCCTGGGCCTTAGGGTAAAAAGGGCTGAGAACGCACCTGTGACGCCCTCCCTAGCAAGGCTGCTGACAGCAGTAAGTCAAGATGCCACAGGGAGGGAGCCAGCGGCGAGGAAGGGTCCAAGGCAGGAAGGGCGAGGCCAGGGGGTCTGAATCCAACACTCCGCAGCCGGCTGAGCCAACCCAGGAGAAAAGCCTGGGACCCACCCACGGGCTGCGGCCCACCCATCCTCCTCCCCTTGAGGCTGCCAGTCCAGGGTGGGAACAGGCAGGAGGGATAGCATGGGGGTCACAAGCTGGGGGACTGCAGAGCCGTTTTGATTCCACAGCACCCACCACGACTGCTGGGTACCTGCCCAGGGCCATACAGCTGCTGGCAAAGACAGCTCCGGAACCAACGTGCAGAACTCTCGCCGGAGGCTCAGCCTCCTCCCACACCTTTTCCAGGGGGCACCAGGGAGGTCAAACCCCAAGGAGACACGGCAGCTGAGGCCCCAGCAGAGATGGCTGAGGAGGAGGAGGATACAGCCACAGGGCCCCTGTCCCCTGCGTGAGCGCCACCCCTGCGTGGGCCAGGAGAGGACGGTGGCGCCTAGCTGGGGTGAGGGGCCCACAGGGTCACCACGGGTAAGAGACCAAGCTGAGGCGGCCACAGAGCCCAGGGCAGCCCCCAGGACGGACCTCTCTGGCTCAGCAGCAGCTCAGGTGGGTGAGTAAGGGAAACTGAGGCAGGCAAGCTGCCCTCCCCTGCACAGGCTGCAACTCACCGAGCTGGGGTTCAGCCCCACGTTGGCCTCCACGTAGGTCTCGGTCTTGGGCTCCACAGCCAGCTCGGCCTCCAGGATCCTCTCCACGGGCATGTCCTCGTTGGCACTGCTGGTCGACTCCACCTCGTTCTCGTTCCGGTCCTTGCCTCGCTGCCGCTCCTCCTGCACGGCTACAACCCGGGAGGCGGGGTCGGCCCCACACTCAGCCCGGCCAGTGGCTCCCAGGGAAGGCTGTCGGGGCCGGGTGGTGCCAGCTCCCAGCCAATGCACCCACAACACCAGCATCCCCATCAGGGCTGGGTGCTAGAGACCCCATCTCTGCCCCAGGCCTGGCGTCCGTGTGGCTGTGTGCTCTGAGAACAGAGACCAGCTCTCATTAACTCCAGTGAATTTTCACAACAGGAGCCTGCCTGGGGCCCGGCAGGAGACCGTGCAGCAGGAACCTCAACATGCAGCGACAAAGGCCCTGATGGTCTACGGACTCAGGGAGAACCAGGAAGCCTTCCTGGAAGAGGTGACAAGGTGACTGGAGGCAGGTGCAGAGGAATAATGGCTCAGGTAGGAGACACAGACCCTGCAAAGGCCCAGAAGCAGAGCAGGACATGCTCACGAGGGGCACCCATGCTGGCTGAGGGCCTGGGCTGAGGGGCACATCCAGGGGTGACAGGCTCAAAGCCACCGAGGCACGGAGGAAACTGTGCACCCGTAGACCCCACAAGCGTCCCAACACCGGGCCCTGCCAGAAATGGAGGGCAGGCACCCACCAGGCCCCACCCTGGCCACACAGAGACAGCCCCCCCCAGCTCCACGAGCCACGCCCCAAGCAGCGGCACAGAGATGCCTTTCGATCTGCCCCAGGAGCAGCCACTCGTGGGGCACCAGAGGCCGAGCGTTAGGATAAAACACAGCGATGCTTGCAGGCAGCAGAACCTGCATCCCTGGCCGAGCTCCCTGCTCAGGCGTGGGCTCCAGTCAGCCGACTCTGATCAGCCCTGGGGGTGAGCTCAGTGAAAGGCCTGAGGCATGAACCCTGCTGCCCAGGCGCAGGAGGCTCCTCCCGCCCCACGCTTCCCGCTACCTGGATTTGCCTTCCTGGACTGTCCACTCTGGGCCCTGAGGAAGCCACCTCAGCCCCTCTGCCGCCTATCTGGGCATCCCCTACTAGAAGGGCCAGGGGGCAGGCCGGGACCCAGACGGAGCTCGGACAGAAGCGTCCACTTGGCTCATGGGTCGTTCCCCAAAGACACGCCCGCTTCCCTGCAAGGCCTAAGCCGGGCTCCGGTCCCAAACCCACCACCTCCTCCCTCTTCTGTTCCGTCCGCCACCCAACAGCCTCACTGGCGGGCACCCGCATTACCCCACTGTACTAATGAGAAGACTGTGGCTCATGGAGATAAAGTGACTTGTCCAAGTGAGTCAACAGCAGAAACAGAAGAGCAATGGGACCCGGGCCGCAAGGCCGGTTCTGTCAGGCACAGCTCACGCCCTCCTCCAGTCAACCCTCCACTCCCGCCCTGAAAATGCCCCTCTTGCCGTATCTCCTCCCAGCCCAGACACGGACCTGGGGCCAATTCCTCCCTCCCTCGTGCCCTCCTGCCAGGGTGCTGGGCTGGGCAGTCCCTGATCCAGGCCCCTTCTCCTCCTATTCTGAGGCCTAGGACACGGCCTTTCTAAGGGCCCGAGGGTATGGCCTGGCAGGAGGGTTCCTAGAGCTGCCACCTTTCTGAGCCTTGGGTGGGGCCCCTCCCAGCCCCTCCCAGCCCCTCCAGGCCATCTTGGTGGTGGGCAGAACACAAACCTGGTAGCCTGGAGCTCTCCCAGGCACTAAGCACCATGGACTGACTATGCCCCGTCCCACCCTCCCACCCTCTGGCTTCCAGATGGTTTTGGCCAACACGAGGGACAGCAGGAGGAACAAGGGCGGGAGAGCGTATCTGCGCCTCTGGCACCCTCCCTGCCCCTACCTGCCATGGTGTCAGCCGCCACTTCCTCCTAAAGCCACAGCTCCTGCTGAGCAGCACCCTCCAGGCTCTGCGAGCCCCTCCCCACTTCACACCCCCAGGCCCGGGGTCCCCAGCCCTGCGTGGTTCCCTTCACGCCAGCCAGAGCTCTGTAACAGCCCCACGTGGATGCCTCTCAGCCACCCTGTGCCAACAGTTTCCTGCACGGCCCGCTGCCTGAGCGGGGGACTTCTGCCCACACAGAGAGACTCAGGGCCGGGAGGCCCAGCCCCAGCTTCAAGATGCACGAGGAGCCAGCTGGGGCCCCCGCAGTCAGCACACAGGCCTGGTCCTACTGGAAACCTGACAGTGGGTGGGTGCAGGGTGGGGGGCACAGCTGGCGGGCAGACGGTGAGGGTCTGGCAGCCCCCACATGGAACTTCGTGAGCACTCCAGTGGGCGGCACTTGTCTGGGGTGGGGTCGCTACTCACAAGACCCTCTGTACAGAATCCTGAGCCAATAGAGTCGACCCCAACCCCCAGCAGGAGGCACCCACGCAGGTGGGTCTCAGCCAGCATCTGAGCTGACAGGGACAGGGACAGGGACCTCCACTGGCCCAGGTCCCTGAGACCCTAAGGATGGGCACCGATGACAGAATTCTGAAGTCTCAGTGCCAAGACACAGCTGGCACTGCTGTCGCCCCAGTGGGGACACTGAGGCTCTCAGCACCAAAGGGGCGAGGCTGAGCCCTCGAGACAGTGGGCAGCCTGAAGCTGCCGTCCTGGAGCCCAGAGCCTGCCACAGCCAAACAGCCGTGTGGCCCCTGGCAAGTCCCCGACCTCTCGGTGCCTTGGCTTCCTCATCCGTAAAAGGAGAATGACTGCGCCCACCCCCAGGACAGCTCCAAGGGGAAGCGCCAGCACACAGGAGGCCTGGAGGTGCCCAGAGCTGTCACCAGAGCCTCCCACCCCACGCGCCAGCCCGGCCCAGTGCCAGGGATTTTCTCCTGCTCAGAGGTAGCCCCAGGGCACAGGGAGCCCCAGACGAGGGTGGCCCTGATCGAGGGGCCTTCCTGCCAGTTCTCCCCGGGCTCCTGGAACTGGGCTCCTTGGCACCTGCCTCCTCTGCCAGGACAGCCGAGAATTAATTAGCAAGTGTTTTGTGAAGCACTTTGAAGCTGTGAAGGGCCCTGCAGCTCTGCCCAGCATCATTATAAATATGATCGCTTTATTTATAGGCTGGGGGCAGGAGGGGCCAGGATTGATGCTTTGCCAGCACAATCACCTTCTAGACGAAGTCACGCTTGACTCATGTTCCTCTGGCGCCGCAGGCCGGGCGGGAGGCGTCTGTAAACACAGGGCCTCTTCGCCCTCCAGCCTGAGTGAGCGCTGTTCAGAGGCAGAGGGGGCTCATACGCCACAGCCTAGTCCTCCCAGGAAGACCCGAGACCCCCGCACTGCCACGCTGGATCCCTGCCCAGGCACCCCTGCCCCCGGCTTCACTGCGGTCGGTCCCAGCATCAGGAGACATGCTGGCCCAGGACTCGGGGTACAGCAGCCCCTCAGAAGCAAGGGACATCTGTGACCCGCCACAGCCCCTATGGGCCAAGCAGGAGGGAAGGGGTCTGGGGGAAGGCAGGCAGCTCCAAGGGCATCCCCAGGCCCGCAGGCTCCTCTGACTCAGGTAGTGGCAACTGCTGAGCCCTTCCTCTGTCCTTCCCATGGCCCAGAGCTGGGCTCAAGACAGGCAGGACTGAACACCACCGAACCACTCTAGCCTCCCCTTAAGGGTGCGGTGACGGAGCCCCAGAGAGCGGTGCCAGAGGCCACGCAGCCAGCTAGAGTCTGTAAAGGGAGTGGCGTACCTTCCCTCAAGGCTTCAGCCTAGAGCGAGGCATCGGAACATGGGAACCATGCACACACACGTGCATACAAACTATGCAGACACACACACACAGACATGCCACACCGCGAAGACACACCACACACACACACTCCACACCACACACACAGATATGCCACACCACAGACACACACCACACACGTACCACACACACCCATACACCACACACACACACACACACACACACACACAATTACACACGGCTGCTGCTCTCCAACCCCATCACCACCCATCCACAGTGCTCTCATCTGCCATACTCGGCCCCCAAGCTCACAGGGGTCTTCCTGATGCCCCCAGCCTGTCACAGATGAGGAACCTGAGGACCCAATGAGGCAAGGTCACTTGCCAAGTGTCAGGCCAGATGGCAAGAGGGCCACACCTGAACCCAGCCGGGGTTCCCTCCCCACCACAGAGATATGTGGGTCAGCCATGTCACTGCAGTGCACCCCACACATGTACACACACATGTAGTCAGCCGTGTCCCTACAATGCACTCCCACAAGTATGTACACACATGTAGAGTCAGTCATGTCCCTACAGTGCACTCCCACACATATGTACACATATGTAGTCAGCCGTGTCCCTGCAGTGCACTCCCACACATATGTACACACATGTAGTCAGCCGTGTCCCTACAGTGCACTCCCACACATGTACACACATGTAGAGTCAGCCGTGTCCCTGCACTGCACTCGCACACGTGCACACATGTGGAGTCAGCCATGTCCCTGCAGTTCACTTGTACATGTGCACACACACATGGGTCAGCTGTGTCGCTGCACTGCACTCACCCAAATGTGCACACACGTGGGGTCAGCCATGTCCCTACACTCGCACACGTGCACACACACGTGGGTCAGCCATGTCCCTGCAATGCACTCACATGTGCACACCCAGCCAGGGCTCTCTCCCCACCGGAGACATGGGTCAGCCATGTCACTGCAGTGCACTCACACACGTGCACACATGCACTCACACTGGCACACATGCACTCACACACAAACTCACATGCACCACGTGCATTTGTGCACACGCACTTACATGCACACACACGTGCACTCATGCACCATGCACATGCACTCACATGTGCACAAACGCATCTCGTGCAAACATGCACCACATGCACACTTGCACTTACACATGTGAATGCACTCACGCGCTCACATGTGCACATATGCACTCACATGTGCATACCATGCACTCATTTGCACACATTTGCACATGTATGCACTAGATGCGCACACATCCACCACACATACACGTGCACACACATGCACTCACACACACGCACACAGCCGGGGCTCCCTCCCTACCAGAGACATGTGGGTCAGCTGTGTCCCTGCAGTGCACTCACATGTGCACACACACACATGCACTCCACACACATGTGCACACACATGCACATGCCAGACACTGCTGTTTCCGCACCCTGTCCTTCCGAGCTGGAGGGTGGGCACAGGAAGCAAAGGCAGGCAGGAAGGAAATGGGGAGCAGCCTTCCTGGGGGAAGAGGAAGCAGAGTGGGGGGCAGGCACCATCCCCTCTAATCTGGGCCAGTGTTCCCCCCTCCGAGTGGAAGCCGGGCCTCTCCCATCAGACTGGCAACCCCCAAGGGTAAAGCCTGCCTTCCCCCATCAGACCACATGCGCCTGCAGGCCCTGAAGCCCTGCCACCCCCGGCTTCAGCAAACAGGCCCAGCTCAGCTTGGCAGCAGGCCAACACCCATCACATTAGTCCCCCAGCCTCTGCCCACCCCTGGTCAGGGAATGCAGCGGAACAAGTCCCTCCTGGCGGCTGCCTGCAAATGCAGGCCCCACTGCCCAACCCGAGATGCTATCAGCCTGTGGCATCCTCAGCATAGGGGTAGGGATCCCACCTGCCCCAGAGCCACAGTGGGCCCTTGCCGGGGGCAGAGTCACTGCAAGAGATACCTGGACCATCCTGCTTTCAGCCAGCCCCGGGACCCACCCCAGGCGACTCCCTCGCAGCACTGCAATGGGACCCGACACCTCAGCACCAGCCTAAGTTTCTAGGGGTGTGATCACAAACCAGGCCAAGGGGCCACGTGGCTTCAAGGCCAGTCAGTGTGGCAGCCTGCCAGGGGCCTGATGCTTAGGAGGGCTCAACCCCCCGAGCCGACAGCACCCATCCTGCAGGAGGGAAGGGATCTGGGGGAAAGCACACAGCTTGTACGCACACTTTGGGCCACCGGCACCTAGGGTTGGCCAATCTGGCCCCAGAGCTTTTCCCAGAGCTACTGCCATGCCTCATCCATGCAGCCCACAGCCGTGCCCTCCATTGCCAGAACCGCGCTGGGCCCACACCTCTCCAGGATAAGCACACGCTCCTCTGCCCTCTGGCAAAAGCAACAAGGTCTGGATGGCATGTGACCCTGAGCAAGGCCGGAACCCTCTGCCTTGGTTTCCCAACCTGCACAGCTAAGAGTGGGCCTGAGCAAATGCCAGCACTCCATTAAACATCCTCCCCACCAGAAAGGCCCAACTGGCAACCCTGGGCATGGTCATGCCAGCCACAGAAGGCAGCTCTGCTGCGCACACAAGGACCCAACGCCAGCCCGGATGCCACTCTCAACCCGAGGCCCGGGAAGGAAGCCCTACGGGGACACGGGGCTCAGCAGAAGCTGTGGCTTCTCGACGAGGACCACCAAGGCTGAGACGGCCATACAAGAAATGAAACGGCAGCACCCGGCCCCTGCTCGGGACATCCCTGGTGTGAGACAGTGGCTTGGGCCCTGCCTGAGGACCCCACCGGGGGCTGGCGGGAAGGAAGGAAGACCATCGGCCACACACGTGTGGGGCCATGGGAGCAGCACGGCAGAGCGCAGAGGGAGAATGTCCTGCCGAGCCGGGAGGACAGGAACAGGCCAGGAGACCTTCACCCAAGACAGGACCTCCCACCCCATGAGGCCCAGGACACAGGACCTCATGGGAGGAACTGAGGCACACCCCCAAACGTGCATGCAAACCAGGACCCAGGGCCCTGCCCACACTCCTCCCTCGGCCTTGCTGAGCTTCTGCCTGGATGCTCACTCCCTGGTGTCCATCTTGGGTGTCCAGGCGGGGAGCCCGGGCCCCCCTTTGCCCAACACCCGCCTGTGCCCCACCGCAGCCTACCTTCCCGCTTCATGCCCATGGCCAGGCACTTCTGGTAGCGGCAGTACTGGCACCGGTTCCGCTGCCGCTTGTCAATCAGGCAGTCCTTGTTGTCCCGGCAGGTGTAGGTCAGGTCCTTGCGCACCGTCCGCTTGAAGAAGCCCTTGCAGCCCTCACAGCTATACACGCCGTAGTGCTTGCCTGCGTGGGGTGGGGGGGGGCGGGGCTGGGGAGCAGCCACCAAGCCGCGGGGAACCCACCCCGCCACTGCCGGCTGGCTGGCCAGGCCTCGGGAAGGGCCCTGCTGGTCTCCAGACCCCTACTTGGGCTCAGACTGGGCCCCAGCCTTGCCCTCTCTGCTCCTCCAAGGACAACTCGGGAGTGGGGCAGGGACAAATCCCAGCCCCCCAGGGACAAGGCCCCCGGCAAGTCTGCTGCTCTGTGTCTGCACTGTGTGGCCAGGAAGAGGGTATCCTGCTTCCCTCTCAGGCTGCTGGGGGTCAGTGGCACAGCATAAGCCCCTTGCCCAGACCCAGCCAGGGGAGGAGGCGCAGCACCGCCTGCCCCCATGCTGCCCTTGCCGTCAGCAGCAGCCTCCTCTCTGGAAGCCTCGGTCTGCCCTGTGCCCCACCCGACCCACCTGTCCCACAGATGTGAGAACCTTGGAAGGGAGCTCAGTGGGGTGACTGGGGCATGGCCCAAGCACCTGCCTCCCTGTACCCTGGCCTGGGGCTCCTGCCTGGCCCACAGGACGGCGAGTTGGGGAGGCCTCCAGACTCTGCAATGGCCTGACAGCCCTGTCCCACGGGCCCCCAGCCCCCAAAGCAGCCGTACCTGAGGAGCGGTCCCCGCAGATGGCGCAGATGTGCTTGGTGAAGGATGCCATGTTTCCTGAGGGATGGGCGGGGACCTTGAGGACGCCATTGAGGCCCAGGGGAGGCTTGATGTCCTCGCTGCTGCTGACGGGGTTCATGGGTGAGCTGAGCTGGGGGGGAGCCACAGCGGTCAGCAGGGTACACACCAGGTTCCTCCCACGTCCCCCACAGCCCTGCAGCAAGGACGGCGCAGCACACCCCCACTTCACACAGGCACCGAGGCTAGAGGGGGCTATGCCCCCACCCGCCACACTGCCCAGGAGCAACAGGGCTGCTGTGCGTGCTCGGCCAGGCCAGCAGAGGCTGTGGCAACCTCAGGACTTGCCCACAGCAGACCCCAGGCCTCTGTGGAAAAGGACCCCTCGGCACCTCCACAACACACAGGCGCTGCCTACTAGCACCCCCTGCCCGCTGCCCTCCTAAATGAGAGCCGCGTCTCATGATTGAGCTCCTGGCAGTGCTCAGCCCTGCTGGGTGCTCCGAGATGCTCCACGAGGCAGGCGCTCTGGGGGGTCCCAACCCACAGATGAGGACGCTGAGGCCCCGTCCCCAGGATGGAGGAGGGTTGGGGAACCCCCAGAACCACACATGTACCCTACAACACCACAGGGAGGGGGCTCTGGTCACATGACACGAGAGGGAATCACGCCACACCCCCGGGCATCGGGTGGCGCGACACCGCTGGCCTCTCCGCACATCCCTCCGCCCCACCCATCGGCCCGCACGCTGCTGCCCGGGCAAGCGTGGGAAACTCACCCGGTCACCCTGGCAACAGCTGCCGCGTGCAGTGACACAGCAGTTTTGCTTCCGCTGCCTCCACCCAGCTCTGCAGTCAGTGCAGGGGACCCACAGGCGCTTCCCGACGCATCCTGCTCGCCAGCCCGCTGTGCAGGGCGGCGAGCGCTCGGCCAGGCGGCCCCCAGCCCCCAGCCTCCACTTCTGCAAACTGCTGCCGCTGCCTGTGCGCAGGAAGCTCCCCTCCTTCCTTCCTCAGGCCTCCAAATCCCATCCCCCCTTCTCACGGGACAGGAAGAGTTTGAAGCTCAATGCAAGCAAAGCAGAACCCACCCCAAAGCCGCCTTTCACAGGGTCCCCGGCGCCTGCAATGATTCTTCCAGCCCCAGCCTGTTCTGGCTTCTAGGTCCTTCTTCAGTCTGACCAGGTGGGCTGCAAGGCTTTGCAAGGATGCTTGGTCCTTGTGGGCCTCAGGTGGGCTGAAGGAGGCCAGGAGGCCCTCCGTGACAATGCAGCACGGTGGGGGTGCCAGAAGGTGCGTGGAGAACCAGGTGGCCACTGTGACTGGCCAAATGCCCAGTGCTCACGTTCGCGGGCGCCAGGTGCACTTCTCAGAGAAGGGAGGGAACTGAAGGGCAAAAGAACGCCCCCAGCGTTTGCTGAGTGCCACGGTGCCCGAGCTTTGGACACACACTCGCAACTCCCTGCATGGAAAACCCCAGGGGCCCCAGATGCGGAGGCTGTGGCTCAGGGAAGTCAGGGGCTGGCCCAGGTCACACATGGTCCCCACACGCTGCAGAAGGGGCAAGTGAAACCCCAAGAGAGACGGAGCTTGCCCAGACTCAGTGCCCAGCCGGCCCTGCCCCGTGCTGGGCTCCGAGACGCACCAGGAGGCAAGGCCCCGCCCAGCCCTCCAAGGCTCACTGGTCTAGTCACTGCCTCGCTGAAGGCTCTGAGGCCCCCTGACACAGACCCCTGGCTCCAGATTCTGCCTCCTCCGTTCTCGTGTGACTTTGGGAAAATTATTTCATCACTGTGACCTGCTTCCTCATCTGCAACACTGGAACGATGTTAGTGCCTCCTTTTTTTCTTTTTTTCCCTAAAACAGGGTCTCAATCTGCTGCCCAGGCTGGAGTAGTGGCACAATTATCGTCACCGCAGCCTCGAAATTCTGTACCCAATGCACCCTCCTGCTTCAGCCTCTTGAGTAGCTGGGATTACAGGTTCATGCCACCACACTCAGCTAATTTGTGTTCGCCTGTCTGTAGTGATGGGATCTCACTATGTTGCCCAGGCTTGTCTCCAACTCCTGGGCTCAAGCAGTCCTCCCGCCTCGGCCTCCTAAAGTCCTGGGATTACAGGCGTGAGCCACCGCGCCCGGCCAGGGCCTCTCAGAACCGATGCGAGGGTAACTGAGTTGCTCAGGGCAGAGTTCGCAGACAACTTGCTGCCTTACAGGGTGGCCGGCGGCTGCAGTGGAGGAGACAGGCCAGGGCCTGGGAGGAAGAAAGAGGTGTCCCAGGCAGCGGGCCTCCCAGGCCAGTGTTCAGAACTAGGGAAGCAAATGGCTTGTTTGAAAAAAGGGAAGAATTTGGAACAGCCAGGGGCGAGGGTCAGGTCCAAACAGGGGCAGCAAAAATGCCCACAAGCAGGAAGTGTCGGACACCTCGCTTTGCACCCTCGCACTGGAGAGGCGCCGAGGCGTGTGAGCAGGAGGTCCCGGGCCAGAGGCGGGAGAGCACAGGCCATGGCTCTGCAGGCCCAGGGAGAGGAACTCACGCATGGCCTCTTTCCAGGCTGCCCCAAGCCACCCCGGGTACATAGGGGTCCACCTGCTGCCTCCCGTGCCCCACATGCAGTCCCTTGGGCCTCGCACCTGCCCTGGGTAAACTGAGGGAGCGCCAGAGCATCCCTGGCCGGGAAAGGGCTCCGGGCAGCATGGAATGGCAGACGGTCACCCTCCCTCTCAGTGTTGTGGCCAGGCCAGCTCCCAGGCTGCCCCGACCTCAGTCAGATCACAGGCTCTGGCCAGCCCAGTGAGCCCAGGACCCGGGAGCCCCTGTACGTCTGGAGTGGAGCGGAGGCTGGGCTGGGGTGCCCATTTCGCTGCAGGCCCTGGGGATACCCACTTTGCTTCTCTGGGCTCACCCAGAGGATGGTCCAGGCTGCAGAAGTGAGGCTGTGCCGGGACAGGGAGGCCAGGCGCGCCTTCTTCCGCCAGGCCCCTTCCAGCCCCGGCTGCTGGGCCTCAGGCTGGCTCACAGCCCTGGGAGCACAGCACAGGGCCGCCCCAGGGCCTACCTTGCTCTGTCCCTCCCACAGTGGGCTCAACAGCCCCACAGCTATCCAGGGTATCCTCCCGCACTCTCTGCTCCAGCTCCGAGAAAGCCAAGCGGCCATCGGTGCTTTGCCGGAGCATCAGGACCCCGTACGTGGCCAGGGTGCAGGCTGCCCCATTTCCCCTTTCAGATCCTTGGCTCTCATTTCAGTTCCCGCTGCCTCGATGCCCCACCCAGGTCTCCTGCCCGTGTCTCGGCTCTCTCCCCACACCCACCACACCCTTCCTTCCTGAGCCCCTGCAGAGTCCCTCCCCAACCCCGACCTGGGAAGGCCCACTCTGTGACAGGAGCAGACCCCTCGGCCCTGCTGGGGCTCATTCGTCCATCAAGGCAGGAGCAAACCAGCTCCTCTCCATGCTCCCCTCTGACCTCAGTCCCTGGCGGGAAGGTGCCCAGCGCCAGTGCCACCCTGCTTCCAACACCATGAAGCCCACTCAACCTCTGTGCACACATCACAGCCCCACAGGCCCCGTGCAGGCCCTCCCGCCAGGAGGCTTTGCTGGAGCTCAGAGGCCTTGACACCAAGTCCAGCTCCACACTGGGTGCTCGGAAGTGCTCTATGTAGAAACTGGCACCAACTCACTCCCCCAGTACCTGTGACATGTGCAAGTGAGCCAGCTGCAGCCAGGCAGGCTCTGGGCCACTGTGGGAAATGTCCCCCCCAAAGCACGGAGGGGACTTGGGACGGCTCAGGGGCCAGGCAGCTGCAGTCTGGCCCGGCTCTACCCGAGCACCCCCAGACGCTAATTCCCGTGCCAGGAGGGGTCAAGTGGCCTGGACCCGGCCACGTGAAAGGCCCTTCCTGGCCATGGACTAGAGCAGGCAGAAGGCCGCGCCTGGCAGAGTGCCTGGCCCTCCTCAACAGCGGCAGAAGTCAGAGCACCTCTGTGGCTCCGGCAACTCTGACTCTGTGGTTGTGGTTCTGGGGCCGGGAGTGGGGGCACATCCCCCCGAAACCCTACTCACGCCCATAAGTACAAGGAACCCCAGGTTTCCAAGACAAACTGCCGAGGTCCTGAAGCTGGACTCAACCCCCAAGGAAGGAGCTATGGGTTCTGGGGAGCCAGTGCCAAGTCAAGCATGGGCCTCAGACCGAGGGAAACCGACTTCAGGTGAGACCAGCAGACGGACGCCAGCAGCGGCCAGGCAGGGGCGTCTGGGGCAGCCCATGTCAGCTCCTCACCCGCCCCCCTACTGGGGCCCTCGCCAGTGTCAAGGGGTCTGCAGCAAGTGCTTCCGAGCAGCTCAGCTTCAACAAGCCCCTGCTGCGTGCCAGAGGCCTGGCTACAGAGGAGAAAACAGAGAGCAGCCCATCCCTTCCCCCAGAAGGGCCAAACAGTGCTGAGGACACCAGGCACCCTGCGTTTCTGGGGACACCAACTGTGCACTAGACTCCTGGGTGTCTGGGGCAGGCAACAGGCCTGGGAGGACCCCGTAGGTGCCGGCCAGCGAGCCAAGGGACAGGTGGAAGCCGAGTCTTCATCGCCCTCTCGCCACAGGGGCAGGGCTGGTGTGCTAAAAATGACATAACCAGGCCTCCCTTGTGCCAGCACCTTGGGCCTCCTGGCTGCTTTTGGAAGGTCAGGTGAGGTGAGGGGGACACGAAGCAGGGGCCCCAGCTCTCCTACATACGTCCCACACAGCAGAGGGGGCTTTGATAGCGTTGGCCCAGAAAGCCAGCAAGATTCTCCAGGGGAAAGGGGCTCGGGAGGCCACGGCCAGCTCTAAACGGGCCAGGTGGATGGGCAGTGGGCCGGCTCCAGACCCCAACCACAGCAGGCCTGGACCAGGCACAGTCCTCGGCTGTCCAGGAGGTGGCATGGGTGCTTGGACCTAGGTGTCCACCTGCTGCCTCCTGGTGCCCTCATGTGCAAGCCCTTGGGCCTAGTGCCTGACCTAGGTAAACTGAGGCAGGGCAGCAGGGGGTTTGGGAGTCCACAGGACATATCTGGCGCTGTCAGCTGTGTGACTGTGGGCAGAGAAGCTGCTAGGGCGAGTCCCACACTGGTGGGCTGTCCTGAGATGGCACCGAAACTCTGCCATGGAACCTTCAGCTGCTAGACAAAGGGCTAAACCCAAACATAGAAATCCAGAGTGGAAGGAGCACCCCTGTCCATTTGGGGCAGGGCAGATGGAGCCCCTGGAGAGGGAGGGCCTGGTGGAAATACACAAGCAACCACTGGGGGCCAGGGCAGGAGGCCCAGCCTCGCCCTCCATCCTCACAGATAGGAGATCCCGGGGCTAGGGACGACTCCACGAGAGACACTTGGGGTATCTTCCCCGAGGGAGGAGGGGTCCCCAAGTTCCACAAGACAAGACCTAGACTGTGCCAGGCTCTGCCAGCACCAGCCTTTCCTGATCCAGAAACAGCCCAAAGGGCCAGGCTGAGCTGGAGAAGCAACTGAGCAAACCCCAACTGTGGAAAAGGTCCCCAAGCCCCGCAGATGGCCAGGCACCCACAGAGCCACGGGGATCCAAGCCCCACAGGGCACCGTTGCCACACCAGCCACTGCAGGTCCAAGGCCCGGTGTCCTTGGCGGGGGACACAGCTGCCCTGCACCTGAACACGCCTTCCCTGGGGGCCCTTTGGCTTGAGTGTGAGCAGACTTCAGGGGAGGACCCAGGCTCTGCGGCCACAGGCGTCCGGGAAAGCAGGCCAAGGCCTCTCCCTGCTGAGCCCCCGAGGCACGGAAACAGGGAGTCCCCCAGCCCTCCGGCATGGGAGGGGCCACGCTGGCAGAGGACCCGGTACAAGGCACCTCCGCTGATGATCCAAAGGCACAGCTCGGCAGTCAGCTACGCCCAGGCTCAGACCCCTGCAGCCCGCAGCTCCCCAAGGCTGTTTCCCGAATCAAGCGAGGAGACCTCAGCACCCACCTCCGAGAGGCCTCAAGATGAGGCGACATCCTGAGGAGGAAGCCACAGCCCTGCCCCAGGCCCCACCCCAGGCCCACCCCACCCCTGCCCCTGCCCCAGCCCCACACTCACCTGGGGGCTGCCAGTGCTGAAGCCCAGGGTGGGTGTGGCGGGCACCGACATGGAGTGCGGGCCCATGGGGGAACTGATGACGGAGAAGGGTGGGCCCATGCCATTGATGGGGGAGCTCAGGGTGCTGATGGGGGAGTGCAGCTGCCCTGGGGAGCCGATGCCAGGCCCCAGGGACGGGTGCAGCGAGGGGGCGGCCATGGAGCCTCGGCCTGTCGGGGAGGTGAGGGACGAGTTCACCTGGGTGGAGAAATCTGCAAGACAAGAAGCCACAGGAGGGCGGTCAGCGCAGGCCACGCCGGGACCCACCACGTGCCTGCTGCCCCCAGCCACGGGCATACCCACGGGAGGACCACGGCACCCCCGAGGTGGCCCCATCGGTCTTGACAGCTCACCGATGCAAATGCACACTCACGAGGGGCCAGGTGTCCCGCAGCGCCCCTCCAAGGCACTGCCCTGTGACAGACCCCAGCTTTAGGCTGGGCCTGCAGCAGATGCAGGAAGAGCCCACTGTGTGCCCCAAGATGCCTGCCTGGGCCACACCAACCCTCATCGCTCCAGGCTCAGCCCCCAGGAAGGCAGAGGGAGGAGTGGCTGGTGGCCGGGACGAGACAGCCCCTCTGCCCACTCCACAGGGGCTCGAGGTGAAAGTCTGGGAATGACGGTGAAAGGCACAAAGGCTGGGGTCTCCGAGCACCTCCCGTGTGCCAGGACCTGGCCGGTTCTGGGCGTGGGTGAGTTCGTGGAATTGGGACGTCCGCAGTGAGCACCGGGATCCTCCCATTTCACAGACGCAGGAAGCCAGGCCCTGAGTCCCATAGCTGCCTGTGGCCAAGCCAGGACTCGCACTGCCTGCTGACCCACTCCCATGTCTGTGGCCCTCAGCAGCAGGCCACACTCAGGCCACACGACCTGGCCTGCTCAGGTGCCACAGCAGCAGTAACCCAGGCACCACACGCTCGGGCCCCTGGCTCCATGGTCTGAGGTCTATCTGAGGGGAGCAGAGGGGTGGGATGGGGTACTTCCCATGTGGGCAGTAGGCTGGGCACTGCTGGGTGGCTTTGTGCCAGGCCTGGGTGTGTGCCAGGAGTGAGAGGGCAGCCCACAGATACCTCAGGAGAAGCTGGGACCTCCCACACTCCCGCCTTTCATCTCAGGGATTTCAAAGCCCAGAACACGCTTCAGGAGGTGCCTGCACCCTGAAGGCTGGCACAGCGGGAGGGAGGCTCCCAGGTGGCGAATCCACTGCCCGTGGGCCTGAGTGATCACTGGAAAATGTCAGAGCCCACCCAAGGCAGCAGAGACAGCAGCATGTGCCGGGAGCCGTAGGCACCACCTGCCTGCCCCACCCTGCCTCCAACAGGCTGGGCACACAGGACAAGTACCTCTCCCTCTCTGGGCCTCAGCCTTCCCATCTGCAGAATGGTCTCTCAGGCCCTCCATGCCTCACCCTGGCAATCACAGGCACTCTGGGGAATCGAGCAGGACTGTGAACGGAGTGGCTGTGACTAAGCCCACACGCCCCAGGTAGGAGGACACCCCTGGCTGCACCCCTCCACAGCCCAGGGAAGACTTCACCTCCCAAGCCTCACAGCGGCCACGTCCAGGGCACTGGCTCACTGACTGGGTACCAGGCTGGAGAGGAAGAAGCCCTGGGCCAGGCCTCTCACCAGCATCTGCCCATGCACCCCGCATCTCAGGGAGACACAGCATGAGTTCTAGATGCCGGCACCGCCCAGCAGCGGCGGGACTGGGGCCAGACCTGACCCTGTCCAAAGCCGGCACTCTTCCCATCTCACACAGCTCTGCTGCCCCAGGCAGCTGTCCTGAGAAGGCAGCAGGAACACGGAAGCTCTGCCACCCTGTGCCCACCCCTGCTCCAGCAGCCTCAGGCCTGTTCCACACACCCCCTCCTGCTTCCCCTCCCAGGGAGGAAGGTACAGGGAGGAGGCCTGGGTGCCAGCTTCAGCCAGCACTGCCCCAGGGGCAGGTCCACAGCATGGCAGGTGGGCCTGGCTGCCACTAGAGCCCCACTGCACTAGGGATACAGGCCCCACCAGCAAACGACCCTTGTCTGACCCACTGGAAACCATCATCATTCATAACATTGGAAATAAGCCTCTTCATTGAACTGAAAAATGTAGACTTAAGGAATTCCAGAACCAGATGTTGGTGGCACCTATTGGCAAAGATAGGTACTACAAACCAGCCCTATTAGTCATTAAACTCCCGGGAGGAGGACAAGCAGGAACCACACGTCAATGTCAAACACATGCGGCCCACAGGTCTCCACGTCCAGGCAGAATCCCCAGTGCAGAAGGCCAGGGAGGGAATAGCTAGGGGCTGACCAGAGAAGGCAGGCAAAAGAGTGCGTCTAAGACAGACATACAAACTTGGGCTGCTCACGGGAGTCTGTGAAATACCTGTATATCCCGATGTTACCGATCCCCACAACTCTCAGAGAAGCTACCACTGCCAGCCTGTGCCAGACAGGGAAACTGAGGAATGGAGAAGGTGTGAGATGAGAACTGTCCCAAAGGCACACTCTTAGAAACCTGCAGCTGCCCCTAGGCCAGGCAACCACTGCCATGCCCACCAGGCCACTGTGGGGACCCTGAGAATGCCAGGGGGCTGCCCCATCACAGCCCCACCTCGCCCACCTTCAGCTGACCCCTGGAGGAGGAAACCTGAGCCGGCTTCTTCCCTTTCCAAGCCTCAGTTTCCTCATCTGTGAAATGCAGACAGGCACACCTACTCAGCAGTGAGTTCTGCTCGGTGCCAAGCCCACACAGGCTGAGCCTGGACCTGGGCTGGGCCCTCGTTATCCAAGCCAATCCAGGGAAGGACCATGCCAACTTGAAGGCAGAAGGGACAAGAAAGAGCAGATGTGCACAAATCGGCTTTGCAGGCACGTCCACCAGGCAGCCCTGGGGGCACCTGGGAGGAGGCCAGGCCACGCAGGGAGCCCAAACCTCAGCACCGTGTTCAGAAGCTGGGCCTTGGCGTGGCCCAACGTGAGGCTCCAGGCACCCCTGGGGAGGCCGCCCACCTTTCTTCATGGCCTCTGGGAAGAAGACGGGAATGGTGAAGCCATGGGAGAAGTCACTCCTGGATTCTTTCAGCTTCTCCACCCCACCCCCTACTGCAGGTGTAATCTGGGAAGACTGAGGAGTCAGGGGGACTCTGAATTGGAGGAGGGGACTGGAGGGTTTCTGGGACAGCCTGCCAGACCACCTCAGGAGCTGAATTCCTTAATCTAGCTGCTCCAGGCCCTGCTCCCAACCCTTCCTGTTTACACAGACTCCATCCACGGCAGACACCTTCCCAGAGTCTGGGTGACAATAGGCTGGGTGTGTTTTCTGCAATCCTCTAGAGAGAGATGCTTTTTGGCCAGGAAGAGAATATTAAAAAAGAAAAGGCAAAAAAATGCCGGGACATCCTCTGCTCACAGCAAAAGGCCCTGGCCACATGCGTGCAGGCTCTGTCTTTTCCATGCCATTTATTTGTCCCCACCCCGGTACACGGTGGCTCCCATAAGGTGTTATTCTTAAAACATCCTCCTTTGGGGCTGGGCGCGGTGACTCATGCCTGTAATACCAACACTTTGAGAGGCCAAGGTGGGCGGATCACCTGAGGTCAGGAATTCGAGGCCAGCCTGGCCAACATGGCAAAACCCCCATCTATACTAAAAACACAAAAATTAGCCGGGTGTGGTGGTGCATGCCTGTCATCTCAGCTACTCAGGAGGCTGAGGCAGGAGAATCGCTTGAACCTGGGAGGTGGAGGTTGCAGTGAGCCAAGATGTCACTATTGTACTCCAGCCTAGGCGACAAGAGTAAAACTCTGTCAGAAAAAAAAAAAAAAATTCTACTTTGGTCTTGCAGGGGCACTTGTCACCATCTGGTCTCCACTGGCTTCCCTAACCCTCTAGATTCACCCTCCCTCATGCCGCAGGGACAGCCTCAGACACCCAGACCCAACCCACAAGCCAGCAGATGCACAGCCCTCCCTGAGCAAGGGAGTGGCAGAGGGGGCCTGAGTGGCCAAAACTGAATCACGGGATCTGGGAACCTCAGAACCTGAGCCACACAGGGCCCCACAATCCCACAGCCTCACACGCCTTACAGCCACCGTGCCCCCTTAGGGACCGCAGGCAATCAGTGTGACTCAGAACCCCAGGGGAGGAGGAGTTCACAAAGCCCATGGGGACCTCCAGGGCTAAACAGAAGAGAGGAATGCCAGTGGTCCCCACATGCGCCAAGGCGCCTCACACGGCTACTAGATTTCTATCCAGGAAGACTGCACGGAAGAGGTAGCGGAGGGACGGCTCCCTTGGCACAGAAGTGACTCTGAAATACAGATACCACGAGGCCAGGAACAAAAGCCATGCAGCGGAGACGGATGCCCGGAACACCCAGCGGCAGGCAGGCACGGAGCGGCTCCCTGGGCCCCAGACGGCAGATCCCGAGTGTCAGGGGCTAAGCGGCACGCTTGGTAACACTGAAATAAGGAACGTTCTCGTCCTGGCCGCAGCCCAGCGATGGCACAGGCTGCTCCCTGAGGGGGTGAGCTCCCACCAAGACCCTAGGGACACTCGCACCCCCGAGAGTCTGCTGGAAGTGGGAAGGGATGCCCCTGTTGACCCAAGTTCCCAAGCTGCGCAGTTCGCTGCAGAACGCTCTCTAGCGCCAGGATGCTTCTGCTGCCTGGACCCCAGAGCAGGAAGCCGGGGGAACCCCCACCAACTCTCTTCCGGCCTCTGTCTGGCAGGCGAGGGTGTCAGAGGAGGTGGCAGGAAATGCCAGCCCAACTGTGGCTGGGGCAGGGGCAAGCGATCAGGACTCCAACCCCGTCCTGGGCAGCCAGGGAACCCCCGGCTACTGGAGAGGGGAAGTCGAGTCTCCTCCACATCCCTTTGGAAGCTGCGGGGCCAATCGTGGCAGGTCTGAACAGGCCACAGGCTGGGGCAAAGTGATCAGGCCACCTGTCTGCACGGACAGCAGAGGACACCCAGGCCGCCCAATCCGGGGCCCCAGGCAACTGGACAGGAAGCCCAGTGGAGAGGACGGCGCTCCAAATGACGGAGTGTGGGTGGGGTCCCACGGGCTCCACAGTGGGGCAGCCAGGGTGGCGCAGAGAGAGGGCAGGGTTCCCGGGAGAGGGCAGGAGCTCGGCCTGTGGTGAAGAAGCCCACCGCGTGAACCAGCACCCAGATGAGCGCTGGCCCTGGGCCTGCCTGCTCCGTGTGCCTGCACGGTCCCTGCAACCCTATGCCGCCTGCCTGGGGATCCCCCCGGAACTGAAACCCCGTGGCACGCAGCTAGCAGGCCCTTGGAGCTTCCTGGGCCGCCCAGCAGCAGCCCCCACCTCCAGAAGTGCTGCCTCCCCTGGCTGCCCAGGGGAGGGAGAAGGGCAGCCCTGGCGGGAACTGGGATGGGGACGTGGCAGGGACCACGGCGCGTCAAGGTTTGGGGGAAGCTGAGGGTGGTTAGTGTGGGAGGAAGAGGAAGGAAGTGTCCGCAAGTCCCAGAGGGTGAGGGGCCCTGAGGAACCAGGGTGGGGTGGGCAGCCGTGCCCAGCACAGGCCGTGCCGGCCGTGGTGGAAGCAGGCTCCTACTCACCCCTGGGACCACAGGACACACCACTCCCTGACGGGGAGACTCCAGGCAACCCTTAACCTCCAGGAGCCTCAGTTTCCCCTTATGTAAAATGGGCATGCCAACAGCAGAGGCTGTTGGAGAATGGGCCCTACAGGCCCTCGGCACGGTGGGTGCTCAGCACCTGCTGCCTGTCTGTCCCCCACCTCCCCGCAGGGGCAGGCAGAGACTCACCTGTCACCTCCAGCCCCAGGAGCATGGCCCACTCTCCACCTCTGGGCCAGGTGTCGGCTTACAGCTCAGATGGCCCAGGCTGGAATTTCAGCTCTTCTGAGGTTACCCTGCCCTTTCCCCAACTAACACCCTGGCTCCAAATCTCGGCCCCATCTGAAAACAGGCCAGCCTGGCCCTCCTGAACGGTCAGGAGAGACCCAGGCCTCCCTCCACAGGAGCCTGTGGGCCCCAAAGCAGGGTCTGATGGGGAGCTCCCAGAAGGCAATGTCGGGGGCCCCAGGGGGAGGCCCCAGCCCCTCCCTCAGCCAGGCCTATGAGCCACCTCCCTGAGGGAACCAGGACACTCAAGCCCCTGCTCTGAGCCAGGGGTGGCCCAGAACCACCCAGACCCTGGAGGAGAGAGGAGGACGGGGCTGGCATACCTAGGCATCCGTCTCCTTCACTCTAGCCTGCACCTGCCCACAAGACCCCCAGGAGATGGCCCCCATGGCTGCGGGCCCCACACAGACCCGGGCTGGCCTGCTCCCTAGCCCTGCCCTACTCAACCTTCCGCGACACACAGGGTGCCCCAAGTGCTCAGTGAGACGGGTCCTTCCATGATCAGCCCCAGGGCTGGCCACTGGGCCAGGAGGGGAGGAGTGAGACGGAAGGAGCCATGGACACAGGAAGGACTCTGCCAAGGGAGGGGCAGAGATCTGGTTCTGCGCCAGACACAATGCCACAGCCATGGACATGTGGGAGGTGGGAGTGACAGGGGTTACAGAGCCAGCATGGACGGGTTCCTGCCAGGAATCAGAGGGGACGGATGCTTCCCTAAGAGCCCAAGGTACCTCAGGACAGAGCCCGGCCAGGGCGGGTCTGGTCAGGCTCCGGACTCCTGTCCGGCCTCTGCCTCTGCGAGTTTGGTCCCTCAGGTTCCACGTGACCAAGAGACCCTCAAGGACTCTGAATGCCAAACCCACCTTTATGATCACGGACGCCTGCACAAATCTGGAGAAAGCAGGTCTTGAATCCAGCAGGAGCCAAGCACTGGCCTCTCCCTCCTTAAGCTCCTCCCACCCCTCTGCCCCCCTAGCCCAGGAGACTGCCATGGCGGGACCCCGTCCAGCTTCCCCAGTGCAAGATCAGGGGCTGGCACTTCCCTGGGGGAGACTGGGAGATGCAGGGAAGTGAGGGGGTGTGACATCAAGACGAAGGGCCCAGGGGTGCTGCCTGAGGCTTCTGGCCCCTGAGGCACGTGGCATTCAAGTACAGCTGGCCAGGCAGCTCAGTCACAGGGGAGACAGAGCCAAAGGCAGATCTGCAACCAGACCTACAAGACCCTGCCAGACCCCCACACCTTGACCTTCCCCAAGCCTCAGTCAGGAGACACCAACCTAGCACTTTTCAGTCTTGACTGACCTCAAACTCCTGGGGCATAGGCAGTGGCCCCTCATGGAGACAGGAAAGGGCCTTGGCAGGAAAACCACATTTGATTATAGAACTCAGCTTAGGGTGATGTCTGTGAAGGAACCCAGCATGCGCACAATGACATATCTGCACGTCACTGTCATCAACATCACCATCAACATCACCACCGTCATCACTGCCAACACCAACACCATAACTGCTACAATCACCATCATTAACACACCTTCATCACCACCATCATCACCATCATCAATATCAACACCATCACCATCATCACTACAATCACCATCACCATTATCATCACCACCATCACCACTACAATCACCATCATTAACACACCTTCATCACCAGCATCACCACCATCATCACCATCATCAATATCAACACCATCATTATCACAATCATCACTACAATCACCATCATCACCACCACCATCACTACAATCACCATCATTAACATTTCCTTCATCACCACCATCATCACCATCACCACCATCACCATCATCATCACCACCATCACCACTACAATCACCATCATTAACACACCTTTATCACCACCACCATCAATATTAACACCATCATTATCACCATCATCACTACAATCACCATCATCACTACAATGACCATCCTTAACATTTCCTTCATCACCACCATCACCATCACCACCACCAACACCATCACCATCACTATTACCAACCATCATTACCAATATCACCACCATCATCACCATCACCACTACCACCATCTACCATCAACATCACCACCATAATCACCACCACCACCATCACCAACCTCATCAACACCATCATTACATCATCACCACCATCATCACCAACTGAGCAAACCCTTGCCCTGCTCCACTATGCAGACCAGACGCTGAAACCAAGACAGGTTGACAAGTTTTGGCACAAGTAGCAAGGGGATGGTGTTTTCAGTCCTCTTGGCCATACCGAGCAAGCTGAGGACCAGCCAGGAGCAGGAGGAAGAACAGGAAGTGGTGCCACCCTTGCACAGCCCACTCATACAGCCCAGGGGCACTGGGATTAGACCCAGTGGTGGCAGGCTCAGCCACTGCAGCCCACGGCAGCCCAGCCACAGTGAGTGAAGTGGGAAGCACACCCAGGAGGAAGACAGTGGTCAGGAGGGGGCTCCCCGTGAGCAGTTAGCACCCGCACCCAGGAAGCATTCAAGACAGAGCTGAGGGGTGAGGACACCCACTACCTGGGGCATGAGGACTAGGGTCTTTGCAGGAACACCCCTGCCATGCCAACTTCCCTGATAAGCCCACAGCCCACGGGAGCCGCGGCCACAGTGGCTCACACCAGGCCTAGCCACATTCAACCAAACACGCACACACCACCTTCCCGCGATTCTTATGGCAGTTGTGCTGTCACTCAGCAGGCTGGCAGGGCGGCCAGATGCCCATGGTGGCCACTGCCCAGGGATGCCCCAGCCGCAGAGGCACACACTTAACCTAGGTCCGGGCTGCCTGAACCACCACAGTTCAGAGGAGGAAACAGCTCCAGAGCTGCGTCCGCTCCCCGATGCTTCACAGCTTAGAGGCAGATGGGGACAACGAGGACACAACCCAGCCAGGCCAGGCAGCTGGAAGGTGCAGGCCGAACTCTTGCCAGTCCCCCAGCCCTCCGTGACCCAGCTTCCTGGTTGTGCCATGCCCGCTTCACCACCCTGTGTGTGCCCCAAGTTACACGGAGAAGAGTGCCCAGGCCACTCATGGCTTCAGCTGACAGCAAGCCGGCTGCCCACCTCCCCGCCTGGCTCCCCCTGCACTGGGTGCAGATGCCCCCAACACTGGCTCACGAAATGCCAGCTCCTTACTGTCACCTTCCGCTTCCCCATGATTCCAGGGCTTCCCAGGGCAGGCAGGATTTTTTTTAGGAGAAGCCAAGTGACCACCTGCAGAGCTCGTCCCTAACAAGATGAGCAGGCAGGGTCTGTCCCCAGAGGGCTAAGGGGCTGCAGTGACAGGCCAGTGGCTGCGGGACCTGTAGCCGCATCCCGAATGCCCACCCGCCGCCAGGCTCCCAGTGCAGCTGCCACTCCTCTACCCACCCAACAGCACAAACCTCAAAGGATGTCCATCCCCAGGGTGCAGCCCACACAGCCAGAATGAAGTCCTGAGCCCAGGGACCAGGACCAGGGACCCCAAATCTGAGGCTGGCCCTTTCAGGAGAGCTACAGGGCATTTGATTTTACCAGGAAGGCACCATATTCCCCCAGCTAGAGACAGCTGGGTAAGCGAGAATTCAGGTAGCCTCACGGAGGGGGTCACCCAACCATCCCAGGGACCCAGAAGTCAGGAGGGCTTGGCCCAGCCAGCGCCAAGGAGGAAGCCAGGAGAGCGCAGTGAATGGAAACCACCCAGCTCCGGGGCGAGGCCTGTCCAGCCACGCTCGCTCCACTGGTTCCCAAAAAGGACCTCCTGACGGCGGGGTACAGGGAGGAGGCGGCTCAGGGCCGCCCACCTAGAAAGAGGCCAAGGAGCCCCGAGTCCTGAAGCTGCTCTCCAGCTCCATGGCTGGAGACACTCAGCAAGCTGACCTATGCCCCTGTATGGCCGTTCCCCCAGGGGCATGGTGAGCAGACCACCCAGCTGCTCACCAGGGCAAAGGCTAGGAGGGTGGGAGTCACGCCCCAGGCCTGCCAGCGTCCCCGAGGGAGGAAGCAGAGTCACAGAAAGGGCATGACCAAAGGTGTGGGGCCACCAGGAAGCTGGGAGCCCCGATGGCCTGTGTGTGACGTCCTTCCCTCCCTCCCCCTCCATAAAATGGAGGCTCTGACACCGGGGCCCGCCCTGCGCAGTGCACCCAGCCAGGTGACCGTCCCGGCCCCCTGCAAACACACCAACTTCACCATGTGATAAAAGACATGCCGCAGGCAGCAGCTACCACAGCTCAGACACCTACTGCAGGTGCACGCCAGGCCCACGCTTCATCACATGCGCTCACGGAAGTGTCGCGACAAGGGGGAGCCACTCCCACTCCCATCCTGCCAGGGAGGAACCGGGGCTCAGGAGGCAAGAAGCTTCCAAGCCCAGAACAAGAGCTGCCAGGCAAGGCCTGGGGTCCCAGCTTTCTGAAGCCTCGCTCCGCCCTTGGCCAGCCCTGGACCAGCCCTCAACCACCAGGGTGGCCAGACACAGCAGACACCCATGCACCCTGAGCGTTCTGGCAATGCCGCCCACCTTGGAGGATGGGCACCAGCCCGGGGGCCCGGCAGGACCTCACCTCTCCAGGGCCAGGCAGGGGCTCCTGGACACTGCAGCCTCCCTTCCAGACCGTACCACTGAACTGACTCTGGCACCTCCACGGAGCCAGACCTTCGAGGAGGGTGAGTGGGAAGCAGGGGAATTCCTGGAGAAACCCCGCCTGCCCCCAGCCCGCCTGTGCGGCAAGGGGGCCCCCAGCCTGCGGGCTCTTGGGGGTAGTTTCCCTTCAACAGGAAAAGAAATGATTCTTGTTTCACTTTGAGCCATGTTGCTCTTGGTGGCTCAGAGGCCTTGCCGCCACGGCCGCCCCCACCCCCCAGCAGCAGCTCTGTCGTGGAACAGCCGGTTCCCACCCTCAGGCCGGCTCTCCTCTCCACCTTCATGTGCACGCCTAGCCAGCTCTGGAACAGACCTGCAGATCCTCAGGTCCCACCTGCGGTGGGGCGTGGCCAGCTCCGCGCCGGAGACCCCAAGGATAGTTCAGTGGGGGGCCCTGGAATGATCAGGGCAGAGGGCGCTCCCCGAGGCAGGGCCTGGAGCCTGGCATGGGACCGGCCTCTCTGGGGGACGTCCCCAGTCCTCCCACAGCCCGCTGAGCAGCACTATCTGCAGATGTGGGCACAGGTGCTCAGAACAGGCAGGGCACGGCCGCCAGGGGCGTGCAGTGGATAGAGGCTGGGCATGGAGTCACTGAAGGCCAGAGCACCCGCTCAGCACCCAAGGCTGGCACAGTAGGGGCCACCTCCAGCTGGTCCCAGCTTTCCGAGAACCCCCTCCACACCCTCGCCATAAGCCCAGGCCCATCCGAGCACACAGCACCATCCCCACAGAAGATGCTCGCCACCCACACGCCCGAGCCGGGTGCCTGTCACGTGCGGGGGCCTGACTGGCAGAGCGTCTACAGACGGCAGACGGGCCTCACCCATGAGACAGACCGAGAACGGGGCGTCAGCCCGCTGAGCAGGACTTCCCCCATCAGCGCCCCAGTCTGGGTGCCCGCCCTGCCCGCCCCTCCCGGGGGCAGGGCTATGGCAGAGCTCACCCGCACCGGCACAGAGGCTCACCTGCACCAGAGCTGCCTCTTCAAGCTCAGCCTCCACGCATCCCTCCTGCCCCACAGAAACTCGCTGAGGGCCGATGTCAGGCTTGTCACAGCTCTGAGCGAAACAAACCACCCCAAGGCCATGGGCACCACAGGCCCCATGGGCTGAGCCTCAGACACCTCCCTCCTGGCTGCCGTGCCTGCTGTGTGGGGCCTGGCCCCCCACCCGCTGCCCCAGGCTAGGGCTGTGGGCTTTGGGGGTGTAATGGGGAGCCCAGTAAGTTCCAGCGGCGACAGAGTGGTCATCTGGCCGAGTCGCCCATGGACGGATGGCAGTGAAGGGGTGTGCTGAGCTGGCTTTTGCCTGGTCTGGCTAGGTCTCAACTTGGCCACTTCTGGGGTATCCAGGGCCCCCGAGCCACTGTCTGTCAGACTCCCCCTCCCATCCCCCTGCTCCCAGCCAGCCCAGGGAGAGGGGAGTGGGCCCCGCCTGCACCAACGAGACGAAGACCCAGGAGGCCAAGAGGAAACCCTTCAGGAAACCCGGGCAAGCACAGGCCCGGCCCGCTGCCCCCAGCACAGCCACCCCCATCCTCATCAACCTCTGATCCAGACCCTCACCGTGCCCCTCCCAATCCCACCAATCGGCACGCATCAGCGTACTGCGGCAGCAGGCAGGGAAGAGTCGCTGGCCTGCAGATGTGAGGGTGAACAGGTGTCCCTGCTCCTCCGTGCCCGGCCCCAAGAACCCAAGAGGGGGCGGCAGCTAGCACGCCCGAGACTCCCGGCCCAGCCAGCAGCTGCCGGGGGCCCTGGAAGGAAAGGGAGGGATGGACAGGCCAGAGGTAGCTATGGAGACTCTCTCCAGACTCCGGGTGACGCTGTCCACAGAGTGGCTCCAGCAGGAATGCCCACCAGCCCCTCTGTAAACGCAGAGCCAGACACAGCCAAGTCCAGACCTAGCCAGGCCAGGCTAAGGCCAGCTCAGCACACCCTCTCCACCACTGCCCCCTCCACGGGCCACTTGGCAGGATGTCCACTCTGTCACTGCCAGAACTTCCCAGGGCCCCCCATTACACCGCAAAATCCAAAGCTCCCAGCCCAGGGCAGAGGCACCCAAGCCCTAGCCCCTGGCCCCCTGCTGTCTCTGTCCAGCACCCTTCCCAGCCTGCTTGGTCTCACCAATGTCCACCTCTCTGGATCCCACAAGCAACCCCTGGGGAGTGGCCAAAGCCAGTGCCCACGTGTGCAAGGAAACCAACAGACCTGCATTTCCACCATCTTCTTCCCTCCTCAAAAATCCGGGAAGATGGGTTCTGTGAAACGTGAACCATGTGCGCTCTGTGCCACCCAGAGGGGCAGGGGCAGCGACAGCAGTGAGCTGAGGGTGGTCATGACAGGACTGGCCAGGTGATGGACATGACTCTGAGGAGGACCCAGGAGACTCCTCCTTCGAGACCGGTGCCTGGCAGGGAGGCGACAGGGTCCAGCTCAGGGGCTGGGGTAGAGTAGTCACAGGAAGCAGGTCACCAGGTCTCAGCCCTCTGGGGCATCCGGCAGGGAGGAGGGGGCCAGAAATGGGCCTTCCAGGGCTTCCGACCCACACATAGTCCATCAAGCAGCGGCCCCCGCCAAGCAGGAAGGGGCTCCGTCCCTCCAGAGAACTCCAGACACCCGGAGACCCTCAGCCTCTGCGCAGGGCACCCAGCTGCCACCTGACTCGGGAGGAGAATGGGGCAGAGGAAGGACAGTGAAGGACGCCTCTCTTCCCCACGAAGGTGCAGGAAGACCAGGAAAAAGGGCCGAGAAAGCCCAATCCACCCAGGATGGCAGGACCAACTCCAGAAGCTAAAACCTCCATGCGCCTGACTCATGGGAGAAGCTCCTGCTCAGGGCCTTTGCATCAGCTTCACACACAACACTGCCCAGAGGCTTTGGATGACTTCCCAGAGGATAAGCAGTCAGACAGAGGTCACCGTGGGAGAAAGGACACTCACCTCCGGGGCACCACGGGAAAGGTGTACAAATCAAAGTCCAGCAGCCAGCAATACAACAGACCCTGGGCTCCACTCCCACGTGTGACCGGACATTCCCCAGTCAGCCCCAGAAGAGACAGTGTGCTTCGGGAAACATTTAGAGAGACTGGCCTGGCCACCGGATGCCCGTAATGAACCCACCAGATGCCTATAATGGCCCCAACATGTGTGCAAGTGCACAAGAATGCAGGTGTGCAAATAGGCGCGCACACACACGCACACATACACACACGCACACACGCGCGCGCGCACACACACACAGCTTCTAGCTGAGAACCCCAAAAACATTCCCCAAATCTGATTTAGTCTAACAGCCTAGGACATTTTCTATGCAAAAGTAACTTTACACAAATCAAACCTCCTGTCACATCAAGAGCCAAGCTGACCTGGAAAACCGTAGACCCACTTTACAGATGAGTAAATCAAAGCCAAGAGCTGAAGAGGCCTCTCCATGGGGTGCGGAGACAGGAGCCCTATACTGCCGAAGGGACACGAATTCAAACCCCCCGTGTCACCTCCGAAACAGAAATCAGAGTTCTTTGCTGCAAGACTGAGGGGTTTTCAAGAAACGTCGGGCTTACTGTCTCAGGCTGGGAACAGCATCACCCCAGACGGCCCAAGTGAGGTAGGGGTTTGGGGGAAAAGGGGAGAAGCTGAGTCCAGAGAGGCCCGGGACAGGCTCATGGTCAGCAGCAAGTCAGGGCCGGCGCTCACGGACAGCGCAGAACGCGGAAACGCTCGTGGCAGCTCTGTAAGGCAGGCCCTGCTCAAGGACTGCGTGGCGCCCAGGTGCACCGCGTTCTATTCCAGGTGTCAGCTCCAAACCCAAGTGGCTCCCAGAGACTGCTTGGCACCCGCCACTGCCCATGCCGTGCTGAGGAAGGCTGGGCTAAATATTTACAAACTGCAAAAAGACTTTTAAAAGGCCTGGGAAAATCGAGATGGTCCAAGCCCACGCCCTGGCCAGACCCATCTGGTTTGAGGTCCTCCCTGAGGCTCCCCGCGGTCTTGGGAAAGTTACTCCACAACACTGAGCCTATTTTCCTGCACCATAGGCGTGTCCTTCTAGGCATGTCCGTGAAGACGCATGAGGACCCCACACGGGCCCTGGCACTCAGCGCAGGCCAATTAAGGGCACTCCCGGCCATGAAAAAGAAAGGAAACAGGACGTGAGCCAGGGCCAGGCAGCTGGGAGCCGGCTCTGGCCTGTACCAGCAGGATGGGTGTGGGGACCCTCACTCCCTGCAGAAGGGTTGCCCCTACCAGTCTCCCCTCTCACCCCACCACACCGCAGCCAGGGCAGCGGTCCAGGGCAGGTGGAGGCTGACCACCCACCCCCAGTCTGGCCGCTGGCAGCTTAAGCCCCCTGCCACTCTCTCTCACAGTGTCCCAACACTGGGCCCAGGAAAAGGGGGTCAGGTCCACTGCACCCCTCTGGCCACACAAGTCCCTGCCCCCACCCAGCCTCAGTTTCCTCATCTTTGAAACGGGAGTGAAGCAGACCCCAGGGGTCCTCCACAGAGCCTCAAGGCAAGGAGAGAGAGGAGAACCAGCCACGCCCCACCCTTGTACAGAGCCCATGTCTTCCCTCTGGAACAAAGTGGCCTGAAAAGAGCCCTCAGGCCCAGGCATCCAGGGGAGACCAGAGAGCCCAGTGGTCTTGGCTTCTGGCAGACCCACAGCCAACCTCAGTTTGCCCATCTGCAGCCTCGGAGAATCGGAACGCTCCCAAGATACCCTCAGCACAGCCACAGACAAAGCAGGCGTAACCAGGCCACAGGCATGCTCCACGGAGCGGGGTGACCCAGACCTGGCCCCCACACCTCCCCAGCCTCTCCCTACCTGGGGTCTCCAGATCCTCTCCCCCACGACCCCAGCAGACCTGCCATGAGTCCCACACCCCATAGGCAAGGCACAGGCACCCTCCCAGGCCACACGGAGTAGCCACCAAACCTGCCCCTCACCTGCCAGCCACCTGCGGTCCCCTGCCCGCCAGGCCAGGCCACCACCCGAGAGAGAGGCAAGGAGATGCAGCCTCATGGCGAGGGCAGGTGAGAGGTCCCACCACAGGGGTGGCCCCATTGGCCGCCGGCCGGCCGGCTCAGGGTCCCACAGCCTCGGGCGATGCAGTGTGGCGGCTAAGCGGACAGGAAGGGGCCTGGGGGAAGAGGCTGAGCAGAGCTGGAGTCTTCCAGATGGCCTGGAGCTGGTTGTGAGCGAATGGTGCTCATGCCAGCCTGGCAGCCCAGTTCCCCTTTCCCAGAGCCGCCCGGTCCCCCACCCTCAACCAGACACCTGTGACCACAGGCGGCTGCCATTGGCCAAAGCCAAGAGCTTCTTGGAAGAGGACAAGGACCCCGGCCTCATTTCCTCAATCTGAGACACGACCGTCACGCCCGCAGCTGCTGCAGCAGATGGTCCGCCACCCAGCAGGGGCCTGGGCAGAGGACAAGGGCAAGGCCCGGATGTCAGGCAGCCCCAAGTTCAAATCCGGCTCCACTGTGGCCAGCTGCCAACTGCGGGCAGATCAGGTGACCTGGCTAAGCCCGTTCCCCATCTGCGTGCTGGGGGACGATGGGAACAGCTGCCCCGACACGGTGCCAGCCAGCATGCAGGAGTGCTGGATAACCGGACGCAGCGTTCCTGTCCTTGTCCTGGCCTGGAGGGGTAGCCTGGAAAAAGCCCACGCAGTGTTCAGGGGCCCGCCACTGCTGGCCTACGCCCTCACGTCCCCACCACGCTATCCCCACCTGCTCCTAGCAAGGGCCGCACTGAGCAGGGAGCCCCGGAGAGCTTGCGGCCAGCACACGGGTCCTGGGGGAGTCCTGCAGGGGCATGGGGGACACAGAGGCCTGAGTCAAGGAAACAGGCAGAGTGTCACCAGGGCAGGGACTGAACAGAGCCTTAGATACTGGGGAGGCAGGGCCCGAGCAGCCCTGGATGGAATCCCCCTCGGGGGGCTTGAGGAAGCACACAGAACGGGACCTTCACGGCTCTCGCCTCCCTCCAGCCACACAATGACGTCATCTTCCAGGGCCCAGAACGCCTTTTGTGGCCCATCAGCCAATGGCCAAGCCCAGGGCTGGTAGTAAGCGTGGGAGTGTAAGGATGCAGCTTTCAGCCCTGCCAGCCCCTGGCATGCTAGCGGGGGTCTTCAGTCCCCACCCACCCAGGAGGCCCGAGACGCAACCAGCTCTGTCCACAACAGGCTGCCCTGCCCAGGCTTGCAGAGGCCACTGCCTGAGAACAAGGTCTCAAGGAGGGCTGCCCAGGGGTAGCTCTGAGCAGCAGGGACTCATGGCTGATACCCTGGTCTATGGCCATCCCAGGCTAGGGCCTTCCTGCCTGCCCCACCAGTGCTGGGGACAGGCCACCAAGACATCACGCAGGGCTGGAGAGGAACCAGAAGCCACCCGTGGTGGCACCCCACAGGCTCACACCCATCTGAAAACCCTTCTGCAGGCGGTGCTCAGGGTGGGAGGCCAGGTTGGCCTGAACCACAGCAGGGCACTGCCCCACTGAGCACAGGGAAACCCACTGCCCACAGCCGCCCAGGGCACCAGTGTCCAGGCGGCAGGTGGGATATGGAGGCTCTTTCCTCCTGCCAGACAGAAAAGGGCTGGAGAACCCTCGTCCCCAGGCTGACTGGGTGACGGCCCAGCACAGCCCACCGCAGTCTCTACCTCCAGCCCTGGCCATGTCCCTCAGCATGCCCTGCATGGGTCCACGCCGCTGGCCACCCTGCACTCAGGCTCTGCCGGCTGAGGGCCCCAGGCCAGTCCCTCCCCTCCTGGGCCGCACCCACCACAAAAGCCCACGTTCTGCAGAACCCACTAAACTCCCACGTCTCCGCCAACTTCAGGGTGTCTCCACTGCTGCCACATCCTCTGACTCCACCCTCAGTCGCTAGGGACCCCAGCACAGCTCACTGTCCTCTGCCCCACAGGCCCAGCCACATCCAATAGGTACCCACCAATGTCTGCCCAGCTTGGGGTTCAAAGACGATGAGGGAGGTCCCGGGGTGAAACTGTGGAGGGTCCAGGACTCAACCCCTGCAGTGACACTGTAGAGGGTCCAGGACTCCCCCCACACTGGGGGTGACAGTGTAAACAGTTCAGGACATTCCCCGGGGTGACAGCATAGAAGTGTCCAGGACTCTCCTCTCAAGGTGACAGTGTACAGGGATCCGGGAATCCCTCCTGGGGTAACAGTGTGGAGGGTCTGGGACTCTCCCCCCAAGGTGACAGTGTGGAGGTGTCCCTGGGGTAACGGTGCGGAGCTTCCGGGACTCACCCCCTGGGGTGACATTGTAGAGGGTCCAGGACTCCCCCCACACTGGGGGTGACAGTGTAGACAGTTCGGGACATCCCCCCGGGGTGACAGTATGGAGGGTCTGGGACTCGCCCCACCACGCAGTGACAGTGTGGAGAGGTCTGTCCGGGACTCCCAGCTCTAATGAAGAGAAGATAAGGCTTTTGTTGAGTGGGGGTTTGTACCGCAGGCCCATGTCAGTCTCATCATAACAACACAAAGGAGCCCGGAGGCCTGGTTCCATCAAGACCCAGCCAGACGCTCCCTCGGCCTCGGGTGTTGGCCCGGATCCCTCAGTCCCTCCTCCGAACGTGCCAGCTCGAGGCTCATCTGGTTCATGGCCAGGGACCACACCTAGATAAGCTCACCAGGACGAGGGCAAGGGACGTTCTGCCTGGAGCAGGAATCACAGCCCACCCACTGTACTCAGGTCGAAGCTTTATTCCCAAGAGCCACCACGCCACCACGCCAACTGCCAACTCCACTGTGGCTGCTGGTCAGCCGTGTCTCCCAGACCCTCTGAGGGCCTGGTTACCCGAGTTGGGGGGGGGGGGTGCCAGGCACCCGTGGGATCCTCTAGCCCTCACCCCCTTGACGTGCTTCATTTATGCCCCACAAGCCTCTCTGGCAGCTAAGTGGCATGGTCTCACGAGACTCAGACTGTGGGTCAATGGCCCCGTCCCATGCAGCCCCAGGGCTGACCTCAGCTCCAGAAGGGACAGGCAAGTCCAAGACTGCATGGCCCCTCCGAGAGCCAGCACAGACTGACTTCCCACCTCAGCAGGGCACGGTGCCGGGCCCTGGACACACCTGACCTGCAGCTGGCTCCCAGCCCCCCACCCCAACACAACAGCGCCACCTCCATCTTGCCCCACTCTGACCCAGTTCATGAGTGAGAGATCCCCAGAGCAAGCCCAGCTGACCAGCTGCAGGGCCCACCTGTGTGTGCTGACACTGGCGAAGCCCCTGGCAGGACCCGGGCTTCGGTGCGCCCACCCGTCTGCCCCACCTCTGCGCACACACACGGCCACATCCGCCCAGTCACCCACAGCATGAGATCCCGGCAGCCCAGCGCCAGCGTCTGAAGATCGGCCATGCGGCTTCAGCCCCACGGCAGCCCCTTCAGGGCCCTTCAGCCAGGGTCTGGCTAACCAGGCCCTGCCCAGACAGCCCAAAGGTGCGCCTGCATTCAGCAAGCTCCAAGCACAGAGGCAGGCTGAGCACCCTCAGGTGGGCGGGGCTCCTCCAGCGGGGGCCAGGCCACCCTGACCAGCTCTCAGGCACATCTCATCCCAGCTCAGAGACAGCAACGCCACAGACCAGGGTCTCCCAGAGAGAGCAAGCTGGCTGTTACACAGTCATACAGCCACCAGGTCTCTGCATCCACCCTGGAAAACTGGGGTGGGGGTTGACTCGTAACCCGAAAGGCCCCTCCCTCGTGAATCTATACCCCAGCACCTGCGAATCACACAGACCTACTGCTCCAGCAGTGCACAGGGCCCACTGGCGTCCAGTCCCCCGCCTCTGGTCCACCTTGCCAGTCCAGCAAAGCCAAGACTGCAGCCAGGGGCTTTCCTGGGCGACAGGCTGTGAGTGCAGGACTCCTGGCCTATCTCCGACCAGCTGCCTGGGCCCGCCACAACCCCCAGCTCTGGTCTCCTCGGCACCCAGCTCCTGGCCCCCAGGAGGCCCCACTGCAGCCCCCACTGCCTCCCCAGGCCTCACTCCTCCCAGCCGAGGTGCTGGAGGCCGGAGCTTGAGTCCCTGCCAGAGCCCTCCGAATCCAGTCAAAAGCAAACACACACACCACCACCCAAACCTCAGCTTCCTTCCTCCCCACACACGGCCGGCAGCAGGCACAGGCAGGGGCAGCGGCAGGCAGGGAGGCAGATGCCAGCCCAGGCGGCGGGTAATGCGAGCCCCCAGCAGTTGCACCTCGGCTCAGCCTGCTGCCCGCCTCCCACATCCTGGCAGGGCATACGTGTATCTTGGTGGGGATGGGGGGGTCCTCATCACAGAGGCCAAAGCGCCCAGCTTGCCCACCAGCCTCTCCCAAACTCCTGGGTCCAGGGACAGAGGGAGAGGAGGGGACATGGGGAAGACCCCGCGACTGCTACAGGGAGGAGGCGTGGCTTCACCTGCCCACAGGTACGGTTTTCACCGCCACCGGAACAGCTGCATCCAACCTGTCCCGTGGCGCCCACACAGCGAAGGCGCCCAGCAGCCACTTCACGACAGAGCACCTGAGGTGTGGCGCGCCCCTGCTGAGCACCCCGGGGAGGTCCAGGCTGAGTCACAGCGAAGCCCCTTCCAAGCCGTAACCAGAGCCACTGAGGCAGACGGCCCGGAGGCCCCACCCCAAATCCAGCTGAGGCTCTGCCATTCACTTGCCTACCTGCCCGTCAGGTCCCTCAAGGCCAGCCCCACCCTCCCTACCCAAGGGGCCTCGTGGCCATGGAGGAGGGAGAAAGCAGGCACCGTATAGACCTCGGCATCCTGTCCCGCCCAGCCCCCGCTATCTCTCGCCAGCCCCTCACCCTGGGCCTGGCCCTTACCACAAGCACGGTCATTCCCTCTGCGTCTTCCTGCCAGGGACACCTCCTGCAGGAAGCCTTCCCTATGCCCCTCAGACAGAAAATCCAGCAGGGCTCAGCCTGACAGAGCGGCTCGCAGCACCGCCCCCGTGCTGGAGGGTCCACTGAGGTCTGAGCACAGCTCCTCCGGACAGGGCTTTACCAGCAGGTGAGGCCCACCGCATCCCGGGACCCAGCCCCCAGCCCAGGCCAGGCACCCTGGCCATGCACTCTCACACCCCTGAGCCTCTTCAAAGCCTCTGCAGTTCCAAAATCTCCCTCCCAGGGCATCCCTCAACTCCCAGCCCATGTCTGTACTGCCTCAAGTCAGCGCCACCATGGGCTCTGACAGCAGAGAAGGCAAACCCTCCCGTCCAGGTCACAGAGCTGGCCGAGGCTCCACCGGGTTCAGACTCAGTCTCTGCCTGCCTGGGCCCTGCCCCTGGGGTCACATTTCCCTGGGTGTAGTGAGGGGAACTCCCGGAACCCTCCACCCTCTCAGCTGCTGGGAGGGGTCCCGGGGCTCTGCTGTCTCTGCTGCAGGTGGACAGGCAGGGGATCCATCCCGGGTGGGAACTGGCATCTGCCTGCAGCTCAAAGCCCCTGACCTCAGGATGGGCAGCCGTGGATTCCAGAGGAGGCCTTTCCTCTGGCCTCAGACCCTCGGCCAGACCTGGCTGCCAGGGAGCTGCAAAGGGTGCTCCATGAGGCTCGGACCAGCTTCACTCCCCGCCCACCCAGGAACTGGGACAACCCACAGCCAGGGGCTTCAGGGCAGCGATAGAAGGGCCGAGGCCTGGCCACAGAGGCAGCACAGACTCCACGGCACTAAGTCACCAAGCCTTCCCAAGTCCAGTTCCCAGATACCCCAGCCATTACACCGAGGGCCCGGGCAGGACCCCACCCCACCCCTGCCCTCAGGCCAAGCCACGGGCAGGCCAGCCTCAGCACGCCAGCTCGCAGTGCCCCGGCCGCCCCCACTCCTCTCCTGGGATCGGCGTGACTCACGGGGCTGGCTCGCCACCTCCAGCCTATACCTCGGGCGGCCGCCCTCAACACACACCTGCCCAGACTTGCCCCTGTGGCAAGACCGACCACGGCAATGGAGGGGCTGCAGGGGAGGGGCCAGGACGGTCATGCTCAGGCAGGGGGCACAGAGAAGGCAGCCCCTGATGGGCAGGAGTCCCTCATCCTGAAACCCCAACAGCCCCAAGGCCTTCCTGCCCTCCAAGGGAAGCAGCCTGGGAGGCCAGAGGGAGTCGCGTCCTCTGTGACGGAGCCTCAGACTCAGAGACCAGCAGCCTCCAGGCTCTGCTGTACTGGAGAGGGGGCTGCAGCTGGTAGGCCAGGTCCCAGGGCCACTGCCCCTCCCACACAAGGCCCTGGGGTTGGAGCTGGGGAAGGCTGAGCTCCACCCTTAGAGGTGGCTGGGCCAACGTCCCTGCAGAACACAGGCACAGAGGGGCTGAGCTGGACCCACAAATCACCTGGGCTGGGCCGAAGGTCTCATGTCAATACTGGGGCTGTCCCACTACTTCCCAGGACTGCAGCGGGGGGCCAGAGAGGGGCTGGGGCAGGAGGGTGAGACCCTCCGGCTGTCAGGGAGCATGGGAGCATCGTCAAAGCCCTGGAGCATGATGAGGGAGGGCCACCAAGACCCTGGGCCACGGCCACCAGCAGTGCCTGCCACAGAGGGTCAGCGATGGGCAGCGACTCAGTCCTGGGGACCCTCCTCAACGTCCCGGACACAGACACAGATGCCATGGATGGCCAGGAATGAAGGCAAGCCCTGTCTCAGGGGCCCCAGAAGAGCTGACCACAGGCCAGCCAGCCTCCCCTCCCACCACCGTCACAGAGCCCCGGCTCTCCTTCATCCCCACCCCACAAACAGGGAATCTGCATCTTGGGCAACAGCTGCTGCTAATGGGGGAGGTCCAAGCCCTGCCCTCAGGGAGCCCGTAGGGCTCAGGAAGGGCCCAGGTAAGCACGGACAAGCAGGTCCAACCAGGAACAGCACAATTCCGGGTCCTGTGCGCAGAGGAGGCGTGGTGGGGAGGAGCTGTGAGGCAGAAGGAGCCGGGTGGGCCCCACAGGCTGGGCTGGACCCCAGGAGCTCCACTGGCAGGCCAGAGACCCAGCAGGAGCTGCGTTGGCTGACTAATGGGTGGCAACTGAGGTCCACGCCCACCCACAGGGAGGGAAGGCAAGGGACACGTGTCCCACCCGAGGAAAGGGGCAGGTGCTCTATTCCGGGCCCAGGACGAAGCAGGATAATCCGACGTGAAGAAACCAAACAAAGTCACAGCCAAGGATGGCCTGGCTCCTCCAGCCCACTCCGCCAGGCCCCCGCCCCACCAGGCTCCAGAGACTCCCACCCTGCAAGTCTCCAGAGGCTCTGACCCCTCCAGGCTCCCACCCCTGCCAGGCTCCAGAGGCCACGCCAGAGGCTGCTTCAGAGGCTGCCTGGACTCTTGCAGACAGTGAGCCCAGCAAGGCTGGGGAGCTCACAGCCCGGGGTGAGCAGGGCAGCCTCCCTTGCCAAACCCCAACTCCAGGCTGTCTTTGGGAGCGCCAGACGAGCAGCCAACCCAGCCTAATGGCCACAGTCCTGATGCTGGTAGGGGCAGAGAGGGTCACCACTCCCATACCTGCGCCAGGCACTGCTCCTTGGGGACAGGTGACAGGGACCAGAGCCTTTTCTCTGGACGCCCAGGAGCCTGCCTCTAAGCAAATAAACCAACAAGCATCCACATTCGCCTCTAGGTCACGGGACGCCTTGGGGCCAGGCCACCTCTATTCGCCGTCTGCGTTCTGATTGCAGATGGCCACAGCTCCCTTGGGTGGCAAGGGTTAAACCGCACAGTGGTGAGGACCCCACACACGGGCAGGTGCACACACCTTCAGGTGACGGCAGCAACACCGGGGCCGGCCTGGCTCCCCAATGCCGACCCAGCCCACAGAGAACTTGCATCTACGCCTTTGATGACAGAATCCAGCTGGGAACTCATGCCCAAAGCAGCTGGGGTGGCCTGGCACCCTCGGAGCTCTGTGCCTCACCTGTGCCCTCTGCCCTGGCCCTGCCTAGAACCCTGGGTGGCTGCCAGCTTCCTGCCAAGCTGCCTCCTCATCCCCGGCCACACGCATCGTGAAACCTGCTCACCACCCAGGGCAACATCGTCTGCCCCCGAGGCTGCCACTCCAGGAGGCAGCACAAGGGCCAGGCCTGGGGGCAGCCGCCTCGGAGCTGCATACCAACCACCCCTGCTCAGCCCCTCCACACACACCTGGATTCTCACAGCCCCTCCAAGGCTGGCAGAGCAGGAGGGCGCCTGCTCAGCACCCCCTCAGCTCACGTAATGCCCCCCCCCACTGGCTCTGATGGGGGTAAGGGCGGCGGTGAGATGCCTTCCTGGGGACAGAAGCTGGTCTGCACAGCAGGAGGGTGTGACAGATCAAAAACGCACACAGTGAAAATCAGGCAGAAACTGGAGGCCAGAATAAAAACGTTAAATCTTTGCAAGAGTAGCGTGCTCCTCCCTGACCCCCACATCCAAACTGACCTCCGTTTTTGCAAAGGCCAACAAGACACAGCAGTGCTCCCAGAGAGAGAAGTCGGGAAAGCGATCGTCTCCGAGGGTCTCGGGAGTGAGGGTGTGGGAGCGCTGGCTGCAGGGCACACGTGGAGACTTCACCCAGCCGCGCAGGAAGGACATGCGCGCTTCCCCAGGCGGTGACGCCAGCTCACACAGGACTGAGTTCTAAGGAGATGCCAGCCCCACGGCAGCGCTGGACACTGGAGGGCCCCTCCCATGCTCTGGGCCACCTGTCCTTGGTCAGGCTGTGATGGGGACAACACCATCACCTTCCACGTGGGAGAACACATGGTGCAGGGAGGGCAGCCAGCTTGCCGTCAAGGACCAAATATCCCTGGGGCTGGCCGTGATCAGTAACCCCAACACTGCCAGAGGGCCCCAGAAATGAAGGCGGGGCATGGAGAGGGTGAGGACAGGTGCTCTGAGTTCCCAGCACAAATGCACCGAGCTTGGGGCTCTGTCTCCAAAGGCTGAGCGAGACTGGCCAGGTCCCCACTCCCAGTGCCAGCCCCTTACAGGGCCTGGTCCCTAGACCAGCAGCCACCAGGCTACCAGGAAAACCCAGCTGACAGGTCAGGGACAGTGACAGGCAGGCATGGGGCCAGGGCACACAGACTCAGGCCCAGCCAGTGAACAAGCGACTCAGAGATCAGCCTGCCTGGTGCACTGCCCACCACAGGTAAGGAGACAATTCCTGAACCTCCTCAGAGACTCCATGTCCAAGGCATCCATAGGCCCAGCCAGATCCCTGGGGCTCCGCAAGGAGTCAGGAGGTCCCTCCCTACCGGTACTTGCATTTCCATGCTCAGTGCCCAGCTTCCCCCATGGGCAGAGCCAGGGACGGTGCTGCCCTTGCGCTGAGCACCCGAGATGCACCGGCCAGCACAGGCCTCACTGGTTCTGAGACGCTCCCTAAGCATCACCTTCTACAGACAGAGGATGCAGCAAGGCTCTGACACGCAAAGGTCGCCTGGCCAGGGCTACGCAGCTGGCCAGTCATGAGCCTGGGGCTGCCCGAGCAGAGTGCGGCGGGGGGGGGGGGTGAGTGGGGGAAGAAAGAGAAGAGAGAGTGGGAGGGCAGCGGTGGGGGCTGTCGTCGGGGCACTGGAGGGACCCCTGCCCCCGCAGGGGGATGGAGACAGCGTAGATAGGAACAGTGTGGGCGGGGGACGCAGCCACATGTACAGGCCAGAGCACGAGGCACACACACACAGGCACCCACACACGCCCTGCTGGGCACCAAAGCTCTAGACACTCACAACCCTGGGCACCGTGAGGTGCGGTGGCTGACACGGGCAGACCCAGAGGCTGAGGGTGCCCCGCCGGGCCTCCACGAGAAGGCCGCACCCGAAGAGAAGCCGCCTTCTTCCGCCCCAACCAGCGGGCCTGCGGGAGGGTGCCTTCCTTCCTAAGGAAGATCCCAACTTTGATAGGAAACACAAATCTGAATTCCATTTTCCTTTTAAAACATTAATAAATAGCAAGGCTTGCCACGATCTGCCAAGGTGCAGGGAAGGGAGCCCCGCAGGCCGCAGGCCTGAGAGGAGGGGGGGATGGGGGTAGGGAGGGCGGGAGGGAGAGAAGGAGGGAGGGCGGGCGGGCGGCTGGCAGCTTGTTTTCTCTGTGTGGCCTCTGCCATGGAGTTAAAGGGTGCACGGTGCTTACGGTCTGTTTCGGGGAGTGTTTCACAGAATCTCAGCAACCCCCCAGCCACTGACACAAACTCTCGCACGCGATGGAAGCCAGCCTGCCCAGCTCCGCACCAGGGAGTGGCTGCTTCCAAAACACCCCTGCCCCTGCCCTCCAGCTGCTCCTCCAGCCCTGAGAGCCCCACACAGGGCCCCGGGCTACTGGTCCCCCGGGCCACCTGCTGGGCACCCCAGGCTACCCGCTGTCTCTGGCTCGCGTTCCGGGGTGTAAAACTAGACGGCCAACCCAGCGTCATTCCCAGTTCTCCCGCCAGGCCGTCATCCACACAGCCAGGCCGTCATCCACACGGTCTCTGGGCTGACCCTCAGATGAACCAGGGTTTACTCTGGGCCAGGACCTGCCTGGAACCCCCGCCCGCTGCCTGGAGCAACTGTCCGGACAGCCGCCCTCCATGAAGACCGCCCCTCTCCCAGACCCCAGAAGCCGCTGCAATTCTGAAGGCAGGAAGGTTTCCCAGGGTGCCCAGCCAGCCGCAGCCGTCGGCACCAGGCCAGGAAGATGCTTCCCTGGTGCCCGTGCTCTGGCCGGCCTGCTCTCTGCCCGCAGCCTTGGGTCGTTCCAGGAACAGGACAGGCTCTCTCGCCTCTAGCCTTGAACACGCTGTTCCCTGGGCCTGAAACTCCTCCACCTGTTTCCTGGCTCGCTCCAGCCTGGCTCTGTTTTATACACCACCTCCTCCAGGAAGCCTTCCCAGAGTCTCCCAGTTGGGGTGGGGGTCTCATCTCCTACATACTCCCTCAAGTGCACTCCCTGCAGTGCAGGGCACAGCCAGCCCCTCAGCCAGGGTGCCAAGGCTGAGGGCTACTGAGGATAGGGCCACGGCTGGTCCACTGTGACAGCCTGGGCCTGGCCAGTGCCTGGCACGCAGCAGGTGCCAAGTACAGACTGATGGGTTGGGGGGACCAGGTCAGCTGCAGGAGTCTCCACCGTCCTTTAAGAAGTAGCCAGACAGGCACGAAGTTCCAAGGAGACCAGGCAGTCACATGAGAGACAGCCTCCGGTGCTTCTCCAATCATGTCAGAAAACCTCTCTGAGCCTCTATAGACCCGGGCAGTCACATGAGGCACTGCGGCGCTGTGCTTCCCCAAGCAGGTCAGACAACCTCTCCGAGCCTCTATCTCCTGTTCTGCAGAGATGAAACTGAAGGAAGCTGCCGGGAGGCAAATGGTCTAAGTCTCCCCAGGCAGCCGCTGGCCTGGCCACTCTCTGGGCAAGCAGAGGGAAGAGCATGTCCTGGGAGCTAAACATGTGGAGGATGTCGGGGTGGGTCTGGGAGGAAGACTGGAGGCTGCCCCGGGGGCCTCCCTTGAGGCAGAGCCTGTGGAAGGAGTGGGCCTGGGTGGAGGACCGTGGTCCCTGCAGCCAGCGACCAGCACAGCCCACACCAGGAGGACGGGCTGGGATTCACCCCTCAGGAGAGCCGGGGGCCAGAGCCACCCTCGGGCCGGGCACCGCCCACACTGGGGAGGTGGCAGTGACCCCGAGGCTGGCCTGTCCTCCTCCATCCCACAGGACGTGAGTGCCAAGCACTGCCCAGACTCAAGCTCCACTGGCACGGCAGCCGCCACCAATGGATCTGGGTTTGAGTCCTGGCTGCAGTGCTGACAGCTGGGCAGCACCTCGGGCATCTGACTCAAGCTCGCTGAGGAGCCTAAGTGTCCTTGTCCTCAGAAAGGGGATGGTGCCCTCGCCACTAGCTCCCGGAAGCCGTGAGGACTAACACCACAGGCGGCCGCCTGGACAGCCACCTTCATGCACTCACACGACACCTGCCCACCAGACGGCCGCTTTCCCCGGCGGACCCTGGGCTAGGAACAGGCAGAGAAAATCCAGGCTGGGGGACCGGATAAGGTGGCACACTCCTGAAGTACCCATTACTGGAGAGGCCAGACGGGAGGATCACCTGAGCCCAGAAGTTCAACTCTAGCCTGGGCAACATAGCAAGACGCTGTCTCTAATTTTTAAAATGTTGATTACATTAAATCAGGAAACAAACGTAGGCCCTGCCCAGGGGCACCCAGTCCAGAGTCAGACAGACGGCCTTTTCGAGGAGCCCAATGGCTATCTGGTGGTAATGCAGCAAGGGTGGGGGAGTAGGGGGGAGGCATCAAAGAGGGCTTCCTGGGGACGGGCCACTCACCTCCCTCCAGCTACAATCCAGTGGGTTCCGACATTCCCCACCCCATGCCAACCCCTGGCCTCTCCGTGCATGGCCGGGGGAGGGAAGAGACCTGCACAGGTGTCTACCATGAGGGTGGTCCCCCCAGCACAGGCCCAGGGAGGGTGACAGACAATGGGGCCCTCTGGCACCAGAAGACAGGAAGAGCTGGGTTCAAGGCCAGCCCCACCACCTCCTGGCCAAGGACCCCAGCACACGATGTTGCCTCTCTGGGCCGCAGTGTTCTCATCTTGAAAAATGGGCCAACAGCCTGGGAACAGCCCAGCCTCCATGCATGGCTGGAGACCACACACTGGAAGGGCGGAGCGCAGGGCCCCACACACGGCAGGCATGCAGCTGCGGAAGACGGTCCCGGTGGGCAGCAGGTGCCCACACTTGAGCCCAGCTCGGGGGCCGTGCCCTTCGTGTTACTGCTACTTCCAGCCCAGGTAGCGAAGCGGAGGCTGCTCTCTGGGACCCACGTCCTTCCTCCTACCCTCGCCCCAGACACCTCCACCTTACCAGAAAGCATGGCTCCTGACTGCCCCGGCTCTGTGGCCGCCTGGCTGTGTGGCCCAGCCCAGCTCCTCACCCTCTCTGGGCGCTCACTTCCTCATCCATAACGGACTGGTCTCCAGGGCCCCTCCCCTGCTGACGAGCCCCAGGCAGACGCCACAGCCCGGGCCAGGCTCGGTCACAGGCTCCTGGAGTGCCACGCCCCACAGGCAGGAAGAGGGTCTGGCCTACGGCAGCTCCCCAACCCGGAAGGCGGTCTCAGCCCCTCTCCTGCTGCCCCTTCACTAGAGAGCCAGATTCCAGACCTCAAGCAGCTGCGTGCCCCGGGCCAGACCAGAGAGCCTGAGCTACCACCTGGGGTCACACAGCCTACAAGGGAAGAGCCAGGACTCACCCGTGCCACAGGAGCACACGCCCTGCCAGGCCCTCTGCTGCCACCCTCTGAGGTGATAAGAGTCCTGGAGAGAGCAAGGCCTCCCAGTCCAGCACCTGGACACAATCCCCCTGCCCGCTGTGGGCCCCCAGGGGGGTCAGTGGGCCTCTCTGAGCCTCTGTCTCCTCCTCTAAACTAAGCCTAAGAACGCCCACCCCATAAGGCAGGCGTCCCCAAACTACGTCCCGCGGGCCGCATGCAGCCCCCTGAGGCCATTTATCTGGCCCCCCCGCCGCACTTCAGGAAGGGGCACCTCTTTCATTGGTGGACAGTGAGAGGAGCACAGTATGTGGCGGCCCTCCAACGGTCTGAGGGACAGTGAACTGGCCCCCTGTGTAAAAAGTTTGGGGACGCCTGCCATAAGGTAACAGGGAGGCCTCTGTGATACTCTCTAAGCCGACTGCCTGGAACCCGGTGACAACCAGCGAATTCTGCAGTGAGCCCAACCACTGTCCTCACAGGGCAGTCCAGGGCCAGGTCTCCTCCAGCCAAAAGAAGAGGGGCGCTCGCCTGAGGCCCCCACTCCACACCATCTCCCCCACTCGGCCCAGGAGGGGCCAAGGGCCCGCGCCACAGCCCCAAGGGGCAAAGCCAGCGCCAGGCGGCCCTCGGTCAGGACCCTGGCCACGGCCCTCCACCTCCCCAGTGCGCGCAGGCGTCCTGCCACACTGCTGGGCGCCTTGGTCTACCTGGCTCTCAGTCTCCCTCCTCATGCCCTTCTGCCTCTGCCAGCGCCACCGAGACGGGACGGACTGGCTTCAAACCCCATCCTCGCCCCTCCCCACACCTCAGTTTCTCCTCCATGAAACAGAGAAGTCACAAGGATCCCGTGGGCCCTGGCAAATGTCACCCTGCCTTGACGTCACTCCCTCGAGGTGGCCTCTCCTCCCCAGGGAGGGAAGTAGGGCCCACCAGGGAGGCCCCAGCTGGGCCTGGCACCCAGTCCCGCATCAGGCTGGCAGGATGTTAGGAAATGCACAGGCACTCATTTCAACACCGCTGGCCATGTCACAGACGGGTTTCAACACGCAGTGGCGCCCAGTAAGGGCTGCAGCCATCTTGGCCCAGACGCCTGCCACACTGCACGGGGTAGACGGGCCCAGCTAGGAGCTCACACACCCATGGCTGCCCTGCAGCCCACCTCACGTGATGACCCTCGTCCTCGAGACAGGCAGACGCAAGGGGGGACCACTTCAAGCAAGCACACGTCACCCCTAGGCCGGTTCTCCACACCCCAGTGCCATGGCCATGAAATGGGCCGAGGGTTCTCTGCCAGCTTGCTAGGGGCGAGGCCTAGGGGTGATCGTGTTATGGAAAGAGGAGGTACCCCCGGAAGCCTGGCCCCCATCAGCATTTGGGAGAAGCTCAGCACAGCTGGCCCTCGCTGGACACACAGCAGCCCCGCCAAGCCCACACCGTCCTGGGCGCACAGCCAGGGCTGCCCAGGCCTCGGGTGCAGCCAGCAGGCCTTGCCTGGATGTGAAGCAGAAACGTCAGGGCGCCAGAGAGAGTGGCAGCTGCCCAAGAGCACACTGGCTCTAGACGAGAGCCCACACTGGCCCCGGAGCCCTCACGGTGAAGGACACAGAGGTCCGAGAGGTCAGGGGACTTTTCCAAGGCCACACGTCAGACGAGACAGGCAGCAAGGACCCCACTCGGCGCCGAGCCCCAGTAGCCCCCACTGGGCCAGTGGGAGGGGAGACTCCTGTAACTGGGTGGGAATGTGACGGAGAATGCAAACCCCATGCCACAGCACTTGAGTGCGTCCCCAAGCGCGGGTGGCCACCTGCAGCCCAGGCCCCACACTGTCTTCAGCACTCAGCCCTCCAGTGAGGCTCCTGCGGCTCCGTCAGGTGGCACCTGGTGGAGGAGGGGACACTGCACCCTCTGCTGACCACCCACCTTCCACCGCCACCCTCAGCAGTGGCCCGCTGGGTATACCCCCTTCTCTCGGCAGCGTTCTCTCCCGGAGCGAGGGCACTCCTCGCGTCCACGCTGCCTCCAAACCCAGACCCTCTGTGGGCTGAGCTCAGCTGTGCACAAGGCCCACTGGGTCCCACCACACCTGGGCTCCCAGGGTGGGCGCTTCTGCCCAGACCTCCCTGGCCGCAGCCTGCAGCCCAGGGCCCAGCCGGCACACACGGACGGCTTGCAGGTGGCGAGGAAGGACGACCAGGGAGGTCATGTAGCAGTCAGCGCTCTGAAACCCTGAAGGGCCCTGGTATGGCTGGGCTGCCCAAATAAAACTATATTGGGGGGTCACCGTGAGCCCTTCATCTACCAGGCAAAGGCCTGTGTCACGCAGAGGTGACACCCCACAGGCAGAGAGAGAACACCGGTGCACAAAGAGACGAATTTGGGGTCCCGAGGCGAGGGGCCCAGTCTGGACACAGGGACCAGGAGGCCTTGGAGCCAGCCAGGCAGGGAGGTCCAAGGTGCTCCCAACAGTGGGCACAGCGAGGGCAGAAAGCCCTGCCAAGCTCAGCACAGCGCTGCCCAAGGTCACACTGCCAAACGGCAATGGAGCCAGCGCTCAAACCCAGAGCCTATGCCCCCACGGCCCAGGCGATGGACACCACCCCACAGGGCCCCCCAGCTCCTCAGAAGCACAGCCACGGGACACAGTTGTCCTTCCGACCCGACCTCAGAAGACCAAGGACCAGATCCCAGCTGGGGCCCAGGGAGTCAGGCAGTGGGCCCCCCATTCCCATCTGTGTGGGAGCCCCCCAGCACCCCACTGTGACTTCTAATCCAGCAAGAAGATCCTGAAACCCCACAGGGAAACCAGCTGTGCTCTCCTGGTGCACCCAGGCTCTGCACACACCCTGCTCACCCCACCGGGCGGAGGCAGAGTCCACTGCCAGCTCCCACGTGTGGACACAGCACACACGCTGGGCTCACGCACCACCACCCACGGGGCTGTGTGAAGATGGCGTCTGTACCGCTTTAGGTTAAAGTGAGCCTGGAACTAGAAGGAGGGGATCTCCCCATTCAGCTTCTCCTCCCACGCCTCTGCCCCCGCACGTGAAGCTGCGGGGAGGGCGCAACAGGGCAGCGCTGGGACAGGCTACCCGAGAGCCTGAACGCCCGGGCCTGCCCGAGGCCACGGAACAGATCATACCTCGAACCCAGGTCCACGGCTCCCAAGCCCACGGGGAGCAGGCCCTGGGTAGGGCTGAAGAAACACAAAGGTGGCGGTATGGAGAGCTCACGAGGACCAGGTGACAGCATCCAAGAGGCACCCAGAGGCGCAACAGCTGCAATCTGCAACACATACAACCCCCGCACTCACACACAACTTCCACACACACACAGCCCCTGAACTCACACACACAACCCTCGCACTCACACAACCCCACACTCACACAACCCCTGACCTCACACACAACCATCACACTCAACCCCCACACTCACACACATTAACCCCTGAAAACTCACACGCACAACCCTCGGACACACACAACCCCTGAACTTACACACCAAACCTCCAGACTCTCACACATAACCCCCGCACTCACATACAACCCGTCACACACAACCCCCACACTCACACATAACCCCACTCACACACACTTCTGCACTCACACATACACAACCCCCGAACACAAACCCCTACACTCAGTCACACAAACATGCACACGTACAGTACGCACACTTACCCACATGCACACAGCATCCACACATTCACATATACTCACACATCCTCACACACACTACACCACACACACACACATTCACATACATGCACAATCATACAGCCATCTACAGTCACACATACCTATACGCACAGAACACATACACAGTCACACACATACATACACCCACGCACACACCCCCCTCACGGAACGGCACACCCGACTTTTTACTCGAAGCCAGCCAGCTCCCCGGAGCCTTCTGCCACCTGAGCCTCTCATCCTGCAGGCCCATCTCCAGGACACCAAAGGGTGGGAAAGCACCGGTGGCCCCCACGGCAGGCACTGTCCAGTCTCAGGAGAGTGGGCAGCAAGGGCAGAGTGAGCATCTGCCCTTCTTCCCAAGGGGCCTCAAGCCCACTGGACAGAACAGCACCTCACAAGCACCTGGCCACGCCTGTCCAGGCCAGCTGACCGTCAGCTGAGCTTGGGGGACATGGGGCACTGGGGGAGCCAGAGCCAGGCACTGACCATTCATCCACCATCGGTGAGCAGCCTGGCCTCCCTCCCCCGCAGAGGGTTCTCCAGGAACACAGGTGCATGGCAGAGAGTCCCGAGGGGGGCCAAGGAGACCCCAGCCCCAGGCCCACTGCTGCAGGCTCCGGGCCCTGCAGGCTGGTACCTCCGGAGCGGAGAGCATGCGCCAGCTGTTGTTTAATAACAAATTACTCCGAGCAGGCGGGGAGCGGCTTATCAGCCGAGCATCTCCGGCAAGGCCGATACCATCAGCTGCTGTCAGGCAGCTCTGGGAACTATTAGCTTAATTAGCAGTTCCTGCAGGGTCAGCACAAAACTGCTGGCTGAGCCGGGGCCCAGGAACCAGTTTCGGCTGCCAGAGACAGGCTGGGCAGGCCCTCAGGTGTGGGAGGGAAACCCCGAGGACCCAGAAGGCGCCACAAGACAGCCGGCACCCCACCTGAGGGGAAGCTGCAGGTGCTAATGAGGCTCTGTGCCCCTTGGGGAACCTGGTGCCCCACACACCCCCTGCCCAGGCAGGTAAGTCAAGGCCCCCATGAAGGGAAGCTACCCCACCCTACCCAGCCGGCCAGGGCCACTGCACTGCAGCGATATCTTGGCTGAGGGGCCACGAGCCAAGGGCTCATGTCCTGGATGTTCACATCCAGACACCAGCTCCTCAACCACTGAGCCTCAGTTTCCCCATCTGTAAAGTGGGGTCGCCGAGGTAAGGGCACACGGCAGCCACTGGCACGTCGCCCCTGCATGTGGAATGCAGGAGAAACCCGAGGCAGACTCAGTGTCCCTCTCTTCCCATAGAGAGCAGAACGGCGGGCTCTGGGGACGAGGCTAGGGCCCCCTGGACAGTCGCCTCCCTCCCCCAGCCCCCGAAGGCTCAGACCCCACCCAGCACAGCACCCAGACTGCTCTGAAGATCAAGGGAAATCACTAGCTCGGGACCAGGCAGACCCAGGGGGGCGGCAGGCGAGGGAGTGGCCGGCAGGGTCAGGTGGGGTCAGGCAGGGTCAGACGGGGCACTGCAGTGGCTCCGGTGGGCACGGGGCTTCTTTCCGGGGTTGGTGGAAATGCTCCCCAATTCTAAAGCTGGCTGCGATGGTGGCTGTGCGAGCACATGGATGAAAATCCAGTGAACTGCACACCTTAAAAAGGTGACCCATATCTCAAACAATTAACCAATCGAATAAGCATGGTGCTCGGCAAAGACTGAGGGTGGCACCGAGGGCAGGGGTCCCGGCGCACAGCCCGGGAACCACCGGCCCCTCCTCCCAGCAGGAGCCGAAGGGACAGGTCCTGACTCAGCCTGCTCGGCGCCTTCCCACCACGCTCCGACTGGGAGGGGTGGCCCACTCCTGCGTCTCTGCTCACATGAACCCCTGTCCCCAAGCACCTGTGGCCTTAGGGTGGCCTACGTCTAGCGGGGCAGGGGGAGGGGCACACTTCCTTTTCAGTGGAGAGCTGACAGCCTTTCTGACCAACCCTGCCTTCCTCAGGTTCGGCTGCTGTGGCAGGAAGACCAGGCTGGCGGGAGGTGCTTTCTCAGGCCCCACCCAGCTCCTCAGGAGAAGGCCGAGGCCCACAGGTGGAGGGGCCCTTCCTCCCTGCCCAGTCTGGCTGGCCCTGCAGTGCTGTCCCCAGGCCAGCCTAGTCCTGCTCCTGGAGGAGGTGGCTGCTGGAGCACGGGGGGCCTTCCATTCCCACCGTGGCCCGCTGTGGCCAGGCCACTCTGCCACCAACACCGCACGTAATGAGTTGCAGATGTGCCAGTGGAAGAGCCCGGAGCAGCCCCGCCCTGCAGAGGAAGCTGGGACGGCTCTGAGATCACGTGCAATTCTGGAGCCTGTGCCAAGGCCGGCTGGACCTGGTGGGGGCAGGCGTGGGGGGATGGGCAGAGAGAGAGGCCATGCGGCTCCTCCTGGGCACCCATGGGAGACCACCCACTGGGCACCTGTGTTGCAGACACCCTCCCTGGCCCCACGCACAGCCCAGAAATGCCACACACAGCCCCAGAGGCTCTGCCACCTCCCACTGGGATCCTGGGCCTCTGAGCCTCAGCCTCTCATCTGTACCCAGGGCCAGCACCGCTCCCAGCTTCTTACTGAGGAACAAGACATGCTGAGGAAATGCCAAGCTCCACCTCCCAAAAAGGACGAGGTGGAGGCAGCCGCCAGACAGTGTCCCACCATCCCCAGGGCTCCTGCACACACAGGCAGCTCAGCCGGACCCCCGCCCACACGCAGCCACCACCGTGCTAAGCATTTCTGAGCAGCTCCCCCACGGCCAGCCCCAGCCCAGGACCCTTCCCTAAGGCAGGCCTGAGCCTGGCGGCAAGAACGTGGGGGTGGGCGAGGCGCTGGAGGGGGTCGAGGGTCCTCCTGGGTGGGCGCTCCTTTCCCCTGCAGCACCTCACCCGAGACTCTGCTGGGCCCCTCAGGGCTACATCTGCCCGGGAGTTTACAGCCACCAAGAGCAGACCTGAAACTGGTCTGCCCCGTCCCTGCCCAGTCCCAGGCCTGCTGAGGGACAGCCCAGGACCCCAGGGAAGCCACAGAAGCCACTCGACAGGCGGGCAGGCCCACCCCCGCTACCCAGGCCCCAGTGCAGCCCCAGCCTGGCCCACACGGCAATGGCCAAGGCCAAAGAGGGGGTGGGGGTGGGGGTGGGGGTGGGGGTGGGCAGCACCCTGGTCCACCCAATAAGCAAACCCACACACCAGCCAAGAACACTGGGTCTCACACCAGGACACGCCGTGAGCGGCTTCTCTTACGAGCAGCCCGACCTGCCAAACCCCACCCGGGCAGGGCAAAGTGGGCCTGGCTCCCCAAACTCAGCCAAGACCGAGGCTGCCTGGTCGCTCGCCCAGGGACCCACTGCCCCGCCACAAGGGCTGAGGCCTTCAGCTCAGGCGCCTGCAGGCTGGGATTGTGACCCTCAGCCTCTATCTCCCCATCTGTGAGATAGGGGCTTTCCCGGGCAGGCACTCTCAGCTCTCCAGCAACATCCACCTCTGTGGCCGCCCCGGAGTCACCAGCTCAACCAAGCCCCCACCTTCCAGCACCAGATCCCACCTTAGAAAACGCTCGGCCCACCCAGCCATGGGCCTGCCCCTCCCTGGCTGGGCGACCCAGACAGGGCACAACCCTCTCCAGCCTCAGCTTCCTCATAGGGAAGAGGGTGGGTAGGCAGGAGGGGAGAGACCCACATGAGGCCTCATCTGTGTAACATTCAAAGCCAGCACCACAAGCCACGGGCCAAGAGTCCACGCTCCTGGCTCCTCTCCCCCGCCACCAACACGAGGGGCCCAACTGGGTCCCAGACAGCCCTAATGTCAGCAGGGGCAAGCTGGGCAAAACACGGCCCCCCAGGTGGTCTCCAATCTCCCAGAACACCCCGGAATTGCCGCCCCGGCCCTGCCTGGGAGAGCCCAGCTTAGGGGTTGCAGGGAGCTGGGAGCCACCGCATCCACACCTCCGGCAGAGAGCAGCCCAGCAGGTCTGCAGGGCCAAGGCCAGGAGGGCCATCGAGGCCCCACCTGAACCGTGCCCTGACCTGTCTGGGCCTCAGTTTCCCACAGATGCCCTCTGGCAGCTGCTGGGAGCATCCAAACACACAAGAGCCCACGACAGCTGGACCCCCCACGCAGAGGCTGCTGTTGATATTGTTGGCAAAGACAGCCCCAGGCCCTTCCTGGGGTCTGTGCCTGAAGGTGAGCTGCCCATCAATGCCAGCGTGGGAGCCATTTAATATGTCAGGGCTTGGAACCCCCCAAAGCCGCCAGCGCCCTGGCATCCACACAGCAGGCATCTGCCAGACCTCCCTCACACCCCAGCACACACTCCCACCCCACGGCTTTCACGCCTTGTCCCTGGTGCCTGGCCCTTACAGGAGACACTGTGGGCCTCACCCCACTGAGTGGGAAGTGTCTTCACTCAGCTGCAGATATGGGGGGCAGTTTACAGCCAGCAAGAACAGACCTGAAATGCCTGGGCAACAACACCGTCCTGGAGGAGTCTGGGAAAACGGGCTGGAGGAGGGGCAGCTGGGAGAGGAGAAACCCGACTGGGACCAGGCACGCGCACCACGAGGCTCTCGGCACAACCGCCCGCTCGTTCGCCTCTTCTCCTTTCTGTATAGTTCTCAGGGGAGGCTTTTCCCCCAAAAATGCTAAACCCGGGAGAGATGACCACGTCGGGAGCTGAGGTCAGGATGAGGAGGCCCAGGCCTTCCTATGGCCCCGGGGTCCCCGTGCTCAGGGCGGCCTGGGCCTCCCACAGGGGCTGCCCAAGGCCTGGGAGATGCGCTGGGTGCAGCCGGCACGGGCAGTGCTCAGGCAGACAGTGGCAGAACCGTGCAGGCTACACTCGGCACGGCACAGGAGAGGGCAGAGCGCCCGTCCTGTCCAAAGCTGCCATCGCCAACCCTGCCCACCTGGACCCCTTGGGGCCTCCCTGGAGCACAGGGTATGCCTATCCCCGCAACAGGACGGAAGCAGACACACTGCCCTCAGAGGAGGGGCAGGGAACCCGGCAGCCTGGGTTCATGGCACCACACTGGGGCCGCGAGGGCTGGGCCTCCAACGGGAAACCAGAGAGGTGTGGAGCTAGCTGACTCCCTAACCGCACGCCGGTACCTCCCCCTGCTCTGGAAAACAGGGTGCGTGGGCAGGGCCCACCGCCAGGCTCTCTGAGTAAGGGGCACCTCTGAAGCCCGACATCCCTGCCACATGCTGGGCTGGGAGGGGACAGAGCAGCAAGGCCCCCACCCCCTCACCCACGGTCATGACTTGGGTTATCTCCATCACCAGCGACAACAACCCTCAAAAGGTCCCCATCCCACAGGGAGAAACTGGCACCCAACAGCCCCCGGGGACGGTGAGCTGACTGAACTCACCGCCCTGGACTCATATCCTGGCCTGTCAGGGAGCGGGCTGTGAGGAAGGGGTCCACACCTTCCCCGTATTAACAAGAGCAGGGATTCGCCGAGACCCAGAGCTCAGGCCTCCTTATGAGGCTGAGGTGGCTGCGGGCAGTGGACAGGTCAGGCTGAGGACAACGGTGTGGGAGTATGGCTGGTACATGCTCGGGCATGGGGGCGCACGGGCAGGGTCTCCCTGTTCAATCCGGCCCCTTCCTCTGAGCACCACCAGTCAGGTGCTCACCGCAGCCGAGAGCCGACTGGGACCACATGAGGGGCGGACAGAGCAGGGCACACTCGCTGGGGCCTTGCTGGGCCGCCCTGGCTAGGACGGCAGCACGTGTCTGCAGGGATGAAGGAGTCCACGACTTCACCGTCAGCGCATGCCCAGCCCACGCCCAGCTCCCAGGGAGGCTCTGCTCCCCGGAACACTGTTTATTCACTCTGTGACCTCGCAAAGGCCTGTGCCCTGCCGGCACTAAGGTGTGACCATGAGACAGGCCTGGCTTCTGCCCTCTTGAAGCTCCCCGTCCAGCAGGGCCTGGGAAGCCAGACCTGGACAAGCCACTGGAAACAGGGGCTGCAGAGTGTCTGCAGGGGCCCCCAGCCAGGTGGGTGCTAAGAGACGCCCTGCCACCCCAGGGAGAGATGGCACCTGCACGATGAGCAGAGCCTTCGAAGGAGGGGCGGCCAGGCCGAGGGAGGGAACCCAGGGCCAACGCTTGGTGGGAGCTACCCAGAGACACAGGGAGCCACTGAGGGCTCTAGGCAGAGCCTGCCATAAGCAGCGGCCACACACTGGGCCCTGGACAAGCGCTGCTCACACCTGTGAGCCCATCCCCTCCCATCCTGCACAGAAGGCCCAGGGTGGGCAGAGCCAGTAGGCAGTCCAGGAAGGGCACAGAGGGCAATGCCAAGCCAGGGGGCAGCTCCAGGCTGGAAGACAGCCGGACTTTGGTCCCTCCCACCAGTGGCAGCCCTGCCAAGCCCATGGGGAGGGCAGGACCTGAGTCCAGTGGCATGGGAAACGCAGCACAGCTGGGGCTACGTGCATGCCCTGGCCCCCCAGGGCATGACCACCCTGCTGTCCCCATTCTACAGATGGGGGCCTGAGGGACAGGCACTGAAACCCCTCCTGGGTCAGACCAGAAGGAGGTCCACGGGGCTCAGGCCCTGAGCTCCCATTCTAGAACATTCTGCCTCCCCCAGTCACACAGGCAGGTGGCAGGCAGTCCGGGAAGCCATAGGCCTCTCCCAAACCCGGAAGCTCCGAGTCCCTGCGATGTTAATCGGAACCATTAGGTGCTTGTTTGGCAATGAGGAGACACAAATCACAGCATGAAAAAGCTCATTACCGGCAAATGACGGGTACGGGCCACGGGCGCCACGGAAGGCCCGGAGGGACGGCGCACATTGGAGCATTTGGTCTCGGCAGAGATGACACCTCAGCGCCCAGGGCCTCATCTGTCACCCGCACCTTCCCGCCACCACCATCCCTGTCCCAGCCGTCCAACCAGGAGACAGAAATGACAGAGCCGGCACCAGGCAGGCCAGGCGGGCGCGTCTCCCGCAGGAGATGCCCAAGGAGCCGGGCACGCAGCAGGCCCTCAGTACTGAACGCTCAGGGGCTCGGGAGGGACCAGGAGGAGGCAGGGTGGGCCAGGCTGTGCTTCACAGGAGGCCTCAGTTTACCTCTCAGTGAAATGAGGACACTGAAAAGGATCTCCAGGTTCCCTCCCAGCTCCGAGACCCAGTGCCCAACCGGAAAAGGTTCCGGAGTCAGCTGAAGGAATTAACAAAATGACCAAGGTATTAATTGGATGAGTCAGACAGCAAGGCACGTCGGCAAGTCCGGTCTGACGGCGAAGGGCCAGCTCCTGGCCGTCAGAGAAGATCCCTCGCAGGGCCGGGGCGAGGCAGCACTTGCCACATCTGGGCCCCAAGGTGGGCGGCACACCAAAAGCTCTCCAGGCCTCCTGGATTCCCAAATCCCAGGACAGGGGGAAAGACGGAAGTCACCTGGACTTCTGAGGGTCACCAGGCCCGTCGCCCTGCATCAGGCTCAGGCCCCCCTAACAAGGAGCCCAGGGCCCTAGCCTCCCCAGCAGGCTTCCCCACTCCCCACAGGCATGCCTCGGGGCCCCTGAGCTTCAGCCTGCCTGGGGGCAGCCCCACAATCCAAGGAGCCTCAGAAGTGGAAGGGGCTCTGTCTTCCAAGAGATTCTAGCCAGAACTCCTCTCTCCGTGGTCCCAGGTCCTGGATGTACCACCCAGGCACCATGGCCCTTTGGCCACCATGTCCCCCATGTAACGCCAGGCCGAGCAGCCGAGGAGCACCCGTTTCCAAAGGGCCTCCCACAGACCAGAGAGGGGCAAGTAACTGCCAGCAACCCGAACACAGCGCGCCGGTAGGGTGCTGGCCCAGCAGGCACTGGCCGCTCCCATCATCTCCTGACACCAGTCCTTCAGAAAGGGAAACTGAGGCTGTGTGAGGGGGGACCAGGGGAGGATGAGCCTTGCCTGCAGCCACACAGAGCCGGAGCTTGGACGCACGACTCCAGGCATCGGCAGCACTGTGGGGCCGGGCAAGCCCAGGCCTCACCAGAGCTGGCACCCGTGACCAGCGGGGTGGGAACGGAGAAGGAACCACTGCTTCCTGCCCTCTCTGCCCCGCCACCCAACAGGCCGGTGTGTGGCCTGTCACCAGCTCAAGCAGTGCAGCCTCCAGGGGAGGGAGACACCCAACCCAGGGCCCAGTGCCCCCACCGAGGCTACCAAGGGCAGCTGGCAGCCTCCAGGCCCTGCCCAGGGATCCTGGCCCACCCTAGGCAGGACGGAGCCACCACGGGGGCCTCAGGTGAGACCCTGGGACTCCTCAGTGTCCTGGAGCATGGTGGCATCTGTGCCGGGTAGGCCCACTGGCCCCACCACACCTCCACCCTCCACCTACTGCCCTACTCCCCACCCGGTCCAGAAACTTCCCTGCTCCCAGGAGGGGCGGGGAAAGGCCTCTGCTGCTAGAGTCCCTTCCCCTCACAGGCCAGGCCCACCCCAAGCCACCAGGCTGTCCAGCAGGGTGGGGCAGTCCCAGAGTAGAGCCCCTGGGGAAACGGGCTGGGACCGCAGGCCAGAGCCTTCCCAGGACCTTCCAGGACGGCAGCCCCTTGCTGGGAGGGGCGGGGCTGGGTGTCACCTCCCACCCCACGGGGGAACCACACTTCCCCTGCCCTCGGCCAGGATTCCAGACCCAATATGACGGCGGTGTCGTGCTATTTATCCAGCAGAGAGAGGGAAGGAGGGAGGGAAAGCGATTCGGGAGGCCGATCTGCAGGGGGAGGGTCAGACCCCTCAGGAGGCCAGGTTGGCCCCTCCGGCCCTCCCCAAGCGGGCACCCTCACCCTCCCAACAGGCAAAGCGGTGGTGCCTGGGGAACGATGCGATGATTTACGGAATTCATGTTCACACCGAGGTGAGGGCGTGCCGGGAGGAGAAGATGAGGGAGGGTGGGCACCGGGAAGGGAGGGCGGGGAGGGGGGCGGGCCACACCTGCGGCCATTAATGAGCTCCACGTTGCCAGATCATTATCACCGGGGCCTCCAACGCTTCCAAGCCCACTTCACAGCTGCCGCCACCATCAGCAGCAGGCCCATCTCACAGCCAGCGCCTGAGGACTCCAAAGGCAGGTGGCCCCGGCTCAGCCTCAGTTTCCCCAGCTATTCAGTGCAGTGTTCTTTACATCTCACTCTCTGTGCCCTCAGACGTGAGCAGGAGACCCCGAAGCAGGAAGTACACCTCTGCCTTCCTCAATTAGCAGATCCGGAAGCTTCCTCCACCCCCCTGCTGCCACCTGGCCCTCCTCTGGCCCCCTCCTGCACCTTCTCCCACACGGCAGCCCCCAGCAGCTGGTCCATGAATGCTCCCTGGACCCCGTCGAGCCTCCCAGAAACGGGTATGGGGTAGGAGTGGCGTGCAAGGCTTCACGAAAATCCCTTGTCACGTGGGGCTGCTGGCCCCCGGGCTCCACCTGCCCTTCCCCTGAGCCTGGCAGCAGCCTTCACCACCCACATGAGCAGGCGGCACACACCGGCCAGGCTCAGACCTGCCAACATTCCCAAAGCCAGAGCACCCCAGAGACCCCATCCGGGGCCCAGGCCTGTTCCGGGAACCGCGTGTCTCTGGCAGGGGGCAGGGGCTCTGCCCAGTCCTGCAGGCAACCAGGGCAGGGCGGGCAGGGACTAGGGCAGCACTGCTGTGCAGGAACGGCATCCAAACAGGAGCCTGGAAAGCGGCTCCCAGACCTCTGAGGGAGTCTCTGGAACAAGACCTTGCCTGTTCCTGGGGGGCATCCACAGGGCCAGGGCCAGACCCCGCACAGGGCCTCTGAGAACTGCACAGGCTCAGCTGTGACCTCCCCACACGGCCCTAGAACGCTCTCAACGCTGGGCCTCGCCTATGCTGTTCCCCATACATTCCCTGTCACCTGCCCCCTCCCCGAGGAAGCCATCCCTCCAGCTCCACCCCACCCAGGCTGGGGGAGGCCTGTGACCCTGGGCTGTGGCTCCTGCCTGCCTGCTGCTGCTGGAGGAAAGCAGCTGGTGGCAGCCAACAGGCCTGGTGCCCAGCTCCCGGCTCTTGAGCCAGAGCACTCCAGCGAGGACACAAGGCCTGCACAGGCAGAACTCAGCGTCTGAGCTCTGTCCTGCACGGGCGCACATGCCTGGCTCCATCCTGGGCAGTGGCCTGGGCAGCCCACGGCCTCCCACGGGAATGCTGCTGCAGAAGCCAGCCCTCAGGCCAGCCAGCAGCTGGGGTGTGGGGGACACGGCGGGTGTGCGTCTCATCCATGCCTGCCCCACGCCCCCGTGTTCTGCGGGGGTGCCCCAGGCCCCAGGTGGGACCCTACCCTCTTCCTCCTCCTCCTCCCCCTGCCCACAGGGTCCGCTGTAAACCACCCCGCAGTCTCACCCTGGGATCAGATAGTGTAAAGGTTGCCAGGGCAAAACCAATAAACAAACTTACAAAGAAACCGTGATTTATACATAATTTTCTAAGAACACATAATTTCCCGGGTGCGCTGCCCCAAGGGTGGCCATTTCTGCTCCCCCCTGGTGCATGTTTGCGTTCTGGAAGGTTCTGGGTAACATATCTGACTAGTCACGCAGGGCATTCCCTAGCAAAGACCTGACATTTCTGCCTGGGTCTGCACAAACCACAGCCGAACCTTGGTGTCGAACCCAGGGCCATGGCTCTCGGGTGACTCAGGTCTGGGAGCCTCTCGCCCTCCACCCACGATTCCCCTACTGTGCTCGAGGTGTGGACAGTCCTTGTAGACATACGGACCTCACCAACCCCACACCCCGCCTTCTATGCCCCTGCGCGAGTGAGAAATCTGCGGTCCAGGCAGCGCCTGACTCCCTGCGGCTCCAGCAGAGGGGCCAGGTGTGCACCAGCTTCCTGCAATCCCCTGCCTGGCCCTGCGGGGCCCCTTCTCCCAGGAGCTGCAGGGAGCCCAGGTGAGGATGCAGGAGGCTGCAGCCCGCTCGGAAGTGAACTCTGGCCAGGTTTTTGCTCTGGGTTCTAGAGAAGGGCCCTCCACCCGGGGCAGGAACCAAACCTGTCCGACCGCCCCAGATGCCTCAGTGCCCGGCAACTATCTGCTCATCGAATTTCTCAACCCACTCAGAGCAAGCAATTGCAACAGGCTGTGAAGACACAGACGAGGAGGGCCAGGCTGTGGGCTGGTGGGTTTGGGGGTGGATTTTTTTCTTTTGTTTTGTTTCCACCCTGGCTATGCCTTCACACCTCTCCAGCTCTGCTCGGGGGCCTCTGAGCTTCTTGGGGGTGACCAGCACAGGGCATGGGCACGGGCCTTGGGCCACCTCCAGGGCTGCTGAGGCTGGGAGAAAGGCGCGGTGAGGAGGTGTCATCGAGGGTGGTGGCTGAGCAGGGCCTCGGGCAGGGTGAGGCTGCTTTTCCCTACCTGGGAAAACCACCCTTTCCCAACACCGTGAGGGCACACGTGCCACCAGTTCGTCCTTTCCCCTCCTTAGCAGGATAATGGTGAGAACGTTCATCCTCCCCTGCAGGCAGCCAAGGACAGCTAATCCAAGAGTCACTGAGCAGGGTGGCCACCACACTGACCACGGCGCTGGCTTACAGCAGGCACTCACCACGGCACCGGCAGACAGTAGGTGCTCACCACAGTGCCGGCAGACAGTAGGAGCTCAGTGCACGGGGCCATCTCTTGAGATGGGGGTGGTAAGACACACTTTTGGGCAAGGCACGGCCCCTCTCCAGCCTCCTGTGTCAGCAGGACGGGCTGCCATCCCGCAGGCTGTGCCACCCTACATGCCCCAGAAGTCCTGGTGGGCATTGCAGAAGCACAGTGGCAGTTCCTGGCTCCCGCCCGGCCAGCATGCCATCCCCAGCCCAGAGCCATCGCCATGTCCCACGTGTGCTCCCGGTTTGAAGGAAACAATGGCTTTCCCCTTACCAAAACCCACAGCAGAAACTCTCTTCCCCGCTCTTTACCGACCATGAGAGCAAGGTGGAGGTTGATGAGGGGGCCTACCCAAGGCCCCAGGGCTCCCCCAGTGAGTGTCACCTACGAGAGCCTGACACAGTTCTCCACCCCTGCAGGGCCCAGTGAGAAAGCCAGGTGAGGGTGGGGCAACTTCCCCAGAAGGCCCCACCCTGTTCCACCTGGCAGGGACAGGAGGGAAGGGCATGCCAGCAGAGTCCATGCTTTTCCAGGTCACCAGGGAAAGGAGGCTTGGCCTGGGACAGGCCCAGCCAGATCCCACAGTGAGGGCACCGTGGAAGCACCTCCCTGCCCCTCTCTGTGGGAGTCAGGGTCCAGCAGCCATCCCGAGGGCAGGGAGCTGCCCCCCACCGCCTCAGCTGCCCTCCCCCAAGGGCCTGTCTGACACCTGGGAGCAGACCCTAGCCACCTCAAAGCCTTTGACCCACTGAGAAAGTAACCGTGGAGCTTTCTGAAAAATGCAGACTGCAGGGTAAGGTGAGCCAGGGCCCTGGGAGAAATTCTCCCGCAAAGCTGCAGGTTGCACAACAGGCCAGGTCCCTACCTGCCCCCAGCGTGTGGCAAGGCTGCGTTCCAAGCTGAACACTGGGGAGGAGCAGGCCTGGGACCTCCCACGCCCAGCAGGGGTGCACACAGCTCCCCAGGCTCTGGGTCTTCAGCCTGGCTACCGAGAGTGGCTTTCAGAACCTGTCCGTGGACAGCGCTGCCCCTCCCTGCCGGACTCTGCTGCCCCACCCCTCCGCCGTAATTCTGGGCCGGAGGTGCCTGTACTCCCAACCCACCTGAGAAGTGAAGCCCAAGTGGGAAAAGATGAACGGAAACTGACAACTAGCAGTTCCTGGCGCTGGCTGAGCTGCAGGGGAGCGGGGTCTGGCTTCATCTCTGTTCACCCTCCCAGCTCTTCAGAGACTGGCAGATCAGGAATCCGAGGCTGGGAAGGAGTCTGTCCATTACTCCCTGACCCGAGATGAGTGACCAAGGGTCAGGCTGGTTTCTACTGTTCGTTATTCAGTTAACAGTGCCTGGCCTGGCCAGGGAACTCAAAGAGACGCAGAGATACTCATGCCAGGAGTGGGCACACTGGGCACTGCTCATACACCTGGGACCCACAGCACAGCTCCTGGACAGCTGGGCCTGCGTTTCCCACAGGTGAGGAGAGATGCCAGGGGAGAGAGAGGGACGCAGAGACGCAAGCACAGCCAGCCAAGGTCCTCC